>NC_063362.1:17726836-17832684 GCF_021869965.1 Rhincodon typus | reverse complement strand
CAGTTACTCACCAAGGGCAGTTACTCACCATGGGCAGTTACTCACCAAGGGCAGTTACTCACCAAAGGCAGTTACTCACCATGGGCAGTTACTCACCAAGGGCAGTTACTCACCAAGGGCAGTTACTCAAAATGGGCAGTTACTCACCAAGGGCAGTTACTCACCATGGGCAGTTACTCACCATGGGCAGTTACTCAGCAAGGGCAGTTACTCACCTTGGGCAGTTACTCACCATGGGCAGTTACTCACCATGGGCAGTTACTCAGCAAGGGCAGTTACTCACCATGGGCAGTTACTCAACAAGGGCAGTTACTCACCATGGGCAGTTACTCACCAAGGGCAGTTACTCACCATGGGCAGTTACTCACCAAGGGCAGTTACTCACCATGGGCAGTTACTCACCAAGGGCAGTTACTCACCATGGGCAATTACTCAGCAATTAACAGACTACACACTGACCAAGGCAATTGATTAGATCAAAACCATTGTTTACGTTGGGTTTCTTCATTCTTCCTTAGTCTCTTTTTGGTTTTCATGTTTCACACTCCTGCCAGAACTAAGATCTGCCTTCAGAAAATATTTTCACCTGTTCAGATTCCCAAGTAAAGTCATAAGGTGCATTAGCCTATTTCAGCTATCGATTTAATCACTTGTTTTCATATCAAATTCATCATTTCTGGAAATGATGTAATCCTAAACTTTTCTTAATTTGCCCAGCAAATTAGTTAAACAACAAGGGAATAGTATCAGTAATAGAATATACCAGTTAATTATTAATGTAAGTCATAGGAAATAATTACTTGCAACTTTGGAGCTAAACTCAACATCAGTGATATTCACAATCTGACAATAATAAATCAAATCAAAATCAAATTAAATCAAAAAGCTAGTAGTTACTTTCACTTTCTCACCATCAGTTTGATCACCACCTATATATCTATTCACTGAAGGTCTGACTTAAACAATTTCTTCAAAAGAGCAAACGTTTATCAAATCATCTAATACGTTAAGTAGTTGACGCTAATTCAGTAAACGTTTTTCAAAAAAAGGTAGTTTTTTTTGAACAATAAAGGAATTAAGGGATAAGGTGAGAAAGCGGGTAAGTGGATCTGAGTCCACGAAAAGATCAGCCATGATCTTATTGAATGGCGGAGCAGGCTCAAAGGGCCAGAAGGCCGACTCCTGCTCCTAGTTCTTATGTTTCTTATGTTACAAAAAAAAAGATGCCAATGAAAATTATACTTCAACAAATTTCAAAAATTACTTGCATTTGAATTGAATGCCTTAGTCTCTTCCACAAACGTGTGAACACAAACTAATTAGAATTTGTAGCCATCAGATTGCTAACGTGGGCTGTAATGTCTGCGGAAGCTGATTTGTAACTCATTTTTTGAAAATTATTTTATGGGATATGAATGGCATGTCAAGGTCAACATTTATTCCTCATTCCGGGTTGCCATTGAGTGGGTTTTCTTGAACCATAGTGGTCTGACTGGTGAAGGTACTTCCACAGTTTTGTCACATGGAAAGTTACAAGAATTTGACTCAAATGATGACAAACAAATGACTGACATACTCTCAGTAAAGATGGGATGTGAGGCTCAGATTCCTAATCTGGCAATTGCGATGATTGGCAATCTTCCTGTCACTGAGTGTAATCCAGGCAAGGGGATTTGGACAACATTATCTGTAATTTGTTTATAAATTTCACTATTGGGGTTCTTCACGATTTTCCTGGCACTTAAACACTCTGTTTTAATTTCTGGAAAAGTCCCTTCTTGAGGCTGTAGCTCAAAACACAGGTGAATGATATTTGCACTCACCTAGCACCAGAATTAAGATCACTGTCCAATGCAACAGTTGGATTGTGAAATCCCAGTAATAACACAGACTAGCCAGCATGGGCCCTGACGCCTGGCCTGACCCGTGAATAGAAATTTAGATACAGTATCTCAGAGACACTGACTTTAACCATGTTGACTTCAAAAATCCACCGTACCTTGCCCAATTTGCAACTTTTGAGCTAAACTCAACATCAGTGATATTCACAATCTGACAATAATAAATCGAATCAAAATCAAATTAAATCAAAAAGCTAGTAGTTACTTTCACTTTCTCACCATCAGTTTGATCACCACCTATATATCACCACCTAGAATGAGGAACATGTTCCCAGTAAGACTGAGGTTCACTCATGAGCACGGTGATAAATTTACTCACAGGTGAGGGGAAACCATCACCTGCCTCAACCCATTATATATTCCCCCACTAAGTTGCCCCTTGCTACAGATTGCCCTACAGCATAAACTCTCCTACCATCCTCCCACTCCTCCAGAATATCCAGCGTGGATGACCAGACATATCTCTCTGCGATGGGACTGTATTCCTCCAATGGCGGCAAGCTCTCCAGTTCATACGCTCCACGTTTCTTCCAATAAAGAAACATTTCGGTTGGATTCTGAAACAATTCTCAAATAGCATTCCTAAATACCCCTCGGCTCCAGCAGACAGAAAATGACAGCTCAGTGCTCCCTGACAATGCTGGCTTATTGTTGCACAGTTCCACTGTCCCACTGCAGGGGCTAACGCAGGAGGCACAATCTCTGACCTGAAGTCTTCCTCACTTGCACAGAGAGCTGTATTCATCTACTGAAAGTCTGGGACTGTGGGATTGCTGCGGGTGGCACACAGAAAAGCACTGGCCACTGCGGCACTGCCTCAAACAAAGGCTTTCTTCATCTTTAACAATTCGTCTTAAAAAATGGCCACTTTATAGTTAAGGAGGAATAGGGGAGGGTTTAACTTTTCACCCTCATTAGTATTGATTTTATTTATTGCGGTCAGGAACGTGAAGATTCAGCGCATTCTACAAGGCGAGGACAACTCAGGCAGCAGTTCATGCAAGAGCTTGGTGTTGGGGTAATGGGCTGAGAGATATCCTGAAGGAGAGTGAGCAAACAGCACAGGAAGTGCAACACTCTTGGTATCACAGCACAATCACAGAGAGTCGAAACATTCGCTATCAATTAATTCACAGGAGACCATGGATGATTATCATTCTCTGTCCACAGGATAATGGCTGCGATTAATAGTACCCCAGATATTTGAGGGTGGACCACACGAACAGGAGGAGGCCATTCAGCCCCTCGAGACATTCAATCATAGATCATACCTTAAGTCCATCTATCCACCAAGGTTCTGTAATTCTTAAATACCCTCAACCAAGAAAAATCAATTTCAGTTTTGACATTTGCAATGATCCCTAGTCTCAAGTGTTTTAGAGGAAGAGTTCCACATTTCCAATACTTGAACAGCTTCCAGATATCACCCTGGAAGAGCTCCAATTTTAAAGCTATCAGCTCCTTTAATTGTTATAGATTTACCCCTTAACCTTTAAGATTTAAAAGGAAACATACGCCTAGTTTATGCAACCAGCCTTAATATTTAATCCTTTTAGCTCTGCCATCATTCTGGCGAATCTATGCTACATCTCATCCAAGGCTAATGCATCATTCCTGAGCTGCAGTGTCTAGTCCTTCACCAGGGGCCTGACCAAGAGTTCTGCACAGCTGAAAGACAATCTCCCAAATATCTATATTTTATCCCCTCGAGCTAAAGGATAACATTCCATTTGCTTCTATCTTTTTCTGGAGGGTATGGGTTTGTAATTAGTATTTGCTGATTTATTTTTGAAATGCCCCCATCAGTTATTTGAGGACTAGGCTATTCTCTCTCTCTATTCTCCATCTCAGCCTCCCTGTACCATCCAGGGTCACCCTCCCAATGCTGAACCACTTTCTTATTTGTGGTAAGATCTGGACTTGTTTCATCCGGTGTGAGAGGGCCTGGCATCGCTGCTCCACTGCAGGAGGTGCCAGAATCTGACTGTGCCAGTGTGCAAAGACCTGGGGTATGACTTCCAGTGTGAGGGGGCTGGGCTCTGACTGTGCCAGTGCGGGAGGACCCAGGGTCTGGCTGTGCCAGTGTCATCGGGCCCAGGGTCTGGTTGTGCCAATGTGGGAGGGGCCAGGGTCTGGCTGTGGCAATGTGGGAGGGGCCAGAATCTGGCTAGCTAACTGTTGCATGTAACGTGAGATGAGAGTAATGTGAGATCTGAGTAATGTGAGATCAACATTGTTGTGAGTTTATAACAATAGATTGTGTTGAACATACATAACGACACAGAGAGGATAGCAAGAAAGGATGTCTGCATTACAGACCCCAGTTCCATTTCTGTGTGATCCATCACAATGACATAGTTGCTTTCACACATACTTCAGTAGCTGTGCTTAAAGGGAAAAGTGAATCCTTTTACTCTATGTCTCCCCCCCAAGTTCATTTACAATATCGTCTTTCAACATTAACATTTAATGATGGGCATTTAGGTGTTTTATTCCACATCCCGTCCCTGCCTTAAATCTCTTCTGCTACAAGCACTAATCTCAAATAGCACTGTCCATTAGAAGGGTATGTCGGACAAATGAGCTTTCTTATCATCTCCTTGAATGGCTAACACATTGATAGATTGAGATGAAAGTGTCTTATTAATGGCTAGGCTTTGGGCATTGACACGTACAAAGATTTAAATGCAGTAGCAGTGAAGACCAAGTGAGGAAGAAATTATCCAAAGCAGAAGATTCCAGCGCTCAAACGGCAATGTCTTCAAAAGAAAGTCAAGGAAATCAAAATCTCACTCTCTTTACTATTTGCTTTGTTCTCGATCTAGGGATGAATGTAATAGAAAAATACTGTTCACCACATGCATTTGTGGTTGCTGCATCTCTGACTGTGCAATAAGAAGACAACTTTACTTAGTATGTACAGTTTTCAAGTAAGGACCGATAAAAGACAGTTTGAGTTTCGGGAGCAGTACCACCTGAATCCAGGAAGATCAGAAGTTTCCGATTCGAGTAAGTTAATGACTTGAATGATACTTTCCTTCTCTGTAACTAAAAGCGGAGAGAACACCACTGTCCAGAATACCTTCTGGTCCTCTTTTGTGTTTAATTTTCCTGCTGTTTTCAGTCAGGTGGATGGTCTGCCGCACTCTGTTTACCACATACTCTGCAGAGTGGTCTTCTCCTGCTCTTTCTTCAGCACCT
Source organism: Rhincodon typus (assembly GCF_021869965.1). Taxonomy (NCBI): domain Eukaryota; kingdom Metazoa; phylum Chordata; class Chondrichthyes; order Orectolobiformes; family Rhincodontidae; genus Rhincodon; species Rhincodon typus. The sequence goes on along the minus strand of NC_063362.1, from coordinate 17,827,582 downwards.
GCGTCAGTCTAGTGCCTGGATATGCCTTGAATCCATCACTTACCAGCCATACCACCACTGAGTTTCATCTTGTGTATTTGCCCAACCTTTCAGTTTGGATTGGAGCTAGCCTTGTGGTTTTCCGTCTCACTATATCATCGAAGGGGTTCACTTTAGTCTCTTATGACTATTTAACTCCTGTTCTGTGGGTCTAGTGACCATTGCCACCATATAGTGATGTCAGATCTATGGTCTTGTGAGTGAATAGTAAGAGGCTTAATTGAACATAACTACAGGAGATGGTAAGCGAGGTCATTTTATTTGAAGCCATACAGACCCAGGCTCCAGTTTCATGTGATCTGATGTCACTATGACACAGCTTGATTCACACATGGACAAGTAGCTAAAAGAGTAAAAGAGAATAAAAAAGTAAGTCCGAGACAACAAGGTGCCGAGCTGGATGAACACAGCAGGCTAAGCAGCATCATAGGAGCAGAAAGGCTGACGTTTCGTAATCAGAAAGTAAGTCCCATTAGTTTATAATGTGGGAGGGTCCTGTGAGTATCCCTGGGGCCTCTGCCTCCCACTGCAAGAGTACCTAGGATGTTAGAAAGGAACATCTATTGCAATATTGACTGGCTGTCAACAATCAAAATAAGAAAACTCCTGAAGATAAAATGAGAGATGACACTCTCATGAATTACAACATTAACATAAACACTCTTAGGCGACTGTCTTTGTGAAGTTGGCATATTCTCCTTTTGTCTGTGTGTATTTCTTCCAGATGCTCCGGTATCCTTCCACAGTCCAAAGATGTGTAGGTTAGGCAGATTGGCCATGGGAAACAAAAACAAAGATGCTGGAAAAGCTCAGCAGGTCTGGCAGCATCTGTGAAGGTGAAAACAGAGTTAACGTTTCGGGTCCGGTGACCCTTCCTCAGAACTCAGGCCATGGGAAATGCAGGGTTACAAGGATAGGATTGGATCTGAATGGGATGCTCCTCAGAGGGTCAGTGTGGACTTGATGGGCTAAATGGCCTGTTTCCACACTCGAGGGATTCTATGATTCTATAAAATAGGGAGAAAATTGCTAGAAAACAGTAAGAAACAAAGTGGATTTAGTTAACGGGTAACATGGTCTAGTGCATTACGATCAGGAAAAATACCCTCTTTCTGGTTTTCTGCATCTCTCCAAAAGTCAGTCACTTGGTCACACCCATTGCCACCAAGCCTGGCCCCAGTGGGTGTTTCATTCACCAAGCCAGAATGTGTACTGCTTCCTTTACTGAACACCTCGACGAATATACTGAAAGAGAGAGAGGGAAAAGAAAGAGAGGGGATGGTATGACAGTGAAAGAAAGTGAATAAACGAGGAAGTGAAGAAAGGCAGGAAAAGAGAGGGTACAGGGAAAAGGGGTTTGGGGATAGAGACAGGTTGAAGAAGGAAAAGCAGGGAGGTGTAGCTGTTAATAGATGCCAGGAAAGGAGGGTGAAGGAGGCAGGGGAGAGAGAAAAGAAGGAGGAAGGAACGAGCTGAAAAGAGGGAGGGAGGGAGAGCCAAAGTGAACCAAGCTAGATGAGGAAGACGAAAACAAAGAGGGAAGCAACTGAGGGTGGGTGGAGAACCAAAGAATCCCAACTGTTTGTAAGCAGGCCATTCAGCCCATCAAGTCTACACCGACCCTCTGAAGAGCATCCCATCCAGATCCACCCTTCCCTAATCTATCCCTGTAACCCTGCATTTCCCATGGCTAATCCACTTAGCCTGCACATCCCTGGACACTATGGGCAATTTAGCATGGCCCATCCACCTCACCTGCACATCTTTGGACTGTGGGAGGAAACCCATGTAGACAGAGGGACAAATGTACAAACTCCACACAGACAGTTGCCTGAAGCTGGAATCAAACCCAGGTCCCTGGTGTTGTGAGGCAGTAGAGCTAACCACTGAGCTATAGAAATATTGGATGGGTAGGCGTGAGATGTGAGGTGAAAAAGATAAAGAGGGAAGAAGGAAATGTAGATCTACATAGTGGGAGGAACATTTGAAAAATGGCATAAGCAATGAGGGAGAAAAGGATAAAGGAAAGCGGGAGAGAGAAAAGGGGAGGAAAGAATGGAGAGAAACAGAGACAGTGGGAAGATTAAGGGAGACAGTGTTAGAAAGCAGGATGACATTGGAGAAATAGAGAAATGATAGAAAAGGGAACAGAATCAGGGGAGATGGAGAAACAAAGAATAGTAGAGGGAGATGGAGAGAGAAATGGAAAAGAGGAAAGGAGAGCAGGAGGATGAAAATCAAAGGGAAGAAGATGAAAAGCCAGAAGAAGGGAGTTATGAGGGAGGGGTGAAAGAAAATGAGAGAACAGGGAAATAAATGTGGATAGGAAAGAGGTAGGCAGTGAGGAGGTAAACAATATTCAATTTTGCTCTGACATGTGGCAAGTAACACTAACATAAGGCACGTGCCAGGCAATGATCATCTCAAAGGACAGAGAATCCCATCTCTTGCCATTCAATAATATTACCATCGTTAATTGCCTCAGCACCAACAACCTCGGGTTACCATTAATGTTCCCTCCAATTTTGCTTCCTTCTGCATGGATTGCTGAGGTCTGTATGCAGCAGTGACTTCCAGAGTAGAAAGTCAGTAGCAGCATGACAATTAACATGCACTGGGTTTCACAGTGATTGCACAGTCCTATGTCTGCACAGCTTAGAGACAATGTTGGTTGCCATTAAACAGAATCTGAACCGGACTAGCCACATAAATACTGTGGCTACAAAAGCAGGTCAGAGCCTAGGAATCCTGCAAGTAAGCCACCTCCTGACTCCCAAAAGCCTGTCCACCATCTCCAAGGCATGGTGAGCAGTGGCTGGAGTCACTTGTCCGGATAAAAATAGGTCTGACAACATTCAAGGGGCTTGACACCATCCAGAAGTAGTGGTCCATTTGATTGGCTCCACATCCACAAACATCCACTCCCTCCATCACTGACCCTCAGCCAGCAGAGTATACCATCTACAAGAGGTACTGTAGAAATTCAGCACTTTCCAAAGTCACAAACACTTCCACCTAGAAGGACAAAGGCAGCAGATACATGGGAATACCACCCCCTGCAAATCCTTCTCCAAAACACTCACCATCCTGACTTGGAAATATATCGCTGTTCCTTCAGTGTCGCTGGGTCAAAATCCTCGAAACTTCTCCGTAATGCCATTGTCGGTCTATCTATAGCACATGGACCACACTGGTTCAAGAGGGCAGCTCACCACACCTTCTCAAGGGCAACTAAGTATGAGTAATAAATGGTGGCCCAGCCAGCGATGCCCACATCCCGTGAATGAATTTGAAAAATGCTTAAGAGAAAAATCCATTCATTCCTCTATCCATGACCCCTCCGCACAAACAAATCAATAAACATACATCCAGTAAAAACCGAAAGAGCTGCGGATGCTGTAAATCAGGAACAAAAACAAAGTTGCTGGAAAAGCTCAGCAGATCTGGCAGCATCTGTGAAGGAAAAAACAGAGTTAAGGTTTCAGGTACGGTGAGGAAGGGTCACTGAATCCGAAACTTTAACTCTGTTTTTTCCCTTCACAGATGCTGCCAGACCTGCTGAGCTTTTCCAGCAACTTTGTTTTTGATCCTAACATACATCCAAATCCCTGCTGTGGCCCCAGCTGAATATACAGAGCTGGGCTGAGCTAGAAATTGAGCCTGAACAGGATGTGCTATTCCACTGGGATATGTTCTATATGTAAATGTTCTGTCAATACTTGCTTTCTAGGCCCTAGTTAAGAACAGGAAAGTAGGAGAGATCCTGTAGTGTAGTCAACTACTTCCCACAACTTCATCCTCATTTCAGATAGTGTCCCATTGGGCATGTGCCAAACAAACAGCCAATAAAGACAGAGAAAGGCACCACACTTTGCTCTAAGGTACTTCCAACCAGTGACACTGCAATATATCAGAGTGCTGCAGAGCAGCAAAATACTTCAGGATTGTATAGTTTGTCTAAAGACAACAGGATTACACAAGCTGAACAAATCTTAGCTTCTAAGTAATACTCTTTTGATGTTGGTTAGCAGGAATGGTGATGTCCCTGCGATTAGGTGAATTATTTTCTTCTGATGCATCCCAAACAGCATCTTTACCTCATTTACTTCCAGCTGCATAAGTTATTCCAGATGGGTGTGTGGATTCTGTGCCCCTCCCTGAGCAGAACCAGGATCCTGTTTAAAATGTTCAAATTTGAACTCTATCAGCTTTTGTATTGTCTGGGGATGGAGATCAAGTCTGGATCCTGAATAATGAAACTGCTAACCCTCAATACAGAAAACATGGGACTGCATGTCATGGGACTAGCCAGGGATGACAGATAGCAATTGCATTCAACCTTCTGAAACCCTGGCCCGTGCTATACCTGCTCTGGGAATATTTGATGCCAATGTAGAGAGCGGTTTACTATGTACCTAACCCGCGTGTATCTATCCTGGGGATGTCTGGTGGGATGGAGTAGAGAGATTTTCTTCGTATCTAATTTGGGCTATGCCTGCTCTGGAAATGCTTAATGAGAGGGGTTAAAGGGAAGCTTTGCTTAGTTTCCAACCAATGCTTTGCTTGCCTTGGGAGTATTTGATCGGATGGTGTAGAGAGTGTTTTTCTCTACATCTAAACCAGGCTGTACTTACCCTGGGAGTGCTTGATGAGTTGGGTTAAAGGGAACTTCATTCTCTAACTATCCTATGTTCTACCTGTCTTAGACATATTAAATGGGATTGTATTCATAGCGATTTTCTCCCTGAATCTAACCTATGCTGTACCTGCCCTTGGAATCTCTGAAGGCACTGTACAGAGCGAACTCCTACATCTACAATCATATATTCTTCACCTTGAATCTTGACCACTGTCCTGCGTTTCTCAAAAGAATTTTTTTCTAGAAAAATGAGAACTAAGTATTTTTTTGAACCGCTGCAGAAAGGCAGGCAAATTGAGGAAGTAGGTCTCAGTGCCAAATCTAAGCAGCATGATCACAACCTGCTGCAGAGGTGAAAACAAGTGTGTTTTTCCCTTTTTTGGGAGGAGAAAAGCAGGATGACTTCACTGTCTGGTTAGCTTAGCCTTCCATTGCTCATATTATTTTCTGTTTCTTCTGAGTATCAAGTCCAATTTCTTTTGGCTTGGGAACTTTGGGTTTGTGTCAGATGAGGCCCAATAAACAGGAAAGAAATACCTGAGCAAAAAAAAAATCCCAGAAGAAAGTATTGACCCAGTCACCAGAATCCAGCATTGCCAGGAACTCTGACCATATCCTGCGAAAGTTTCAAATCCCAACAAATTGGACTCAGGTTCAATGCCAGCCTGAGCCCCTGCCCTCTCATGCACTCAAAGTCCTCTTTGCATATCAGTAGGAACTTGGGCCTGGCTATGAGTGAAAGTTTAGGTTAGGGTGTGTATAAAGACATCTAGGGCCAAGAGATTGGTACAAGCTGCCAATTTCAGCAGTTGCTAGTCAAGTGGAAAAAGCTATTGCCCCGTTTATATAAGATCATAAGAAATAGGAGTCATCTGGCCCCTCGATCCTGCCCCGCTATTCAATAAGATCATGTCTGATCTATTCATGGACTCAATTCCAATTACCTGCCCACTCACCATAACTCTCAATTCCCTTACTGTTTAAAAATCTATTTTTGCCTTAAAAACATTCAATGAGCTAACTTCAATTACTTCACTGGGCAGGGAATTTCACAGATTCACAACCCTTCGGTTGAAGAGGTTTCTCCTCAACTCAGTCCTAAGTCTTCTCCCTCCTTATTTTGAGGCTATGTCCCCAGTTCTAGTTTTACCCGCCAGTGGAAACAACCTCTCTGCTTCTACCTTGTCTATTCCCTTCATAATTTTATATGTATCTATAAGATTGCCCCCTCATTCCTCTAAATTCCAATGAGTTTGATTCCAGTTTACTCAATCTCTCCTCAAAAGCCAACCCTCTCACCTCCAGAATCAACCTCCTCTGCAATCCTTCCAGTATGTCCTTTCCCAGGTAAGGAGACGAAAACTGTACACAGTACTCCAGCTGTGGCCTCACCAGCCCCTTATACAGCTGCAGCATAACCTCCCTGTTTTTAAATTCCATCCCTCCAGCAATGAAGGACAATATTCCATCTGCCTTCTTAATTACCTGATGTACCTATAAACCAATGTTTGGTGATTCATGCACATTAGATCTCATCTGATTTACACTTCCTGATGTCTTGTAGTTGTGCTTGCTGTAACGACTGTGAGAACTTATAAACTCAACCTCTGGACAAAATACAAACAACAGTTACTATCCTCTACAGCACTGTCATGTTTCCTACTAATTTCCCACTGAGAACATAACGAAGACAAAATTTAAAATGTAGAAATAACAGATTGATAAATAGAATTTCGCTATGAAAAACTTAGATCAAAACTGATTTCTTGAATTCTTCATAATTTCTCACACTGCAGAATTGTATTGGAGGGGCTCAGCAAGAAGAATCAACATTAAATAAAGATAACATTTAATAACATGGAGGCAAACGGCTCTGCCATTACACAGGGGAATACTGTGAATGCAGGAATGGGGGTGGGGTGGGGTGGGAGGTGGGGATGTAGTGGATGCTATTCAGTCTTGAGTCGTTACACAGGAAAAAGAGCAGGCCATTTAGCTCCAAAGTCTATGGCACAAGAACAGGCCGATCAGTTTCTTAAACCTGTTGTGGAGGAATAAGGAGACTATTCAGCTTCTTCATCCTGTTATAGAGGAACAAGAAGCTCTTCACCTGCTTAAGCCTGTTTTGCAGGAACATGAGGAGGCCTTTCAGCCTGTTCCAGAAGAAAAAGAAGCTATTCAGCCCATCATGCCTGTTGGGAAGGTCATCCAATTCCTTAAACTTGTTAGATTGACATATGATGAGACCATTCATCCCTTCAAGGCCACTAAACTAATTAACTAGGGTCATGGCAGATCTGCACCTTAAGTAAATTTAACCAACTGTGCACAATGTCCCTGGTTACCTTTACTTAACAAAAATCCATTGATCTCCATCTGAAAATTCCCAATTGATCCTCAGCATCCAGTCATTTAAAGGAGACAGTTCCAGATTTCTATGAACCTTTATGTGAAGAAGTGCTACCTTAATTTGATTCTATATGGCTAGATTGTGTCCCCTTGTTCTGGGTTACCCCAGCAAGGATTTTTTTCCCTCTGTTTCTATCTAATTAAATTCCTTTTCATTCAAAATGTCCCAATCGGATCACCCTTTAATCTTTTAAACTCATGTGAATAAGAGGGAAGTTTATGCAACCTGTGATCGCTGAGCCCTGATATTGCTCTGGGGATTCTGTATTGTACTGTCTCCAAAATCAATATATTATTCTTTAGTTGTCGTGCCCAAAACTGGATGCAGTTTTAAATCTAAATGTAGGTCCCAGAGCAGGTTGAACGGAAACGAAATTTACTACTAACAGGCCATTCAAATAAAATATTTGTTGCAAATCGTCAAGTGTTATTCCTTCAGCTGGGTGTCCTATTTCAATGCAGGAAAAGTCATGGGCAGAATGTTAAGGGGAGTATGGTTCCATAGCAGCCAACAGCACGTTCTGTATAGACCACCGGGAAAATCTCCATTCCAAATGGCTTCTCCCCTTTTTCCGAAAACAGGAAGGAGAATGTCCTGGCTGGAAAATAGAGCAGTGTTGTCCAATAAGTGAGGCACAACTGACTAATTCAGAATCCAGATGTGGATAATTGCATTTCTGATTAGTAAATTAGCAATTGGCCACTTTGTTGAGCCCATGATCTCGATGATCGTATTTTGTGAAATGCACATTTGTGAACAATAACCTTTCTAGCAATTTTTGTTGAAATGGTAAAACAAAAGTAGTGCTACGTGAGTAGTGTTGTTCATTGAGTATTTTAGTTCCTTGGTTATGAATGGGTGGTAAGTGTGGAAGTAAATATCCACATGTGACATACACTTACCTGTGTTGTGAGATAGACAGCTTTAGATAAGGGCTCTGGTGGTGCAGTGGTAGTATCTCCACCTCTGAGCCAGGAGGCCCAGATTCAAGTCCCACCTGCTCCAGAGATGTGTCATAACATTCCTGAACAGGTTGATTAAAATATCTGAGAAGTTTTCTACTAAAATTAGTAAATGTGGCTAGACTTCTGGTTTGTTAAGAGGCTTCCATGAACAATACTAAATGACAGTCTAAAAAATGAAAGTGCTGTAAATACCTAGATCAGGTGGCATTTGTGACGACAGAAAATAGAGTTAATATTCCAGATCATTACTGTCAACATTAGCTCCTCAGATGCTGCCAGACCTGCTGAACATCTCTAGTATTTTGTTTTATTTCAGATTTCCTGCATCCACAGTATTTTGCTTTTAGATTGTGTTATCTGTAAAAACAGCTCAAGAAACGATTTACAGAGAAAAACTGTACGGATTATGCTCCTGATTTTCCATCTCGTCATCCACTTCCTGTTTAATATCTCATTAATCCATCCATTTCCCCCACCCTCTCAGTGTTGATCATTGTTGGGTTGAGGGTTTTATAGGTACTGATCATTCTTGGAATGCCATCCCAGTGAAGCAAATTGATCAGGGAATTTGACTTTGGAGGGCATCGCATCTGAGTCTGTTCTGTTTTCCAAGGTGGGGGGAAGAGGCTGGCAGTGACTGGTGGGGGTGGGAGCTCAGAGTGAACAGAAGTGAGAGTCAATACCTTCAGGAGAAGAATGGAGTAGAATCACAGTGAAAGTCAGCTCCTTCTGGATTGGAGGGGACAAAATTTTAAAACCAGCTGATTCCATAAGTTTAATGTTAAGTATAAATCTTAAAGATGTACAATAAATGTTCAACAATTATGCTAATCTGAATAGTTCATGATTGCAACTGATATGGCTCCTTTAGCAACTAAAACAAAGCACGCTGCCATCACAGAGACATCTGGGACCTTATCAGTAACTTCCTTGACAGAAAGGTAAAGTTTAATAATTTTAACGACCAACAATAATGAATGAACAAACAAACTGCTATTGAACTGCTTGATTATAATTGCAGTAATACTTAGGCAAGTTGAAAATCACAGAGTTTTACATCACAGGATGAAGCCTGTGCCTGGTTCTTTAGAAGAGCTATCCAGTTAGTCCCACACCATGTTCATTGCCCTGGAAATTCCTTCTTTTCAAACATACCTCCAATTTAAGTTGAAAGTTTGCACTGAAAATTTCCATCAAAATAATTTGTTTAATAAAATAATTTCATTTTTCCCAATTGCACCCTCTGAAGTCACTGCCACATTATTAGGGGTTAATCAAAGTACTTACTTGGCTGCATTCTGAGGCGCAGATTAAGCCAGTTTCGAGGTGGGGATCCGTATTTATAAAGGACAGAGTTCATGGTCAGCCCTGCAGACAATGCCACCTGAAGTCAAATGCTGAGCTCCAAACATCTGCTGGATAGGCAGCTTTATAGTAACTTTCTCTCCACACATCAACCCAAAAATATCCACAAGCTTCTTCTCATCAAACTTCCCAGGGTCAGTGTATTTCATTATCTTCCATTTCATTCAATCTTGTCTGTATTGCTGTCAGTCTTCCTTATTTGGTGCCTGTCTCATTTTGGTGGTCTCCCTTCCCATTCTCATTTTGCTCCTTTCTAGCTGACCTGAATATCACTCTCATTCATCCTTTCTTTAAAATCTCTTTTTGCTTTCCTCTGTCTTTATTCGGTTTTCACTGTTCAACTTTTTTCTCTCATAATCTACCTTTTACCCCGTTTCTTTCGTTTTCCTTCACTGCCTCTCTTTTATTCTGCATCTTTTTCTCTGTACTTTTTTTTCTTTCACCGCATTGCTTCCTTTCTGTCGTTCCTTTTCCCTTTATGCCACTCCCTTTTCTCTTCTCACCCTTTCTTTCCCTCCGCCCCTCCCTTTTTCTGTGTTGGTCCCCTTTTGGTTGCTCTTTTTTTAACTTGACTCACTCAGACAGTTTCACTGAAGCCAAACCCTCCAATATCTGATCAACATTCACAAAGTTTGATTTCTTCAGCATCACCCACATGATGCCCATCACCATAGCAGCAAGAGTTTTCACAATACAGCAGTACCATTCTGCAGCCTGAGCACTGTCTCGCTGTGCAGACCCTGAAAGTTTGTCTCTGTCTCGTATACCACTGCCGCGTCCTGTTCCTCTGACTAGACTGCAGATTAATTTCCTCTCCGATATCTGTTTACCTTTACAGGGTCTGTCTGAAGCAGCCCAAATATTTCAGAGATGGAATTTTCTCCCCAGCCACAAACATGCGGTGCCCATATTTATTTTCTGCCACTGTGCAGTCCGATTCTTGTGCCAAGTCCTTCTGCAACAGCCAGGATCAGCATATGGAGATAATTAAATCGGCTGAAGCTTTCTGTCTCTTAAAAAGGCAGCACAAAGGTTTCCAGGAGATAATCCTGCATTGAGTTCTAAAGCTCAACAATTTTCTCCAAAATTTTCCAATTAAATAAAAGTAAAAACAATTTCACCAGTTCATTCCTAAATCAAAGTGTTACAATTTTTTGAAAAAAAAACCTAACTTTAAAAGACACGTCCAAGACTTTTGTTTTTGTAAAGTGTGCTTTAACAAAGAGTTTCCTGTGAATTGTACCTCATTACATCTGCAAAAAAGCTAAAAGGAAGCTAAATCGTTGAGCTGGTTTGATACTCGAGCCAGGATTTCACTGAGGGTGGAGTGAAGGGGTTTCTGGTTGGATCTATCCCATACAATAAACCAAAGAAAAGCAACGATCAGCATAGTGAAGCAGCTTACAGTCACTGGGGACCCCACACAAATGAGTACAGCTCAGTACTGGATTCTACTGGCAAAATTCACAGCACGAATAAAGTGTTTACCCCACTCTCTTCACTAGGATTAAGGTTCCTTGCCCTCATGAAGGTGCTGACTCTCAGAAGTGTTCAAGAGCTTCCTAACCAGGTGTTGATCCACACAAGATTCAGCTCCTCCCTCCTCTCCTGAAGGTGCCGGCTCTCACAGTGGTTCATACCCCTGCTCTCTTGAAGGTATTGACTCTCACTGGGGTTTAAGTCATTTCCTCTCCTGAAAATGCTGACTCCTGAAGTTTCTTCTTCTCCTGACATCTCACCATGCCATTCATCAGCTGTGACCACAGATGATAAGCATCAACAGGAAACTTGACCAGAAATCATCACACACAGTACAATTCTACCCATAAACTTTCCAGCAGGAGTTACTGGTCAGCATTGAGTGGTCACACTTTTCTTACTCCCTCCCTCAACCCATGGTCAAACCACAAAAACAAACAAAAATCAGGGGAGTTCAGAAGATTGTCCTGAAATAGGTAACTGAATGTTAAAACTGGGAATCCAATTAGAACAAGGGACTGTTGCTGCAGTAACACTGATATATGAATAATGAAAATATTCACTTTAAGGTGAATGCATTTGCAAAGACCAGATGGTATTTATCGCTGGGTGAAATACCTCCACTCTTGTCCGTAAGACCAACTCTGACCTTCCTGTTGTTTGTCACTGCAATAAAGCACCTTGCTCCCATGCTAACTTTTCTGTGTGGGGCCTGCTACAGTATTCCAACAAAGCTGAATACAAGCTGTCGGAACACCTCATTTTCCACTTGGGTAATTTACAGCCTTCAGGACTCAACACTGAATTCCACAACTTTGGAGCATGACCTCTGTCTCTATTTTTCTTACATACTACCAACATATCCTGTCTTGCTGACATTGCTCTCAATAGACTGGACCCATTTTCTCCTTTAATCACATTCATTTATACCCATTTTACATCTCCATCACCAACATTAGCACCCCTCTTGTCTTTCACTCTGGGCTCCCTCACAATTGGTTCCATCTACCACTCCTCCTTCTTTGTCAGCAACATAAAAACAATCATTTTCCAGTTCCTTTCAGTTCTGGAGAAATCAAATCGGATTCAAAAACATTAACTGTCTTTCTCTCCATTGATGTTGCCAGACTTGCTGAATTTCTCCAGTTCTTTGTTTCTATTATAAAAGACTAGCTAAGCAGCAGGAAGCAGAGAGGAAGGATAACGATCAGGGACTGTAATTGGCAGAATATGATTGGGGTAGAAACATCTAGTCAAATTTTGTCTTTGTTATCGATATCACATTTTTAAAGCACATTCTAATACATTAGTTTTGGTGCAGATTTATATTAAAAAAAAAGCAACATTCCTAAATAACGATGTCAGCCACCACCTTGATTTTCAATTTAATGCAATTATTACAGTACTATGTGTATTGCAAGTGCACCAAAATTTAGTATCAGTTTCAGGGCTGATCTGGTCTTTTTGTTGCTTTCAACTTCCACAACTAAACATTTGTACTTGACAACAAAATAAGAACAAAACCCATGATGCAGAGGTGGTGCTTTCTGGCTTCAGGAGCAGCATTGAACTTCTTTCTCCTTTCCCGTGGAGGTGACAAGTGGAAAAGGGGAGTGCAACCAAGAGGCAGCCATTGCTGTGTTTATTGAAGCGATCCTGCCTGAGTTCATGGTTCACAGGAGCAACGTCAAGTCATAGGTAATGCCATTAAAAATGGCAAATTGAAATTGGGAGGTAGCTAGTTGCCAAGCAAGATTCAGATGCCGTTCCCCTCTTCAGAACCTTGAGCAACTTTATTAACATGGAGGCTCTCCACATTGTATCAACCATTGGTTGTCACCTTCCTAGCTCAACCAGGAAAATACCTTGGCTTCAACACAGTGCAGGTACTTGAAGGTACTGCCCAGGTCAGGCCAGCATCTCCCACCAGTCCCAGATGCTAGCCTTTGATCATAGAAACACGCATGGTTAAAACGAGGATTTCTAGCAGTTCCTTGTTTCTGGTGCAATGAGCAGGGGTGAAGGCAGTAGGCTGGCTGAGGGAACATGAAGCACGTTTCTATATGGCAGAATGTATTTCTTTAGCATACCATTCTTCAGAGGAAACATTAGGCATAGCACATAAGAGTTGGCTGCATTGTTTTTTTGTGTCAATTGTGTAGTCAGATTTGTTTCCTTAGGAGGCCGAGCATGATCTCAACATTAAATATTGACAAAATTGCTACAACTGGGCCACAGTTAACACCTATATTTACATCTATCCAATAATCAGCTTCAAGATGTAAATCACTCCCAAAAGGAGACAAAATTCTGGGTCACAGACAGTTTGACTGACATTCACCACTCTTTCACCCCTGCTCCCAGCAAGGCCAGGCCACTAGCCAATTATGAAAGCCTGCCTCAGTTAGTAAGGGTTGCAGGAACTGATCTGGATTTTAAATTTCAATGTGGAAAACTTGGTCTTTAGGTAAGCTCGTTGTTAGTAAAGCAATTGTACAAACAGCAAATTTGTTCAACTGCGCATGAAATGTGGTCCATGACAGCTGATGACCATGGAACCCACATCCATGTGAGCCAATACCTCAGCTGAAACAAGTGCCTGCAGCAGGATTCATACTCCAGCAAGCGACAGCGTGTGTGGATGCTGAAATCCAGAGAGTGAGCTCATGAGACCCATACCCCAGTGAGCGTCAATGTCTTTGGAGTGCATATTTTAGTGTTTATGGAAACCAGCACCCATTGAACTTAAAAAACCCAGTTTGAGTATCTGTCCTTTAGGTAATGCTGGGAAAAATAAGTTATAATTTTTCACAGCATAACAGAACTAGTTTTGAAGTTATTGCAATTTTAATATTTCCTATATTACTGCTACATTTGAATAAATATGCTGTGCTTCTTGACCATTTTCCATCAAGGTCTGAAAAACTGAAGGTTTCAATTGATTGGGAAAATGTTAAATTCACCGATGGCTTAAACTCGATCAATAACACTTAGATCCCCACAAACCCAAGCTTTCCAACAAGCCAAAAGAACAGCAGCAATTGGAAAACAGCAGCAAAATCATGTACAGCCAAGGCAATGCTAAGAGTGCAAAAGAAATTTAAGTTGCGTTTCACTTTGCTGTCAGTGAGCAGAATGCCTCCAACATGCTCTCAGCAGTTGAGTTCTAAATCAAGTTTAGGTGTCTCACAAGGCTGCAAGGAGGTTCTTGGATCAAATTTGGGGTGAGTTTTTCTGTGTGTTGTGCGTGTATGCATGTGAGATAGAGACTGAAATGAGAAGGGTCCACAGCAATCCCTAGTCAGCATTCAGCCGTACTCTTTTTGCAGTGCAGGGACATGTGTATCCTCATCTTCCTGAAACTCTCCTGCCATAGGGTTTGATTTTCAAGATATTTTGAGACCAGTTGCACGACGCAGCGAGCTTTCCCTTTGTTCATGAGATGGTTCCTTTAAAAATGATGGGAGCCAGAGCATTGACATTTATCAGGATTGGAAATTGACCAACTTCACTTAGAGGTTGTTTGTGCATTAAACGTTACTTCAGCAAGTTTAAACCAGCCTCAGAGTTAGCGATACATACAGATATAACACTAAACATTGTCCTTTTTGGCCACTTTCATCCCAAGTTGTGGCAGCTCTCATTGGGGTTTGGCCTCCAGTAGCACCACGCACCTTCCAGTAGATAACCAAGGGGGCTATTCCTTTCATAGTACGCCACACAATGAATACTGACAAGTGTTAAGAGACATACAAGCATTGCAGTCCTATTTCACTCAGGTAAACTGACTTATTCCTCCCTCACTTACCGTTAGGTAGTGAGGCAGTTTTAGCATGCAGACCTGATAGAGATCTGCACATTTTCTACCAAATAAATTGCATGAAATCAGGTCAGTCTTCAAATTTTTCATCCTGATACACTCTCGAGTTTCTTTGGTGCATAACCTCTTCAGTCAGAAGCATTTCAACCAATGACCTTAACACTCAGCAGCTGAGGTGACAGATTGTATATCAGTATAACATACTGTCCCGTGCCACAAATTGCGCCCCCCGAAAAAAATCTCTGCAAATGCAGCAAACATCATTCCTGGCCCCAACTTGAGGTGTTTTAGGTCTGTATTGTACAACGTTAGCCACTAGCTAATAAAAATATCCAGATGTGACAAACGGCATTTGATTAAATTTCAAAAAAGTAGTATTAAAGAAGAAACGTCTAAGTTGCATTTATGGAACATCTTGCAAAACCTCTATATTCCAAAGCACTTTAAGCTAATGACATACTGTTGGAATGTAATCAATGTTGTAATAAAGCAAATGTACGTATTGAATTTAGCAAGGTTACACAAACAGCAATGTAATAATGATCTGATAATTTGTATTTCAGTGTTGGTCCATGGATAAATATTGGCCAGGAAACTGGAGAAAACTCCCCTGCTATCCTTTAAATATTGCAATGCTGTGATCCTGTACAGCCACCTGAGAAGCTGTACTCATTAACACATTACACTCTAAAGTGTAGAGGTTGGAGATAAGAGTAAATAACACCAGAGCAAAAGCTGGGATGCCAAGTAATTCTTTATTTACAACAAATGCTCAGTGTCAAACTTTAAAACAAAGATTTCTCATTCAGCATGGGTTAGATGACAGTCTGAGATTGATAAAAAGTGGTGTTGGGGTGGGGGGGGGGGGGGGGGAGGGGAAGGAAAGGAAAGGGGGCTAAAATAAAGCAGTCTGCAGACCGTTCACATTTACTTCTCAAACCCTCATTTTTAAACCCCAAATACTGCAATAAGGCACAGTGCCAATTAACCCACATTACCAAACGTTCATTTGCCCTGATTTAAGGATGAGCAGGAATTCTCCCCATTATGAGACATCTTTATGATGTTCCCGCCTCCTCAGCTGTTTACATACTTTAATTTTTCCAGCTCCAGAAATATCGAAGGAATAATCAGACGTTACGTACGGAACTTCTCCTGTCACTTCAGGCTGAAAAGGAAATAAAAATAAGTCAGCATGACAGGGGAATCTGTCAGACCATCACTTCAGAATTTCAAGCTGTTCCAAAGTTTCTGCTCCATGGCAATGGAGATGAAACCTTGACTCACTGGCACCTTCCCTTTGCTCTGCAGTTTACCTCTGCTTCTCTTCAATCACCTAGCCATTCACTGGATCAAAGACCCTGGGCAACCTTAACCAGAAATAATAAACTGCCCTTTCCTGAAACATTAATCACTTCAAAACTCTTCAAGAGTCAAAGAAACTCTGTGGTACATCCCACCTAGACTCGTATGTGTACAGTAGGCTTGTTCGTGATGTATGAAAGTGTCCACAGCATAAGGTCCAATATCTCAAGGCAAGTTTTATTCATGTGCACATGACAGAGATGGCGCAGTCCAGTAATCAAGGCCAAATGCCAGTGCTGTGTATACTTCCTTTTAGGAGCAAATAAATGCAGATGCTGGAATCTGTACTGAAAACAAAAAATGCTGGAAGTCACAGCCAGTCAGGCAGCAACCATGGAGCAAAAGCAAGCTAACGTTTCAAGTCTAGATGACTCTTCATCAGAGCTGACGTGAAGTGTAGAGGGAGCAGCATTTATGCAATAGTGTTGGGGGGCGGTGGAGTGCTGGAGGAAGAGAGGCTGCTGATAGTGCAGATTAAGTAATCGGAATTTGTTTTCAGTATGCTTCCATTTGTTGTGATGCTGCAACAATGAAATCCACAATGGCCAGCAATTTTTTTGTTTCTGGACTTCACTTTTCCCTTGTGTACCTTTCTCTGAATTTTCTCCCCAACTGTTTTTCCTTGTACGCATGTTTAGGTATCAGCATCACTGTGTTCAGGGATAATTATTGGCCAGGAACCTGGAGAGAAATCCTCTAGTCTTGTTCAAACATTGTCCTCTCAGGTGGGTGTTAAGGATCACCATACCTTAGCCAAGCTGATGCAGTGCAGTTATATCATTGGCATCTATCTGGCAATGGGAAAATTGCCTAGATATGCCTTGCCCAAAAAAAGTGAAATCCATCCCAGTCAAAAACCATTATATACAAGGTGTAATCAAGTGACACTTACTCAAAAACACTTGCTCACTGATGCTCAGTTTGGGATCCACAAGTGAGATGGAATGCTCGCCAGTTGCCTTGATGAATGCAGCTCCAATACCATAAACAGCTTGACACCGCTCAGCACAAAGCTGTCTACCTGACTGGCATCCTGTCTAGCACCTTCTACATTCGCTCCCTCCACCACAGACACACAGTGGCAGCAGAGTGTCCCATGTGCGAGACGCACTGTCACAAACTCACTAAGATTCCTTAGACAGCAGCTTCCAAACCACAACCTCTGCAACCTAGAAGGATAAGCAGATACATGGTAATGTCATCTCCTGCAAGTTCCCTTCCAAGTCTTGGAATATAATCACTATTCCTTCACTGTCACTGGGTCAAAATCTTGGATCTTCCTCTGTAACAGCACGGTGGGTCAACTCATATCACATGGACTGCAATGGATTAAGGCCGCAACTCATAACCATCTTCACAAGGACAATCAAGGATGGGCAATAAATGATGATCTTGCTAGCAAATTAGTGAATAAAAAAGGTTATTACAAAGGATCATTCATCTCTGCAACAAAATAGCTGGAAACAACAGTGAACTAAATATATTTACAGCATGGGCAAAACTAGCAAACAAACTTTACAGCAACGCCTGCATGCACCCCAATGTGCGATTATCCAGCAAGTACCCCAAGCCAAACACAACTGAACACCATTAACCCTGCAGATGTACCATTATCTATTTAAAACACCAGATTTGCCCAAAAACATACCCTAGCAACACTGCCTGCTCAACAGATGCGACCAATCAATGGCCCCTTGCATTCTCACTAACAGAATCCACTGAAATGACTCCATCCAACACATATGGTCCATGAAGAAAATCAACTGTGCAACTGTATTTAATACTAATTCTTCAAATCAAAAGATTCAGTATTATTTCAGCATTTGTTTCTCGGGTTCCCTCAACAACATGGCTAGTGCAGCAGTAGTGATTACTAATATTCCAGGTGAGCAGATCACACTCTTCGTAGTTCAGTAATCATGGTAGTTCACGTTCCACTTACCTGGTTCCTGAAAAGTGAATGGGGGATGGTGACTGCTCCAATCAGCAAGCAATTAACCTGTTTTAGCCTGGCCACAGGAACCGGTGTCAGTATATAATACAATCTCTTCTCCAAATTAATCCCACGAATTATTCCTATGGAGAAAAGGTATAAAATTAATCCAAATAGTGAATATCCAGATGTCTTACAGCAAAGACCAAATCACACGTGTAGCACAAACCTGCTCAATAATCATTCAATTTATTTTAATAGCAATCACTTGAGTCTAGTTCATACTCATCAAGTGCAAGTGAGACACAATCACATAGCTCCACTGACCTGGAAACAAAATTCCAGCCTTCAGTCAAGTTTTGGACTAAGATTTAGAGCCACCCTTGGCAGTCGTGTTATTGGACAGCACCCACTTATATGTAGGTTTAAAGTGCAAACTCATTTCATATAGGATTCTTGGCCAGTTGAGTGAGGGAAAAAAATTCATCCCATTGGTTAGAGCAGGACTGGGAAGGCATTGTCATTATAACCGCATACATTGTAAGAAGCTTGTGTTGCAGCTTGGCTCAGTTGATATTACCCTTGTCTGTACACCATTCAATAAATCTGAGCACACAATCTAGGTCTGCAGTGCAATACTGTCCTAAGACATTTTTGCACTGTCAGACAGTCATCTTTGTGGAAGACTTTAAACTTGATGAGGTGACAATGAAAGGGACAGCCTTTAACATCAAGGCCACATTCGACTGAGTGTGGCACCAAGGAAACCTAGCAAAACTGGAATCAAATCGTATGAGGGGTTAAACTCTCAGCTGGTTGGAATCATGTGCAGCGCATAGGAAGATTGTTGTGCTTGTTAGGGGTCAGTCACTCCAGCTCCAGGAGATCTTTGTATGAGTTCTTCAGGGTAGTGTCCCAGGCTCAACCATCTTCAGCTGCTTCATCAATGACCTTCCCATTGTAAAGTCAGATGTGGGGATGTTTGCCAATGACTGCACAATGTTCAGTGCCATTTGTGACTTCTGATACTGAAGTAGTCAATGTTCAAGTGTGACAAAATATGAACAATTTCCAGGCTTGGGGTGACAAGTGGCAAGTAACATTCGTGCCACACAAATTCCAAGCAATGACCATTTGCAATAAGAGACAATCTAATCACTGCCCCTTGACATCCAATGGTGTTACCATCACCAAATCCCCCACTATCCACATCCTTGGGGTTACTACTGATCACAAATTCAACTGGATTTGCCATAAAAACAGTGGCTACAAGAGTAGGTCAGAGGCTGGGAATACTGTGGCAAGTAACTCATCTAACTCACAAAGCCTGTTCACCATCTACAAAGGCACAAGTCAGGAGTGTGATCGCATACTCGTCACTTGCCTGGATGGGTGCAGCTTCAATACCACTCAGGAAACTTGACAAAGTCCAGGACAAAGCAGCCTGCTTAATTGGCACCATATGTACTCCACCCACCACTGACACTCAGTAGCATTAGTGTGTACTATCTACCAGATGCGCTGCAGAAATTCAAAGTTCCTTAGACAGTACCTTCCAAAACCATGACCACTTCTGTCTGAAAGGACAAAGGCAGCAGATACATGGGAACACCATCACCTGCAAGCTGTGCACCGAGTCATTCACCATCCTGACCTGGCAACATATCGCCATTTCTTCAGTGTTACTGGGTCAATATCCTGGCATTCCCTCCTTAAGGTCATTGAGAGTCAACTTACAGCAGTTTAAGAAAGCAGCTCACTACCACCTTCTCAACAGCAACTAGGGATGCTGTCCAGCCAGGGATGCCCATGCCCCATGTGTGAATAAATTAAAAAAAACACAACTTAGGACACTTCCGTTTTCCTACATCGACTCAATTCTCCCAGAGTATTGACTAAACATTATTCCCCTAATCACACATTTATTATTTATAGGACCTTGCTGTTGCATCTGAATACACAATATTGATGACAAGACTGCAAAGATAATTTAGTGACATGACAACACCATGGCCTGTGAAAGCAAATGACACTTGATGGTATCTGAAAACAGGTGACCAGAGTGTGTAGGAGATGCCTGTTCCATGAATCTGAAAGCATTCGTGAGTACCAAACACTTGCACGACTGATGGTTATTTTGCACCTCAGCTCTGTTAAACTGCTAAGCTTCTGCACTGTACACTGGAAATGTAGAGAGATTGGACAGTGAACAACACACTTCTATCTAATAGGATGTGATCTTGTACAAGTCTCGGTACTTACCAATACCAAAACAGTCACATATTGGAGGCTTTGGGAGCAATACAGGCCCATCTGCCTGGGAGCAGACAACATCTGGTATTCTGCATAATCCAACTAAACTGGCATTGGCTGCATACAAAATGTTGGTAGGAGTTACATCACAATGTAACACATGCAGAGCAACTGCACTAAATGGCACCTGGAAAACAAAAGCCAGTTTTGTTCTTAGAAAATTATCCATTGACACCCTGCAGCTCCACAGTACGTGCCAACATCCAATATTACTTGCATCTGGAATCCAACACTGTCCCATCCTACACAGGACCCAAACTACTACATGGCACGACACCTAATACTACCATTTAATTAAAGGGAAAACGACTTGGATAACAATGTTCAAAACATATTGCCTCCATTAAAGTTTAATTTACCGACTTCTTTTTTCAGTAGTAATGCTCCTGTCTAGAATGCTATAACTTTATTCCCCCCTCATAATCAGATATGTAGATCCCTCAATCGTGCCAAGCTACAGACATTGAAAGCATCAAGTCTAGGTCCAACAGGGAAGTTCAAACAATATTAACTCGATTTTTGAAGAAAGGAGCACTATTACGAAGCAGCTCTGCCCATCACAAAACACATTACCCTGTCTGCATATTTCAAAGTCTTTTATCTCACAGTATCCTGATGGATAGTGAACTAAATTAGAAGCAGAAAGTAAAGGGCAACATCCACAAGGAGGGGTGGGAGCACATTCTGCAGTCAAATAACAGGATCCTAAAGGAATGACTGGAAGGTACCATATAAAATCTATTTTTCTGTAATTTACCTTAATGGAAAGGCAGTTGGGAAAAGTTGCTCTTGAAACCACATTAAAAACAGCAGGCTGCTTCTAGCCACAACTTATACCTCCTCTTAAACCCACCACTCAGAATTCACCCCAGGTCAGTATCTAAAAATATCACTGTCAACTTGTTGTTATTTTCCAAATGAAGCTGGCAGATCACTTTGCCACCATTCCACTGATTCATTATATAGGCACACATTATATTGCTTTTGGAGCTCATCTCATGTTCAGAACAAGCTAATTTCTATGCCATGATCTTATGTCCATCATGTTGGATTATATTGTATGTTGATGGATGGATTGGCTCATCGGAGATTGCACACAGTCTCCAAAAGTTAAATTCTCTAAAAAGGCTTCCTTGTCAAGCAGCAGAATTAACCTCAGTTCTCATAAAATAATGCACCCTGTGGTAAACTGCGTCACACAAAGCAAACACAGGGAAACACCTGTGCTATGACTCATGCCCTAAACTTTAAAACTTTCAGCTGACAGAAATAACTGGAGATGAATGGGTAAAGGAGTGTTGGTACCTGATAGGGTAGCGTGCTGTGCAACAGCAAGGGACACCCAGTGTCTGATGGCTGCAGTTGGCTAAAATAACCCAGAAGAGCCAACTCTCTTAAGACATTGCTGCGGAACTTCCTGAAAAACAAGGCAGTAGAAAGGTTCTGTCAGGACAGCAAGTTTCAGTTTTTTTTTTGCATCTGTAAACACAAATCAACAGTACAGCTGGTAACAGTACATGTATGACAACTGTGAAGCTGAACCCACCAGGAAGGGATGAACTGTTAGTGCCTTTTCTTTGTAAAGGGAGGTTGAGGGATAATTTAATAGAGTTTTTTTTAAATTGCATGGTGTTTTGACTGAGAAAACATTGTTACCACTGTAAGGGAGAGCAATACCAGTGATCGTTGATAAAAGATATCATCTAGAAATCAAAAAGGAAATTCGGAAGCAATTTCAGCATGCTGTGAATTTGGAATCGTTGAGTGTTCTACTATAGAAGCATTTAAACGGAAATCCGATAAGCATGTAAGGGAGGAAGGCAACAGAAGGAAATGGCGATATTGAGGAAGGATGGGAGGAAGTCTGAATTGGAGAATAAATGTCAGCAAGGCCGGGAGAGAAGGATCTTGGAGATGATGGTGTTCCTATGTTCCTGCTGTCCTTGCCTTTCTAGGTGATAGAGGTCACAGGTTTGGGAGCTCCTGTCAAAGAAGCCTTGGTGAGTTACTGCAGTACATTCTGTAGGTAGTACAGACGTATCATGGTAGCAGAGTGTGTGGATGTTTAAGCAAAATTCTCTGCTTTATTACAAACTGGCTGTATTCATCTGTTGGGGAGGTTGTTACAATGTGCACATATTAACACAATAGAATAACTGACACAGTTTTATACTTACAAACAGCTTCCCTCTCCCACTCCAGGGAACTCAGACTGAACACGCATCAACCTATGCCCCCGGAATCCTCCCTGCAGGGTTACATGATCCTCTTCTTCCTCCTCCTCCTCCTCCTCTGATAAGCTCAAGGGCATCTTGAAATCTATAGGCTTTTGCTGAATGTGATGCTTTCCCTTAGTTTGCCATCCAGCTGCTGTCCGCACAAACTCTGGTGTGAGGGGTGGAGGATCCTGGTTCCTTTCAGCACTGCCAAGCTGCACCACGTGGGTTGGGGCCAAGAGCCGAATCAGATCAACCAAAATCGACAAACCAAATCCTATTGGGAAGAATAGGGTGGGGTGGGGCACAAAGAAAATCAGTCAGATTTGAGGGGGGACTAAGATCACAAGTAGCGCAGGTATTACAGGTAATGTATTGGCATGGATAGAGGATTGGTTGACCAGTAGAAAGCAAACAGTAGGGGTAAATGGGTGTCTTTCTGGTTGGTGGTCAGTGGCTAGTGGTGTGCCTCAGGGATCAGTGTTGGGACCTCAATTGTTTACAATTTACATAGATGATTTGAAGTTGGGGACTAAGTGTGGTGTGTCAAAATTTGCAGATGACACTAAGGTGCGTGGTAGAGCAAAGTGTGCAGAAGACACTGAAAGTCTGCAGAGGGATATAAATAGTCTATGTGAGTGGGCAAAGGTCTGGCAGATGGAGTACAATGTTGATAAGTGTGAGGTCATCCATTTTGGTAGGAATAACTGCAAAATGGACTATGTTTTAAATGGTAAAAAATTTCAGCACGCTGCTGTGCAAAGGGACTTGGGTGTCCTTGTGCGTGAATCGCTGAAGGTGGGATTGCAGGTGCAGCAGGTAATTAAAAAGGCAAATGGAATTTTGTCTGCCATTGCTCGAGGGATGGAGTTTAAAAACAGGGAGGCTATGCTGCAGCTGTATAGGGTCCTGGTGAGGCCACACCTGGAGTATTGTGTGCAGTTTTGGTCTCCTTACTTGAGAAGAGATATACTAGCACTGGAGGGGGTGCAGAGGAGATTCACTCGGTTGATTCCAGAGTTGAGAGGGTTGGATTATGAGGAGAGACTGAGTAGACTGGGATTATACTCATTGGAATTCAGAAGAATGAGGGGAGATCTTATAGAAACATATAAGATTATGAAGGGAATAGATAAGGTGGAGGCAGGGAGGTTGTTTCCACTAGCAGGTGAAACTAGGCCTAGAGGGCATTGCCTCAAAATAAAGGGAAGCAGATGTAGGACTGAGGTCAGGAGGTACTTCTTCACCCAAAGGGTTGTGAATCTGTGGAATTCCCTGCCCACTGAAGTGGTTGAAGCTACCTCACTGAATGTTTTAAGGCAAGGCTAGATAAATTTTTGAA
Organism: Rhincodon typus; assembly: GCF_021869965.1. NCBI lineage: Eukaryota > Metazoa > Chordata > Chondrichthyes > Orectolobiformes > Rhincodontidae > Rhincodon > Rhincodon typus. Next base: position 17,803,696 of record NC_063362.1, on the reverse strand, counting down.
CAGTAAAGGAATTAAGGGTTATGGTGAGTGGGCGGGTAAGTGGCGCTGAGTCTCAAAGATCAGCCATGATCTTATTAAATGGTGGGGCAGGCTCGAGGGGCCAGATGGCCTACTCCTGCTCCTAGTTCTTATGCTCTTATCAGGGGTACCGAGATGTGTACATATTAACACACGCAAACCTCTGTGGAACAAACATTATATATTCTAGTCTACATCTTATCCCTCAGATAAGACTACTTGGGTGGGGCTAGTTTTACTCAATGTTTTAATTTTCTACGTAAAAACAGGTTTCTGATAAATTTTCTAGGTCATTTCAGAGAATAACAAAACCAATAATGTAGTGTGGGATGCAGTCAGATACAAAATGTATTTTGCTGTGGTTGGTTTGCTCGCCAAGCTGGTTCATTAGTTCGCAGACTTTTCAATACCCTGCTAGGTAACATCATCAGTGCAGCCTCTGATGAAACGCTGTTGTTTTCCCCTGCCTGGTATTTAAACTCTGGGGTCCGTTGGAATTGGTTCCTCATTTCCGGTTTTTCTTCGCAGTGGTGTATATATAGGGTCTAATTCTAATTTTACGTGTTTATTGATGGCCTTCTTGGTGGAGAACCAAGCCTCTAGAAATTCCCGTGCTTGTCTCTGGCTTGTCCCAAGATCCTGATGTTGTCCCAATCGAACTGGTGGTTCTCCTTATCCGTGTGAATGGAGACGAGTGAGTACTGGTCACGTCTTTTTGTTGCTAGTTGGTGTTCATGTATTCTGGTGGCCAGTTTCCTTCCAACGTAACGTATGTCGCAGTCTTGATACAGTCATTGGACAGACAGGAAGGAAACTGGCCACAAGAATACACAAACACCAACTAGCAACAAAAAGACGTGACCAGTACTCACTCATCTCCATTCACACAGATAAGGAGAACCACCAGTTCAATTGGGACAACATCAGAATCCTAAGATAGGCCAACAGAGACAAGCACAGGAATTTCTAGAGGCTTGGTTCTCCACCAAGAAGGCCATCAATAAACACGTAGAATTAGAATTAGACCCTATATATACACCACTGCGAAGAAAAACAGGAAATGAGGAACCAATTCCAATGGACACCAGGGTTTAAATACCAGGCAGGGGAAAACAACAGCACTTCATCGGAGGCGGCACTGATGATGTTACCCATCAGGGTATCGAAATGTTTGCGAACTAATGAACCAGCTCAGCAAACGAACCAACCTGAGCTACAAATCTACTCAAGAACCTTAGACAATTGTAATTTGTTCACAACTCATAAAAATTGATATAATCATAGAATACCTACAGTGTGGAAGCAGACTATTCAGCCCATTGAGTCCACACCAATCCTCCAAAGAGCAACCCACCCAGACCCACCCCGCTACCCTATCCCTATAAACCTGCCCTTCTCATGGCTAACTCACGTAGCCTGCAAATCCTGGGACACCATGGCAATTTCCTATGGCCAAACCAGCCAGTCTGCACATCTTTGGACTGTGGGAGGAAACCCATGTAGACACGGGGAGAACGTGCAAACTCCACATAGACAATCGCCCAAGGGTAGATTTGAACCCTGGTCCCTGGCGCTATGAGGTAGCAGCGTTAACCACTGAGCCACCAAGCTGCCCCTTAGTGGTTGAAGGTGGAACCCCTAACCCATGAAGGTAATTCAACTTTACATCACAATTACCCTTCAGGTCTACCAAAGGGATTAAGTGAAGGGCTATTATTTCCTTTAAATCTATAGCCAAAAATCATATCAATATTAAATGTAACAATACCCAACAAAATGAACAAAAGCAGTAGACTGCAACATTATCAAAAGATGTTTCTGCATTCAGTTTATTTATCAATACACCCCGGAATACCAAACACAATCTGTGTTAACCAACACCTTACAAAATCAGCACTCTCGACAAACTGGCAAAAATTAAACACTTCAAATACCGGAAGTTTACTATATTATCATAAGACCATAAGACATAGGAGCAGAAATTAGGCCATTTGGCCCATCGCGTCTGCTCTGCCATTCAATCATGGCTGATAAGTTCCTCAAACCCATTCTCCCGCTTTCTCCCCACAACTCTTGATTATCAAGAACCTATCTATCTCAGTCTTAAATGTACTCAATGACCTGGCCTCCACAGCTTTCTGTGGCAATGAATTCCATATATTCACCACTCCCTAGCTGAAGAAGTTTCTCCTTATCTCCATTTTAATAGGTCTTCCCTTTACTGTAAGGCTGTGCCCTCGGGTCCTAGTCTCTCCTACAAATGAAAACATCTTCCCAACATCCACTTTGTCCAGGCCATTCAGTATTCTGTAAGTTTCAATTAGATCTCCCCCTCATTCTTCTAAACTCCAATGAGTATAGTCCCAGAGTCCTCAAACGTTCGTCATATGTCAAGCTTTTCATTCCTGGGACCATTCTCGTGAACCTCCTCTGAACCTGCTCCAGGGATCTCTGTGATATTCGAATAGTCAGTTGAGGCTGTGAGTGAGAATACTCTCTGCTGGTAAGTTTTATTTAAGGCAAAGTTGCATTACTATTTAAGTAATTTTTGCTGTAAAGTATAAAACAGTGATGTGTATATCCCCTACGTTACATTTCCATTACATAGTGTGTGTGTTTTACATTGATTAGGTAGACCTCTTGATCAACAGGAGAATTTGATTTCACACTTCTGGTCCCATAGGCACCAGTTAACAAAACGTTTGCTGTATTTAAATTGTACAATGGAGACAGAGGTGTCCGTAGAGTCTTGGGGCTGTACAGCACGGAAACAGGAGCTTCAGTCCAACACGTCCATGCCAACCAGATATCCTGAATTAATCTGGTCCCCACTGCCAGCATTTGGTCCATATCCTTCCAAACCCTACCAATTCATATACCCATCCAGATACCTTTTAAATGATGTAATTGTACCAGTCTCCACCACTTCCTCTGATAGCTCATTCCATACACACACGTAAAGGACAAAAAGTTGTCCTTTAGGTCCCTTTTAAAACTTTCCCCTCTCCCTCTCACCTTAAAACTATGCCCTCTAGTTTTGGAATCCGCTACCCTGGGGAAGAGACCTTGGCAGTTCACCTTATCTATTCCATTCATGATTTTATAAACTTCTATAAGGTAATGCCTCAGCCTCCAGGGAAAAAAGCCCCAGCCTATTCAGCATCTCCCTGTAGCTCAAACCCTCCAATTTCAGCAACATTCTTGTACATCTTTTCTGAACTCTTTCAAGTTTCATAACATCCTTCCTATAGCAGGGAGACCAGAACGGAACGCAGTATTCCAAAAGTAGTCTAACCAATGTGCTGCACAGCCTCAATATGATCTTCCAACCCCTATTCTCAATGCATTGACCAATAAAGGCAGGCATACCAAATGCCTTCTTCACTCTCCTGTCTACCTTCGACTCTACTTTCAAGAAACTACGAACCTGTACTCCAAGGTCTCTTTGTTCTGCAACTCTCCGCAGAACCTTACCATTAAGTGTATAAGTCCTGCCCTGATTTGCCTTTCCAAAGTGCAGCACCTCACATTTATAAGTTCATCAATAAGGATTTGCCACAACAGCAAGAGTGTTAGGACTTAATGAAAGGTATGAGAAACTTTCCTAACTTCCTGACAGTCAGCATGTCTGGACTGTACCATTTTCTAAATATAGGCAGTTAACCAGATAAAACAGGGGCTGCTAATTGGTGGGGACTCCACCAAAAATAATTCAATCTTGCAACTTGCCACAGTGGCATTTGAACTCATGAGGTTTGACCGTTAGTTCAGTTTCAGAATCACAACTGTTATGGTGCAGAAAGTGGCTGTTCAGCCCATTATGCCTGCACTGACTCAGTGAATTAGCACCATCACTTTGTGCCATTCTCCTGGCCTTTTCCTGTAACTCTGCACACATTACTTCTGCTTAAATAATCATTTACTGCTCTCTTTAACGTCTTGATTGACCCTGGTTCTACCATACTTCCAGGCATGCATTCCAGACACAAACTACTTGCTGTTAGAAGAAAATTGTTTCTCATCATATTTACTACTTTTGAAAATCACTTTAAACCTGTCTTTGTGGCTTGATCCCTGTCCAAACGTCTCATGATTTTGACAATTTCAATCAAACCTCCTCTCCGGCTTCTCCTCTCCTTGGAAAACAGACCCTCTACAATTTCAGAAAGAAACAAAGATGTGCAGTGCCTTTTATGCCCAGGAGCACTTTGCATCTTGCAGTTGACAGCTGCCAACAGTTAAGGAATGACGGAAAATGAAACCTCCAATCAGGATAAACAAGTAGACCTGGACTCACTTCATCAGAAGTAGGAACTCTTCCTGGAGAATCCAAAATGCCATACATACTTCCCTGACCTGTCAGTCTCTGATCATTAGCAGAAAAACCACCACTTGCACAACCCCCACCTCTTACATCTAGTAGGCAATTCAACTACTGCTTCCATTGTTGCATTGTGATCCATTCACCAAATTTTGATTGACCTCTCACTTAGAGCTGGCCTTCTGCCAACTGACCTCAGGTAATCCTGTAAATTAACATACCCATGATAGGGTGTTTCCAGTTGGAGGAGATGGATGCCAGGCAATGCTCTACATAGTTAGGAGGTCCACACTTTTGGGTATAACCTGTGCTTAATCTCTGTGACTCACATATGGGTTACGCTTCCTTACAGAAGCAGTGTGCATTCTATAAGACTCCATGTGGAGTGATTATGTGCACTGTGTTGGACACAAAATGACTTCTGAAGAAGGGTCTAGGCCCGAAAAGTCAGCTTTCCTGCTCCTCTGATGCTGTGGCCTGCTATGTTCATCCAGCTCTACACCTTGTTATCACAAAATGACTTTAGCTGTGTTTTGAGGGCGTTGCTGCTGTCATAAAACAGATTCAGAAACAAATGAAAATTTCCAGTCAACATAATGTTAACACACAAATCATCACTGGGGCCAAGTACAACAGCAGCAGATTTAGGTAATTAGCTGTGATGTCAAGGGATGCAAATTCACTGCTTCTAAAGCCTCTCCCAAACAGAAGCACAGTGCAGGACAGGAACGAGACAGAAACTTGTTTAGTCATATGAACAACAAAAAAAGCCAGCAGAGTAGAAGGCTGTGAGTAGTAGGGATGGTATGGTGGAAAACAACTTCTGCATGAATAATGTCCACTTTTTGAGATAGTGGAGTACTTTAGCAGAAAAATGTGTGTTTTTAATATAATGCCTTTCCTAACATTCATGCTTCAAGACATCTCATACGCTTGTTTATAAAGCAAAATTTGACCAAGTCAAGTAGATGACCATAAGCTCAGTCAAAGAAGTTAGTTCCAAGAATCACCTTAAAGGGAGAGAAAAGAAAATGGATAGAGGTAACATAGTGTGGAGCTGGAGGAACACATCAGGCCAGGCAGCATCAGAGGAACAGGAAAGCTGATGTTTCAGGTCGGGACCCCATTTCTGAAGAAGGGTCCCGACCTGAAACGTCAGCTTTCCTGTTCCTCTGATGCTGCCTGGCCTGATGTGTTCCTCCAGCTCCACACTGTTATCTCTGACTCCAGCATCGGCAGTTCTTATTATCTCTAAATGGATAGAGGTATTGGGAGGGAATTCCAGAGCTTAGGACCTTGGCTGCTGAAGGTATAGTTGCCTATGGTGAAGTTATTAAAACAAAATTGGAATCCTTGTATGAACCAGCACCCTTCAGGAGGTTGGAAGACAAAATTACACACAAAAAAAGCAAAACGAAGAAAATGAAATCTATCGCCAATACTTGTTAGATTTCACTCAAGAGCTTTAGTCTGACCTTTGACCCAGCCCATGGTGTTTATGACCAAAGGTGTTTCCTTCTTGCATCCAGCATATAGATACTTTGCAGTTTCCAGATATCGATCCAAGTCCCGCTCACAGGACACATCACCATAATACAACATCTTACGGGGCTCACACTGGTGCATGTAAGGAGGGCCTGTAAAAGGGATAAAACAAAATACAGCATACAAGTGAGAGCAAGCACAAAACACAAGGGACAGCAGCATTGAAGATTTTGTTGTTAATGGCTATCTTAAACATGTCAAAAACTAAAATGAGGATGGAGGATATACTCTGTGCTTGCTTTTGCAGCTTTTGAAAGCAATTGGGATACACTTTTTACTCTCTTCAGCTCCACATTGTCTAGTTACTTGCTGCGAGATTCCGGAGTAAAAAATTGTTATTGGTCCATAGTTCCACAGATATTAATGACACTGAGCCAATAAATACCAAGACTTGGTATTGCCTTACTGAATTCTAGCTAGCCCACTCTGCTTGGTATCAACCAACACAGCTGATACACAGGGCTTGACAAAATATCAGGATTACTCAGCCTGAAGACTGAATCAAGAATCTGCCTTCTTCTCTCTTTCCTGTGTCAATCTTTCCAATAACCTCTTACAATTTTTATGCCATCCAGCATTTATATGCCTTTCCTTCCTCACCTTCCTTCAGATCTTCCCTCCGTACCGTATCTTACAGGTTGCCCTCTTCATAAGCAGTGCTCTGCCTGGGGTCTCTGCCTTTTCTCAATTAAATTCAGCAAATGTCTTCGTTTGTTCAATCACCTGAGCAGTCTGCCATTTGTTACTTCCTCTGTCCAGCTGACCCTCTATCTCCTCCAAACTCATTTCAAAGTCATTTAGCAAGCTGATCTCCATTTTCTAGAAGCTCAAAGTCTCTCATGCATATAAAATGACATTCCTAAACCAGCTCTCAAGTCTTTTCTGTCTTTCAACTTTCCAGTTAGCTACAGCATCTTCTTACCAAATACAGATCTTGCCAGTGTTATTCTTGTTCTTGTTTTTGATGTACTTCTCCTAAACAACTGAATTTTTACACCTGCTCTACCTCTTTTTCTTCCATGAACATCAAAATATTTCTCAACAATTCTGACATTTGCACTTTGCTTTTGCAAAGAGTGGCATGGTGGCTCAGTGGTTAGCACTGCTGCCTCACAACGCCAAGGACCTGGGTTCAATCCCACCGTCGGGTGACTGGAGTTTGCACGTTTCCCCTGTGTCAGCGTGGGTTTTCTCTGGGTGCTCTGGTTTCCTCTCACAGTGCAAGGTTGAGCAGGTTAGGGAGGTTGGCCAGGCTAAATTGCCCATAGTGTCCAGGGATGTGCTGGCTAGGTGAATTAGCGGTGGGAAACGTAGGGTTATAGAGTAAGGAGGTGGGTCTGGGCGTGATATTCTTCAGAGAGTCAGTGCAGACTCTAAGGGCCGAATGGCCTGCTTCCATGCTGTAGGAATTCTATGACTGGAGACTTTCATCTCATTTAGATCATGCCTAATGTTATTAGTGCATTAGCTTTTGTAACCCATTTTTTGCAGTTTCTACAAGTGTCTTGTCAAGTATAAAGCTGTTGATGAATTCCTCTTCCAATTACAGATTATTCCCACTCCCTACTGGCTACTCATTCTTGCTTATCCCATGTATACAGATTTCTTCTACCTCATCCAAAGGGTCCATTTCCATGCTGTATTACGCTACGTTTCTATCATCTCTTCAGTTTGCTCCCATGTCATTTGGCATTGCCAAGAGTTTCATCCAGTCAACTCAAATGAATGCTTTTTCAAAATCCACAAAGGCAAATGACGTTGTATTTTATGTTCAATTAACCTGTCCATCTACGTATCCAAGGTTGTGCTGAGAAATATAACAAAGAGTAAGTGGCAAGGCACAGAACTACAATGGAGGTGACCAATTTGGATTCCAGAGGAGGAGTGAAATGAGGGAAGCAACTGGAATTAAAAGGTTGAGTGAATAAATGGAGTTTAGTCAGGAAATGTGTGTTGGTTTAACAAACAGCATATCAAAAATAAGTAGATATATGTGTACAAGTACAAAAGACAGCTAGGCCAGCAAAATCATTGCAGCAAGATGGGGCTGCACCAGAATGGAGGGACAGGGATTTGCTCCTTTTAATCCATCCTCCCTCTCCACGTGCACACCACAACCGTAATGGTGTATCATGAAACAAAAACAGAAATTGCTGGCAAAACCCAGTAGGTCTGGCAGCATCTGTGGGGAGAAAGCAGTGTTAACAATTCAAGTCCAGTGAATCTAAATCAGAACTGCAGTTTCAGGTTTCCAGCATCTGCAGTTCTTTGCTTTATTATGGTAGGCTGGTATTTGGTTGAATGGCTTCTCTCAGAAAAAGGGTGAAATTTGGAGATGTTAGTCAGTTTGCCATATTTTAAAATCTCAAAATAAAAACTAGGCTCCCAATGGGTGTAATGATAGAATCTGGTTCTACAGTTACCCTCTCCCTTAATGTGTAACCTTGTTCTGCACTATTTGTAATGGAGAACACCAGCACTTTGATCTGCAGCCTGTCCACCTACCTCAATACTACTTAAAATAGACTACTTACCGAGAATTGGTTCAGTCACCAAGTGTAATGCCATGCAGCCAGGGGGGCTGAACTCTGTCTGACCCAAGTCAAGCTCCAGAAACTCCACACACGGAATACTATATGGTGAGAGAGAGCATTCCTTTTTATTTGACACTTCACAGATCAGACTCAAATCTTCATGTTGATAAAATTATAAAAGGAACACAGCTTTTTGGGTTTTTAAAGGTAGGCATAGACTACCAGAATAAATCATGATAAATCTGTGCAAAAACCTGTTTAAGCCATAGTTGCCCAAGACTATTTGCAATTCAGGGTACCTCGCTATTGAATCACAGAATTTTTTACAGCACCGAAGGTGGTCATTTGATTTGCCATGCCTGTTTCAGCTCTCTGTAGGATCATTCTACCTTGGGTCACTTTCTTCCCATTCACCATGGCACTACATGTTCTCTCTTTTCAGATAACAATCCAATTCCTTCCTTAATGTCTTAACTGAAACTGCCACCACCACGTGCCAGATCCTAACTGAATGAAAATCTTTTTCATGTTGCCATTGTTTCTTTTACCAAATATGGCCTCTTGGTCTCGATTCTTCCACCAACTGGAATTCTTTTCTCCTCACAACTGCTTTGTCCACAGCTCTTATGATTTTGAATGCCTTTATTAAATCTCCTGTCAAAGTGCTCTCTCCAAGGAAAACTGCCCCATCTTCTCCAAAACTCTCTACAGAACTCAATATTCACATCCCTGGGCTATACCAGTGGATCTTTTCTGCATTCTCTCTAATGCTGTCATATTTTTCCGGAGGGTGAACTAGTGTTCTGTACAAGTTTAACGTAACTTCTTTTTATATTTTAAGCTCTAATAAATAAAGCTTTCTCAACCTATTCTGCCACTTTCATGATTTATGCACATACACACCAGGTCCCCCAGCTCTAGACTGGTACTATTTATTTTAACTTTGTACTTCTCTGCATTAAGTTTAATCTGTCTCTTGACGATCCATTCCACCAACCTGTTTACATTCTTTTAAAGTTTACACCACCCTCCTCATGGTTCACTATACTTCCAAGTTCATGTTATATTTTGAAATCGTGTCCCTTGAACCAAGGTCTGGGTTATTAATATACATCAGCAAGAGCAAGAATCCAAACACCAACCCTATACAACTTCAATATAAAACCTTCCTCCAATCCAAAAAAGACATTACTTAACTAATAGATTCCATTTCCTGAAATTCAATCAATTTTGTATCCATGTTGCTATTTTACCTTCTATTCCATGGATTGTAATTTACACGTCTGTTGTGCAGCATTTGTCATAACATCAACATCATGACCTCAAAGAAACTGCAACAAGATAGTAAAATGCAATTTTTTTCCTCAACAAATTTGCGATGGCTTTCTTCAGTTAACTGATATTTGCCCAAGTGACTAATCATTCGCCTGAAATGAATGTTTCTTGAAGCTTCTCCACAACCAAGTTATAACTGGCCTGTAACTGCTGGGTTGATCGTCAACATGTATAAATCTTCAATCTTCTTACACAGAGCATGCTAGAGCCATAACAAAGTGTTCACCTCCAGGATTATGCCATGATGGGAAATTTAAATTACAATCAGAGACTTGAGACACTGGATCTATATTCACTAGAGCAGAGGAAGCTGAATAGAGATTTACAAGTTTTAAAGTACACCGTTTTTGATATGTTGAACAAGGAATGTACAACTACACCCAATCTTACATAGTCCCAAATAGAGTAGATTCTTCATGAAAGAGTTTTTAAAAATACTGCCTACTTATTTGTTTTAAATATTACCTGTGCATTTGGAACCAGATGAAAAAGTTTTGCATAATTATTTCACAATTTTTGTATGGTGGAAAGGCCTGTTTCCCATTCTGTAGAAATTCTGGATTAGATTTCAGATTCATCCCTTTTATCTTGGGATGTGCTCCTCCTACTGGTGACCAAGGGAACCCACACCAAGCACTCCAAGGTCAACAACAGTGACAGATCCAGGGGACCGCCTCAGCGTCACTTGTGTGCTCGCTTGATCCAGGTGGCCGACCAGCAGCTTGGCAGCTCGAATGCTGATCAACGCTATCTCATTCCAGATATTCCAGGCCCTTCAATTTGCCAGAGGGCTGTGTGCATGATGGTGAGGCAGAGTGCTGTGAAGGCGGTGCAGGTCCGCACCCCACTACTCAAAGCTCAGCTACGGATTCCTTCACTAGAAGGGAGAAGCTGTCTGGTAATGTGATATGCACCGGCAATCAATTAGCACCGGCAACCTGGTCATTGCTGGGATGAAACAAATTATCACCAGTAGGCATGGGGAAAATCAAACTTGCAAAATAAAAAAACTGACTATAGCTTTGGGATTATTTTGCAGTTTTATTTTACAGCATCAAGGAAATACAATCAAGAAAATCAAAACCTGTTGTCTTTAATTCTTTGGCATATCACTGGCCATGTAGAAGACACACTTACATGGAGTTTTAGTTATTTTAGATTTGTGTTATGCACTGGGGCTGAAAATTTTGGATTTAGAACGCATTTTATGATGCTGTTCAAAAAAATGGGAAAACTCACTTGCTAGAAGTAGTTTCAATTTAAGCATTTGTTTCCAGGAATATACCTACTACTTAAAATAGGGTATTCCTGCAAACACTGTAGTGGAGATGTCAGTGATGAAGGATCGTCAATTTAAACACTAAATAAGGAGATAAATTAGACAAATGGTTTTTACAATCAAAGTCTCAGTTGGAACATTGAACGCATTATCCTAGAAAGTGGTTATGACTGATACAATTACATTTTAAAGGGGAATTAGACAAATATTTGAAACAGAAGATCAAAGTCACCTGGAGAGAAGGGGGCAACGGTATTCATTTGGAGAATTATAGGAGACAGTCGAGGAATGGAATTAAATTTGTATTACTGTTATGAGCCTACTCAGGAATGAATAGTCTCCTCTGCTGGAAAATTCTACACAGTGCTTCCCTGTTCTCAGGTGCACTTTCTGCCAAGGCAGGAATCCTGGCTGTTTGGGTTACCTCCTCAGGTTCAGGGACCCCAAAGTCAGTCACAGCTCATGATCTACTGCCCCAATTGGCTTTTCGCAGGTCAGGAACTGAATTAGGAAACTGCTGCTGTGTGGTTCACAGATTTCAATCTGCTCCCAAACACTCAGGACTTTAACTATCAACAACAATTCAACATGAAACAAACTACCAACCTTTGGGGATTAATGCAGTGCAAGTCCTGTTACTGTTAGTAACGTAACATCAAATGTTCAAATTCAAACTCTGGACACAGCTTTCACTAATTGTTGTGAGATTAACGCTAGAGGTCACAGGATTTTGAAACTTACTGATTTAGAAATGAATTCAGGAGATATCTGCTGAAGGTTGACTTCCCAAAATTCTTTCCTCCACATACCAGGATAATGGGACATCTATCATCATCTTCTGCAAGAAAACAAAAATATCCACATAGGTGCACAATTTCACAAAGAATTATTGTATCAATACCATATTTAACCACCCCTAACTCATCCAGCAAATCATCAATCTGCACACATCTACCCCCTCACTTCCAATTTCTGGCTCACTAAAACAATTCCAACACCAGACTAGTACAAACATAATAGAATATGCCTACAATTTCTAAAGTTTGTCCACAGAACTGTGAAAGATAATCACTAATGCTCTTCTGGAATTAAATAATTAGATAAAACAGTGACAGAGTGCAATGGACAAAGGCATGGTCAAGAAAAAAAAGTGGTTTATGTGAATTTTGTAACAAAATTGTTATATTTCTAACATATCAGCACATCACTAACATCTTACCCAGACATGTGTTTAAAAGTTCCTGCACAGTGGCAATCCAGCTGTCCGACATAGTTATCCCCTGATCATCAGGGAGGGGAATGACTCCAATTGAGGTCAAAGCTGAGCATTCAAGGAATGGATGTTTTCTAGAATTCAACTTCTTCTGAAAGTGAGAATCAAAACCAAAAATTAAGTTCATCATAAAGCCTGCATCAGAAATAAAATTATATACACAGACAGGCTACAACAGGGGCAATAATATCGTTACTGACAAAATTAAATACAACATAGAACATTACAGCACAGTACAGGCCCTTTGGCCCTCGATGTTGCGCCGACCTGTGAAACCAATCTGAAGTCCATCTAATCTAAACTATTCCATTATCATCCATATGTTTACTCAATGACCATTTAAATGCCCTTAAAGTTGGCAAGTCTACTACTTTTGCAGGCAGGGCATTCCACGCCCTTACTACTCTGAGTAAAGAACCTACCTCTGACATCTGTCCTATATCTATCACCCCTCAATTTAAAGCTATGTCCCCTTGTGCTAGCCATCCCCATCCGAGGAAAAAGGCTCTCACTGTCCACCCTATCTAATCCTCCGAGTCTAAAGAATTCTAATCCAAACAAGTCTAAAGAATTCAGGTCTTCAGTTGGTAAATAAAGAAAAAAATAAGGGGACCCAGTGTAAGGAAGAAAAACGGCACGGGAAATTGTTGGGTCGTAGGGACAGTCTTCCCAGCCTAAGGCTTTGTTCCACAGTGCCTGTCCTTCACCCTGTTGTTTTACCAGCCCAACTGTCTCTAATCTGTTGGCAATAAAATACTGGTCACTAACTGAATAAATGCATAACGTGGTTCACTGCAGTTTTGGTAGATTCATGATGCAGTGGCCAGAATTGCCCACACTTTCTAAGTTATCCTCGACTCCTATCAAAATCCAGCACAATCTCTGGGCACTTGCATCAACTGCTCTTGCTGAGGATTGGATTTTGAAAAAATTACTTCACCATTATTTACAGCTCTTAATCCAGGCAGTTTGAGTCAGTGTGATAGTATGAATGACTTTTATTCAGTGCTACTGATGTATATTTTTATGGTTAACATGCAATGGTTTATATTCTACCTTACAGAAGTAACTGAAGTTCAAAACTACTTCTTTAGCTGGAGTGTACATCGGAACATCCTGAATAACTTCAGATATGTGACTATGAATCTATACAAATGCAGACCTAATTTACCATTTGCTAACCAACTTCATACCTAATCTAAATACCTCTAAATCTTTTGTTGTCGTTATTTTCAATCAATCTTTTCAGACACAGTGAGACTGTCCGAGGCAGTGGGATTTGAACTCTGACCATCTGGCCCAGGGGTTGGAACACTACCACATGCCACAAAACCTAAAACGTGTATTCTATCTAATTAGGTCCCTTTTTAAGACATATCAGCTGTACAGGAATTGAACCTGTATTCCTGGTGCCACTCTGTATTGCAAATCAATTGTCTAGCTATCCAAGCTAACCAACCTTGTCTTTTGTTGCATCCTATATCTAACAATCTCATTCAGATCAGGCTAATCAACACAACAGAATTTTTATATTGCTAGAAAACTGGGCAAGTTTTCAATTAGTTTTGGTACCAGGTTGCTGCAAGATGCTACCCAACACTTCTTGATGTCTGATATCACACAACTCAAATACCATTCCCTATGAGTTTATGACTAGTATACATCTTCTGATGCTTGCGGGTTTTAGATTAGTCCCAGCAGGACCAACAAAGCACAAGGTACATACGGAAATTTAAAATGTTGCAGAACCACAGGTAATAATGCTTTTCCTTACAGCTAACACACCCGACAAAGCTCATGTTATGAACACACACTTGCAATACTCACACATAGCACAAAATCCAGAAAACATTTTCATTTTAAGCCTCTAAATCTCATGAATAACTCACTGAATGTGAAGTAAAGATTTCCCTGTACTCTGGGAAGCCAGAGAGATAAACAGTGCCAGGGGTGTCGAGATGCTCGAAGAGCAGAACAGAGCATGAAGATGTCACTTCCTTTATCAAATTGTGTCTTGATGCTGCAATGAAGAGCCACAGATATCACAAGCGTTGTTTAAACCTAGAAATCTCTCTCATCTAAATTTCCGAATGCAGGTATAGGACAGATTACAAACATACAATTAAAATATATTATTGTACGATATATATTGTTTGGACTAAGGCATAAAAAGCACATTTCAAAATTTTCAGGGGACGCAAAGCTTCAAGGCACAGTTAACAAATAGGAGGATGGTCATAAAATTCAGTAGGACACATACAGGCTGGTGGAATGGGCAGACATGTGGCAAAGTTTCATTCAGAAGTGAGAAATTGTACATTTTGGTAGGAAGAGGCAAGCAATCTAAATTAATAGCTTAATTTAAGATGGCAAGGCAGGCTGAGAAAACAGTTTTAAAAAATATGAGACCTCTAAACAGAGACATAAAGTACCGAAGTAAGGATGTTATAACAAACCTTCATAAAACATTGATGTTTTCACAAAAGGATTGTTGGGTCTAATTCTGGACATTATGCTTTGGAAAGATGTGGAGGCCTCAAAGAGGGTGCTGAGAAAAACACTAGATTGGTTCCAGAGATGAGGGACTTAATCATGTTGAACGTTTTGAGAAATGAGGATAGCCCTACTTAGAGCAGATGAGGTGGTGTGAAAATTTGATAAAGATATTCAAAATCATGACCGGCTAATTGCAGTGACTCTCAAAATGGGGTCCATGGAACACTAGCAGTCTGCTGAGACTTTCTAGGGGATTAACAGAACACTCTAGAGCAAGCGGAACAAAAAAAAAGTAAAAAGATAATAATGAATAAGATGCCACCTACTTTGCATAACAAAAGTTAGTGTTAGTCTCATACAAGGAGCTGATAAGGTGTCCAACCCTGTCCACAACTTCCAAATACATAGCTGCCTTCATGGTGATGGGTGCCTTAGTGGCCAAGGATTTCAGTGGCATTTAGTTTTGGTGCGAGGTGTAGAAGGGAAGATTAGCTGTTATCAAACCAGGGGACATTCAATTTGAGAAGCAGCATTATAAATGATCCCTTGCCTACTGAGCAATTATAGCATTTTCTGTTTATTATGTCCCTGTTGCTGGTTTGACTTGTGCAATTGTGGAAACACTGCCAGTTTGACCTACATCTTTCACCATGTTTCAATAATAAAAACTCAGGGAAATTAAGTAACAAATTGGGGTGGATTTTCGTAAAATATTCTAAGAATATTACAGTACTCACTTGAATGTGTCAAAATCGGAGGGAAGAAACTTGGCTGCTTAAGGCAAGTTTTTTTTTAAAAATGGAGAATTAACATAGTAACCTATCTTGAGCCTGCTAAATGGCTAATTATGGTTGTTGATACGATTTGGATCACTGGATGTTTGTATTGAAAGTGATCTGTGAACCGACTGCTTGTTAACAGCAGACAAACCCAATCTTTAAACACAAAAAGCAGTTCACCTAAAATGCAATAGAATGTTAGTGAACTATATTTATCCTTCACCTCTGGTTTGTCTAGTATATTTCAATGTCTACATCAATGACGTTGTCTTCAAATTACTACTGTAACCATGCTCTACTTGCAACACTTCTACATCATGAATATTATACATACTGTAATTTAGTTGGGGAATCTGTGTTAACTAATCCATTTGAAAAGGGGTCCTTAAACCAAGAAAAAAGGTTTTGTCAATCACTGGTCTAGACATTGTACACACAGTGAAACTGTTCCTATTGGTGGAATGGTATATCAGCAAAGGGGACAGATTGGTTCTTTTGCTAACCACTTTCAAAAACATGGGCAAAAATATTGTTTCTTGCAGCAAGATCTTTTGGGCTGTGCATTCAGGATGCTGGAGACAGTTTCAATCATGGCTTTCAAGGGCAATCAGGTAAGCATTTGAAGAGAAAAGATTTGCAAGAAAATGGTGCTAATGGTGTTAGGGTGGGGCAGAAGAACAGCAAGCCTAGTTGGGGTGCCTTGCAGAGAGCACAACTGGATTCAATAGACCAAATGGCCACCTCCCATTCTAAGATCTTGAGGCCATTAAACACTCAGAGTAAATATAGCACAGGTTAGATTTGGGTAAAGCTCCATCCATGCTGACATTTTATGCTGTAATCATTCAACTGGACCATTTTATCTGTGGAGGCAACTCCGGTTAGTCCCACTCTCCCACATATTCCCCAAGGGGCTGTAAATTTCTCTTCAGATAATTATCCAACATCACTTTGAAATTCATGATTGAATGTGCCTCCACCATCAGGTAATGCATTCCAGATCCCAAGTGCTCATTGGGTAAAAAGGTTTTTCCTCATGTCATCAATAATCCTTAACTTTCCAGTAGCAGCCAATTGTCATTTGCAGAAGAATTTCAAACTTTCACATTGGAGGCGTTTCTAAAGTTCTGGAAAGCCTTGCTGTAAAGCCCAGCTCTAACTTTTAGCTGATGTCCCCAAGAATGAGATTCCCCAACCAGCAGAAGCAAATTTTGCTATCTACTCGATTTGTTCCCTGTAATATACTAAACAGTGATCAAACTACCCTTTAACCGTATCAACTCCAGTTTGTCTCATCTCTCCTTGAAATGTAACCTTGGATTTCAATACATCATGCCAGTAAACCTACACTGCAATCCCTCCAAAACCAAAATTCCCTCTTAAGGTATGGTGCTCACAGAACTCCAGGGTTTTTTTTTAATTGCTGAAATGTACTTCTAGTCCCTTGTATCCAGTCATCTGCTGCTTCTAACTTTTCAGCTTGTGTAATATACACTGTTTTATTCTTTACAGGCTTAAAAGTGGATATCACACTTGCCTTCAATAAAATCAATTTCCCAGTTTTACCCTTTTGCTTAATCTATTGATACCTCTAATTTTGCGCCTCAATCTAAATTTATTAAAATGGGCAGCTTCAACAGGATAAGAAGGGTAACCCAGTCTGTCCTGATGTTGATTGTTCAGTATCCACTAATAAATGCTGTAGCAATTACTCCAGTTACCTGCTTACGATTACACTGAATGAGTACAGCGTATATTTGATGTCTTCGTTGATAGCTTGTTTTTCTCCATGAACAGTAGACCCTTACCTGCTGGTACATGCTGCCGGAAAACTGCCTTCACCTCCATTTTCATCTCTCGCTTGGTACGGCCTGGTTTACAATGAGGCAGTGCTTCGATGCTCAGGGCAGTGTGTGTCGGTAAGGAGTACAGGCAATATGCAGGCTGGCCCTGTCCAATTGTAAATCCTAACACTTGGACACTCCCATACAGACAAGTCATGCGACATCTTCCTTGAAATGTCAACTTCTGCAAAAAGAAAAAGGAGCAATTGGGAACACTGAAAACCATGACAAAAGAATGCCTTCAATTCTGAATAAGGAATCCAAAGCTGGATCATCTTCCAAATGTCAACACATGAGCCTGTGCATGAAATTGCTGAAGAAAGGCAACAAAGGGGCACTGTACCCCAGTAAGTGTAAGCACATCCAGGAAAACGAGAGGCCTGAAGCCCAGTGAATTCAGCAGTTTCACTGAAGAGAGACTACAGTGAAAATAAAAATAATTCCTCCTACCTGTGATGGGGACATGAGGACAACAGTCTGCTCATTCCCAATGTTCACTGCAGTGAGTGACAGTCTTGTACTAGCTTCAAGGGAAGCAGCATCATCAATGAAATCTTGAGATGATTCACTGTTGTGAATCCCATTAAGGGCAAATGAATCTGTATACAATTGCTGATATTCTCCTTCTCCATTGGCCTCCATGGCTTGGCAAGCATGTTTTGGCTGAGTCCTGCTTTCTGTAAGTGAACCATTAACCTTACCATCTGTGTTATAAGGAGGGGATTCAGTATTATTTTCTTCTTCCTCATTTTGCTCTTCATCTTGTTCTATGACATTTGATCTTTCAGTCTCATCAGCGTCACACACTTCTTCTGTACTTTCCCAAACTGCAGCATTCTTTGTACTCCGTTTGTGGTGGGGTCTTTTCACTCCTCGGCG
Source organism: Rhincodon typus (assembly GCF_021869965.1). Taxonomy (NCBI): domain Eukaryota; kingdom Metazoa; phylum Chordata; class Chondrichthyes; order Orectolobiformes; family Rhincodontidae; genus Rhincodon; species Rhincodon typus. The sequence goes on along the minus strand of NC_063362.1, from coordinate 17,785,393 downwards.
ACAGGGTGCAAGCAGACAACAGCTGCGTGACAACACACTCAGTTGCTTGGGTCCTGACACATCAGTCAACACCAACATGGCCTTGCGTTTCCACCTACGGCGTCGAGCTGCTGTGTTAACAGCCTGCTTCAAACACACTGCCCCTGGGTTACTGATCCTCATCTTGTGTTATTGCTCATACAATCCAGCTGTTTATAGGAGAAATGAGATTAAAAATCAGTCAATTCTATAACTCAGTTTGAAACACTCTGTAATCAATGAATTTTTTATGGAAACTTACTGAACATTAATCTCCAGACCTGATGGCAGCTCAAAGTACCAATAAGACCCAATTACACCCTGAAGCATCAAAATCTTCTGAAATACCCCAAGATTTCCAGGAACTCTAAGCAAACCTGATTATTCTTGAATAAATTCATCTCAACACCTCAAAATATCCTAATTACAACCAGATATTTTTTCCCCATTTCACCATCACCCCACAATCCTTCTATCTCAGACATAATACCCTCATCACACTATACCCCACATTGTTGTTGTTCCTACAACTCCCCAGGCTGATTAGCTCCCATAGCCCCACTTCAAGGAATCTCCCCACGCCAATCCCACCACACTACCTCATTTTAGTCTTAGACATGTTAGTCCCTTCTAGCACATCAATGCATCTATGCCCACTGTACATAATCACTTTCTTAACCACACGTGTTAGTCATCCATGTATGTATGTGCTCTGTACCATCCAGCCACACTTAACTTGCACTCTTGGTCACCATGCATCTATCCCATCCATCCGTCCTCCCTAATTCCCACCCTCCTCTCCTCTTCCAGTTCCCCATCGACACTCCACCTCATCCCTTTATCACCACTTTTCATGACTGGGTAATTGTATTTCTATAGTTATGGTCAAGTGTATCTCTCTCTCTCTGCACATTTACTACAGTCCTATTGAGTTGGTACATTATTTATCTCCGCAGATTTATTCTAATCTGGGTACAGGTAAACATACGTATATCTGCAAGTTTATTCCGCCCACCCCTGTTTAGGTATCTCTACAGGCATTCCTGCTGCTGCCAGTGTAATTACACATTTCTGGAGTAAGTGGGTCTTGAACCCGGATCTCTTGGTTCAAGAGTAGGGAATACTACCGATGCACCACAACAGGACCACTTCCACCAATGACTGTCTGCTAAAACAGGAATCATCTACCTGGGTGAAGTTTATCATTTGTGAATTGCTGGTTCATTGGTCCTCCCACTCACCACTTTTTGCTCCCACGCTCACCACCCACCAGCCTACTCTTGCCCCTTGCCCATCTCCCATTCCCTTCCTCTCTCCCAACTCCACCTCGTCATCCTTCCCCTCACCACTTACCACCTTGTCCCACTCCGCTCCATTCCCCCTTCATCCCACCTTTCCACTTGCCCCTAACACCCTCCTCTCCCCTTCCTCTGGACCCGCTTCTCCACGCCCCTAACATCTTCTTCATCACCTCGTCCCTTTCACCCCGCACACTTCCCGCGTACTCACTCAATCTCCTCACCTCCCCCTTCACCAACTCATTTACTCGAGTATCTCCCGTCCCCTTTCACTTTCTACTGCCCACCAACCAAAAGCCCACCCTCTTCCGCCTCCTATACGCCCCATCTCTCCTGTCCTCCACCCCTACCCCGCTTGGGCACACACGTTACCACCTTTTTCTTCCTCCCTCCACAGAACCGCCGGTCACTCCTTCTTCTCTTCTAGCCCCTGCATGTGAAACGCCCTCCTCTTCGACCACGCACGGAGCGATATTGATTCACTGCCCGTTACCTTGCTCTTTTTCTTCTCCGTACCCCAAACTATCCCTCTCTCTGTATCGGTACGTTGTTCATAAGCAATACGCCCCGTTCACATTACCACCCCCTACCCAATCCCCAATCATTCCTTTTGACCGGCCCTATTCGCCTTCGCTCTTGCTGCGAACAAAAATAGAAAGAAGCGCTACAAAACCAGCCTCCACCTCCTGGCCTGATCGCACTGGCTCCAGCCCCAGCGGTTTCCGAAAGGATGCGGCGCTCACTGGCCTCCGATTACTCCGAGTTAGTTTTTACATTACGACCCCTGGTGGTGGGAGGACCGAGTGAACCAGCAATTCACTCATGATAAACTTCACCCAGGATAGATGATTCCTGTTTCAGCAGACCATCGTTGGTGGAAGCGGTACCCTTGTGGTGTATTGGTAGTATTTCCCCACTCCTGAACCAAGAGACCCGGGTTCAAGACCCACCTACTCCAGAGATGTGTAATAACACTGCCAGCAGCAGGAATACGCCTGTAGAGATCCCTAAACAGCGGCGGGAGTAATAAACCTACAGGTATATATCATATGTTTACATGTGATGAGATAGTAAGAACTGTAGATGCTGGAGTCAGAGGTAACACCATGTGGAGCTGGAGGGACGCAGCATCAGAGGAGCAGGAAAATTGATGTTTCAGGTCAAGACCCTGCCCCAGAAATGGGGAGGGAGAAAGGAGCTGGGAAATAAATAGAGGAGGAGTGGGGCTGCCCCTCCTACCTCACTAACCACTCACCTATTACCTTCACCGGCCCCAACCTTCCTCTCTATTTCCCAGCTGCCTTCCACCTTTCCCCATTTCTAAAGAAGAGTCCTGACCTGAAACGTCAACTTTCCTGCTCCTCTGATGCTGCCTGGCCTACTGTGTTCCTCCAGCTCCACACTGTTATCTCTATATGTTTACCTGTCCTCAGTTTAGAATTAATCTGCGGTGATATATAATGTGCCAACTCAATTGGACTATAGTAAACGTGCAGAGAGAGATACACTTGATCATAACTATAGAAATACAATTAGCCGGTCATGAAAAGTAAACCTGCAGGGACAGACTTTAGTAACAGAAATGCTACATAAAGTCTTAACATAAGATTTAAAATTTCCAGCATCACTGTGCATAGCATTAAAGCTACTACGTGGTGTGATTCTACGTTGGCTTACTGGGCCAACATCAAAGTGGATCTCGTGTCCCTGCAGAAATGTACCTCAGTAGGTGCAGGAAATGATTGAGCTGGTGGGCCCATGGGCCATCCACACAGTCAGTAGGTAATGATTGCTTTTCGTCCACCTTGGGTATTCTGTTGTGAGAGGCAACTTCATCTCCAAGGTTAAGACATGGTGGTTGGGAACCTCCTTGTATCAGATAACTCTCCCAAGACTAATTCACGTGTATGTCCCAGTGGTAAAGAGTGAGCGTACAGCCGTCCTTCAGCAGCTGCCACTGCTGCGGGCAATGTCCAAGCAGGTCATTCAGCCAGTGATTTCAGTTGAATCATCGAAGCAGCTGGATGATCTGGAGAGGCTGGCAGCAAACCAGATGCCACGTCTAGACTCACCTGGTCACAGCCAGATGGATCTGTCTGCTCCAGAATAGAGTTCCTGTTTGTGTCTCAGTCACATCCACCAACATAAAACTTGTGTTCTACTCTGACCACTACCTTCTATTGCCCAACTGTCATCTACAGGAGGGCCAGAGGGGTGTCAAGGGAACATGGAAGCTGAACACAAAACTGTTGACCCCTGAACACATTAACAAACCATGAAACTCCACTTTTAGCCTTCAGCACACTGGTGGGAAGCAATCAAAATGAACATCAAGAGGTTCTTTATTCTCAAAGGTGTTCAGAAGGCAAGGGAGAGAGGCAGATGAAATTGTCCCAAATCCACAAAAACGTACAGAACCTACTCCTTATGCAGATGAGTAGTGTTGATGTCAAGGATCTCCATGAGGTGAGGAGCCAGCAAACCTCACTCTTTGATCTGTCAAGATGATGTAGACAATGATGATGTCCCCAACATCTCCAGGTTAAATAAAATCATTTGCAGGCTTCTAGAATCATAGAATCCCTACAGTGCGGACAGAGACCCATTCAGTCCATTAAGTCTGCATTGACCCTCCGAAGAGCATCCCATCCATGCCTAGCCCCCTACCCTATCTCTGTAATCTTGCATTTACCATGACTAATCCACCTAGCCTACACATTCCTAGACACTATGGACAATTTAGCATGGCCAAACCATGCACATGGCCTAACCTGCACATCTTTGGACTTTGGGAGGAAACTGAAGCACTCTGCGGAAACCTACACAAATACTGGGAGAACATACAAACTCCACATGACAGTCATCCAAGGGTGGAATCAAACCCAGGTTTCTGGTGCTGTGAGGCAGCAGTGCTAATCACTGAGCAACTGTGCTGCCCCATCAGGATCTTTATGCCATGGATCTTTCTACCAGGATCTTTATGGCAAGCCCAGTGGCAATAGGCAATTATCAACATGAATAGGGCCGTGAACCTGAGAGTCCCTCATCAAGAATCTGCACACAGACAACAAAGGCAAGAAGGTCATTAGACATCTGCTTTCAGACAGAGATATGTCTTTGCGAAGTAGCATCTGTTACTGAGAAGTTTCCAGTAGTCAGCTGTCACATGTGCCACCCTATCTAAGAATTTTTGAAGTGGTGTTAGAGGGAGCTCCCTTTCTGGGAAGGCTGTGGTAATGGCATTAAAAAAAACACTGATTTTCCCCACTGAAGGAAGTCAGTGAAATACAGGAGGGAGCAGATTGAAGTTTATATTGAACTATGAAATGCAAATAAAGAGTGGTAGAGGACAGACACATGCCTACTTTGGAAAATAGATGACTGGTAATGTCAGAACTCAGACATCACCTGATGAAGGAACAGCACTCTGAAAGCTTGTGATTTCAAGCAACCTGTTGGACTATAACCTGGTTTCGTGTGACTTCTGACATTATCTACCCCAGTCCAACACCAATACCTCCACATCATGACTACCAATGTGATATGGACCAGTAACTTCTCTTTCAACTTGGCACTCCGCAGCCTACTGGACTCAATACAGAGTTCAACGTTTTAGATCATAACCTGGGCCTCGTGTTTCTTTCTGCTTGTCCTTTTTTTTTCTCATTTCTTTCTTTATTTCCTCATTTTGCATTTGAACATTGTTTTGTAGTATGCTCCCCAGCTCTGGACATATCTTTTGTTCCTTTATTATACCCTTTGCCATTCCTTTTGGCTTTTGTATTGTGAAATCTTTTATCATTTAATCTTCCTTGCCCCTTACGCTTTCTTCACCTTCCCTTTGTTCTTCTTCCTATTCCCCAATTTCACTTGCTGAAAACCTGTTACACATTTCTATCTTCCTCAATTCTGAAGAGCTATACACCCGAAACGTGAACTTTTTCTCCCCAGCAGATGCTGGCTGATCTACTGAGTATTTCTAGTACTTGTATTTTCTGTTTCATTTCAGATTTCCAGCATCTGCAGGATTTTGCTTTTGAATTGTCATTACTCACACTGGCTTTTTATTTCAGATCTAGTTAACTGAATTTTTTAGCTGCCACGGTAGAATTTCAAGTCGATGCCTGCTAGATTATAGTCCAGGCCTCTAAATCGGTAGCCACTATGTTACCATACTAGATAAATATATAAGATTTAAGAAGTAAGAATATAATCGCCTATAAACAATAACAGTAAAAATTACTAATTTCAAATAACTATATAAGTTCAAAAACGCATTGATTCATAATTAAACAAATATATTCATAAAATGAATTCATCTATGTTAACAATGCCAAAGTTGACTGTTTATAACCGCAACCGTACACCAATACCAAGTCTCACATTTGATCCTATTTACGTAAAAACGTTTACGAATATATATGAATGTTTACAGGAAAATCTTATGAATTCTATTTCTTCAATACGTTTTTTTTTACCTCTGTCCAATTCCAGGAGTTTGATCTTTATTTTTCTTCAATACGTTTTTGTTTTACCTCTGACCAACTCTAGGAGTTTGATCTTTATTGATCTTTATCTATTAGCCGACTTTTATTTTCAGTAATGAGCGCTTTACAAGCGAGCAGAATCCTAAAACTGTAACAAAAAATATCTTTGTGACCTTTGCCAACCCAACAATGGAATTGGTGACCCCGAGTCGGAAATTCTTTCTGCCGACGTAGTTCGCTCAATTCAAATCGTATATTAATCCCGGGGGAATTCTGCTAAATTATAGTCCAGGCCTCTAAATCGGTAACCACTATGTTACCGTACTGGATAAATATATAAGACTTATATATGACTTATACCGACCCTCCGCTGTCACTGAGAGAACTCGGAGATGCGAGCCTTTTTCATGATTATTATCGTGTGTCTTTTGCTTTCTCAAAGAAAGGCAAAAGGTTAGTTATGAATATACACATCTACCTTGTAAAGACATGTTTCAATCGTACTTGTTAATGCTCACCAATTTTAAAAAAATTTCAGCGCTATCTAAATTTGATCAGAACAATCTTTCACTCTCTTTTCCTCCGGCTCACTATTTGTTTCACACAAATTTCCTGATTTGTTTTGTGTTATATGTTTCTTTCCTTCTATGTATCGCTCACACTCAGGAGATCAACCTAACATGAACAGTGACAAAGTTGATAAGAGGCCAGTGAAGACCTTGACTGAACAGTTTCTACGTTTCACTAAGTCTTTGCTTCGAACTTCCCAGATCACAGACAGTATTCACCGAGTCTTCGGAAGAGAGGGAGAGACAGGTAAAACACATCTATGCTGACTGGCTTACTTTTATATTGTTAAACCTAGGTGACATACCACAGCTGTTACTTAGTTGGGTTCAAAAGAATTGGACATCTCTGGTGAAACACTGGGTCAAATAGTGATTTTTTTTACTATAACCTTAATAACTAAGCCTGCCCACTAACATTACTCACTTAGTCATAACCTGGTCCTGATGAAATGGGACCAGCACTAAGGCAGGAGGGAGCTCCACAAAATGGATGGGTTGGACGTCAACAATGCAGGGAGCGTGTCCTTATGGGGAGGTTAAACTGTTCTACCAGGAAAGCTTTAACCTAATGAAGCATTAGTGAGGAAATGCAAATGCACAAAGATTGTATGTGAAAAAAAATGGTGGAAATGGATAGTGAGTGAATCAAGAGGGCTATGTGCCTCATTCACTCAGGTTTTTGCACCTTTAGTGAAAAGGAATAGCAAAGAGAGAGAGAGAGAGCTGTAACAAAGTGCAACAGCAACCCTAGTGGCAGCAGATATGCCTACCTTGGGGGATGCAATGGAAAAGGAGGGATGGGAGGGAGAATTAGGGTGTAGAACAAGCCTACTGACAGAGAAGGAGTTGTCCACGAGGGAGGCTTTATAGACCATGGCATATCTACCTTGCATGTCAGATCTGCTGCTGCGGCACCAAACACTCTGCCTCTCCAAGGACACCATCCCAGGTTAGCTGTGTGTTATGCTGGAGGATGAGCTAAAGTCCATAGGAAACGGTGACTACACAATGCAAGTGGAACTGAAGATAACTACGGCATATAAATCTTTGGATCATTCTAGGGATCCATTGAACAGGTTGTGGGACCTCCTAGTTTCAGCTTATCGGTAACCATCTTGATACAGCAATACCACGCTCAAGAGGGTCGACCAATTTGTGCATTGGTTCAGGTAGAGAAGACAATAAGATTTCGGGCCAATCACAGGATTCCAAGGTGCAGAGTGGTATTTGTACAGTCAACAAGGCTCCCACTTAACAGTCTGCAGCCACAGAAAGAATTTCCACTTTCTCAATGTCTGACTAGTCTATGATCATTGCAAGTACTTCTTTTACGTTCTTGCATGGTTCCTGAGAAGCAGGCACAATGCCCACGTATAAGGCTATCCCAAGGACTAGACCTTTTTAGATCTCTGCCATCTTACCCATACCTTAAAGGATGCATACTTGGTGATGGGAGTGGGTGTTGCTGAAGCCATAATGCCTATGCAAAACCCTTGCTTTGATTTTGAAGAGAGTTACAACAGCTATCACAGCACCATTCATGTGATGATAAAGCAGTCTGGAAATTAAGCTGAATTGCCTAAACAGATGATTTGGAGCCTTAAATGATGGTCTGGAAGTTGTTTCCCATACCATTTGAGGTATGTCATGCCCAATACAACCTACATACAGGGGATAGCAACTGAACAATGAGGATATTACCACAGAATCCCTACAGTGTGGAAGCAGGTCATTTGGCCCATCTAGTCTGCATCAACATTCCAAAAAGCATCTCACCCAGACCTGCCCACCTACCCTAACCCCATGACCCTGCATTTCCTATGGCTAATCCACCCAGCCTGCACATCCCTAGACACTATGACTGATTTAGCATGGCCAATCCACCTAACTGCACATCTTTGGGCTATGGGAGGAAACCAGTGCACCTGGAGGAAACCCATGCAGATGTGTGGAGAATGTACAAACTCCACACAGACGGTCACCTGAGGGTGGAATTGAACCCAGGTTCCTGGCATTGTGAAGCAGCAGTGCTAACCCCTGAGCCACAATGGTGCCCCCTATTGTTGAGCACAATTTCTCTTCCAATGGTAAAGAGGAAGTGGTGGTCAGGTGCTAGATGCTGCTCAGTCCTATGGAAGGCCAGAGAGTCTACAGGCACAAGGGATTCTAAGCACCTGTTCATACAGGAATGATTGGATCCATAGATCTTTTTTAGATGTCTCTTCATCTCCCCATGTTGCTTTAACATTTGCCACTTCTACCCTGCTGACAATTCCATCAGCCTGAGTATCAGCATCACTGGACCCTCCAGCAGTGTTCCAAGATTCGGTGTTTTTGCCTGTCACAGTCTGCATCAGCTGTTTGGGTGGGTGCATCTGTGCTGTGTTGACTAGATTATGGTTCCACATCTACTTGAATGCACATCCACCAACATGAAAATATCTGTTGTGTGGAAGGTGTGGATCAGGGATGTGACAGAATGACTTCTGTGGATCCCACACCCTCTTTACAGAAAGACAACTATTCCCAGTCCCTGCAGTTGAAAGAGGAACATGAGAATTCCATCATGTCCTTCATTCTACCGTTTGTGTGGAGCTCTATTTTACCAATGGTGGACTATCGCATTATGCCTCATGTTTGTGCCCACCTATTAGGTCACATATTCTTGTCTCTCCACTTCCGTATTACCTGTGATAGCTCTTATGCTATCCTCCAAGCTCTGGTGCCTCCTCCTCACTGTAGGATCCATGGGTCCAGAATACCACAGCCAGTTTCCATCCTTTCCTGAGTAGTGTGATAATTACACACAGATAGTGAGTTCAGCTCATCTCATGGTTATTACTGCATGTAGCCTTTAATACCAGCTTTTTAAGTGTACCTTTTAAGGATGGCATGGTGGCTCAAATGTTAGCACTGCTGCCACACAGTGCCACGGACGTGGGTTCAGTTTCAGCTTTGGGCGACTGATTGTGTGGAGTTTGCTCATTCTCATTGTGTCTGCATGGGTTTCCTCTGGGTGCTCCAGTTTCCTCCCACAGTCCAAAGATGTGCAAGTTAGGTGGATTTGCCATGCCAAATTGTCCATAGTGTTTTGGGATGTGCAGGCTAGGTGGATTAGCCATGGTAAATGCAGGTTGTAGGGTCTGGATGGGATGCTGTTCAGAGGGACAGTGCAGAATTGATAGGTCGAATGGTGTCTTTTCCACATTGTAGGGATTCTTTTCCAGATTTATTTATTATACTTGAATTGTGGAAGGATTTAAACCTGTTGCCCCAGAACATTAGGCTGAGCATCTTGTCAGCCTCATTATGTTGACATTTCCCCTTGTTGCATGAAGCTTATTTTTATTCTTTCATAGGATGTGGTTGTCACTAGCTGGGTGAACAATTGATGTCCGTCCCTACTGATTGAACTTAAGAAGGTAGAAGTAAGCTGCCTTCTTGAACAGATGTAAGACCTGTTAAGAAAAGAGTTCCAGGATTTTAACCCGGTGGCAGTGAAGGAATAGTGATATATTTGCAAGACAGGATGGTGTCTAGTTTAGAGTGGAACTGAGAAGTAGTGGTGTTCCCATGAATCTGAAACATTTTATTCTAGGTGGTAGAGTTTATGGGTTTGTGAAGTGCTGTTGAAAGGGCCAAAGTGAATTACTGCAACGCATCTTATAGATGATACAAATTGTGGCACTGAGTATTGGTGGCAGACGGAGTCAATATATAATTGGTGGATGGGGTATGAATCAAGTGAGTGGCTTTGTCATAGTGTTCTTGTTTTTTTGAGCGTTGTGAAAGTACACTTTTCTAGGCAACTAGAGAATGTTTCATCACCCTCATGACTTATGCTTTGTAGGTAGTGAACAGGTTTTGGGGAGTCAGGTGAGTTCTTCACTGTAGAATTCCTAGACTCTGACCTGCTCCAGTAGCTACAGTATTCATGTTACTGACCGGAATAGACCAATGGTAACCCCTAGGAAGTTGACAGTCAGGGATTCAATAATATTAATGCTATTCAGTGTCAAATGCAGATGTTTAGGTTCTCCATTGTTGACAATGTGCATTGTCATTGCCTGGCACATTGCACAAGTTTACTTATCTATTACACATCCAAGTTTGAATGTGGTTCAAATCTTATTGCACATGGACATAAGAGTGCTTCAATACCTGAGGAGTTATGAATGGCACTGACCAATCAACTGGTGCAATCATCACTTCTGACGTTCTGATTGAGGGAAGGTCATTGATTAAGCAGATGAAGATAGTTGGGTCTAGGATTCTACTAGTCCTCTAAATTTTGCTTTTCAGCACTTTCTATAATTATTTTGCAGCTTGCATTCTTGGGTCAGGCGAAAGTATTCATTGACAGGTTGAGGCAGCATGTGTTTAATGGAGTCTTTTGACTGATTACTTACTTCCCATGACTTTGTTTGTTCTCGGATCTCCCTGAAGAAGAAACATGTGATGTCTACTATCACATTCGATGCCTCTTGTAACTGGTAGGGATGAAATTTATTGTTAATAACCTGTAGATAAGGGGACAATTTTGTTAGATTCATTTGATTTCAATTGATGGCATTGGGCATGTCATAATAATTGACTAATCAAGAGCATGTCAAGTAAAACTGTTCTCTTAACTAATTAACTACTGTGTTGTCTAGACTGACCAAGCTTGGTTAGATGAAGGGGACTCAAACAAATATTTTTCTCACATATATCAGCTGTCAGACTCCCTACAATGTCAGCTTCCATTCAGTAATAGCATGTTTGACTGAGTCAGAGGGTCACGAGTTCATGTCTGAATCCCAGACCCAAGTCTGTAACCCTTGCTGATTCTCCTAATACTGCATATGAGCAAATGATGCATTGTTAGAGATGTTTTGTTTCAAGTGAGACATTAAATTAAAGCTTTATCTGCAATACTATTTAAACAGAAGGAAATTTTCCTTTGATTCCAGGCAAATATTTATCCCTCAATCAACCTCACCAATACAGAGGATGTGGTCATGATCACATGGCTGTGGGATTTTGCTCAGGGTACAACTGGCTACAACAATTGTTTAATTATAAGTCACTGCATTTCCAAAGCTATTTATTCACTGACAGCAAAATGCTTTAGGACGTCCTGAGATTGTGAAAGGTTCTATATAAATGAAACTAATTTTTAAATGAATCTGTCATACTTACTATCTAGATGTTCATCTGAAGCATGGCTACTTAGGAAATATGCAGAAAAGTTCCTAATGGAAGCCCACAGCACAGTCTTCTTGAGCGAAGGGAAGCATCGGGAAATTGTGTAGATTATTAAAATGTGCCATATAAACATGCTGGTGTCTCATCTTTTTTTTCAGTTGAAGTTTTGATCCCTTTGAGAGGGTTGCCTGTTGCCATTTACTGTCTGACTCCAGAGCTAAGTCAGAACACCATCAGCAATCCCTCGACGTACTGGTGGAGGGAGGGGGAGTCTCGGGCTCGTGCAATAGGTATGTTAGTGAAAAGTGAAACTGAAACTGCTGTTGGGTTCAGACATGAGATTTCAATGTGATTGCAAATCATCTGGTACATTCTGGGGAAAAGTCAGTTACATGGTCAGTTTTACTCTCCATCCTTTTATAAGATTATGTTTCTTAAGACATTGCAAATACGTTGTTTGGTTACTCCAGCTCCTGTGACTCCACAACATTTCTGGGCAACTGGGGCAAGAATTTGGTGTAGGAGGGAGAAGGAAACGTGTTTATGTAGTGTTTTGCAGCTCTCTTTCACTGGTTTCTGACTAGTTCAGTGCTTTCACTCCCCCAACCAAATGGAAGGAAAATATACCCTTGGATAGTAAACTACAGAAGGAACAGATGAAACAGTAAGAAAGGTAAAGACAAACCAGTTTCTCCATCAGTACTTATCCTAGTCCACACCTGTATGATCATAGCAAATCATACGTCAGTGTGTTTGTATAGGTGTGACAGTATGTGTATGTATAAGTGATGCCTGATGATGTTTACTATAATTTTGGTTATTTCTGTTTAACCTCTTACTGCATGATTTTATTCACTACAAAAAGTCCAAAAGCTCAACACTGAAGCATCAGTCTGTCCAATCTATTAATATTCGGGGTGGATTTAGACTGTCCAATCAATTGTCCAATTGTTACTGGGAGTGAGCACAAAGGCAGAGGTATGGGCTGATTCTTTTTGGGTAACTTAAGTCAAGAATATGAGGTTAATGTGACTGTAAGGGAGTGTTTACTGATGTGGAAACTATTATGTCAACTACAGAGTAGTCAAAGAAGCAGGTGTAAGCTATTCAGCAAAGGAGGAAGTAGCAAGAAACAAATATTTGACTTGTAAAAGCTTCTATAAGCTTGCCTAAATTACTGGGACTTTGGTCCCACTATGAAAATGAGCTTTGGGCTCCTTGCCCTCACCTTACCCTTCATGCACCCCAACACCACCACCTCCCCCCTACCATGATGCCCCTCCTGCCCTCACCATACTTCCTAAGCCCTCTCATTGCACCCATTGGTTCTAAATCCCCATGTTCACTCATCCAGTATCCACCATGGAGAGAATTCTTGAGCCCTACAACGTCAGGAAATATTAGATGCTTATCAAACAGTCAAAATAAATAGCCATTCAAAAACACCTCCAAAAAATATCACTCTGCTGAGAAGTGTATAAAAGTGCCAAACACCCAGCCTTCAAACTCCACTTCAAGAGAAAAAGTTAATCATCTTAAGAGCTCACAAAACTGTTAAAATAAACAACATATTCAAAAATGTCTTTAGACCATTAATTGTTCATAAAATTGTCAATCAGAACAAAGCCCACAGTTCCCTTGGCAGGTGTATTACCAACTGCTGCTCATCTCAGTTAAATAGTGGGGCTTGGTGCTCAGCCAAACATTTAAAATTTTTCCAAAGCGCAGGTGTGTCAACAAAGTTCCTAGAGCTGCATTCATTAAAGTCTTTTGATGTAGTACAGCTTCTGATAACCAGACTATCAAACAACAAAAAAACTCAACAGGAAGGTAACACTTTAAAATCTTAATTTCAATATTGCTGAATACAGAAGAACGGTTTATCTTCTGCATGAGTCACTCTGATATATCTTAACACTTCATAATGCTAGCCAATATTTTGTTTACTTACCTTGAAGAACAAAGTGCTATCTATCAAATCTTGCATTTAAAACATACACATTATACACCATTACATTATGATTTTTGGTATTATCAACAACACTGTCTGAATTTACTTGTTAAAATGATCCTGACTCCAAATTAGGCTTTACACATGATACACATCTCCTCAGAGGTGACATGAATCAGATCTCATAAGAAAATAGGCACCATTGCAGGGAAGCAGAGGGTAGATCTAAATTTCACACTCCACAGTGAACTAACTGATGATCTACACCCTTGTCCTGGGACCAAGATAATCCCACGTGACTGGTATAAGGGTGGGAATCCTGGAATTAGACCAATACTACCACTTTAAATTCCCCAACCCCCAACTCACATCTGTTTCAAAAAAAAATAGAGGCATGAAAATCTGGCAACTTGGTGATCGTTCCTTCACTAAAGCAGGTCCACTGAATGTAGTTGTAGTTCTTGACACCTGGGTGAGATTAATAAACTTAGCATCAGAAGCCATACCTTGCAGGAAAGAAGGGAAGACAGCTGAAGAAGAAAATATTGCTATCAGCCTGTTATGCTGGAGTTGTTGGTTGGTTCACTGAGCTGACTGGTTTTCGTGCAAACACTTTGTCTCCCTTCTAGGTGACTGCCCACCATGACAGACCAGATCATATAAATTCAGAGCGGGACAGAACAACAGCGTTTCAATGGAGGCTACACAGCACTGACGATTTCACCTAGAAGGGAGATGAAACATTTGCACAAAAACCAGTCAGCTCGGTGAACCAACCAACAACTCCAACCGCAACCCGAGCTACAGATCTTCATTAAAATATTAAGCTTGTTATTTTATAGAGAAGAAACAGGGGAATGGGAGTAACTAGGTACCTCATTCACTGGTGTAAGCGCAGTGTCCCAATGCACTTCCTGCTGTACTGTAGGATTATGATTGTTTGATGATGATCCCTGCATCTAATTGTTTGCCAGGAGAGGGTGATCAGTACAGAGTGAGGCTTGATGGAAGCTTGATGCTGTTAAATTGGGAAAGCTCACAAGCCACTGGCCTCTATTTCTGCACCATGACGCATTTCAGACACCAGGAAGAACACAGCTTGACGCTCCGCTTCTGTCTTGTGGGTGAGTGAAACCTTAGTTCTGTCATTTATGTGCATGTATAAGTTAATGAACCATATTCAGTTTGAGAGCAGTCTGGCACAGTGTAGTCTAACATTCAAGAAAGAGCAGGGCAGGAACAAGGAACCATGCTGACACCTCCTGTTTGACTGAAGTGACTCTATGTGGACCACAGATGAAATAATCTGCCTCTTCCTCTGCTCCAGCCTACCACTTACCATTTCAAAGCCTACAAGTTGGTGCACAGCTGGAGACCACGACCTGTGAGCAACGTTATGTGAAGAACTCCATTACATCTGTGAAGTCAGTGCTCGATGCGTTGTGCGAAAAACTGTCTTGTCAGATAAACTTAGAATTTGACTGCACACAGTGGGGAACATCACCCGGTACAATGGAACGCCACATCCAGCTCAATATCACAGGTATGTGATATTGGGTCACTGCACACATATCAAATGCATCCTGGCATGTGTATAGCCTCCCTCAAGGGTAAATGCGCTTCCTGGTGTGGGATTCACACTCACTATCAGGAAGACTCAAATGTAAATGCATAGTTATAATTTTCTGATTGTTATGATTTTCTTTCCATACACAGTGCAGTCGCAAGGTGAAGATGCAATGATCCCATGTACAACGGACCAGGAATGTCACAATGAAGAGACATTGAGGAAGGTAAGGAAATCACGGGGAAGATTCAGGAAAATTTCATTCCTTGACAAAATAATCTTAGCTGCATCAAAATACTGCTGCCACTAGAAATCAAATATAAACAGTACATGCTGGAAGAATTCAACAAGTCAGACCACACTTGAGAGAAAAATACATTTACCTTTCAGGTAGACAGTCTTTCATGTGATTATGTTAGAGATGTAAATGTTTTCAATCAAAGATAGGGCAGAGGTAAGAAAAGAGCAAAAAAGGATAATCTATGATAGGATGGAAAACAGGAGAGATTAAATGACAAAAGGGATCGCGGAACAAAACAAAAAGGGGTCGAAGTAGGACAAGAGAAGAAACATAAAATGGATCCTGAAAGGTGTAAATGGCAACAACAAACTCAATGCGAACAGCTTTTATCCATAAAGAAAAAGAGCAGTGGTTATGATCTGAAATTCAAGAAGGAAAAAAACATTGTTATACGTCAGTGTTAAGTCTGGAAGGCTGTAAAGTGTCTCAAAGGATTAAGTGCTGTTCGTGGAACTGCTGTCGTCAATATAGAAAGTTAAGGACAGAAAGGTCATAGTAGGAGCTGGCAGCAAAATTAAAATGCCAGGAAACTAGAAGCTCAGGGCCAACTTTGTGGATTGAACAGAGATGTTCCGCATAGTGGTCACCCAACCTATGCTAGGAATGTTTGATTAGAGTGTAAAGAGTGATTTACTTTGTATTTATCAGCCCTGGCAATGTTTAGAGCACGTAGGAGATTTACTCTGTATCTAACCTGTACTCTACATTGTTCTGAGGAAGTGTCACAGGACCCAAACAGATGCTGCCAGACCTGCTGAGCTTTTCCAGCAACTTCTGTTTTTGTTCTACTTTGTGGAAATGCTTAATGTGATAAACTGGAGTCAGGTTAACTCTGTATCTAACTCAAATTGTGCCTGTCCTTGGAATATTTGAAAGAACACTGAAGGAGAAACTTTACTCTGAAAGAATTTAAAAGCTTGATCTGAAACTGGATCTCAAATATAGAAGAATTCCCTGGGGTCTGTGCTTGGCAAAATATGTGTATGATAAATGTATTGTCCTGTTTCCTGTAGGCATCCTGACAATTAACCAAAGTGTCTGCAAGCAATGAGTTAAAGTTTAAAAAATGTAAAATCAACAGAAATTGCCATCAACTATGGTGGGCCCAAAATCAAATAATAACTATTACTTTGAATGATAAATATTTAAAGAGACAAACTGGAGAAAAGAAAATATTGAATAAGTGAAATAACTGCACAGAGGCCAGTGTCCTACCACCAAATCACCCTTTACTTACGAGTGCACAGTATACTGGCTGTGGCCAGCCAGCTCAGAGTCAGTCCTAAACTGAAGACATTCTAATCTCCTGGTTATATTTTTTTTCAGTCAACATGCAGTTTATTTTTTAAGAATTAAAATATAGATGGAAGTATTGAAACAGTCAACAATTTATAGGTTTGCAAAAATACCTCTGTGGATTTGTCTTCTTCTGAAAGTCTTTTTAGAATTAAAACAAAATAAGATGCAGGGAGAAAATTTCATATTCTTTTTCTAGCAGTACCTGTACTGCTTCTATTCTTTTCTTAATTGTACGATATAAGGGAATTTTGTGACCAAAAACTAGGTGCAGCTCTATTTCTCATCAATTTCACAGAATAAAATGAGAAAGGCGGATTCAGAAAACCTATCCAGTGTTAACAATCCCCTCAAATCTTCTGGTTATATTGGTCAGCCAAGGTTTTCTTGATTGGCCCAGATTAACAATCCCAATCAAGCACCTTGTAGTTAACCAGGTCCACCTGGTTCCAGTCACCACATCCCTCCCCCGCTTCTCTTGTGATGCTTTTGCCCCAGGTCCAGTTCTTCCGACTTGGACTCAGACTCAGACTCAGACTCAGACTCAGACTCAGACACAGGCTGTGTGTACTGGATGGTGGCCCGAATCTCTGCCTGGAATGTCTCGGAAGAATCTCTTCCTCTTCTTCCTGTGGCAACGGTATTGAGGATGCATCCATTTCAGATTCTGATGTTTCCTTGACACTAGACGAAATGGCAACACCTGCGGTTTCTGCCAGGCATTTGGGCTGTTCTAAGGGGCTAGGAATGTTTTGCTCCTGCCCTGTTTGCGAGGTAATGGCTTTCAGGTTATCCACATGTTAGCTCTGAATGGTATCACCTTCCCAAACTTTGTAAGTCATGGGACCTGACCTCGTGTCAACCTCGCCTTGTACCCGTACGGGGCTATTTTCATGGTTCCAAGACTAAACTCCATCCCCTGAATTAAATTTCCTCTCTTGCATAGAGGAGGCTTTTGGCTGCCATAGGCGCTCCTGCTGCTGCAACACCTCCCTCCCCCACCCCGGGTAAATGGCATTCATGGTCCGTAACCAATCCTTCGGGAGTCTGTGCATTGCGAACAATGCTTGTGGCTTCTCAATCGTCGTCCCTGAGTTTGCCAAAATAACCTTATGCACGTTCACCCACTTCGACTGAGCATCCACAAAGATCAGGAACATTGAGCCCATGAAAGGACCAACATAGTGGACATGCTACCGAGTCCAGGGTTTACTTGGCCATTCCCACGAATGTGGGGGTGTTGCTGGTGACAATTTTTGTCCTTGAAGGCACTCTGGGCACTGTTCCACCAATGGAGCTATGTTGACATTCAACCCTGGCCACTAGACATAGCTTCTTACTAGCATCTTCATCTTGGAAACCCCTGGATGACCCCAGTGGAGTTCAGCCAGTATTTGGCGGTGACCTTTACTCAGGACAATCACCCTTGCTCTCCACAGTAATATGTCACCCTCTACGATGATCTGGTCTCACCCGGTCCAAAAAGATTTCAATCCTGATTGTGATGGCCCTTCTGTTTCCTCCATTACCACCAGCTGTTTCAGTTTTGCTAGGACAGGATCTTTCGTGTCCTCAGTCGGATATTGTCCGCGGTGCCTGGAAGGGTGTCCAGAAAGTTTATAACCAAAATGGACTCTTCCAGGGGATGCCCCACTGATGGAATAAATGCCAGTGGGAGGCGGCTCAAGGCACCTGCATTAGGCACTTGGCTTCTTGGATGGTGCTGTAACTTGTACCTGTATATGCTGAGAATAAGGGCCCAACATTGAATTCTGTCGGAAACTATGGGCAGCACCACCTAGACTTCCTTCAGTAGCCCTAGCAGGGGTTTGTGAACTGTTACTATGACAAATTCCCGTCTGTACAGGTGCTGGTGGAACTTCCTCATACCAAAGATGACCGCCAAACCTTCCTTCCCTATCTGGACATGTCTGTATTTGGCACCAGCCAAGGTCCGGGAAGCATACGCTATCAGGTGTTCCTCTCCATTGGGCCACCGGTGAGCCAACACTACCCTGATACCATATGGGGAGGCATGGCATATCAGCACTACTTCTCACTTTGGATTGTAGTGGATCAACACCTAAGATGACGATAGTTGCATTTCCACTTTCCTAAAGGCACCGGGTGGGCCTTGCAAAATCTCAGAATTGTGTCCTGATCAACACATGAAGAGGCTTTTGCCCCTTTGATAGTCCCAAGCCCTTGTTGAAGAATGCTTGTTTATTTCACTATCTCTTCACTGAGGTAGCCTTTTTCAAATCAAAAAATGTTTAGCCAATCTAGGTGAATCTTTCTCAACCAATTCCGCCCCAATAGGCTTGGGCCTGAGCCTTTTACTTTCATCAGTGGTAACTGCACCAACTGCTTCTCATTGGAGACCAAAACTGAAGTTGTACCCGTAATTTGCAATGTATGTTATCAGTGTATGTTCTCAATCTGGCTGAGGTCTTGTGCAAGCTTAAAGGTTGGAATCTCACTCTTGTCGCCACTGAGATAACTGCACAGAGGCTGGTGTCCTGTCACAAAATCACCCTTTATTTACTAGTGCACAGTACACTGGCTGGGGTCAGCCAGTTCGGAGTGAGTCCTCAACTGAGAAGATTCTAATCTCTTGGTTATATCGATCAGTCAATGCTTTTCTGATTGTCTCAGGTTAACAACCCCAATCATGGTTAATGAGGTCCACCTAGTTCCAATCACTACATCAATGTAAAAAACAAAGTGGTGACAGAGCTGGGCAGGATATTGCTTCCCCACAAGGAATAGGAGGTCAGCAACTGCAATGTAACAGACGCAGATGTGCTACATTTTACAGGGGAGATGAGAGAATATATTGTAGAGGGTTGGACTTTTGCCCCTTTTCTGACCCCTTTCAAGTTTAACAACATCTTTCTCACAGTAGGGAGACCTGAATTGAATACAGTATTCTAAAAGTGGCCTCACCAATGTCCTTAGAGATAGTAGGAACTGCCAATGCTGGAGTCAGCGATAACACAGTGTGGAGCTGGAGGAACACAGCAGGCCAGGCAGACACAGAGGAGCAGGAAAGCTGACGTTTCAGGTTGGGACCCTTCTTCAGAAATGCTGCGATAAATGGAAAACAGAAGAGGTCCTTTGCTGGTCTGGGAGAGGGAGGCTCTAAGCTGGGGTAGGCTTGATTGTAGGGCCAGAAGATGCCGGTGCGTTGCTGAGAGCATGTGCTTGAGGAGCCGCAAAGGAATATTCTGTATATAGAAGTTGTCGTGATCAGGGCCAAATTGGGATGGCCTGAATGTAGATTGCAGTCCATTTGGGATGATCCAGTTCTGTAGGCAGGTACTGAGAAAGGTAATGTGGCTGTAGTACCTGGTTTGCTTTAGTATGTGGTCGAGCAGTTTCAGGGCCGAAGAGATTGCCAGAGGGTTGCAGTGGGAGAGAGATCCACTGAGGTCTTTCTGGAAGGAGGAGGATAACTTCTTCAAGGTAGGCATCCCTAGAAGAGGCTTCGCAGTGGGGTTATAACTCACTCAGAGATAGTAAGAACTGCCGATGCTGGAGTCTGAGATAACACAGTGTGGAGCTGGAGGAACACTGCAGGCCAGGCAGCATCAGAGGAGCAGGAAAGCTGACGTTTCGAGTTGGGACCCATCTTTAGAAATGGGGTGGGTCCCACCCCAAATGTCAGCTTTCCTGCTCCTCTGATGCTGCCTGGCCTGCTGTGTTCTGCCAGCTCCACACTGTGTTATGAGCAATGTCCTGTACAGCTGCAACATGACATCCCAACTCCCATACTTAATGCACCGACTGATGAAAGCAAATGTGCTAAACGCCTTCTTCACTTCCCTGTGTACATGCAAGTCCGCTTTTAAGGAACTTATGCACCTGCATCCTGAGGTCTCTTTGTTCGGCAACACCATTAACTGTATACATCCTGCCCTGTTTGCCTTGCCAAAATGCAACACCTCACATTTATCTAGATTAAACTCCATCTGCCACTGCTTGGCCTATCTGATCAAGGCCTCAGAGAAAATAGTGTGTTGCAGGGAATGCAAGGAGGCCCACAAAGAAATCAGGTATCAGGTGAGTCTAGGATTTATTGGATGAGAGAATCAGGAGTGATAGAGAGATGGATGAGAGAGCATTAGAATCAGATTTTAGAGGTCAGGAGGGGAGGTACAAAAATGAGGCATTATCCTAGGGGCTTTGCCCCATCCTTTCCTATCTTTTCATCAACTTTGGTGCTCTTCCCACTCTTTCTGATCTGCTTTCCACTGACCAGCACATTATAACAGGGGAGATGGAATGAGACCTTTAATTGCCACTTATTCATGCATTTAAGGACTTCAAGTGGCCTAAGTGCTAAGGCCGAGTGGGTGCCTTATTCCTCCTCCAACCCAACTCACCAATATTTTGTGGAACCATTTGAGGGTGAGCTGAAGACAGTGGGCTAACCTCCCATCCTATTTTAGATGCTTCTAGCCTCAAATATAGCCACTGGGGGCATAAATGTTTTTCTATGTTGATGCAAAAAGCATGACATTAATGCTAATATGAACAGGATGCATGTACCATGCATAGTGCCATTAAATATAGTGTTGAAAGCCTTGTGTGGCTTTATTGAAGTTTAAGGAACTGCAGCTGACAAAGTGTAGGAGGAATGAATTGATTTTCTATCTGCTTTGCTTGCAGGCCTTTGAAAATATTCGTGCATTTCTAGCCCAGTCTGAGTCTATCTTGATGTCTAACAACATGCCTCCTCTTTACTATGTGGAGGGAACCTTTAAGGCAACGAAGGTGGATCATTGCCTCGAAGGGATGGGGAAGCTGTCTGGTAGGAACAGCCCTTGCATGGATTGCTGCGGTAAATACTTGTTTGTTAGGAGTAACTCTTAAGGAGTCCCTCATCTCAATACTCATGCCTCACTGTTTCTTGAGACTGGTAGCAGGATGGGGAGTGATTCCTAGATAGCCTAATGCTTGAGCGCGTTGTCTGGACATTACTAAATTATGAACATGTGCTCACAATCTTTAGTTACAAGATATAAGGATGACCAAAACATTGCATTTCTATTGTACCTTAAGAAGTGCATTGTTGCAAAGCAGGAAGCATGATGACCTATTGTGTACAGCAAATGTCTCTCACATAACAATGCGTTAATGAGCAGACGATCTGTTTTGGTGACGCAAGGCAGATATGGCCTCTGTTTGAACTTCTATTCTGACAGTACACCAGTGCCAGATATTGGAGTGTCAACCTGAATAACGTGCTGTACTTTCTGGAGACAGACGAGAATCCACAATTTTCTGACTCCGACAATGAGAGCGCTACGTGCCAGAAGTATTTGACATCAATACAGATCTGGAGCAAAGTCAGGAAAATTGAGTTATGGTTCAGATCAGTCATGATCTCATTGAGGGGAATGGTGTGTCCCTGTGTTCCTAGTACTTATTCCCCAGGGAGAGAGTGAATAGTGACCAAATGTATTTCATACAGGACCATTATGGCTAGCAGACAGGGAGATTTTTCTTCCCTCAGTTTGAATTGATCTGAAATCATTCTTTGGAATGAAAAGGGAATTGAAACAGCAAGCATCTTTTAAATAGAATTTGAAATGAAGTTTTGAATGGATTAACTGACTACAATATTTTCCATACAGTAACCTGTGGACCTGGTTCTTACAGCCCAAATTGGACTGCCATCTGTATTCCATGTCCAATGAATTTTTACCAGCATTATTTTGGCAAGACTCAGTGTCAGGCCTGTCCAGTAGGCCTCAGAACAAACGGAAAGGGAGCAATGTCTTTAACTGATTGCAATAGTGATGGAATTCAAGGAAGACTATTGGAAAGCAACGTCAAAGCCACAAAACGAGTAAGGATGGCAGGGAAAGTGGCTGAAGGTCGAACAGGTAACAATGGAATAAAGTAAAATAATGAGTATAGTTCCTACAAAGAAGCACTACTGTTAGTGAATAAGTATTCTCCTATATGCCCCATCTTTAAGAAGGCAAAATCATCATAGTTCCAGTTTTCGATCATTGTCCAATGTTGGAAAAGCCTTGCATGTATGGAAAGGCAGCCCGGTGGCAGTCACTGTTGTGAACACACATGAAAAAGGGCCTCAAGTACCAAAAGCGGCAGTCTGAAAACCAGAGTCAGCACTTTCAGAGAAGAGGGCATGAACTCCAGTGCCCCTTCTCCTAATCCCTTTGTGTCTTCTTCCCCAATGCTAGTAGTTGTGAAATGGGAAGGGTAGACATGACACAATTTTTAATGAGTCATAACAGTCATGAGAACAAGAGGACATTTATAATTTGCAATTTGTTTGTGAACTAATTTTCAGTTTTGCAAGTTTCCTACATTTCTCTTACAGCTCAGGAAGATGGTCAGATACTCAGTTCCACTCAACTCCTGGTAACGATAGTTCTATGCAGTGTGGCATTTCTGGGAGCTGCTGTTTTAACAATTTACTGGTGAGTGAATCCTGTAAAGAGCAAATGTACATCTGGTGTGAACTCTGGGTAAATGTGGACTAAGGTGAAGGACATTTTCAGTCTTCAGAACAAGATTTGGGAAATGGGTTTGGGAAACATAGGCTTGATTTTTTGATTCTGGGTCTAGAGTGCAGTATCATCATATTTATTGGCTCCACAAACCTGACTGGCAGAAAATGGTTACTGGGAGTCAGGCTGAAGGAAATGGGAATGAGTGCCAAAACTGCCAGGTACAGAATGGGACTGAACCTTGATATTCCAGCATTGTATCGAAGTTATAAAACAGCACCATAGCCCTCACCAGTCACACAATCTCACTCTCCATACACTCCACATGCCCATCCACATCAGTTCATGCACCCTCACTCAAGTGAATAAGAATTATAAAAACAAGAATTGCATGGGATCCCTGCAAGGTTCCTACTGTCATCATTTCAATCCCAAAACTTATGTTTCAATGAGAAATCTGTAATTCTTCAAATGAATTGGTCACTAAAGGATTTAATTCAGAGGACTGTGATCAGATATAGTGATTATAGCTCTTCACGTCAACCGGTACCTGTTGTTAATGCCACTTCATAACACAAGAAAGCCGCAGAAAACTACCTGAAAAGAGATCTATTTTAGAAATAGAACAACTCGATATGCCGCACAACCTCATTGTCCGTCTCAGCATGTGTTCTGTTCATGTCACCAAACCACAACCCAGTTCCTCTGCCGAAATATTATTTGCAATCTACCCAAACTGTTGGATTTACAAGGAGGTTGTACTGTAACTGCCTCTAAATTTTCTGGCGGGATGTCAGAAGGAATCTCAAATGGAAAGAAAGTAACAACGAAGAATTTAAGCGTCCTTTGGAGGCCTCATAATTCATAGGCTGAGAAATTTATCAAAAAGTGTACAGCCCCCTCGAGTGGCATATACCATTCACTGCAATGCTGCCTGGAAATTCAGTGCTCACTCAACTCAGGAAATGCCTGTGTGCATATTTATATCCAAAGGTCTATCTGTGTAAGTGTACATTCTTTAACGTATGTCTTTTTGAGTCAATGCTACATTTGAGAATCATCATTCTCTATCTGTGCCATTCTCTATGATTATGTGCCTTTACTTGAGTAATCTCTGTGTATGTTTTAGTCATGTCTGATTTTCTATTACAGTCCATGTGTGCCTCCATCTGTCAGTCCAAATGTGAATTTCTGTATCTGTGACATGTTATCTGTGTCTGTGCATATGAATACATCATGCTAAAAGAGCAACATTTTTTTCCCTCTGGGATATCAGTGTGATAGGCAAAACCAGCAGTTTTGCTGATTCTGCCTGCTCCTGCCCCACTGAACTTATTTTCGCTTACTTTGACTCTGTTTTCTCCCCCGGTCGAGGAACTCCCCACCTACATCCGCAACACCACCCACGCCCTCCACCTTCTCCAAGACTTCCAATTCTCTGGCCCACAACACCTCATCTTCACTGTAGACATCCAATCCCTGTACCCTTGTATCTCCCATGCGGATGGCTGAAAAGCCCTCCGCTTCTTCCTCTCCCATTGGCCCAACCAGTCCCCCTCACCAACACCCTCATCTGCTTAACTGAACTTTTCCTTACCCTTAACAACTTCTCCTTTAACTCCCCTCACTTCCTAAAGACTAAGGGGGTGACCATGGGCCCAAGCTATGCCTGCCTCTTCGTAGGATATGTGGAACAGATCCTCTTCCGCTGTTTCCCTGGCACTATCCCTCACCTCTTCCTCCACTACAAGCCCCACGAGGGGCTTGAACAGTTCATCAACTTTACTAAAACCTTTCACCCCAACCTCAAATTCACCTGGACCATCTCCAATACCTCCCTCTCCTTCCTGGACCCCTCTGTCTCCATCTCTGGTGATAGCCTCAAAACTGACATCGATTTCAAGCCCACCGACTCCCACAGTACCTGGACTACAACTCCTCTCACCCACCTTCCTGCAAGAATACGATCCCCTACTCCCAATTCCTCCGCCTCCACCACATCTGTTCCCAAGATGGGGCGTTCCACTCCCACACATCCCATTTGTCCTCCTATTTCAAGGATTTTAACATCCCCACTGCGGTGATCGAAAATGCCCTCAACCGCATCTCTTGCATTTCCCGCAGTTCTGCCCTCACATCTCCTTTCCCCCAAAAAAATACAGACAGAATCCCCCTTGTCCTCACATTCACCCCACCAACCTCCGCATCCAATGTATCATTCTCTGCCGCTTCTGCCACCTACAATCCGACCCCACAACCAAAGAGATATTTCCCTCCACACCCCTATCTGCCTTTCGTAGGGACTGCTCTCTCCGCAACTCCCTCATCTGCTCCACACTCCCCACTAACCCCACCACCCTTGACACCTTTCCCTGCAACTGAAGGAAGTGCTACACCTGCCCCTATATCTACCCCTCACCTCCATTCAAGGCGCAAAACAAACCTTCCGTATCAGACAGGGGTTCACCTGCACATTCATCAACTTGGTCTACTGTATCCGCTGCACCTGATGTGGTCTCCTCCACATCGATGAGACCAAATGTAAACTCGGATACTGTTCCATAGAGCAACTGCGCTCTGTACGTAACAAACAACAACACCTTCCGGTTGCCAACCATTTTAACTCCCCCTCCCACCCTCTGTGTGACATGTCCATCCTGGGCCTCCTCCTGTGTCAAAATGACACCACCCACAAACTGGGGGAGCAACGTCTCATACTCCACCTTGGAAGCCTACAGCCTGATGGCCTAAACATGGAATTCATTAGTTTTAAAATCTCCCCACCTCTGGCCTCATCCCATGTCTAAGCTTCCCTCTCATCCCCACCTCCCTGAGCTGACACAACATGTCCATCTTCTCTCCCACCTATCCGTCCTCCCATCCCATTGACAAATCCCCACCACTACCTACCTGCACTCATCTGTCACCATTCCCCCTACCTTTCCCAGCCCTGCCCCTCCTCTCTCTATTTATTTCCCAGCTCCCTACCCCCTCCCCATTTCTGAAGATGGGTCCCAACTCGAAATGTCAACTTTCCTGCTGCTCTGATGCTGCCTGGCCTGCTGTGTTCCTCCAGCTCCACACCTTATTATCTCTGACTCCGGCATCTGCAATTCTTGCTATCTCTTTTTGCTGATTCCTACTGCCCATGAGAAGGAAGTGGTGAAGCACCTTGCTGATCAGCTCCAGTTCATGTGGTATAGGTACATTCACAGTGTGGTTTGGAAGGAAGTTCCAGGAATTTGGCTCAGTGACAGTGAAGAAGTGTCCAAACAGTTCAAAGTCGGGATGGTGAATGGTTTGGAGGGAAATTTGCAGGTGTGGTTTTCTATATATTTACTGCACTTGATATAGTTGGTAGATTTGGAAACTGTCAAAAGAGAATTGGTGAGTTGAAGAAATGCATTTTATAGATGACACAGTGGACGAAGTGAATGTTTAAAGTGGTGACTGGATTATCATTCAAGTGGGCTGTTTTGTCCTGGATGATGCCCAACTTAGAGAGTTGCTGGGGCTATACTTACCCATACAGGAGAGGGAGGGTCAGTTAGCTCAGTTGGCTCGATGGCTGGTTTGCGACATAGAGCGATGCAAACAGCATGGATTCAATTCCTGTACTAGCTGAGGTTACTGTGAAAGTCCCGCCTTTTCAATCTTACCCCTCACCTGAGGTGTGGTGATTGTCAGATTAAACTCACGCAGAGGGTGGTGCATGTATGGAATGAACTGCCAGAGGAAGAGGTGGAGGCAGGTACAGTTACAACATTTAAAAGGCATCTGGATAGCCACATGAAAAGGAAGGGTTTAGAGGGAATGGGCCAAACGCTGGCAAATGGGGTGAGATTAATTTTGGTCTGTTTCTGTGCTGTACATTTCTATGACTCTATGACCAGTAGACTCTCTCAAATGAGAGAGTGGGACTTTTGTAACTTTACCTTGACTCACTCATGTAAGTGGACTGTATTCCATAACACCTCTGACTTCTGCCTTGAAGATGGGAAAAGACTTTGGGGGACTCAGGAGGTGAGTTACTCATGACATAGTTCCCAGCGTCTGACCTGTTCCTGTAATCACTGTGTTCTTCATCCTCGTCTTTTTAACTTTATAATCAATCGACTCAAGATGTTGATGGTGTGGAATTCAGCAAGGTATTGCTGTGAATGTCAAGGGGAGATGGTTAGATTCTCTCTTGTTGGAGATGTTACTGCCTGTCTGGCACTTAGATGATATGGAATGTCATTTGCCTCTTATCAGCCCGAGCTTGAAAATTCTCCAGATCCGGCTGCTTTAGGGTGCAGACTTCATCAATAGTTCATGAGTTGCAAATGGTACAATTTGTAATCAGCAGTAAACATTTCCACTTCTGACCTTGTGATAGGTCATTGATGATCAAGCCCTTGACACAATCCCAAGAAAGTCCTGCTGCAATATCCTTCGGCTGAGATGATTGTCCTCCAATAATCATAACAATCTTCCTTTATGCTAGATATCACTTTTTAAAATAAACAGTTTTGTCCCTGATTCCCACTGACTTCAGTTTTGCTTGGACTCCTTGCAATGAGCTTGTGAGGGTAGGAATAGGAGGCTAGAGCAGATGAATGCGTGGCTGAGGAGCTGGTGCAGGAAGAAAGATTCACATTTTTGGATCATTGGAATCTCTTCTGGGTTAGAAGTGACCTGTATAAGAAGGACGGATTGCACCAGGATCAGAAGAGGACTAATATACTGGCGGGAGATTTGCTAGAGCTGCTCGGGAGGATTTAAACTAGTAAATTGTGGGTGGGACCCAGGGAGACACTGAGAAAAGAGATAAGTCTGAGATTGGTGCAGTTGGGAAAAGGAGCAAGTCAAACAGTCACGGTAGGCAGGAACAAAGCAGAGAACAAGGTAGGACTGATGAATTAAACGCATTTATCTCCATGCAAGAGGCCTAACAGGTAAGGCAGATGAATTCAGGGCGTGGTTGGGAACATGCGACTGGGATATCATAGCAATTACAGAGATGTGGCTCAGGGATGCACAGGACTGTCAGCTTAATGTTCCAGGGTGTAGATGCTGTAGGAAGGATTGAAAGGGGGGCAAGAGAGGAGGGGGAGTGGCATTTTGATTATGGATAACATCACAGCTGTACTTAGAGAGGATATTCCTGGGAATATGTCTAGGAAAGTTATTGGGTGGAACTGAGAAGTAAGAAAGGGATCCCACCTTACTGGGATTGTACTAGAGCCCCCCCCGCCAATAGTCAGCAGGGAAATTGAGAAACAAATTTGTAAGGAGATCTCAGTTATTTGTAAGAATAATTGGGTGGTTATGGTAGGGGATTTTAACTTACCAAACATAGACTGGGACTGCCACAATATTAAGGGCTTGAATGGAGAGGAACTTGTTTAGTGTGTACAAGAAAATTTTCTGATTCAGTATGTGGCTGTACCCACCAGAAAAGGGGCAAAACGTGACCTACTCTTGGGAAATAAGTCAGGGCAGGTGACTGAGGTGTCAGTAGGGGAGCACTTTGGGGCCAGTGACCATAATTCTATTAGTTTAAAATAGTGATGAAAAAGGATAGAGCTGATCTAAAAGTTAAAGTTCTAAATTACAGGAAAGCCAATTTTGACAGTATTAGGCGAGAACTTTCAAATGTTGACTTGGTGGGGTGGGGAGGGGAGAAGGGGGGAGTGCAGATGTTCGCAGGTAAAGGGACAGCTGGAAAATGGGAAGCCTTCAAAAATGACGTAACAAGAGTTCAGAGACAGTTATGTTCCTGTTAGGCTTAAGGGCAAGGATGGTAAGTGTAGGGAATGCTGGATGACCAGAGAAATTGAGGTTGTGATCAAGAATAAGAAGGATGGATATGTCAGGTATAGGCAGCAGGGAGCGAGTGAATCCCTAGAAGAGTATAAAGACAGTAGGAGTATACTTAAGAGAGAAATCAGGAGGGCAAAAAGGGGACATTAGATATCTCTGGCAAATAGGGTTAAGGAGAATCCAAAGGGATTCTACAAATACATTAAGGCCAAAAATTAACTAGGGAGAGAATAAGGCCCCTTAAATGTCAGCAAGGCCACCTATGTGTGGAACTGCAGGAGATGGGGGAAGATACTAAATGAGTACTTTGCATCAGTATTTACTGTGGAGAAGGATATGAAGATAGAGAACTTGGGAAATAAATAGCAACATCTTTAAAAATGTTGATATTACAGAGGAGGAGGTGCTGAATGTTTTAAAATGCATAGAAGTGGATAAATCCCCAGAACCTGATCAGGTGTAACCTAGAACTCTGTGGGAAGCTAGAGAGGTGATTGCTGGGCCTCCTGTTGAGATATTTGTAAAATCGATAGCCACAGGTAAAGCGCCAGAAGACTGGAGGTTGGCAAACATGGTGCCATTGTTTAAGAAAGGTGGTAAGAAAAAAACTATGGACTGGTGAGCCTGACATCACTGGTGGGCAAGTTGTTGGAGGGAATCCTGAGAGACAGGATTTACATGTATTTGAAAAGGAAAAGATTGATTAGGGATAGTCAACATGGCTTTGTGTGTGGGAAATCGTGTCTCACTAACTTGAGTTTTTGGAAGAAGTAACAAAGAGGATTGATGAGGGCAGAGCGATGGACATAATCTGTATGGATTTCAGTCAGGCGTTCGACAAGGTTCCTCATGGTAGACTGGTTAGCAAGGTTAGATCACATCGAATACAGGAAGAACTAGCTATTTGGATACAGAACTGGCTCGAAAGTAGAAGACAGGGTGGTGGGGGAGGGGTGCTTTTCAGACTGGAGGCCTGTGACCAGCAGTGTGCCACAAGGATCGGTGCTGGGTCCACTGCTTTTCGTCATTTATATAAATGATTTGGATGTGAACATAGAAGGTATAGGTTAGTAAGTTTGCAGATGTCACCAAAATTGGAGATGTAGTGGACAGTGAAGAAGGATACCTCCGAGTACAATGGAACCTTGATTAGATGGGCTAACGGGCCGAAGAGTGGCAGATGGAACTTAATCTTGGTAAATGTGGGGTGCTACATTTTGGAGAGGTAAATCCGGGCAGGACTTATACACTTAATGGTAAGGTCCTGGGGAGTGTTGCTGAACAAAGACCTTGGAACGTAGGTTCATAACTCCTTGAAAGTGGAATCCCAGGTAGACAGGAGAGTGAAGAACGTGTTTGGTATGATTGCCTTTATTGGTCAGTTCATTATGTATAGGAGTTGCGAGGTCATGTTGCAGTTGTAGAGGAAATTGGTTAGGTCACTTTTGGATTACTGCATTCAATTCTGATCTCCCTTCTATAAGGAGGGATGTTGTGAAACTTGAAAGGGTTCGGAAAAGATTTACAAGGATGTTGCCAGAATTGGAGGGTTTGAGCTGTAGGGAGAGGCTGAATAGGCTGGGGCTATTTTCCCTGGAGCATCGGAGGTGGAGGGATGACCTTATCATTAGGGGAATGAATAGGGTGAATGGCCAAGGTCTTTTCCCTGGGGTGGGGGAATCCAAAACTAAAGGACAGAGGTTTAAGGTGAGAGGGGAAAGATTTAAAAGGGACCTAATGGGCAACTTTTTCACTTAGAGGTTGGTGTGTGTATGGAATGAGCTACCAGAGGAAGTGGTGGAGGCTGGTAGAATTACAACATTTAAAAGGCATCTGGATGGATATACGAATAGGAAGGGTTTAGGGACATGTGGGCCAAATGCTGGCATATAGGACTAGATTAATTTAGACACAAAGCAAAACAAAGTTTCAATCTGTTTTCTGACATTATCTGTTAGAGACTCAAATCCAGAAAAGTTATAATTCTATATCAAATATTTAAGGTAAGAAGTCACAAAATACCAGATTATAGTCCAACAGGTTTATTTGAAATCACAAGCTTTCGGAGTGCTGCTCCTTCGCCAGGTGAAGGACAGGACTATGGAACCATAACTTGTGTTGCGTGACTTCTGACCTTGTCCATCCCAGTCCAACATCAGCACCTCCACATCAAATATTTAAGTTCCACTTAACTAGTTCTCCCCAGTTTTATTCCTGTGAACTCTAGAGTCTTATTACATGAACACTTTCAAAACTGACAGCTTAAACTTTCTTTGTTTCTAATAACCTGCAGATTTCTGATCAAACACTCCTGGTTTGAGAGCTGCACAAACTTAACTTTTCTCTGGCAGCATCTCTGGAAATTAAACAGAGTTAACATTACAAGTTCAGTGACCATTTTTCAGAACTGAAAGCAGCTAGGACAATGTGGTATTAATGCTGACGATGAGAGGGTGGGAAGGCAAAGGAGTGAGGAGATAGGTGGAGATGGAGCCTAGAGAGATACAGATTGAGAGTGAGAGAGAGAGAAAAGGGTAGGAAGACAAAGTGTTTGTTGATAAGCCAAAGAAGAAGAGAAGCTGGATAGGTGATAATGGGGAGTATGAATAGTGGAAAATGGTATGGCTGTGTGTCCTGGGTTGTTGGAGGAGGTAATAGATATGGAAGGTGGAGTCCTGCTTTTTGTGTACAGGATATTTTTGTTCTCTTGCTACCTGCTGCAGGCCCAGTCTGGCATAGGTCCTTCAGAAATTAGTCAACTTGGTTAATCCTGGTGCTGTGAACCACTCTTGGTGATGGATAATGGACCCACACTCCGACAGTACAATTTGTGCCCATGCTGCCCTTGATGCTTTTTCCAATTAGTGTTCAGCATGGAGAAATATTGATCATCAGCTGAGGAGCAGAGTAGGTGGTAATCAGCAGTAGATATTCTTGCCCCTGGTTAGCCTTATGTCATGAGACCTCATGAAGTCTGGAGTTAATTGCGGACTCCCAGGGCCACTCCAGTTCTACCATCTCTGATAGTTCTACCCTGCTAGTGGAATAGAAAATACTAAGAAACAGATGCAGGAGGCTGAGACATTGGTCACAAGGTATGATCAGCTGAATATGACAATATTAGCCTGTTGCTTGATTGGCTTGTGGATGGCTCTTGCAATTTTGGCATAAGTTCCTAGCGGTTAATGAGGAGTATTTTGCTGGATCAAAATAGGAAAGTTGCCTTTTGTCCTTTACAATGCCTAAATCGATGCTGTTATATCCTTCTTTGATTTTTCTGCAGTAATTTGACACAAATGAGTGGCTTGATAAGCCATTTCAGAAAGCACTCATGAGTCAACTACATTGCTGTGGGTCTGGAGTCAGATATAGGCGGATTTCTTCCCTATAAGGACATTAGCAAACCAAATGGGTTTTCATGGCAACGTGGCAGTTTTATGATCATTATTGTTAATGACGCTTGCATTTTCTTCCAGATTTAATAATTAAATGAATTTAAATTCCCTTGTGTGCCATAGTGGGATTTAAACTTATCTACAGAACATTAATTCAGGCTCTTTTGGATTAGTAGTTGAATATAAGTTATAATTATATTATTGTTGTTGACATTTGCCACTGGTTCAGTATTGCCCAATCCTGAGTTTTAATTAAGATAGTTGTTACCCTGTTCTCCCTTGTTGCTTACCCCATGTTATTGTCTGATCATTATTACACTGTTAGTTGTGGGAATTTCCTATGTACAAATTGAT
Source organism: Rhincodon typus (assembly GCF_021869965.1). NCBI lineage: Eukaryota > Metazoa > Chordata > Chondrichthyes > Orectolobiformes > Rhincodontidae > Rhincodon > Rhincodon typus. Next base: position 17,752,680 of record NC_063362.1, on the reverse strand, counting down.
TGTTGAATTTCCAACACTGCAACAGTGACTGCAGTTCAAAAATGCTTCATTGTCTGCAAATGCTTTAGGATATCCTCTGGTCATAAAATGTGTAGTTAGCGACATATAATTTTTTCACTTTACTTATTGAGTATATGTGACAATAAAGCTAATTCATTCATTCATTCATTCAAACATAAATACAAGTTTTTAAAATTTTCTTTTAATGGTTCCTCTCTTCAACATTTATATGATTTTGGAAACTGTGGAAATTTTTTTCAAGAAAACAATACCAAAGCAGATCTCAAGTTTGAGAAAATGAATTCAGAAAATGAAAAAGAAAGGTTCTGAAGAAGGAGCACTGAATTTGAAACGTTAATATTATTTTCTCTTCACAGACGCTGTCAGACCTGCTGAGTTTCTTCAGCAGTTTCTCTTTCTGTTTGTCATAAAAAAATTAATTTCAAAGCGGCTATGATGCTGTTGAGTGATTCCTGAAAAATCTAGTTCAAAGATATCGTTTAGAAAGGAAATCCTTCCATGCTGACCAAGTGACTGATATGTGATTCAGTCCACATTGATTTTTAACTGCCTTCTGAACTGCATACCACAGTAACAGGGCAGCTGAAGATAGACAATCCATTGCCAGAGATGCTTACTAATTGACACCAACTGAAAGGAAACCCCAATTATTACACACATAAAATCATTAATCAAACTAGCAATATTCAAAGAGATCAATGTGCCATAGACACTTGCACACCAGTTCTCCAGGAGGCTTGTAAACAACCTGTTTCCCTTTGTGTTTGCAGCTTGGTAGTGCTGTTATGTACAGAGGCTACTTCTGATCGGCCTGTGCTTAGAATGAAGGAAAATACAAATCTTAAAAGAATTAGATCGTCTTTATCTCATCCAGCAATGAGAGAACATCAGAAGAACAGCAATTGGGTAACATGGATAAAATAGAGGCAAAAGACAGCACTCAATGAAAGGAAGATGACAAGGTGGCTGACAGCTGACTCAGAAGAAAATAACTGAAGAGAAACACAGACAGATCAAACCAGGAAAATAAATTAGGACAAGAGTTCACAAGAATAGCAGGTGATGTCAGGATAGCAAGAGTTACAAGAAGCCAGCGGAGAGCCAAAGAATACAAATGATCGAGGTCACGTGTTTTTTTTGCTGTCTGTATATTTCAAATTGCATGTTAGTATGGATATCTCCCTTTGTAATTAGGTGACTGTTTCTTCACCTGTTCCTATTTGTTTGTGCTTAGGTGTATGTGCCTGTCATTAACTGTAGGTGTGGGTGGGCATATGCATATATGTAGGCTTTTCTGGAACTGGGAGTATGTGTCGGTAACTGTGGGAGTATTTGTGTGCAAGTTAGCGCCAACATCTTGCAACTGTTTGTCTCTCCTGTCTGTTTGGTTGGGACTAAGTGGTGACTTTTGTGTTTGATATTTCTCCTTCCTGTTTAGATTGGTAGTTAATTTCAGTTACCCAAAGGTGCTCAGAGAGAGAGAGAGAGAGATGTTAATAGAAATTTGTACACAGTAAGTATTTGTGATCCTGTATTTTACTTATTCCAATTTTGAGGCTTGGGCAGATTTAATTTATAATATGAGGAGCTTTCTGTTAGATACTTCATAACCTCAGGGGCATAGGTCTACAATTACTGAACAGTAATTCAGTTCTTTCAAATCAATAAATTAATGGGAAGAATTGTTGCAGGAAGTAAGTGTGACAAAAATAGGAAATACAATGATCTGTCTAAGCTTCAAATATAAGTAAATAAAACTGTTTCCATACCTACAATTAATTGATGGATATAAGGTCTTTGCACACAAGTTGGTGGTATGGTTAGAAAGAGTTTAGAAACATATGTAGAAAGACACCCCTGGAGTTGGCAACTCTACTGTGACAGTTAATAGAGCAAAAAAAAATGGCTGCAGCAATTTACAATAGGAGATGTGGCAAGGAACATCTGATCAAAAATTGTGATAATAGGAAGCAAGGTTTTGGAAAGGAAATATTCATTACATATGATCTGTAAACCACACTTTGGGACAAATATGAAGGTCTAAAAGAGTGTACAGAGAACTTAGAAAAAGTGCTTTTACTCAAGTGCCTGAAAGGGGAAACTGGATAGAGGGGTGCCCCACTGGGAGCCACGCTTGGTCCGTGCATCTAGCCTCATGCCTCTGTTTCTCCTCAAACCCCAAACACAAATGCAAAAGAACACCACCCCTACAAATCATTTACTTCATCCTATATACATCCTGATCTTGGAAATCCGGGGGTGCCCTCCTTGCAGCAGCTACAGTCTCCTTTACAGACCTACTGAGTGCAAGAATGCTAGACTCTGATTTTCTGGGCAAAACTTCTACCACTGGTGTCTGAATTGCAAGTGAAGACCTGCAGTGACCTTGCCAATACCTGATTAGCACATGGCTTTCCTGGAAGTGTAGCACAGGTCTTGCATTGGCCCTTCACATGATGAGACCCCCGATGCCTCACTAAGACTCTGCCCTATGTCCCAAATTTTGAACTTTCCAGGCAAGGCAAACAGTCTCTCACCAACTACTTTATTAAGTTCCCTCACAATCTCAGATGCTTCAGTGAGATTACCTCTCATTCTAAATTTCAGAGACTGTAGGGGTAAGTATTGAGATTGTCAATGGTGGGACAGGAGGTATGCAGAATTTCCACTCGCAGGAAGGTGACTGGCCACCCAGGCATTTTCACTCACTTCAAAGCGGGAGCATTATTCTATTTGTCTGAAAGGAGTTTTTGGGAACTGCAACTGTTGCTACTCCATCAACACTGGCCATTGGATCCTGGAGTTGCTGCCACCCCCTTTTCATCACCTGGATTCCTGGAACTGCTGCTGCCCTATACAAAAGTGGTATAAGTCCAACCGTAGACAAAGAGTGGCCCCATGATTCAGCATGCCTCTCTGCAGGTGCTTCTTCAGGCTGGATGGACGTCCTCTTTCTCGGGATGGCAGCAGGGACTATTCTTTCCATTCTGAGCACTTTTGGTCAATGAATAGGTCTATGCTTAGCATCAGCTACAGCTGGACTCTCGCCAGCCCACTGTGGCCAATGTTATCCTCAAGATTCTCTGTACAGAACACTTCTTGTACTTGAACAAAACTCCTCATAGGGGAAAAAGTAGCTCTTAGTTGCTCCAAATTTATCACCCTTGGTGATACCTCCCTTGCTGCATGCCATATTTAAAACAGCTATAAATCTGAAGGCATGTGATTCTTGTTCACTGATTGCTTATTTGGAAAGGTGAGGTTGCCTCTTAATGAGTATGCATTGTATGCAAATATATTGAAAAATGTTTCAAGAAGTTCAATTTCTTGCTACCAACTAATTGGGTAATTTCATTTTACTTCAGGCAGGTGACGTTTGGCCCCCTGCACAATTAAAGTCCCACTCACCTTGTATCCCATTTCCAACAGCTTTACAGGACCCTGGCCTATATGTTCATTCCACCTAATTTCTCCTCATAGAATGATCTGCTCGTAGCAAAAAAATAATGTGGTGGATCTTCATGATAATGCCTGTAAGCCAAGTATATCTTTATAAAAGCATAATATAACAGATGCTGGAAATCTGAAATAAAAACAGAAACTGCAGGAGAAACTCAGCAGGTCTGGTAGCATTTGTGGAGAGAGAAAAGCAGAGTTGATGTCTCAAGCTCAATATGAATATTTGTCAGAACCATTTAGAATCCAGCGCCGAAGATGTCAAATTGGACCCTAAACTTTAACACTCTTTCACTCTCTACAGATGCTGCCAGATCTGCTGAGTTTCTCCAGCATTTTCAGCTTTTAGACCAAGTATATCTTTCTTAAGCAATAAAAACAGGCTGGTCTGACTAAAGATCTGTCCAATAGCAGTAAGGGATGGCCAATAAACAGAAGTGTGGGGAGCAACAATTCTCTGGTGCATTATCTAACGAACGCTTCATTTGATCATAGTCAACTTGCCAACAAAACATGCAGTATACATTGTTGCTCCCTTTGAAATTTAGTAATCTTCCATCTGTCCTGATGAGCTTCAGCAGCATATCTCTTTTTTGGATATCTAGATATCTTTGCAGTTTTTTTTACATCTTCCTCACAGTTTACTTTCCCTTGGAGCTTTGCGTCGTAGAATCATAGAATAGTGAGAGCACAGAAGGAGGCCATTTGGCATATTGTGATTGTACCCTCTGATGGAGAATTCACCCTAACAGTCACTTTCCTGCCTCTTCCATGTTGTCCAGTACACTATTTCTAATCAAATTATCATTTGATGCCCCCTTGAATGCCTCATTTGAACTACCTCTACCATATTTTCTGGTAGTGCATTCTAGACCTGAACTACTTGCTGGGTGAAAGTTTTCATCTCACATCACATTTACTTCTGTTGCAAATCACTTTAAATCTGTGCACTCCTGTACTCAATATTTTTACAAGTGGAAAAGTTTATCACAGTCTAATCTGTCCAGACTGCTCATCATTTCAAAAAATGTCTTCTTTTAACTTTTTCCTCTCCAAGGAAAACCGTCTCATAGGTTTTTAAGTTCTTAGTGCAAATTTGTAGCTCGGGTTGTGGATGCGGTTGTTCGTTTGCTCACCGAGCTGCTTGTTTCATGGTGTGCAGATATTTCTTTACCATTCTAGGCAACAACATCAATGCGACCTCTAATCGAGGCATTGGTGTTCTGCTCTGTTCTGAATTTATATGATCCTGTGGTATGGTGGGACTTATCACTTGCGGTTCTGTTTTTCAGCAGCAGTCTGTATTCTGGATCTGTTTCCATGTGTTTGTTAACAACATCCTGTGTTGAGAACCAGGCCTCCAGAAATTCCTTTGCATGTCTGTTGTTCGCTTGTCCGAGTACAGTCACTTTGTGCCAGTCGAACTGATGGCCTTCATTGTCTGTGTGTATCGAGACAAGTGAATATTGGCCGTGTCTTTTTACTGCCAGTTGGTGTTCGTGTATCCTGGTCGTCAGTTTCCTCCCCGTTTGTCCAATGTAATGTCTATTGCACTCACTGCATGGGATTCTGTATATCACGTTAGTCCTGTTTACTGTCGGTATGGGGTCTTTAGTCTTCGATAGCATTTAATGCAGTGATGATGTAGGTTTGTGTGCAACCCTCATCCTATGTGGTCGAAAGAGTCCTAGTGTGTGCTTTGATGTAATGGTAGAGAGGCTAACTAGTGCCTAATTCCAGACCCAAGTGTACAGGAAGGCTATGCACACGGATCAAATCCTGAACTTCAATAGTAACTACCTCACCAACAGAGTTGCATTAAGACACTATTTAAACAAGCCATATCACACTGCAACACCCCAGAACTCTGGAGTTTGGAAGAGGAACACCTGCACAAAGTATTTACTGACAACGGACACCCAAGAAGTTTCGTCCGTCGATGCCTACAAAACAAATGACACTCAAAGGACACGGTGCAACAGAAAACACTAGTAACTCTACCCTACATCAAAAATTGTTCCGAAATGACAATCAGACTCTTTAGACCACGTAGGATCAGGGTTGCACACAAACCTACATCAACACTGTATCAAATGCTATCAAAGACTAAAGACCCCATACTGAAAGTAAACAGGACTAATGTGATATACAGAATCACATGCAGCGAGTGCAATAGGCATTACATTGGACAAACAAGGAGGAAACTGACAACCAGGATATGCGAACACCAGCTGGCAGTAAAAAAACACGACCAATATTCACTTGTCTCAACATATACAGACAACGAAGGCCACCAGTTCAACTAGGACATAGTACCTATACCGAGACAAGTGAACAACAGACATGCAAGGGAATTTCTGGAGGCCTGGTTCTCAACACGGGACTCCATTAACAAACACATAGAAATAGACCCCGTATACAGACCGCTGCTGAAAAACAGAACCGGAAGAGCCATCACGCCAATTTGGAACTGACCAGAACACCAATGCTTCAACTAGAGGTCGCACTGATGATGTTGCCTAGATTGGTAACGATATGTCTGCACATCACAGAACAACCAGCTCGGCGAGCAAATGAACAACCAAAATTAGTCCCAACTTGCTCGAAATATCTTCATAACTGATATGACTCATCTCTGGAATCATTCTTCTGCACTTCCTCAAATACACCCACATCCTTCCTAAAGTGTGGCACCAGAAATGTACATAATACTCCAGCTGATGTTGAACTAGTATCTTACATAGATTCAGCAATAACTTCCCTATTCTTAATGTCTCTGGCCTTATTAATAAAGTCTTGAATACTGTATGCTTTATTAACCACACTCTCCACCTGTCCTGCCATCTTTAACGACTTATGAACATTCGTATCCAGGACTCATTGCTCCTACACATTTTAAGTAGTATCCTATTTTTTTTCTGCTTATCCAAATTCTTTCTAGAAAAAGTACCACCTCACATTTCTCTGCATTGAATTTCATCTGCCTAGCCATCCACCATAATTGTCATTGTCCTTTCGAAATTCTACACTGTCATCATAGCTTACAGTGCTTCCAAATTTTGTAGGATCTGCAAACTTTGAAACTGCCCCCCTGCACTCTAAGATGTAGAATCCTAAAACTGAACCCTGGGGTACATAGGAACAGGAGTAGGCCATCAAGTCTCTCAAGCCAAGATATTTAATGAGTTCATGGTTGATCTAATTCCAAATACCTATTCAGTGCAAATCTGCTGCCAGCTTGGAAGACAATTACTCTGTTTTCTACCATTCAGCCAATGGTTGTATCCATGTTGCTATTTTTGCTTTTATCCCATGAGTTCTAACTTCCCTCACAGTATGTTGTGTAGTGCTGTATTAAATTCAGTACCTTTTGAAAATAAATGTACACTGTATCATCATGAATCCTCTGTTACCTCTTCAAATAAGTCCAGCAAGTTAGTTAAACAGGATTTTCCCTGAAGAAATCCATAGTGGTTCCCCCAATTAAACCACATTTGTCCATGTGACTATCAATCCTATCATGAATTATTGTTTCATGATAATTCCCCACTTCTGAAGTTAGACTGACCTGTCTGTAATTGTTGGGCTTATCTTCACAACTTTTCTTTTTGAACAAGGGCATAATGTTTGCAATTCTCCAGTCCTCTGGCACCAGCCCCAAGTCTAGGGAATACTAAAAGATTATGGCCAGTGTCTCTGCAATTTTGACTCTCACTTTCCTCAAATATCAAATTCTTCAAATGTCTCATCTGGTCCTTGATGTCCTGTCAAATCCAATAGCTTATCCAATACAAACTCCTTATCAGTCTTGAACTCTACAACTGACTAATTTTCTTCTCCGTATATATAGACTGGAGGTAGCTGGATATATGAGTCATTGTGAGCAAGAGGGACAAAGGTCTGAGATGTTAAAGATACAACTGGAACAGAAAAATAACATAAGTTCGACATAACTTAAAGGATTAAGTCTTGAAGTCATTAAGTTACAGACTAACTTGCCACAGTAAATACACTGTCTGGATTCAAAGAAGAACTGGACCATTACTTGACTCAGCAGGCAGGCTGCGGTAGGTGTAAGTGAGTATTAAGGTAGGAAGAAAAATGATGTAATGATCAGACCACAGTGCATGAAGGCACCTGGATGGCAATGTGCCCTGGGCTGTCTGACAGGTCTTTTCTCATTCAATTGACTCGTACAAAGAGTACTCCCTCCCAATGGGATCAAACAGTAGGAAAAATGGCTCCAGTTCAAAATGTTACAACATTTTCAAATATTTATTAACTAACATGGAAATGATTAAAGAATTTATTATGTACTAATATTTCTTACATTACATTGAAGTGTTTTTAATAAAGGGTATTTTGTATTGGTCATGTCACCTTCATGCCCACTTTTCCTGAACTTGAGAGCGTGAGTCCCTAAAAGAAAATCATTGTGGATATGAGCATTTTTTGGATAGATTCTTAAATGGAATATACCGTCAAAGTTCATCCCAGAGCCCAACCAATCGTTGGGAAAACTGAAACCATCAATGTAAACCCCAATACATGGCCAGTGCCCCTCCCTAGTTATTCTAATAGTCTGCACCAACCATTTGTAGTGTCCTAATAAACCAAAAGCTGATTTTCTGATCCAACTGCTTTTCCATCATGAAGACTGCCTGCTGGTCCTTGTTGAAGTATTTAGCCCCACATATTCAAGCCTCTGAGTTAAAATTCTCTGGTTGAACTTCATTCAGACAATGTGTGAAGTTACTGCAAAAGCAGCACATGTTGAGCTGGTCATGTCTCCACAGGCCGCTATCTTGATAAAGACTTCAATTTCAGACCAACTGCCTTATTGGCAACAAACGTATAGTGACTCCTGAGGGTCAGGTTTGAAATAGGCGACATTAAAGAGGTTGGTTGTGTCCCGGAATAGTTAAATGGTTCTTCTCCCAAGACATGACATGACATGACTGTCATTTCCAATAACACAGTGTGGAGCTGGAGGAACACAGCAGGCCAGGCAGCATCAGAGGAGCAGGAAAGCTGATGTTTCGGTTCGGGACCCTTCTTCAGAGAGGAGAAGGGGGAGGAGAAGGGGGCTCTGAAATAAATATAGAGGGGGGGTTGGGCTGGGGAAGGTAGGTGGGATGGTGAAAGGTGAGTGCAGGTAGGTAATGGTGGGCATTGGTCAGTGAGGTGAGAGGAGCGGATAGGTGGGAGGGAAGACGGACAGGTCAAGGAGGCGGCGAGGAGAGGGAGGGTTGGTCTTGGGATGAGGCCGGGGGTGGGGAGATTATGAAGCTAGTAAAGTCCACATTGAGACCATTGGGTTGTAGGCTGCCAAGGCGGAATATGAGGTGCTGCTCCTCCAGTTTCCGGGTGGCATCGTTGTGACACTGGAGGAGGCCCAGGATGGACATGTCGTCCAGGGAATGGGAGGGGGAGTTGAAGTGGTTTGCAACTGGAAGGTGTTGTCGTTTGTCGCGAACCGAGCGTAGGTGCTCTACAAAGTGGTCTCCGAGTCTCCCCTTGATCTCACCGATGTAAAAGAGGAGGCCACATCGGGAACAGCGGATACATCTGTCTGATGTGGAAGGTTTTTTTGGGGCCTGGGATGGAGGTGAAAGGGCAGGTGTAGCACCTCCTGCAGTAGCAGGGAAAGGTGCCGGGGGTGGTGGGGCTAGTGGGAAATGTGGAGCAGACAAGGGAGTCGCGGAGAGAGCAGTCCCTCCAGAAGGCAGATAACGGTGGGGAGGGAAATATATCCTTCGTAGTGGGGTCAGATTGCAGGTGGCTGAAGTGGCGGAGAATGATGCGTTGAATCCGGAGGTTAATGGGGTGTTTCCAATGTATAGTGAACCCAGCAGACTTTTATTTTGGGAATTGGATTGATATTGTTAACTCATGAGACATAAATTCCGTTTGGGAAGAGAATCAAGAAAGTTTAATCCCCTTATTCTGTGCCAAGTTCAAACACTTATAGGCATAGCCTGAGGTAAATACAGTTTAAAGTTCTCCCTATACTAATCCATCAAATATTTTCCCCTGTGTGTCGGTCTAACACGTCTAATATAGTTTTCCCACTTTTAGAGCCTCTCAATGGTCTGCCATGTCTTGACCACTTTGAAATGATTCAGAGGAGTTTATGTATTTCTTTACTTCTAAGTCTATTTCACATGCAGTTGATAACGTTCTTGCATTTTGGTGCTCGGCAGGGGCAATAGGATGATTGGTCTCTGATGGAATAAGTTTACATTTTTTTTCATACATTGGATTAGAAAACAGGCAGAATTATGAGTCATATGCAATTAGTGTTAAGGTAGACAATATACAATGTTGAAAGATCATTTACATCAGTTATTTCTTTGGGATGGAGGAGAGATTTGTTTTTTGCTGCTGTTAAAAGTTTGTGATGCAGTGCTTTACTTTGGCACAAATTCCATCACATCACATTGTGTCTGAATACAAAGAAAGAAATACCTTCAAGTTAAAAGATCTATGGATGTACATACATCACATGGACTACAGTGGATCTAGAAGGTAGTCCACCATCATTTACTCAAAAGCATTTAGAATGGGCAATAATGTGTTTGAACATGTTCCAGAGATATGGTCAAGAAGACATATATGATACTTTCAATATTGGCCAAAGCTTTGAGTATAAGAATAGGGAGCTCATGTTAGTTATGCTAAAACACTAGACGACAGCAGGAGGAATACTGCATACAGCTCTGGTTACTGCATTACAGGAACAGCCAAGATAGAATGGATGGGAAGAACCTACTTTTGAAGTCAATAGGCAGGGGCATTGGTTGAAGTAACTGTTGTATGAATTAGAGTCTAGAGATATACAGCATGGAAACAGATCTTCGGTCCAACTCATCCATGCTGACCAGATATTCTAAATTAATATAGTCCCACTTGCCAGCATTTGGCCCATATCCCTCTAAACCCTTCCTATTCATATACCCATCCAGATGCCTTTTAAATGTTGTATTTATACCTATTTCATCCACAGGGCAGGGAGAAGCCTGGAACTCAGTGCCTGTAAGAGTGGTAGAAGCTGGAAACCTTGTAAAGTATACAAAAACCAATGAGCATGCACGTTAGGCACCTTTAGTTATAGAACTATGGACTGGATGCTAGAAGGATAGATAAACTGGAGAACCTTACTTTGGTTGGCATGGGTACAGTGAGCCAAATGGCCTTGTTTTGTGCCATAAATCTTACTCTTTTTCTATAAAAGTTTCATTGGCACTGAGTTCTCCAGGCTTTAACAAAAGAAAGAAGACCTAACACCCCATTGACCAGCTTGATTCCACTAATTTCTTGCAATTGATTGGAAACCAGGGTTACAGATGAAGGGAAACGTTGTTAAGAATATACTGATGTTCCTCCACAATAGAGATTAATAGTGTTTGAGAACTATCTAAAGATTTCTTCCAGTGAAAGAAAAATTATAGAAACTATACGAAGGAATAACTGTGGCGTAATTAACTGGGCTGAGTCTTGTCTCTTGCGCACATCAGTCTGGTCTGCACACCTTTAACAGTTCTCATTGTCTAATGACCTTGTACACCTCATAATAATTCTGCAACTCAATAATGATCTCACACATTGATGTCACACACAATAGTGAGATGTCACATATGTTCTGCATAACTCATACAGCTTTCAGAGATCTCTATTATTCCTCATTAGTGTTAACACCTTGGCCAAACCTCAGAACACTTTGAACTAACACACCAACCCTGATGACTGGAATCCTTGGCATATGAACTGCAGGGAAGAGTAATTCTGTGTTGGTAAAACACTGACATGAAAATACAGAGAAATTAGTGCTCATGTATGATGCATTGGTTGATTTGTACAACCAATGCATAAATCATCCTATATAAAGGATTAAATTGTCACAGTTCCTTTCTCATCCTTTCATCGTAATTGTAAAAGCCTCTTTGAAAACACACCCACAAGCATTTCATGGTACTGGTACCATGGGGAGACAAGAAGAACTCACCTTTTTTGTGTTATTTGTGCTGCAGCAGCACAACACATCTGAGAAGTGGGGAGACCCGCTGAGTGCCCTTTTGAAGTGGAACATGCTTGTTCAGTAGCCCACATCGAGCCTGAAGGCCTGTCTCTGGCAGGAGGGAAGCAGCTGCTGAGATGCAGGCTGTTTGAGAGAACTGTGTTGATCTGGAAGTTATTACACTAACGACCCTACAAAAAACTACACGTGTCAAATTCACCTTCCAAAGTCTTTCAAAGAATTTACACAGCAGTCTGAGTGTGAGAACCCTTTGGCACTATCCTAGTAGAATGTGCCCTCTTGATATATTCAAACTGCGTAAAACCTCTGCACCTAAATTTAATTCTGCAAGTAAGATTAGCTCATAAACTGGTCATATTAGTAACATATATTTTGGAAAACTCACTTCTTAAAATTATGTATTCTCAGGATGTGAGAATCATTAGCAAGAGGAACTTTTACTGCTCCTTTGATTGGACTGAGAAATTGAGTTGCTTTCTTGAAATGATACAGCAGTTTAATATGATTTAGTAGCTTATCAGGTCACTTCAGAGCTAACATGGCGTTGAACTAGACTCAGATTTCTTCTCTAAAGGACATTAATAAACCTGTTAGCTTTTTGCAACTGTGAACATGGAATCGGAAATATTTTAGACAAGATATACTTCTACTTCCAAATAACTGTGAATCATTCCCTGATACAGTTTTCTCAAAATGGAAGTGACATATTTTTTGAAAATGTCAGTCAGCATTTCAGTGAAAAATCTAATCAAAATATTCCTGCCTTGTTTATTTGTTCATTAATTTTCTTATGACAGACCATCATTTAATCAGGGGTTTTCTTTATTTATTAGACCTGGTACTGATATCAGTGTTTCTGGAAGCATTGTTATTTTAAGACAAAAATATATGCAACGTAATCCTAGTGGTTCTGAAGATAACCTGCCTACTGTAATTTCCAGGACTGAGTCCACTTCAGTTGTTTCCTGCCACCACCTTGATTCATGGTTGACAACTTCGATAAAAGGGGTTGATACTCAACTTTTTATAAAACAAAACTTTTATTATTCAAGGTCCTTTTGCTCACAATATTCATAAGTTTATAAACTCTTATCAAGATAAACATCAGATCCCATAGGGGCCAAGACAATAACACCTCCCACCAGCCACCGCTGTCCCACTTCTTTCATGTAACTGATCTTGTAATGGATGGGCAGAATCTCCATCCCTTATATAACAAAGCAGGAAAACAATTTAGTTATCCAGAGTTACAACAGGAGTGTTCAGGGCAGCATTCAAGTAATTTAGGCCCAGTATCAACTCAACCATATTATGTGTGAAGATATTGATTCTCAATGGAGTTCAGATCCCTTCCAGTCCAGAAGGTACTGATTCTCTCATGTTCAGTTTCAGTCCTGAGTCACACATGGGTTCAGGCCCTCTCTTCCCCTCCAATTGAGGGTGCTGACTCTCACTGGGGCCGAGCTCCTCCTCCAGTCCTTAAGTTGATGAATCTCACTCACTCTCCTCTCATTTATTTGGAATGTGAATTATGAGGTTAGAATACAGACACTATTTTTTACGTCAGGAAAGGCTACGTCTGGGAGATAACTTTATAATGTTCTAATATATGGCTAAAGAAATGGTAAAATTAGGAATACCAATTGGATAAATTGTGGGAGTGAAACTTAGTGATGGAAGTTCATAATGGTAAAAAGAAACATGAAGAATAATAAAACTTAAAATGAAAATAATTTAAGAAACTATTGAATACTGACATCTGTAATGATATGATGAATTTGGATGTGAATAGGAGGTATGGTTAGTAAATTTGCACACCAAAATTGGTGGTGTAGTGGACAGTGAAGAAGGTTACTTCAAAGTATAACAGGACCTTGATCAGATGGGCAAATGGGCCAAGGAGTGGCAGATGGAGTTTAATCTAGATAAATTTGAAGTGCTGCATTTTGGAAAGGCAAATCAGGGCAGGACTTATACACTTAATGGTAAGGTCCTGGGGAGTGTTGCCAAACAAAAAGACCTGGGAGTGCAGGTTCATAGTTCCTTAAATGTGCAATTACAGAAAGACGGGGTATTGAAGAAGGCTTTTGGCAAGCTTGCCCTTATTTGTCAGTGCATTAAGATCAGCAGTTGGGAGGTCATGATGCCACTGTACAGGACATTGGTTAGGCTGCTTTTGGAATAATGTGTTCAATTCTGGCCAACCTGCTATAGGAAAGATGTTATGAAACATGAAAAGGTTCAGAAAAGATACACAAGGATGTTGCCATGGTTGGAGGATTTGAACTATAGGGAGAGGCTGAATAGGCTGGGGCTATTTTCCCTGGAGCGTCAGAGGCTGAGGGGTGAACTTAAAGAAGTTTACGTCATCTTGAGGGACATAGATAGGGTGAATAGTCGAGGTCTTTTCCCTCCGGTAAGGGCAGTCCAAAACTAGACAGCACAGGTTTAAGGTGAGAGGGGAAAGATTTAAAGGGGACCTAAGGGGCAACCTTTTCACACAGAAGGTGGTGCCAGTATGGGATGAGCTGCCAGAGGAGGTGGTGGAGGCTGGTACAATGACAACATTTAAAAGACATCTGGATGAGTATATGAAAAGGAAGGGTTTAGAGGGATATGGGCCAAATGCTGGCAAATGGGACTAGATTGATGTAGAATATCTGGTCAGCACGGACAAGTTGGACTGAAGGGCCTGTTTCCGTTTAGTACATCTCTATGATTCTATGATAAACACTAATGTGACACCAGATCATATGTAAACAAAAGTATACAAATGAACAAGATAAAATTTTATGAAATTCAATCAGTTTCCCATTACTCCTTGAACACGGATAAATAATTAAATACAGTGTTTTTCCTAATGGCATGAAGTAGCTGTGAGGTTGAGAAAAAGATGGTGAGAAAGTAAAACTAAGATGTTAGCAGCAGACTTATGGCAGCCTTGTTTCAGTGCGTCATGGATTCAAGCTTCAAGCCAGAGATTTAACACATAATTCAAGCATTCATTTCAATGCAGCACTATTGGATATGCTGCCTTTTTGATGAGACAATAAACAAAGACCCCGGGCTGAAGATTCACATACAGAAGGGGGAAACAATGGCTGGGTTTGTTTCTATTCCTGAAACCTGTCTCTGGTACTGGTTCAAGTCAAAAGTTTCATGTTGGTGAGCCCTTAATTAATATGAAGATAGGTTTCCTGTTCAATTAGAGCCAGTGAGGGCAGGTACAATGGTGGATCAGATGAAATGTTGGGATTTAGACTCTTCACAACATCTGTCAGTGAGGATGCTGGTTGTTCTGAGGCTAAGGGAGAGATTTACACCTTCTGCCAAAGTCTTCTATTGTTTCAGAGTGATGTGATATGAGTCAACAGGACTGGAGACGTGGCACCTGGGAGAGAGCTGCTCCTTTGTTTATTGATATGAACCTGAATCTAACGCTGGGGGGAAAAGAAGGGAGGTTCTATATCTAAAGCTGGCAAAAGGTCACCATCAGAAATTCAAGTGGTTTCGGTTCAGATTACGGCTGCCATCAGCAGCAGAAAGAAACCAAGATGAACCTGGGTTTAATGCTGTAAAACAATTTCATACATTCAGGCAGGTAAGTGAAACTTCCAACGATCTGGAATAGTCTCAGAGCTTGCACACAGAGACACACCACCTGAGGAGCCTCAGGCACAATCTGTTCCTGAAAATCTGGAGGTATGTGTGCTTTGGGCATATACAAACTCCCCAGAATGGCTCCCAGCCAAAGAGCTACTGGGAAACTGTCACCCTGAGACGTGTTGCTCCTATTGCACAGTGGCACCTTATTTTGGTCTTTTCTATCATTTCAGGAAAAATGTACAAATAGGATAAGGAGAAGTGATGTGGAGGTGCTGGTGTTGGACTGGGATGGACAAGGTCAGAAATCACATGACACCAGGTTATAGTCCAACAGGTTTATTTGAAAACACAAGTTTTCAGAGCCTCACTCCTTCTTCACCTGTGTGATTTCTGACCCTGAGGAGAAGTGCTGAGACAGGGAAGCCTTTATTCTACCACATTACCCAGTAGTGCAGATAGCAATGGAAATAGCCAAGGGAGTGGAAAAGGAGGAGTCAGGGCGTTTCTGCTGGACCTGGGGATTAGAAGGAAAAGTCATTGTTAAGAGAGTGCAGTTTATTTCATCATGTCCAGTAGTATGTCATGTACCAGAGAGCATTGGGTAACCCCAGCGCTGCAGGGGGCTCCACTCAGCCTAACCAAAGCTTTATAAAGTTCCAGCATAACATTTCTGATTTTGCTCAAAACCTCTATTTATGAAGTTGAAGATCTCAAATGATTTGCTAACTACTCCCTCAGTATGCCACAAAAATTTCAAAGATGCATGCAAATAAACCTCCAGGTCCCTCTGTCCCTGTACACTCTTCAGAACTGTGCCAACTATTCATATTGCCTCTCCCTGTTCTGTCTGCCAAAACGCATCAACTCACATTTCTCTGTATTAAAGTCCATCTGCCACTTTGCCCATTCTACTATCCTATGTATATTGTGTTGCAATTAGGTGGATATCATTCTCACTGCCACATTTCCAAGTTTGGTATCATTAGCAAATTTTGAAATTTTACTTTATGTTCCAATATAAGTCATCAAAAATTACTGGTCGTAGCACTGAATCTTGGAGAATCATCTTCCAATCTGATAAATAATTATGTCCCAATAATTGCCGTTATTTGAACGAAAATCATTTTTTTTAACAAATCTGACAATGACCTGCTATTTACTAAGACTCAATGTTGCTAATTTTTTATGAAGCACTTTGTCAAGCATTTTCTAAAACTCCATATGAAGAACATCTATAGCTTAATTAGATTAGTTAAGCACAATTTTTTTTTCAGAAATCATATTAGTTTACTGAAATTAGTTCAAACTTTCTCAAGTGACTGTTGATCTTTCTTGCCTGATTGTTGTTTCTAAAATCTGACCAATTGCTGTTGTTAAACTAACTGCCTACAGCATCTAAGAATGTAATAATAAGTTTCCATATTTGCAAATCTCGAATCCTCTGGCACCTCCCTGGGTGGAAGGAGGATTAGAAGATTGTGGAAAGCTCTTACATTGTCTCCACTCCATTTTCCTTAGCAACTTGGGATGCAAACATCCAGAACATGCAACTAATCCACTCTAAAAATAGCCAACCTTTTTAGAGCATCAATCCTAAAAAATCTTTCCATCCATTCCCCCAGCTATAACCTACAACCACATAACATTGTGCTGCATACACACTGTCAGCATTATATCTGGATCCACCGAGTTCAGACAAAGTAATAAAAGAGGAGCCTTTCCCAATGTAATCTGCATGTTTTACCGTGAATCTTCTATTGTTCAATTAACTGATCTCTGTTTGAGTTTTCTTTGGACGATCTCCAATGATTTTTTTTTTGACACAAAACTATTTAAAGGGGTTAACGATTCCAGTATTCTAGGCCCGAAACGTCAGCCTTTCTGCTCCTATGATGCTGCTTGGCCTGCTGTGTTCATCCAGCCCTGCACCTTGTTGTCCCAGTATTAGGTTGTTAGGAATCGCTACTGGCATCTTAACTCCCACTAGACACTGGTTTCAATTTTACGCTTTTAGCTCCATGCAGACAAATCAAGTAATACGCGCATGCATTGTTCATTCAAGGAACTTGACCTTTTTCCTCAGTTTTGGGGGCGAAACCATTGGCCTGTTAGAAATCGTGGAACACTTTTTGTTATCAGATTTATTTGATTATAAACCATATAAAGCAGCTGATTTCTGAGACAACATGGCTGCAGTTAAAGGATGGTCGCGAACGAAACTCAAAACAAACCGTCACATCGCGACGGGCCAAAGAGCGGCAAAAAAGGCGAGTTTTGATTGGTGGAGCCACAAGCACGCGTGGCACGGCGGGAAGAACTGGTTCTTGGGGTAAACCCGTTGGGAGAACCGCGAGCGCAGCCTTTGAGTCCTGGGATGGGTTGCTCTGTTTGACACCACGACTTTGGGAGGGGTCCCTTGTTATACCATACTGATCATGGTAGCTGCACCTTAGGCCATGAGGTTTGAGCTGCTTCAGAATCTGGATTCCTGTTTCTGGCTCGACACGGAGGGTCGAAGTGTGCAATGGAGGCTGTAGGAAATGTAGGGATAGCCACTTCGTGCAGCTTGCAGCGTCTCTGAAAGGTGAGTTATTAGCAATGTGAGCTATCATTTGCTGTACTGCTGGGAGCTTCTTATTTCTTCAGTTTCCAGTGGAGTTTATGGGTCTGAAATAAAATAAATTAATGAGGAGTGGAGCAGTGGTTCAGTCTGGGAGCAATTATTTGCTATTAAATGAACGCAAAATGATTACATTACCCTTTTAAGTATAATAGGGACTATTGTTTGTTTTAATTTTTGAAAACCTTTGAATAAAACGGAGTTAGAAAGGATTTGCTATCATAAAACAGATCCTGAAAATTAAGAAAAGACGTAAGTTAAGTGTGGTTCAGATACAGCAGGGTAGATCTTGATTTGGTACAATAGTAAAACTGCTGGTAGCGAGTGTACAGCCCATTTTACATATCTTATGATCCTGGAACTCAGAACAAAAAAAAGCCAAAATTGGCAGAGGTAAGACATATTATAAAACATACTACTGATGTGAATTTTATCTTGTTCCCACGCAAAATGATCGTACGGCATCCCCTCTACACTGCAGTGGAGGTGTCAATCTGCATTCGGGCTTATGTTTTTTGATCAGGTCTTGAACCAACATGACAAAGTCAAGTATGCTAAACGCTTGATACTTGATCCTTTAACAACATTTAAGTGGACGGATCAACTTGAGTTTTCATGGAGCAGAACTACAGGTTGTCTGAACACATCAATAATTTCCTCAAATATAGCCAAAAAACATTCTTCCCTCTGGTGGTGGTTGTTCTGTAAGAGGTTAGTCAGGTGGACCGCATAGAATATGAGTTCCCTGACTGCACCAGGTTAACAGCTGCAATCAGGAAGCCCTAGCTGACAGATATAAACAGAATTCCGTTTGGGAACCCTGCAGCCCAATGGTATCAATGTGGATTTCACAAGCTTCAAAATCTCCCCTCCCCCTACCGCATCCCAAAACCAGTCCAGCTCGTCTCCGCCTCCCTAACCTGTTCTTCCTCTCACCTATCCCCTCCTCCCACCTCAAGCCGCACCCCCATCTCCTACCAACTAACCTCATCCCGCCCCCTTGACCTGTCCGTCCTCCCTGGACTGACCTATCCCCTCCCTAACTCCCCACCTACACTCACCTTTACTGGCTCCATCCCCGCCTCTTCGACCTGTTTCCTCTCCACCTATCCTCTCCTCTATCCATCTTCTATCCACCTCCCACTCTGTCCCTATTTATTTCAGAACCCCCTTCCCCTCCCCCTTTTCTGATGAAGGGTCTAGGCCCGAAACGTCAGCCTCTCTGCTCCTATGATGCTGCTTGGCCTGCTGTGTTCATCCAGCCCTGCACCTTGTTGTCTCGGATTCTCCAGCATCTGCAGTTCCTACTATCTCTGTCAGAAGTTCTGTTCACTTTGATAGTTGGCTTTGAGGAAGCTGTCAAGTACTATGAACATGTAAATAAAGGGTGTGATGACGCTGTAGCTTTGAGAGGTTATTTTGACCTGGCCTCTTTTAAGGCAGAGATTGAACAAGAGGTCTGAGCTGGCTAGTTGCAACCACTTGAGTCAATGGTGTGGGCAGCTTTGGGTTTTTTTTTTAAGACAGCCTGAATGGGTGTAGCCAGCTTTCACAGATTAGGATTTCTGGTTTTCAGTAGCATTAGAAACTATTGGGGTCTCAACAGAGTTGAAGCTTCAGTGAACGTCTCCTGGCTGCTACTCTTTCTGAATTTTAGAATCATAGAATGCCTGTAGTATGGAAACAGGCCCTTCGGCCCAACAAGTCCACACCGAACATCCAAGTATCCCACCCAGACCAATCCCCGAACACTATGGGCAATTTAGCATGGCCAATCCACCTAGCCTGGACATCTTTGGATTGTGGGAGGAAACCAGAGCACCTGGAGGAAACCCACGCAGACACAGGGAGAATGTGCAAACTCCACACAGACAGTCACCCGAGGATGGAATTGAACCCAGGACCCTAGTACTGTGAGGCAGCAGTGCTAACCTCTGAGCCACTGTGCTGCCCTCCTGTATAGGAGAACTGCATGTGTGAATCTGTCTGAATTTTCTGAAGGGGTGTGTTTATGGGATGTTACTGTATTGGAACAGTTAATTATTAACAATTATTCTCTTAATTTTTTCCATAGAGTTGTTATTCCAAATTCCTCTTTCTTTGGTTGTATTTTAACTACTGTTTTCAAATAAATTGTGTTTTGCATAACGGCAAGTAGTTTGACCAGCCGCATTGCATCTAGAACAGTCACTTCACATTTCCCGTTAAAAATAAGAAAAAGTTAGGGTCTAGGCTATCTTCTTAAAATATTTTGAGGGGTTCTGGACTGGTCCATAACAAGGGTGACTTGGTGATGGGACACCGGCCTCTGTGGAATTATTTCAGTGGTGATGAGGGGAAAAAAAATACAGTCCTGAAGAAATTCACTCACACCTGTTGTCTTTGATTTGGCGTAAGCATTTCTGGCATTATGCCATTATCTGGGATGTTTGATTAATTTGACTCCTGCTGTTGAAGATTGGCCCCAATATGTGGAAAGAATGTGTTATTTTAAGTGGGCAAATGAAAAGCACTGAAGAATTTTCCTGACAGGTCATGGACACGCAGCTTTTTTGATTATTAGGAGCCTAAAGTTTCCCGACGTACCAGATACTAAAACTTTCCAAGACTTGACAGATTCAGATAAGGAATATTACGACCCCAAGCCTCTGCTAATTCTGAGACTCTTATCGGTTTTACTCAGCAGTTCAAAAACCAGGGCAATCCGTGTCTGGATTCTTGATGAGGTTAAGACTGGCAGAGGCAGTTGACTTTGGTTTAACTCTTCATGAGATGCTGAAAGACAGGTTGGTATGTGGGATTCATGATGTAACCATGCAAAAGCGCCAACTAGCTGAAGCCCAACTGAACTCCAAACAGGCACTACAACTGGCTTTGTCACTGGAAAATGCAGAAAGTGGAGCATATGAATTACAGGGTCTACCAATGGAAGTGGACACCCTCGCCCGGCTGACTGAGCTTGGAAGGCACCATTTAAGCGAAGGCAATTGCAAAACCTCACTCAGGACATATCCTGAACAGAGGGACTCAGGACAGTCCACAGCCAAACCCTAAAACAGGGCCAACCCTCAGCCAAATGGCCAACATTTTCTTCAGGATCTGGGCTGGTTGTATTGCATTGTAGTTGCTGCCGGTATGCAGACTCGAGACAGCAAAAGATGGCCACTGGGCCTGAATTGAGTAAGACAGCCACGAAAGCTGCAAACTTGCAAATGGGGCAAGAGCAAAACATGCCTGGTCCCTCAGAACAGCCACAAAGGCTGTCGGAACCTGTACATTCTCCTCCTCTTTCTAGCATCAAAGAAATGTTCAAGTCTGAGATGGACACAGCTGATGTTCCAGCCTTGAAGCCTTCACCGCCTGAAGAAGAGGATAAATTGCTTCCAAGGCACTTTTGGCGCAAGAAGCAGGCTAAGGTCCATTACATGCTGCCCGAATCCAAGGCTGAGTTGGAAGAACGAGATCCGGTGTGAAAATGCCCCAGGTGAGGCTACAAGAAAAAGAACAGGCCCACGTCCCCGGACTTGGAGACGGACGGATGTAGTAGTTGTAATCAGGCCAGCCAGGTGGACCTCTGAATATGACTTCCCTGAGTGGACTAGGTTAACAGTCCCAATCAGAGAGTCTAACAAATAGGAGTGTCAAGGAAGCTGGATTAGTGTCAAGTACTATGTACGTAGTGGTGATGGGATACCAACCTCTGTGGAGTTATTTCGAGGGCCATTTCATGAAGCCATCAGTGAAGAAGGATCATCAATGATGCCATTGAGGACAGTGAGAAAGCAGAAGTTGACCTTCAACAAAAACACATGGAAAAGCACCTCAACTAAACAATCCTTATTTCCCACCATTAGCATATATATCCAACTTGACTATAGCAGCCATCAAAGAGCAAGATGAACTGTACCATGTTCTATCTGCAGACTCTTGGCTGTGTCTACAGATCCTTTTTCTAGCAACCTGACTGCAAGTCTGATGAAGCAGTGGCTGCTGATGATAGAGATGCTTTTTTCCCAGTGCTCTCCAGCACTTTTCTAAATTTTTTTACCCTCCTTACGACAGTTCCTTTAATTTCCTCAATGTCCTTTTTGTAATAGATGCAAATTTAATGTCCTACCAGGACAGAATCGGTCAGATTTGCAACTGAAAACATGAATGATTGTGCAAGTAAATTCAGGTAATTTTTTGTTGTTAATATGTTTACTGAGCATTCACTCAGTTCACTGAAGGAATCTGAACCAACAACAGTTATCACCTAGGTGCCCACAGTTTCAGAAATAGGCTTGACTCCGTATTGGGTCAGATGATTTTATATTTGAAACAGATGTGGAGCCTCTTGCATGCCTTAATTGGCACCTGCTTTTGGGATCCCTGTGGAAAACTGGGTTGCCTAACTTGCAGCAGAATCTTAATTATCAGAAAACAAGAGAGCATGGGCATTGTACATCAGAGTATCTTAGATGTGGAGTGTGGTATATCAAATGCAGGCAGAGATTGTGGTAAATAAATATATTAGAGAATGGGTGTTGTTTATCAGTGTATTAGAGTGAAGATGTGATATATCAAAGCATATTAGAGAGAATGTGTTACATCTTATATTGAACAGCTTGTGATGTATCTTTGTTTTAGAGGCAGGATGTGGTACATCAGAATGTATTAAAAACAGGGTATTCCATCTTAGTATAATACAGAGAGGGGCTGTAGTTTTTCAGAATGAATCAGTGCAATATAAAGCACCTCCCACAGCAACTTGAAATTTCTTTTTCTAAGATGCTATGTAAATATAACTTGCTATTGTAACATTCTTTCCAACTTCACCACAGCTTGTTGCACTCTTTTTCATTGTTCTTGTCATTTATTAGCTTTGTTCTGACATACTGGAATATTACAGAGAGTTCATTCTGGTGCATTGCAAATCCCGCTGACTCTTAACAGTCAGCTGCATTCCCCTGTGTGGGACATAGAAACAAGCAGCTACATTCAGAGTTTTGGATCTCATTGTTCAAACACATATAGCAGAATCTTATGGGGGTCTGACAGATGTGAGCTATGACGAGATTTGTTGCAGAATCAGATAAAAAGTCTGACAAAGCCAATCTCGATGTTGGGAGCGTCACACCTTTCTTTATGCTTTTGCTGAGCAGCAAGGCAAGTTTCTTGCTAGGCAGTGACGACATGCCAATTAATGGATTATAGCTTGTTAAACACCTTATTAATGCCACAATTTTCCTCATTAACATTCTAGTTCCTACCTTCAAACCCGCTGAAGCTAAACTGAGAAATATCGATATGGTAATCAGAGCAGGTATCTGGTGACTTCAGCTTGCTGCTGGCTGCACAGAAACTTCATGTTGCTTCAGACCAAGCAATATCTCACAGCACGATCACCAACACCAGACATGTACACTCTGCGACTGTGAACATTGGCATCTGACATTTTCCAACCCCTCGTGAATATTATGGTACCTGTCTGATCTATGTGCAGGTTGCTTAGTGTGATGATGCTGTGGCTGTAAGAAGTGTGTTTTGTCCTGCTTTCTTTTAGAGAGGCACTGAGCAGTTTATGAAAAGATAAACAGCTTGTGAAGCCTTGCATATTTTTTTTTAAAGCTGGAACAATAAAAGCAGACTGAATGGGTGTGCTCGAGCTCCCATGCACAGAACTAGGGATTTTTAGGTTTAGTATTCTGCAGCAGTTGCTGTTGGGGTCTTGAAGAAGCTTTCTCAATTCCAGCCAAAAGCTGGGGGTTCTCTTCCTGTTTTGCTGGATTGCATGTAAGACAAATGTTTTCTGAATTTGCCTTTTTCCCAAGGGTGTTTTTATGGGATGTTACTATATTGGAAAAGTAAATTAGTAATAGTTACTATATCAATTATTCTGTTAAGTTTTCCAATAGATTTCAGTTATTCCAAGTTCTTTTTTCTTTTATTGTTTAACTATATTGTTTGAATAAATTGTGTTATGTTGACCAGACGAATTGCATCTGGAACACAGCATCTGACATCTACCTTTTAAAGTAAGAAAAAGTTAGGGTCTAGGCTATCTTAATATATTTTAAGGGGGTCCGGTCTGGTCCATAACTTTAGGAAGCATAGTTTTGCACTGAAGGGTACACCAGCAACTAGCATTGAAAGTTGGCTCTTGCAAGCATCCAGCTTGAACCAGGCTACATCTGAGAACTGCTTGAGTATGCTGTTAGCGCTCATTCACTTAGCACCTACCTGTGTGCTCACATCCTCCATGCCTTGCCATGCCAATAAGCGCAGTTACATAATCAGACAGCTTACAGTCAAGGAGGCTGATAGTTTGACGCAGTGTGCTACGTCAATCTCACACTTACACTACGTGCTAGCAGCTTAAATGACAAACACACTGCACGTGCAGCAAGGAGGTAGCTTTGTCTCAAAGTCTTAGAGGAATTGTCCTCATCAAATCCATGGAGGCAACCATCAGTCAGTGTGTCTCCACATGATAAGTCAGGGGCAGCCTCCAATACTAGTCTGGAGGATGGCTATGGTCAGGTGCCTATTTAGCATGTTCTCGATCAGGGGTCCAGGTCTCTGCAATCAAAGGAGTGGGGTCCTGTGACTACATAGCAACTTGTCTGGGATGGTAGGGCTAACACAGTTTGGAATTTAACCTTTTGAGGTACCTTGTTGTACGCCTTCTGGAAGTCCACCTACAACACATCTACATCTACTGGTTCTCCTCTATCCAATCCTGTTGAGACTTCCTTGAAAATCTCCTAATAAATTAGTTAGAAACAATTTTCCTTTCATGAAACTATGTTGACTTTGCTTGAATAGATTATCCAAATATTCTGCTATACTTCCTTTATTGTTGATTCCAATAGTCTTCTGTCTATACCTTTTTAAGTTACTTGCTGTTCATCTGACTCTTCCAATGTTTTACCCCTCTCAGCCATGGAGACTGTTGCCCTGTATTCAAAATCAACCCTTCCAGCGAAATTGTAGATGGATGCTGGTGAGATTCCATGAGTGGCTGGAGGTTTTGCTGCACCATTTTCCCAAAGATTTTGGAATGATGACTCTTTAAGCAAGTGAGGTCTTGCTGACAGTGGTCTTCTCACCACTTTTATTCACTGATTCTTTTTCTTAAATTTGCCTTGCAGAAGTTGTTCTCCAACATTGCCACAATGTACTGGGGTAATGCTCTGGAAATCAAGACCCACTATTCCCTGAGACCTCACAAATATAACAATTTGAATAAACTATCAAACTACCCATTTTACCTAACTGCAAACTAAAAGAACATGATCACCGCATTTTTCATTAGCAAGAAAAAAAACTATAATAATCAAACTGTTTCTAACTAATAACTCTATAACTTAAATCCTACCTGTTTTAAAAAAGAAGTTCCCTTATGCATACAAACACATGAGACAAGGCAAGGCATAAATACCATGGGAGAGGAAGGAAACAAAAGCCAGATGCACAGTTTTAGATCAGTTCAGATCACAAACATTGAGGGAGTGTTTTCTTTCAGTTTCGTTCAATTCCTTTTGAATCAAGGAAACAAGGTGTGGATATGTGGATTCTCAGTCTTTCTTTCATTAGTTAAGGATTCACCTTTCAATGTCACTGAAGATGATTTTTCCCTTTTTCCTTTCGGTAAGGGAATTTGCAGAGAGTAGTTCACAAGGAAAAGGTGTGCGAGAACACCTAGGTGATTTCTTGTTAGTTCTCGACACAGGAAAGGGAACTAGGAAAAGATGAAGATACTTTCCCTTTGCAGGTTGAATGTTTCCCCTCTACTGTCCACGTTCAGGCAGTAGCCACCTACCCAGGAACCAATCAAGTGTTACTGGACTGAGCCTTTCTGACCCCACAATTGAAAGATCAATCATAGGACAGCTTCTAGGCAAAATTGCCCTGAATATGCACACGGAGCTGAGATGTCCAGCATCTTCCCACACTACTTGAATAAGGTACTATTGTAGGTACAACTGCCAACGAGTTCCAGTAACTCACTATTAGAGCAATAGCATCTTCTTTCACAGACAACAAGGTGCAGGGCTGGATGAACACAGCAGGCCAAGCAGCATCATAGGAGCAGAGAGGCTGACGTTTCGGGCCTAGACC
>NC_063362.1:17681343-17721836 GCF_021869965.1 Rhincodon typus | reverse complement strand
GGTCTAGGCCCGAAACGTCAGCCTCTCTGCTCCTATGATGCTGCTTGACCTGCTGTGTTCATCCAGCCCTGCACCTTGTTGTCTCGGATTCGCCAGCATCTGCAGTTCCTACTATCTCATCTTCTTTCACAGTTTTGTTTGGTTTAAAGCTGTATCTTTATCCCTTTTTAGTCCACAGTTCAAAACTAAAAGTGATCTTTACAGTACCCTTTCATAACTTGTCAATCTGCAGTATTTTCTTTAATTGGGAGGGCTACACTACAAAAGGAATGTATGATTTAGGAAAGTAGGATTTCAGCCTGAATTATTCTGACCCTTGATACCCATCAGATGGTACAAGTTCTCTAAGTCACATGCTCTCCTATTAAGTTTATATTGGCATTCACTTATTAACGCTGGATCAATAGTCTGATGTTTATCCAGCATCAGCATGGCGACTACTGTGTCATGAATACTCCTGGGCACTAAGAATACCAACCACCATTTTCTTTGTGTGACTAGGAATAGGCAAATAAATGTGACCTTTCCCCAATCAAGAGAATAAATGAAAGAAATGCAGGAAATTGTGCAGGAATACCTTTGAAATGTGAACTCTGCAGATTGTGGTGTTCTTCCAAATTTCATTTTCACTAAATAGATAAGCAAAACTTAAAATAAAAACATTTTCTTTGTAGAATGGTGTTGAACTGTGACATTCCGATTTTTCTAGAAGAACTGATTTGCCTTATACTTTGTCCATTTTCTTTGCTACTAAAAATTAAATTCTTTCCATGATTTGGGATGACTCTGGAATCTTTGGTAGCTTCTGATCCCTCTACCTTTATTCATTTCTGCAAACTTTTCCAATACAGGAGAAGGGATAATCATATAAACAAGTGACCCGTCAATGTATTTACATCAAATTTGATTTTTGTTCCTCCAGCCCCTTCTCCAATCAACTCGGTAGACAAAATAAATTCCTTTACCTGTGGAGGAGCAAATCAGTCTGAATATCATTGTATTTATGTTCTGCAGATGCCATGTTCACCTTCAAGCAAAGGGTGATACCCAGCTTTGGCACAATAAAAAACATAGGCTGAAAGATATGGTGAAAAAGCTGTCAAAAGAGGTTGAAGGATACAATGGGAAGATGCATGCGTGAGTTTAAAGGATACAATGAGAAGCTAGGTATGTGATATTGAGGAACTATGGTGAGTAGATTGAGTTGGTGAGTAGGTGAAAGAGAAGCACTTGCTGGATTTATTGGCTTTTCACTGTTCCTAAAAATTATTAGGAAGTAATTTCTTTGATGGTCAATCTACTGGTATAATTGACTTGCAGAACTCCTGAAGAAAGCATGTGAAGGGTTGATTTAGCCACAAATTCCATTCTTCAGGGGATCTGCTTTTCCCTCATTGTTATGGCAGGAGATTGGAAGAGCCCTGCAGAAATTCCAAACATTTATATGTCACACTGAAAAAAAACAAGGTATTTTATGTAAACTCAAAAACAGGCAAACAAGACATTCAGCTTTCAGCATGCGTGTTGGAGTTTGCAAACTGTACACACATCACACAGACACTATTAAATTCCACCAGATGTTTTATCTGATGTGTACTGCATATCAGAAAGCACAGGTGCATATAGATTCAGTGAGAAGCATAAAAGTTTCAACAACTCCACCATCTGTTCATTGAAGTACAATCTGTTTACTAAATTGGAAATCAGCCCATACTTTATGATAGAATTTTTTAGAAAGCAGTCTGTTCCCACTGACGCCAACATGGCTGGTTTGGAATCATGGGTAAATTCCCAAAAGTTTGCAGCTAGGCACCACCTTTGAAATAATACTTCACCCACAAAAAATAGTTTGAATAGTTTTCAGTGTTGTTGGCAGATTATACCTCAGGACCCACTTCTTATAATTGGCCTTCATTTCCTCACCACCAGCTCATGGTGTAGAAGTTGACTGTGTAAAATGATTGGTATTTAATCTGCAGCTCATTGATGCTAAATTCAATGGAAGCAAAAATTGGAAAACTGTTAGACCACTAGATTGTTATCGCTTGTTTTACACTATTGCACAAAATCACAACCTAGACTACTAAAATTTTTATAAGGTATTCCTGTAGTTTATTCTCCTCCCCTTGGCTGTTAGACTTGGCTTAAATGGTGGAATTCTTGTCTCTGCGTCAACGGTTTGTGGATTCAATCCTCATTCAAGAGGTCTGTGTATGTAGGAAGCAAATATAACTTCACTGCACCCTCTGTAGGGTACAGAGTTAATTTTACAACCATCCTGACTTAATTTCCATGAAGTTGGTGGAACTTTCATTCCGTTTCACCCTTTGGGTTTCCTCCCACTATCTCAGATTAGAGACCCTAAGGGTCTCTGGACCCGAAACTTTAACTCTGTTTTCTCCTCCACAGATGCTGCCAGACCTGCTGAGCTTTTCCAGCAACTTTTTGTATCTCAGATTAGATGTTAGCTGAAGGGTCAGCCTGCCCTCTGAGGCGGTTGTTAAAGATCCTGTAGACCTAATAAAGAAGAAGAGGAGTTCAGATGCAGGACCTCTTGGTGTTATGGTGCACTGACTATGTGGTAATTTTCTGGGAAGTTTAAATGTCCAACGGGCAATTAGCTAGCATCTGGAACCCTCTGAGTTACAGTTGTAGACTTCTTAGGACAAAACACCTGCTAGCTAAAGTGCAACTGGACTTTAAACAGGCGCTAACAACTGGCTTTATCACTGGAAAATGTGGCAAGTGGAGCATAAGTTGCAAGGAATTCTGATGGAAGTGGACAGTCTCACCAGACCAGCTGAACTTGGAATGTATCACTTGAGTGCAGGTAATTGCATAGCATCTTTCAGGACATATCCTGATCAGAGTGATTCTAGGTTGTCCACAGTGAAACCCCAAAACAAAGCCAAGCCTTGACCAAACAGGTGAAATTTTCTTAATGATCCTGGCTGGAAAGCCATTGTAGTTGTTCCTGGTACGCAATCATGAGATGGCTAAAGAGTCCTGCTAGAGCTAAATTGAGTAAGATAACTCATAGGCTGGTATCTGGGAGAGTTCATACCCTAGAAAGTCCACCTACATGTGTTACATTGCTGAGCAATACCAAATCAACATCTGGTTAAGTGGTCATCCGGTTCTAATGGAGGTCAATACTGGTGTGGTCATATTGGTGGTCGCAGAACCAGTTTTAATAAAATTCGCTCTGGACTCCACATTTGCAAGGCCTCAACTAGCCTGAGAACAGGGAAAACTAATAAGGAGCACTTACTGAATTTGGATATTGCCCAAAGGCATTTTTCCTGGGCAGGCTTTGTGGTCAGTTCCAGAGGTGCTTGTCTCACTGTGGTCAGTTAGACAATCATGAATGATCACTGTTACCTGATCCACCTGTGCCAACTTATGCTATGGTAAATTCCGCAGGCTTGCTTTAATTTTGCATAAGCCCTGCTACAGAGGGCCCAGCTTTTTTCTGCATTATCTCCAGATGGTTTAGAATTGACATTAGCAACATTCACTGCTCCAGTAAAAACTCATTTGTATAAGTATCCTCAACAATTGGTATAGACTCATTTTAATCCAGGGAGCAGATGAGCAGTTAGAAAACAAATCAAATTTAAATGGATGGGAAAAATTAATAGCAAGGGAAGGAAATCTGCCATCCTTGCCTGCATGATATTCTAGACCCATAGCAATTTGGTCACCTCATAACTGCATTCTAAAATAAAATAGTAAGCCATTCAGTTAAAGGGCAATTAGGGATAGCCAATAAATGCTGGCCTTGCTATTTAAAGTGCACATCCCATGAAAGAATTTAGGCTAATATGTTTAAATTTTTCTATCAAAGAAGGCATCTGCAGCTGTGCTGCATACAGCCAAGAACTGTATGAAATGTTGGCCTTTACAGACAGCCTTCTGACTTGGAAGTGATAATGCTACAACTGAGACGAAATGACAAACTATTTCTATATTTATGGCCCTGAACTTTCAATTGGCACTAGAACACATCCATCCAATGGTAATCATATTTTTAAAAAAATGTCCATGTACCTTTCCAGGTGTTTTGCAGCCAGACTCTCAGATTCCCAAGTTGCAGCCTTGATGCAGTGCAAGGGTGGGATGAAACCACACGCACCATGACACCAGAGGATCTGGGAATGTCTCTTAAAGGACAGCAGTAAGCAGAAGAGATTTACACTGGAGGGAAAGTATAATGAAACTTCAATAAGGATTGCATTGCTTTTTGTTTTGCTCCTTTTAAACAGTATTATTTATTAATTGTAAGTAATTATTTTAGATGTTCGAATTCAATTAATAACAGTAATTTTTAAAATGTAGTTATTAACAATTTTAAGCATAATTTTTTCTTATTTTTCTTTACATTTAATGTTATTTATTGATTGGGTTGGGAGGGTCCGCAAATATGAGGTGGTAGGGGGTGGATGTATTAGTAGGGTGTGTCAGGTCCAGGGTTGAGCCGAAAGGTACATTCACATTGGGGTATGGTTATGTCTGGTGGCATGTGGTCAAGTGTTTGTAGGGAGGATGACAGTCTGTAGGGGGTTCAAATTCATCATGACTCAGGAGTTAGAATAAGTTTTAATTCTTCTAACTTTTCTGGGGTGACTACGCACATTAGCACCATTCGAAGTCTCCAACTCTGACCTGGATTTGGGGATTTTTTTTTTGAAAGTTGAAGATGCTGGGTAATTGCCTATCAGAAGTTTCATCTTTCCAGAGAGTTTCCACAGAATCTGCTATGTTATGACTGCTGCACGGTCCGGGATTGCAACTTCAGTCTACATTGCAGTATGCATAGGATCAACATAAACCTCCTTCCAGTATTATTAATTGTTTCTTAGAGCTTGCTCCTTTCTTTGTAAAGAAATCAGATAGCTTATTGCTATTCACCCCTTTCAATTTAGAGATTTCTCCACTTTCTAGCATTGATTTGAAAACTGCACTGTTGATTCTCAGTCATTTTACATTTGTGCAACTGTACATCTGGCCAATGGGTAATGCCCACAAGTGAATTTAAAAAAAAAAATCCTTGTCTTGTTTCTTTTTGCAAAGGAGTAAGATGGGTCAGTATGGTTAGTTCATTCTTCATAAATGAACTGAACGTTGGCTCCATATTCTTAAACAGGGATGAAATCCCTGATATTTCAGATTTTGATTCAGCCATCTCTTGAAGTTTTTTCCACATCACTCTTTGGTTGGAATAATGCCAAGTTTTCAATCTTTGACTAATAAACAAACAGACTAATAAAAATTGCTGAATACCAGATTTTAAATATTGATAAGAAAAGAGTCCAAGCAGATACATTTCTACAAGAGAGTTTTAATTATTTTCTAATCAACTTGTTCAGAGATGTTATTACACATCTCTGGAGAAAGTGGGACTTAAACCATTCCTACTCACACATCAGAAAATTCTAATAACACTGATTACTTGTTCCCCATGTGTGTATATAAAAACAAAACCAGTTGAGTTTCACCCAGTTATCTCTTAATTAACATCATTATCTTCTACTGTGTTCCAAATGGTCTCAAACATTTCTGTGACCAGACCATCCTTTGTAATTCTGGTGACATGTAGAACCTCAGCATTTATTAATATGTGACATTTACAGAATGAGGATTTACACATAGTTTGATGCAACAGCAGACAAACATGACCATCAGCATGATCTGTACATTTTACCCCCTTTATCTAGAGGCTTGTACATCACGTCCCCACAAATACAGTCTGCTCCAACCTTCAGACAAAACAGAAGATGGCTTGGGGTGTTTGATGATTAAGTTTTTACCCACAATGGAGAAGGAACATCACTCCCATGTAGAGATAACAAGGTGTAGAGCTGGATGAACACAGCAGGCCAAGCAATGTCAGCTTTCCTGCTCCTCTGATGCTGCTTGGCCTGCAGTGTTGACCTACACCTTGTTATCTCAGATTCTCCAGCATCTGCAGTTCCTACTATCTCATCACTCCCATGTACTTCGATTTTGTTTGACTATGGCTGCTCACTCCTTCCAATTTTTAGTGCATGCCCTGGCTGTTCTGACCAATACCAAGGCAATTGAGATAATCTGATGTGACAATGAAAGAGACAAAGAATTGGTTGGCTCGGTTCCCAAAAAGATATGGCCTTGCTCTTTCCCCAATCTACCTTGTCTCCACAGACCTGTTCGTGCTTGTTCTAAAAGCTAAATTGACCTGCACATTCAACAACAGATCTGATCAGAAGATGGCGACCTCACCCATGTACAGGGAGTGTGGAATAATCACTTTTCAAATCTTTGCATTCTATCTGGTAGACTTGGCAGATGGTTCTATATACCAGAACAACTGGTATTTAGGGGAGAACGGGCAGTCCTACCTGACTCCAGACTTGACTAGAAAGCTTTCTAATTCTCACCCATTGAATGGAACTATACTGCTAATATTTGTGCAGAACAGTTGTATCCAATTGCAGATTGCTTCTCCAAACCCCATTTGGAGAGCACGTCTATCATATAGGTACACTGTTCTGTCAAAGGCCTTCTCATGGCCCAGGCTGATGAAGGAGGTCTCCACTCCCCTGTCCCTGCACATAGACAATCATATCTGAGTATCTCGAGGCTCTCAGGAGATCTTTCTGCTGGGTACAGGTTTGGTCAGGGTATCACCAAATCCAGAGCAGACTGGTCACTGATGACCATGGATGGAATTATACACTGAGAAGTGAGATATTTTACCAATTTTGCAATTTCCTTCCTCTCCCCCTTCTGGTTTTCTTAGTTCATTGGATGTAGGTGTTGCTGGTTAGGTTAGCAGATATTGTTCATCCCAAATTGCCCAGGAATGGTTGTGTCAACTACATTGCTGTAGAGTCACATGTAGGCCAGACAAGGTAAGGGCAGCAGGCCTCCTTCCCAGAAGGACATTACCAAGCCAGTTGGGCTTTTACGACAAAAAAAAAATATTTAATAAACAAGAGATAACAAGGTGTAGAGCTGGATGAACACAGCAGGCCGAGGAGCAGGAAAGCTGATGTTTCAGGTCTGGATCCTTCTTCAGAATCAAGGCTGCCATCAGGCTAGCTTTTTAACTGAATTCAAATTTCACCATCTACCCTGGAATTTGAACTTACATACCCAGAATATTAATCTCAGGGTCTGGATTACTAGTCCAGAGGCATCACTATATTACTGCCTCAGACTGAGTAGAAGAGTTCACAAAGCAACACAATCAATAATTAGAGACAACAAGGTGCAGGGCTGGATGAACACAGCAGGCCAAGCAGCATCATAGGAGCAGAAAGGCTGACGTTTCGGGCCTAGACCCTTCATCAATCAATAATTAGTCCCCCCAGTTTAAAGGGGGCCTCATTGAGTAGTCAATACAATATACAAAATTGAAAGTAGTATTTCCAAACTGCTGCTGCATCAGAAAGGAATGTTTGTGGCATTGCATGGTGAGGAGCGAAAAGATAAATGAACCAGTGTTATATTTATATTTGTATTGGAGTGTGCCATTGGAAGGGAATGATGTCTTGGTGGTGATTGATGGATGAACTCGGGTCTTGCAGAGGGAACAGTCCCTTTGAACACCGACAAGGAGGAAAAGATATGTTTGATTGTTACATCTTAACCTGAGGTAGTAGAAATAGCAGATGATGATCAAAATGTAGGTGAAGAGAAGTGTTCCTTGGAGTGGGAGGCTGGGGAGAGGGAGTGGGAGGCTGGGGAGAGGGAGTGGGAGGCTGGGGAGAGGGAGTGGGAGGCTGGGGAGAGGTGAGAGTACAGGAAATGGTTGGACATAGTTAAAGCCCTACAGTGGAATGGAATCTTCAACTAAGCAAAAATGAAGACATGTAAGAAGCACTATCATGGAAGGTTGTAAAAACAAAACAGGTGCAATGCAGAAGACAGGTTGTGAAGTGTATTTGAGGTACTGATGGGTGTCAGTGCGCTTATAACGAAAGTTAGTTGAAAGCCTAAATTGGGAATAGTGACAGTCAAGTCAAAAGGAAAAGAAGCAAAGAACAAAAACAGAAGTCACTGGAAACTCAACAGGTCTGGCAGCATTTGTGAAGAGAAAAAAAACAACAACACAGTTAACATTTTGGGTCCAGTGACCCTTCCTCAATGTTCTGAGGAAAGGTCACCAGACCCAGAACGTTAACTCTGACTTTTTTCTTCACAGATGCTGCCAGAACTGCTGAGCTTCCAGCAACTTCTGTTTTTGTTCCTGATTTACAGCTTCCACAGTTCTTTTGGTTTTTTAGAAGAAGCAAAGAGTCTGAGATGGTAAGAGAAGGATGAAAATTAGTAGTAAAGTTAATAAGGTTCTAAGGTTTTGGAGTAGATTTGTAAGGTTCTTCAGTTCCATTGAAGGGTACAAAATGATACTAATGTGTTCTGGAAAGAGTTGAATTTAGGGATTGGAAATGTTTAAGTTGGATGAAACCAGAAACACACCACATATCCTACAAAAAAAAAAGTAAGCAAAGCTAGGATCCATTTCAGTGCCGATAATAGCACATTTTATTAGGAGACCACATTTTTGACTCCGCCCAAGCTGTGCACTTTTTGCATGCTAGGAGAGAAAGCGGTGAGGTAGGATCATTAAGAATGGCTTATGTTCAAAGGATTGAAGAACATCATTTGTGTATAATGACTGGAAGGCATTGCTGAAAAGAGGGGGAATAAGCTGAGATGGAGTAGGAGTAGGAGTATAGGCTGCTCAGATGGTGATGTGAGGTGCCTGCAGAGAAAGGAATGAGTAAAGCTACAAAAAGTGTGTTCACCTAAGGTGTGCAATGCATATCAGTGGTATTTGACTTAGCACCTGACAGTGTTATGCTCTCACCTGTCTCTTCTGGATTAGAAGGCCACACTGCTGCTCACTACCACAGTTATTTCCTTAATATCTGTTTGGTTGAAGAAGCTGCCCTCTTGTTCCTATCATTAGAGTTCATTTTTGCAATCCTACAGCTCTCTCAGTTGTTCTCTGAAATAGCTGCCAAAGGGCCGTTTCTTAACCCCGAGTCCCTCTTTATTTACTTGTGCACAGTACATTGGCTGTTGCAAGCCAGTCAGAGTCAGTCCTCTGAACTGAGGAGATGCTAAATCAGCCATGGCTTTCCTGATTGGGGTTGTTAACCTGGGCCAATCATGGATCTCATCATCAACAAGATCCAGCTGGTTCCATCACTACATCCTTCCTCCCCTAAGTCCAGGGATGTAGGCCCGGTCTTTCTCTTGTAGCTTTTCTTGTGACATTTTCACTGTTTCCTCTGACTCAGACGCTGACACGGGTGGTATGTACCAAACCATAGCCTGTTTCTTGTGTCTGGAGCACCTTGGGAGAGTTTTCTCTTCTTCTGGCGGTCATGACATCCATCTTGGACTCTGAGGTTTCCTTGATACCGGTCTGAGGGAGAGAACCTCCAGTTTCTGACCAGCCTTCTGGCTGTTCTGAGGGGCCAGGTTTGATTTGCTGCTGCCCCGTTTGCAAGGTAACAGCTTTCAGGTGATCCACGTGTTTGTTCAGGACTGTATCACCTACCCAAACTTTGTAAGTCATGGGACTTGACCTCGTATCAGGCTCGCCTCGTTACCAAACGAGGCCATTTCCATGGTTCCGGCACCAAACTTAATGTCTTGAATTAAATTTATTTCTCTCGCTTATAGACCGCATGTGGCCAGCATTAGCATTCCTGCTGCCATTTCATCCTCACTCCCAGTTCTGAAAATATCAGGTTTAACCGAGTGTGAGGTCTTCTCCCTATCAGCAGCTGTGCTGGAGCTATCCTTACTGTTGCGTGTGGGGTGGTCTTACAATCAAACAGGAACTGGGACAGTTTGGTATCAAGGGACACTGTAGGCTGCTTCTTTAAGCCTGCCTTCAACGTTTGCACCGCTTTTTCTGTTAGAGCGTTGGATGATGCACAGTATGGAGCTGTCCTTATATGCCAAATGTCATTTGACTTTCAGAAATATTCAAGTTCCCTCCTGGTAAAGGATGTCCCATTGTCCGTGACCAATACTTTCAGAAGCACATATATTGCGATCAATGCTTGCAGCTTCTCAATCGTCATCCCTGAGTTTGCCAAACGAACTTTACGCACATCCAACCACTTAGAATGGGCATCCACATGACCAGGAATATTGAGCCTATGAAAGGTCCGGCGTAGTCAACATGCAGCCAAGTCCAGGTTTACCACGAATGTGCAGGCACTGCTGGTTGCAATTTTTGTCTTTGTTGGCACTCTGGGCAACATCCTACCAATGCAGCTATGTTGGTACCCAACCCTGGCCACTGGACATAGCTTCTGGCAAGCAACTTCATCTTGGAAACCCCTGGGTGACCCTGGTGGTGACCTTTACACGGGACAATCACTCTTGCTCCCACAGTAACATGCTATCCTGTATGGTGATCTGGTTTTGCCAGGTCCAGAATGGTTTCAATCCTGGTTGTGATGGCCCTTCTCCCTACAGTGTGGAAACAGGCCCTTCGGCCCAACAAGTCCACACTGAACCTCACAGCATCCCACCCAGACCCATCCCCCTATAACCCACCTAATCTACACGTCCCTGAACACTATGGGCAATTTAGCATAGCCAATCCACCTAACCTGCACATCTTTGGACGGTGGGAGGAAACCGGAGCACTCGGAGGAAACCCATGCAGACACGGGGAGAACGTGCAAACTCCACACTGACAGTCGCCCGAGACTGGAATCAAACCTGGGTCCCTGGCGCTGTGAGGGAGCACTGTGCCACTGTGCTGCCCTTCCACCATTACCACCAGCTGGTTTAGTTTTGCTAGGACAGGATCTTTTTATGTCCACCATCGGATTTTGTCCGCGGTGACTGGAAGGATGTCCAGAAGTCTAAAACCAAAATGGACTTTTCCAGGGGAGGCATCACTGGTGGAGTATCTGCCAGTGGGAGACAGGCTCAAGGTATCCGCATTAGCCACGTGGCTTCCTGGATGGTGCTCTAACTTGTAACTATACATCCTGAGATTATGGGCCCAATACAGAATTCTACCAGAATCTATGGGCAGTACCGCCTTGTCTGCCTTCAGTAGCCCTAGTAGGGGTTTGTGATCTGTTACTCTGACAAATTCTCTTCCGTAAAGATTCTGGTGGAACTACCTCATACCAAAGATGACGGCCAAACCTTTCTTCCTTATCTGGGCATGTTTGTGTTCAACATCAGCCAAAATCTGGGAAGCATACGTTATCAGGCGTTCTTCTCCTTTGGGCCACTGGTGAGCCAACACAACCCTGATACCAAACGGGGAGGCATCACGTGTCAGCACAACCTTTTGCTTTGGATTGTAGTGGGCCAACACTGTAGGTGACGATAGCTGCTTTTTCACTTCCCTAAAGGCTACTTCTTGGCTATGTGACCATTTTCAAGGCTGACCCTTTTCCAATTACAGGTGTAAGAGTGCCAAGATGGAGGCCAGGTTATGTATGAATTTTCTGTAATAATTAACTAACCCAAGGAAAGACCTAAGGACCGGTACAGATGTGGGAGTCGGGGCTCCTTTGATTGCCCTCACTTTCTTTTCCAGTGGGTGTAACCCAGTTTTGTCAGACTCTGTAACCTGAGTAAGACACTTGGGGTGCCTGGAGCACACATTTATCCGTTTTAAGGCGTAAGCCCACCTGGGAGAAATGTTTACACACTATGTCGAAGTTCTCCAAGTGCTCTTTATTGATCTTCCCTGTTATTAGTACATCATCCAGATAAATGGCAATCTTGGGTAGCTGTTGTAAAATGTTCTCCATAGTCCACTGGAAAAGGGTGCAGCTTGATGGTACCCCAAATGGCAGTCTTCTATATTAAAATGAACCTTTATGGATATTAATTGTAGCATACTTATGAACTCCTCATCTAGTCACATTTGTGTGTACGTGTGGCTCATTTCAGCTTCGTAAAGGACAGCCACCCTGCCAACTTTGTGTACAAGTCCTCAATGCGAGGGATTAGGTATTTATCCAGCTGTGAGAAGCAGTTTATCGTTTGCTTAAAATCCCCACAAAGGTGAACTGAGTCATTAGGCTTCACATTCAGTACAACCGGTGCTGCCTATTCTGCAAACTGCATTAGTTTGATGATTCCTTTGCTCTCCAGCCTCCTGATTTCTGCCTCTACTTCTGCTTGTAAGGCAAATGGCACCGGGCGGGCCTAGCAAGATCTCTGAATTGCTTCCTAGTCAACATGTAAAGTGGCTTTGGCCCGTTTCATAGGCCTAAGCCCTTCCTGAAATATTGGGTATTTCACTAGGACTTCACTGAGGCAGTCATTTTCTAATTGAAAAATATTGAGCCAAATTACGTGAATCTTTCTCCACCAATTCCACCCCAATAGGTAACTATACCAACTGGAACTCATAGGCGACCGGAACTGAAGTCGTACCCTTAATTTGCAATGGTTCCCCGGTGTATGTTCTCAGTCTGGCTGAGGTCTTGTGTAAACCCTAAGGGTTGGAGCCCTGAGTGAAACTTGTTAAAGACAACTTCT
Organism: Rhincodon typus; assembly: GCF_021869965.1. Lineage (NCBI taxonomy): Eukaryota > Metazoa > Chordata > Chondrichthyes > Orectolobiformes > Rhincodontidae > Rhincodon > Rhincodon typus. Next base: position 17,709,311 of record NC_063362.1, on the reverse strand, counting down.
GCAAACACAGATGCAGCTGCGCCAGTATCAACCTCCATGAGAACTGGCTGACCATTTAACCAAACGTTAATTTTAATCGGTTCAGATTTGGATGTCACTAAGCAATTTCGTGTTCCAACCCACATGCAGGGCTGCTCTTCATTTACTTAAGCACAGTACACTAGCTGTGGCCAGCCATCTTGGAGAAGGTCCTCTGAACTGAGGAGACTCAAAATCTTCTGGTTAAAAGTATGGGGCTGAAGTGCAACCAAAAACAGAGAACGTCCTTCAGATAACTAAAATGGGAATGCAAATGCCCACACCCAATATACACATGGTCCATGGACTCGACAGCGCTGCAAAACAGACAGTTGGACTGGGAGTCCGTGAACCACCACAATCTGCGATTACACTGGACTGCTGCATGCAACACCCCCCACCTCAGATCCCCGAGGGAAAGAGGGAGGATAGAGTGCCCTTCACCAAGGATCCTCCCCACCTGGTGGCAAATCAGCATGCCAAGGCATGTCCGGGTGATGGATGAAGGAGAAGAGGTGGATGGTGTGCACCACTAGTCTGTACAGGGCCTGCTGTTCTACGTTTTTAAAAGACACAAAGGTGGAATTCCAGAGGCGGCATAGGCTCCTGGGGCAGATCTCCTCGTTATATTGGTCAGCCAGGGCTTTCCTGAATGGCCCAGGTTAACAACTCCAATTAAAGTTCTCATAGTCAACAAGATTTAGCGGGTTCCAATCACTACATACACCAAGTATGAATGAAAAATAGTGGGGACAGCCTTCTGGTTGTCCTCTATTCCTGTTAGTGCCACAGCCTGAAAAGTCCCAGGATATGATATGCTTCTCTGACACAGTGGTTCCTTGAGTAATTTTTATTATAAATCAACCTGTTCACACATACTATGACACATCTCTGGAGCAGGGGGGATTTGAACCTGCACCTCCTGGCTCAGAGGTTGAGGCATTACCACTACACCAAGAAAGTCCATCCCCTTCAATAACCCTTGCTCTAACTAAATCATTCTACTTGCCGTTTCTAATTGGTCAAGGGTTTTGGAAATGAACTTCTAATTGATTTGCTCTGGTAAAGAGCAACAAGGAGGCCTACTACTGCAGTAACGAGGTTTTGCAGAAGAAAATGGTGTTGATGTCTGAACTCAAAACTGAAATGGGAAGATTTAGTTGTGTATACAAATTGTACCATTACGGAACTTTGTTCTGTGACTAGCAATTGGCACACAAATGAGTTCAAACTTGCCATTTTGAACCCACTGTGTCATTGCCATCCTTCAAAAAAATGGAACTTGCTATCTCTATCCTGTTATGGCCTACATGTGACTACAGTCCCACAATATAGTTGATTCTTAATATTTTCATGGTAATTATTCATGGGCAGTATACAGTGGCATATATTCCCAAAATCAAACAATTTTTAAAACTGATTAGTCTGTAAACACTCATTGCCTGGATCCATAAATGAAAAATGGGCACTTAGGAAAGTCCATAGGAAGTGGTTAATGTGCACAGAAACCAGGAATAGTCTGCATCAAAATGAGATGAAGATGAATGTTGCACGTAAACAAAATCTCAATTCTTGAAGAAATAAAAATAAACAAGTTATATAAATATCAGTTGGCACAATCTAAAATACACAGGAAAACAAAGTTTCAACCCACTTCCTGACATTACAGAGACTCGATTTCTGAGAAAGTTCACTTACCTCTGCTCTTTAGGGGTTGCTTTACTGATTTCTTCCAAGTTCTTTCCTGTGGACTGTTCAGACAGAGCAATGAGTCCTTTCTAAACCTGCTGACTGGAACTTTTCTCAAATCAGAGAACCTAAATTTTCTCAGCTCTAAAAACCTGCATTTTTCTAACCAGACTCCCTTGCTTTAGAAGTTTCATAACTAAAACTTCTGCTGAGTTAACTCGTCCCAAAACTGCCCTGACTACTCCTAGGAGAGAAACTAAACTGACGTCTAAGCTCAAATCAGTAGGTCCTGAACCGAACTGAAAAAAACAACTTGCTTAAATTCTCCTAAGCTTAAAACGAAGCTAATGGCCCGGCATATTTACTTTACCTATTGTAAACCCAACAGTATAAATACCTTTCCACTAACACCATTGGCCTTGCAAGTCACCTTTCTGGTACATATTGGATTAGGTCACTGCTCCGGAAGGACACACTTTGTTTAAAAAAAATCCTTCACCAAAGTAACCAACAATCATATGCAGCTTTTTTGAAATCCAAGCTCAAAAATGATATTTAATCAAAAAATCGTAAACTTTTCACCTAGAATCAATATACACTTTTAAAGAGCATTTTGCAATTCAAATTATACCAGTAAACTGAGGGTTAAAAGAATTCTGCTATGATGTTTCTATAAGGAAGGTTCTGATTAAAGGGAAAGAAAATCAAAATAAATCAGAAAAATCCAAAGTAGCGAAATGTTATGGCCCAGATCCAAATGAGGCTGGGACAGCTCAAGGCTGCTCAAACTCCGAGCAAATTAATAACACACAGAGAAAAAAGAAAACATAGCTTAGGATCTGAAGCCGTGCAGAGCAGTGTGATTGGTGGGAGACTCACATTTTCTCTGCCAAAGTGAGAGACACCATAGGGTTTGGAATCGTTTGCAGGCAAAAAGGACGCATTTACTTGTGAGGCTGGTCTCACCAAGAAAAAGAATATTTACTGTCAAGGAGAGGACTACACCCACCCACACCACCTCAATTAAAGAAATAGTCCAAACTTATAAATAGGTCCCATTGAACTGGAAAAACTAAGGGCTTCAGTAGCAGAGAGCTGTGATGATGTCATAATTTATTTTTGGTTTGAAACAGCAGAGAAAAGTTTTACTGAAGACAAGAAAAAGAAAATGGGATGGCTGGCAAAACTCCTGGTACTGCATCTCCTGCTTTTAAAAGGTAAGACGTTTTACGTATAGTTTTTTAAAAGAATCAAGTCATTTAGATAAAAACTCAGAAGTATAAAACACATTATCGTATCCTGATTTTTAAATTTATACTCTTCTGTCTCAACTTGCCAACTGGACAGAGGCATTTGTAATGCTAAGATTTATTGGTTAGTGTTCTGAGTTTAACAGTATGTATAAGCAAAGTGTCAGTGGAAGCTTATTGACTTGTGATCATTCTTACTGCATTAGTCAAAAGATAGACAGATATGGACAGTGACTTTCATGCTGCTTATCTCCAGAGCAAAGCAGCAGAGTTTTGGCAAATGTCTTTGTCACTGATAATGATACCATGCAATTTCTCTTGGACTTTTGGAATTGCTCTGCTTAGCTCTCTGCATGAACAAGCTTTGCCTTTTATTCAATCTCTACTGTATCTGCCCTTGGAGTATTCAATATGGCAGACTAGAGGGAGTTTTACTTCGTATCTAATCTGTGTTGGAGCTGCCCTGGCAGTGTTTGATGTTCGAATGTTTACCTGTTGTAGAGGCTACAAACATCCATCACCTTGATCACAAAATTCAACTCTTGGCAGTAAAAATAAGTACCATGAGTTTCACTGTTAAAGAGATCTGTAAAATGGGATAGCTTCACTGTTTTATCCAAACCAGATCAGATAACACAGAACAAAATATGGGCTCATTGAGTTACATTTAAAAACTGATCAGAAATCTTTCTGGCATTGCATTGCTAGCTTCAATCATTCTTATAATCGACCAGTGCCCTAGATTAGGAAGGAGATTAAATCAAGGACTATTGCTGTTGATGGCATAAGTAAAACCAATAGATAGGATTGGGCTTTGCTCTGATTCCTCATAGTCAAAAGTACTTCTAACACTCATTGTTGAGACTTGAACTTGAAGGATGGTTAATCAAGCTAAGTACTGACAGTGGGTGGGAAAGACTAAAACTTTGATTTTAACTGGAGGCTAATGTGGTCAATTGTCTGCTGATCTTGATAAGTGGAGACTCATAAAATTTTATCTGCATAGCCCTCATTAGTCTCCCATCCAAACTGCCAGGAAGCAGCTCCTGGCCAGGCAGCAATGGTTGTCAGATCGCTGAAGGAACAGTCCTCAACACTCATCTAAATGGATAAGAGGACTCGTGGTCATGGAAAGGGTGAAACCAGGACATGGGAGGACCACTTCGTATTCTTGCTGGCTTCACAGGGAAACCATAAAACGAACTAAAACCTGCCTTTTTCGACCTCTTCCAGCTCCTTCATACTGGCTATCAAAGCATTATAATAGTCAAGCCCTGAGAGTGCCGTATTTAAAGAGGCATCCTGAAGGTCTTTTTCATGTGTTTAGAATACATGCTAAAGTTAGAACCTGCAGGAAAGAGTGGGTTTGGAGCAGGCAATTCTACAGATGATTTTAACTGCCCACCCAGTTTCGGCCAGAGGTGCATGGTGAAATTCACCCCATAATAAATTAGGATGCACTTGTGGAAACTTGTACTTTGTTTACAAATACAAAAAGATGATAGGAACTGATGCACCATGAAATCCCCTAATCCACAGCTGCTGTAAATTACACATTCCAGGATGTACTCTGATAGTTCTGACACTTTGTGCTCTAAAAGAAGTAGACAAAATCGGATGATTCCTTAATATAAACCTTTCAGATTCACCGTACTTTATTGTACTTAAATACTAAAAAAAAATTGATGTGTTACACTAATAGTTCCTGGAACACTGAGACCTTTGCTATCATAATTTTGTTTCTACAAGCATGTAAGTTGTAGAAAGAGAATTAGACATGTTGTATTTTTATAAATCCACATTAGAATTACAGACATTAAGAGAAGACTGGGGTTAGAATCAGAGAGAATGAGGCAAATGACAATAGATTCGGTGAAAGAGGAGAGTGGCATTAGAATTCGACATTCAAAAAAACAATGGAGTTAGTCATCGAGGATAACAAGAAGTTCCCATCAGATACCCTGCGCTGCTGATTATCTAGAGATCCCTACTGGAAACTATGTGTGGATGTGAGGCGAAACAAGACTAGGCAAAGTTGTGATTGTCCCTCAGGTTGAGTAGTTTGCTAGGACTTGTAATATTTCTATTATGCATATAAACATGCTTGAATATTTGTGATGAACTGTATTTAGTATATTCTTTCTGTGAATTATCCCATATATAACAGAACCCAGGGTTTGTGCTACCCTGTAAGCAACACCTTCCTGTCTGTGCATTTTTGTTTTGTATGGGATGGTTTGATTATGCTGGTTGTTTTGTTTTAAGAACATTTTGAAAGATGTTTGAATTCTCTGGTTCTTCATGTCATTGAACATTCCTTGCTCCTATGCTTGACTGATAAAACAATCTTTTTTCTGTTATTTTCACTGCCCTGTTGCATCACTTGCTCCAGATTTACTCCAATGCCTTTCACTAATATTGTGCCCTGGTTAGTTACTCACTTCCTGGCAGGTGTTCCCCAGATGATATTTTAAATGTTTTTTTTACTGTTTTTCTCTTCTCTCTGTTCAAGAGCAAGCTCATGTGACCCTGAAGTTCCTGACTCTGCATAGCTCCAAATTCCTTGCTAATTCAAAACAGCTGTTGCTAACCTCTACTGCAGTTCTCCTCCCCTTACTGCTGCTCTATCTGCCAAAAGGTCATAAAAACATTTTGTCCCCTTATTGGAACATAGGAATGGAATGAAATAGCTCTGATTGTAGAATCTGTTCTACCATTTAATTAAATCAGGTTTGATCTTTGTCTTGATTCCATTGACCTGTCTTTAATGCGAGGTGTAATGTTCGTTGCAATCTTCCTGGAGAAAATCAATTAAGAAGGTGCCCACTAGACCCCATCCATTTGAGGAAATGGACCAGTGAACTAGGAGAACCAGCAGTAAAATGCAGTTGGCAACCCCACCAGGAGATTCTTTCTTAAGTGGGCACTGTTGATGTTGGGTTGAGAGCACAAGGATGCCTAAAGATAGCAGAGTTCCCCGTGGCATGGTTAACACTGCTGCCCCATGGTGTAAGGGACCTAGGTTCAATTATAGCCTTGGGCGACTGTCTTTGTGGAATTTGCACATTCTCCCCATGTCTGTGTGGGTTTCCTCCAGGTGCTTCAGTTACCTTCCACAGTCCAAAGATATGCAGGTTAGGTGGATTGGACATGTTAAATTGCCCCATTGTGTCCTAGGATGTATAGGCTAGGTTGGTTAACTATGGTAAATGTAGGATTATAGGGATAGGTTGGAATGCTGTTTGAAGGGTTGGTGCAGACTCGATGGGCTGAATGGCTTCTATCTGCACTGTATGGATCCTGTGATTCTAATTATTGCTGTGTGGCCACAGGTGCCATGCTATCAATGCAGAGGGTTAACTCCCTCTCCTTCAGAAGTTGGTCAGTGGTCTCAGCTGTGGTTCTCTGGCAACCGTGGAACAGGAAGTAAATTTAAGGGTGGCTTGCCATGCTCTCCTAGCCTGCTGATAGGAGCCCATCTCCAAGTCATAGCTGAATTTCAGCCTCAGAGGGAGCCCATCCACCATTGTAGCTTTGGCAATGTAACCATAGATGGGGACTTAATAAGATCTCATTGGTATCCTGATGCTACTGGATTAAGTAATCAGTGGTGGACAGAAATGGCCTCCAGGAAAATGCTTAGAGATGGAATTGCATTGAAGAGCCACCCCAGTTTGAGTTTTTTAAAAAAATTTCCTCTTAGCCACTTCCAAATCTATCCATGTAGAACCAAGAAATGCAACCTGATGTGATGGAAAGCACCTTGGCCAAACTTCACCTTGTCCTTGTACAACATCAAATATTTTGAAGAGCAAATATCAATGAATAGTAATTCAGGAGAAGAGCATTAGCTGTTTTTCCTTGCTCTAATTCAAGGGTATGGCAGTCAATGTGGCAATTCAGTTGCTTTGTTGAGCTAACTCGACTTGGATCTGGGAATAAATCTGGGGAGTGGCCTAGTCCATTTGGTTCAGTACTACAGCAAAAACTTCCTTCAGCATCGGTCCTTTGGAAGTTTTTGAGCACAATCACGTATCATGTTTAAAATCATCTAGGGTAAAACCACTGATCCAGACTAGTTCCACAGTCTAGACAACACGAGGAATGAAAAGTGAATAAAGGGTCATGACAACTAGGAAGTAGGGGCCAGAAGCTTGGAGCTTTAAAGGCCTGGAGGAGGAGGTGAGGGAAATCTGGAAAAGAATATCTTGGGGTGCAGAACAATTTGATGGATCTTAATTTCAATAATGCTAACGGAGGAGAATATATTTGGACATTTGTAATTAACTGTATCAAGAGTTGACTGTTCAGAGAAGGCCAAATGTCAGGCAGAAAATATTCCAATCCAATTGAAGGACCTCTAGACATGGTCATTAATGTTAAGACATTCCTAGTAGGTTGAGAAAATTCCCACCATTATTCGCACTCTTGTCAGATATCTCAAATTGACATTTTGACTTAAAATACTAACTTTCACAACATACTGGAAGCTGTTCAGGACATATTTAACCAGTTTCTCCAATGCCACTTTGGAATATTCAACAAAACATGGCAGTATTTCCAAAATCACTCTGAGGGAAGCAGAGAAAAGACAGAGGGACAGAATCTTTCTAGGCCATGAACAATGTGGGCTATGGCAAGATGAGCAGTAGAATTGGGTGAGATGGCTGTCTCAATGTCAAGACCATCTTGCCGCAACTTTCCGTTTGCTTAAGCGGTGTGGCAAGATTCTTACCAGGGAGCAGCAAGTTCCCAGTTAACATTCATTATCGCCTGTTGAACGGCTTGTTATCTTGTGATCTTACAAATTCACCATACAAACCAGCTGTTGGGAAAGCTCAACAAGGAAACCTTGGTGCATTCTATTCTCTGCTTGCTGTAAAAGAACTCCAAGTTAGACACTGGCACCATTATCCCTGACATGCTCTATGGGCACCAGCCATATGCATTCCATGTCCACAGACACTGGCATCTGATATGTGCCAGCCTCTGAACCTTCAAGGCACATCTCTGATCCACTCACAGGATGTTTTTGCACTTCAGTGATTCACATTGGGCTTCACCAGCAACTATCATTACAATGATGCAGCAAGGACAATTTGTGTTCGCGAACACACACCCAACTCATGAACTCACTGTCATAAAGCTCATTCACTATGAGACTACCTGTATGCTTGCAGCATCCCTTCCTTTCGTTGCCTTGACTTTTTTCATTTTGCCTCCTTAGCCAGAGAAACCTGGCTCGTATTATTACTGTCTTGCGTGCCATTTAGCACAGACACAAAGCCTAGATGGTTTGGTTGCTGTGGTTTGCCATGCCATGGTTGTCAACAGGCCTCAACCCAGTCAAAGGGATAGCCTTCACTCAGGGGATCCAGCACAGTAAGTCAAGTGCAGTTTCCAATACCAGTCCAGGCTGAGTGGGTGGCACAGCTTTATTGTTGTTCAGGTGGAAAGATTTCCTGAATGAATGAGTAGGTAGCACAGAGGTCATGCACGGTTACTGGTATTGAAGTTTTGGGTGGGTGAGAGAGTGGGGAAAATTTTGCATGCATTAGTGAATATCGTGGAGCATCAGCTTGGTTGGAAGCTAGTGTAGTAGGAGAGAGAGAGAGAGAGAAAGAGAATGACAGTGCTAGGCATTTCTCCAGAAGGCTGAGACTGCTCCAAAACTTGTGTCAGCCTTGGACCAGGCTGGTATGTTTTGGTGTTATGGTTGCCACTGCTGGTCCTGGGGAGAAAGGAAGTCCCACAGTTGCATTATCCTGAGCAGCAGGAGGTCCAGGACCATGCCCACAAAACAGGGTGATGATTTACCCTGTTTGCCATGTCTGGGACGTATGTCAAAACAATGTAGGGCAACTCTGAACTGATAATGCTTGTCCATTTGCACATTGTGACCTTTTTAGATAGCATGGGCATCAGGGATACTAGTGAATTCCAGGATTTTTGGTGAGTGGCCAGTTTCTCCGGGAACAGCATGTGGTAAGATGTCATGGAAGAAGGGATTGATTTTCACTCTGAGGGCTTAAAAGACAGTTCAAGTGGTGAGGTTGGTAATATACGGTGAGAAACTTCACTCCACCTTGTGGTAAGAATCACACCACCAAATTCACTACAACACACAACTAGTTGAAAAATGGTAAGGATTCTGCCCTTGCTTATATATTGTGCCTTTCAAGAGCAGGGATGTCCAGAAGTGCTTTATAGCCAATGGAAAACTTTAAGTGTAATAAATGAAAAGCAGCAGATCTTTTGCATACAGCAAGGTCCATTAGATGGCAATATGATTAATAACCAAATAATCTGCATTTAATGATGTTGGTTGAAGGATAAAATATTGGCCAGAACACTGGGGAGAATCATTCTACTCTTTGAAAAATAGTGCTGTGGTATCTTTTGGATCTGCTTAGTATACCAAACTGGGCCTCAGTTTAGCATCTTATCTAAAAGATGTCAATTCCAAGAATTGTACTGCAGTGGGAATATCCAACACCCTCCTAATACTTCTGTTTGGACTCATGGATGAAGAATGGCAACTTGCTTTTGTACTAAGGTATTATGAGGTTGTGTAAATCTGAATCCCAGTGAGAATCAGCATCTTTAAGAAAAGAGGAGAAAACTGAACCTGAATAAACTGTGCCTTTAGGACAAGAGAGAAACATGGGACACAACTTCCATTCTGAACCTCTTTGAAAATCACTTTTTTCTTCAGCATTTATTTGATTATAAAATTACAGTTTTCAAATGACTCTCATGAGAGCTGAATGTGGCCATTAAAGATATAGCTGTTATACCTGACAGCTGTGATCATTTTGTGGAATTGATGACCTACTTGAAGGAATATGCTGTATCACTGATACAATATCTGTGCTGATCTGATGGATCTAAAGAGCTATTCAAAAACTGTATGAACATTCACTGATGGACAGTGGGTTTTCTATGATTGATACTTTTAGCCAGTTACTTTTGAAGTGATGATCTATTTTTTGCCTTGACAGACAATTGTGATAAAGCTTGTGATAATTTCAAAGAAACCTTAAATGGCTAACCTCAAAATACCAGGGGCCATTTGGTGAGAGACATAATGCTATGCCTCTAATCAATTGAGTCAGTTTGGTTCAGATATAATTGTGTACCTCCAATAAACTGGGGAAGGCCCAGATTGGAAACTATATTATACCTGCAATAATTAGAAACAGTTGGAATCAACCACAGATGTATGCATACTGCATAAAGGGAGAGAAGCCAGGTGGTAATAGCATATCAGGTAGTATAGAAAAGGACTCGAATGCTGTTTCCATCCCATCACTCTTCATGTGACACAGGAACACACATTAGTTTGTTATAGTCACGTCATAATCCTGCGAATGTCTGAGGGTGATGTAAACTTTTAAAGAAGCACAGAATGTGGACAAACTGCCTTGGCAAAATGGAGTCCGAAGGACAGGTGACTTCACTTGTGATATCTGTATGGCCAGGGATGAACTACTTGTCTGGTTATGCCTCTGGAAAGGCACTAACATGCAAATAGCCCTTTGCATGATCTTCCATTGAAGAAACATCAGGGACAAAAACAGAAGTTGCTGGAAAAACTCAGCAGGTCTGAGCTGTAAAGAAAAATCAGAGTTAATGTTTCAGGTCCGGTGACCCTTCCTCAGAAGAAACATCAGGATTTAACATATCATTTATGAAATTAACAATATTACCTGGATGTATACAGAGACACAGATATCATTGTTGCCCCAGATGTGGTGTCTGCAAACTTGACATCCAACAAAGAAGGTGGGAGGGAACCTCTTTATCATAAAAATGTGTGAATAACCATCGTTCATTTAGGGCAAGATGTTTTCCCTCAGAGGACGTTGATCCGGAATGACTTTTCTGTGCTGATCTTAGAATAAGAAGTGCTATTGTCTCAAGCCAGTTTATATCACATGACCACAAAATCAATATCTGATTATATGCACAAACAATTTGATGGCATAAATTACTATCACACAAAGGCGAATGAATGATGATTGTTTGCACCTTTTTCTATGAAGTGATAGGCTTGAGATGTGTTGGATTTAAATTTTTTAACACACTATCTATCATAATCCCATCTGTTTTTTTCGCAATTAAAACTCATCACTTTGATTTTCTGCTGCCAAATTTGTTACCTATTACAGGAACAGTCCACTAATGCAGATAAATTAAATTCCACTCATTGCTGTTGGTACATTCCTGGCTGCCTTAAACCTACCATGGTAGATAATCCTTCCCTGCTGTTGAGTGGATATTTTCTAATCAACCTGTTCATGGATGGTATTAAACATTTCTGAAACAGTGTGATTTGAACCTAGCTCTCCTGGCTTGGATGTAGGGACACTACCACTGTGCCTCAAGAGCCTCCTTCTGCTGTCAAGTAGATTATTTTTAGTCAAACTGTTATGACACATGTCTGATGCAAATGGGATTTAAATCTGGTTCTTCTAGCCTAGAGGTAGGGACACTGCCACTGTACCCTAAGAACCCCCATTTGGCTGTCAAGTATTGTACCTTTGTTGTTTCCAGGAAAAGGTAATAATCTTTATTATTCATCATTCCAACACCCATGGAACAGAAAAGAAAGACCTGCATTTGCATAGCATTTTATGACCACAAGTAATCCCAACTTTCTCTCCAGCCAATGAACTATTTCTGAAGTGTAGTCACTCTAGTAATGTAAGAATGTGACAACCAATTTGAACACAGCAAGCTCTCACAAACAGCATTGTGATAATGACCAGATCATTTTTTGTGATATTAATTTGATGATAAATATTGACCAGGACACCAATAGGAATCCCTTGCTCTCAACCAAATAGTGCCGTGAGATATTTTATACCTACTTAAAAGGGCACATGGGACCTTATATCTCAATGGAAACATGGCACTTGTAGAGGCAAGAAGGACAGATTTTTACAAATTGAAAGAAGTGGATAGGAAAGTAAAGTTTAAGGCAGAAGATCGACTATGATCATATTGAATGGTGGGGCAAGTTCAAGGGCTCTTTTCCTCCTTCTGTGTCTTATGTTCTTATGACAGTACAGCACTCCTTCAGCACTCTACTGGTAGTGCCAGACTCAGTTTTCTTCTTTTTGTTCAAGTCATGGAGTGGACTTTAACCCACAATCTTCTCCACAAAAATGCAGAATAAATATCTGGACAATACATGTACAGAATAAGTCACATTGTTTCGATATTGAAATCAGTGAGCATCTCTTAATTCTAAATCACGGCCATTTGGACAATGCCTTAAATCATGTGTGTATTGATATTGGTTGTTCAAATGTTATGATTTGGGAATGGACTGTGAAGAAAGTAACTCGGTAGTGCACAGCGTTGATAAGTTGGAAAGAATTAATCACTTGTTTTGATGGCAAGTACCATCTGAGAGTTGTAATGCCACTTACCTTCATGAATACAATGTAACTATGTGAATGGGAAAAGTGTAAAGTTGTTCTGACGATTAGAGGAAGGTTGCAATGTTGATTATGAGGACAAGGATATAGTGATGGGAATGTGTATGTCCTTGTTTTTAGGAGTGGATGTACTGATGGGATATACATTTCCTACTGCTCTGGATCTGTCTGTCACTTCTAATTCTGCCTGCTGTCATTTAGGTTGATTTTGGTCTACAAGTGGGGAGTTGCAGGTAGGGAAGTGGAATTAAAAGCCCATTCAGATTTACTTGATTTTGTTAGTAGAGCAGACTCAATGGGCAAATTGACCTACACCTGCTTCTATCATGTTTTCTGCCCTTTTCCCCTTCCACTCCCTGCTGTTGTGCTTTTTTCTGTCCTTTGCCCTCAGATAATTGACCTTCACAAACTCTAATTTCACAGAACTCATTATTATGGCATCCCTTTATGATTTTTAGTCACCTGGAGAAAGACCCTTTGAGGGACTTGTTGCTGCTTCTTAACAGCAGCAACCATAACTACCCTACCTTATTCTGTCTCCATGTCTTCCTACATGTGTGTTTACTGTGGACTAATCTCACCAAACTCCTGCCACTTTCTGATCACTCATACCTCTGATTCTCTAAACTTTGCCCCACATCTGCTGTCAGTGTTCCTGTCCATTTTGGTTATACCTTCTACCATTGGTTCCACTCAGGCCATTGTGGCATTGATGCACTTACCTCTAAGTCTCACATTGATCTATCCCTACTCCTTCACAGCGTTCCCTGTTTTCTTCTGCAGGTCCGAGGTCCATGTACAACAGCAAATACCTGAGCAACCAAGCAGCTTAGAGGAAATGTTGCTCCTCTGGTAACTTCCCCTTTGAGATTTCCACGTTGCTCCACTTTTTACACCTCTCATTTAACATCCTCCCACTCATCGATCACTCAATTTTTCCCTGAAATATTCTCTCTGCTTTTCTTCCAGTCTTCTGTGCTGGACAACTTCTTATCCTTGGTTATTTCAACCATCACCTCTATCTCAACATTTCCTGTTCTTTTCACCTCAGAGCTTACTATCCTATTTACTCAATCTGTCCCTTAATGTAGAGTCATAGAGTCATACAGCATGGAAACAGACACTTCGGTCCAAATAGTCCATGCTGACCATATTCCCAAACTAAACTAGTTCCATTTAGCTGCATTTGGCCCATATCCCTCCAAACCTTTCCTATTCATGTATTTATCCAGATGTCTTTTAAATGTTGTAACTGTACCTGCATCCGCCACTCCCTCTGGCAGTTCATTCCACACACTAACCACTCTCTGTATAAAAAAGTTGCCCTTCATGTCCTTTTTAAAACTTTCTCATTTCACTTTAAAAATATGCCCCTTCATTTTGAACTCTCCCACCCTAGGGAAAAGACTCTTGCTGTTCATCTTATCTATGCCCCTCATGATTTTATAAACCTCTATAAGGTCACCCCTCAACTTCCTATGCTCCAACGAAAAATGTCCCAGCCTACCCAGCCTATGTTTATAACTGAAACTCTCTATTCCAGCAACATCCGGGTAAATCTTTTCTGAACTCTTTTAATAATATCCTTACTATAGCAGGGCGACCAGAACTGCACACAGTACTCCAGAAGAAGCCTCACCAATGTCCTGTACAAACTCAACATGACGTCCCAACTCAATACTCAAAGGTCTGAGTAATGAAGGCAAGCGTGCTACGATCTCACCTTTTCATTCTGCCTCCATATTCTTACCAGTAATGTCACAATATAGTAAAAACTGATCATTTTCTTGCATTGCTTTCCACCATTAATCCCAAATCACTCAGTTACCTCCTGGAGCTGCATTCTTCCCTCACTGATACCTGAAATTGACCAGATCGATTACAGGACCCCCCTGAGTGTTCAAGAGCTTGACTGGTGCTCAGAACCCCATCAGGAACACTCACTCACCATTAGGAGCAGCTGACTTCACTCACCAATGTCTGGGATAGACGAGCAGATGGGCTGGACTTCATGTGAGACTGAAACTCTGAGGTTTCAAGACCCTCTCCCCAGCATACTCCTAGCAAATGTCCAAGCTGTTCAGAACAAAATGGATGACTGTAAACCTAGACTCGCTTTCCAAAGAGAATTGAGGCACTCCTGCATACTCTGTTTTACAGAGACGTGGCTCACTCCTGCTACACCTGACTGAGCCTTACAACGCGAGGGCTTCTAATTCACCAAATGGACCGCTCGGCGTCTTCAGGCAAGGCACAGAGCGGTGGGGTCTGCCTCCTAGTCAACAATTCCTGGTGTTCAGACATGATGACCCTGTGAGTCACTGCTCCCCAGACCTAGAACATGTAACAGTGAAATGCCATCCTTAGTACTTGCCACATGAGTTCACTTCCACTATCCTTACAGAAGTCTACATCCCACCCCATGCGGAAGTGAAGACTATACTTGATGGAGCATACAACGCTACAAACAGTCTTGAGACGGAATATCCCGAAGCCTTGTTCATCGTAGCCGGTGACTTCAACCAGGCCAACTAAAGAATATGCTATCAAAATTCCACCAACACGCCTCCTGTCCTACCTCAGGTTCAAATATCCTTGACCATTGCTACACTACCATTGACTACTTATTGACTACAGCTCCACCTTCAACAGCTCCACAATTCCAAACAAATGCATCTCCAAACTCTGGGACTTAGGGTCTCTGTTACTCTCCATGTAACTGGATTCTTGATTTCCTGACCAACAGACTGCAGTCATGAAGGAAAGACGACAACACCTCCTCCAAATAATCCTCAACACCAGTGCCCCACTAGGCTGTGTACTCAGTCCCCTGCTATAGTTCTTATACACACACAATTGTATGGCCAAATTCTGCACCAACTGTATTTACAAGTTTGCTGATGACACCACCGTTGTAGGTCGGATCTCAAGTAACAATGAGATGGAGTACAGGAAGGAGATAGAGTGCTTAACGGCATGGTATAAAGACATCAATCTCTCTATCAACATCAACAAAATGAAGAAGCTGGTCATTGACTTCAGGAAGCAGAGTGGAGCGTATACCCTGCCTGCGTCAATGGTGCTGAGGTGGAGATGGTCGAAAGCGTCAAGTTTCTGGGAGTGACAATTTCCAACAATCTGTCCTGGTCCACCGAGTTGGGCTCCGCCAGGGCCACTGACCTCCTGACCTCATTACAGTCTTGGTTCAAACATGGGCAAAAGGACTGAATTCCAGAGGTGAGGTGAGAGTGACAGTTCTTGACATCTAGACTGCTTTCGATCAAATGTGGCACCAAGGAACCCTAGAACTCTAGCAAACTGAAATCAGTGGGTATCAGGGGCATACTGTCTGGTGGTTGGACTCATATCTGGCACATAAGAAGATGGTCATGGTTGTTGGAGGTCAGTCATCCTAACTCAAGGACATCTCAGCAGGAGTTCGTCAGGGTAGTGCCCTAGGCCCAACCATCTTCAGCTGCTTCACCAATGACCTTCCCTTCATCATAAGGTCAGAAGTGGGGATGCTTGCTGATGATTGCTCAATGTTCACCATTTGCAACTAAGACACTGAAGCAGTCCATGTTCAAATGCAACAAGATCTAGACAGTACCCAGGCTTGGGTTGTCAAGTTGCAAGTAGCATTCATGCCATACAAATGCCAGCCAATAACAAACAATCTAACCACCGCTCCTTGACATTCAATGGTGTTACCATCATCGAATCCGCCATTATCAACATCCTAGGGGTTATCATTGACCAGAAACTCAAATAGACTCATCACATACACACTCTATCTCCTTCCTGTACTCCATCTCATTGTTACTTGAGATACACACAAGACTAGGTCAGAGGCTAGGAATACTGCGGCAAGTAACTCACGAGCTGACTCCCCAAAGCCTGGCCACCATCTACAAGGCAGAAATCAGGAGTGTGACGGAATACTTCCAACTTTCCTGGATGACTGCAGCTCCAACAACACTTAAGACACTTGACACCTTCAGGACAAAACAGCCCGCTTGATTGGCACGACATCCATAAGCATCCAGTCCCTTCACTACCAACGCTCAGTAGCAGCAGTGTGTACTATCTACAAATTCACCAGAGATCCTCAGGTAGCACTTTCTAAACCCATGACCACTTCCTCCAGAAGGACAAGCGCAGCAGGTGCCTGGGAACACCACCGCCTTCAAGTTCCTCTCCAAGCCACTCACCATTATATCGCCATTCCTTTACTGTCACTGTTAAAATCCTGGAATTCCCTCCTTAATGGCTTGTGCATCAACCCACAGCAGGTGGACTTCAGCAGTTCAAGAAGGCAGCTCACCACCACCTACTCAAGGGCAACTAGGGACAGACAATAAATGCTGAGTAGCCAGTGACACCCATATCTTGGAGATGAATTTTAAAAAACCACTACGGTCGAAAAAGCACAGCAATGTCTCTACTTCCTGTGGAGGCTAAGGAAATTCAGCATGTCCATAAGACACTGACAAATTTTTATAGAAATATGCACCATAGAAAGCATCCTATCTGGATGCATCCCAGTGTAGTTTGGCAGCTGCTCTTCTCAAGACTGTGAAAGAAACTACAGAGAGTTGTGAAAAAGTCCAGACCATCATGCAAATCAGCCTCCCATCCATTGACTTCTTCAATACTTCCCGTTGCTTGGGAAAGCAACCAACATGATTAAAGATCCTTCCTACACCAGTTATATTGTCTTCTAACCTCTTCCATTGGACAGAAGATATAAAAGTTTATATCCACATATAAACAGATTCAAAAACAGTTTCTTCCCTGCTGTTATCAGACTTTTCAATGGACCTGTTTAATGTTAATGTTGATCTCTCTCTGCACCTTCTTGGCACTGTAATGTTGTACCCTGTCTGTAAAGCACATAAGTTCTCAGTACACATGACAACAACGAATCAAATCAAATCTATTTCTTTCGGAGTCCAACCCTGGAAAATGTTTTGACAAGTCACTAACCTCTAGATTCTCACACTCCTAGCAACTAGCCTTTTGACCTTTAATCCATTATGATACTCAACAGATATTGATTCTATAATGACATCTTTCCATTACCTTTGATGCCTTTGTCTCATTAGAACTATAACTCCTTAGACCACCAATGTAGATCTTATATTAGCTTCTTTAAACCTAGGGGGCATCAATTTGAATGTATTTAACAATCAACTAGATTTAGCATTCATTGCCAGATCTGACAACACCAATCAGGGCATTATTGAATTATACTCTGTTTATTCAAAGACCATTTGGGAGAGCAAAAATAACACATTCCTCCTTTTACCCACCATTATTATCATCTTAAAACAACCCCCTCTGCCTCCTCCATGTTACAATAGCAGTTAGATTGTGGACTTTTTTATAAGGAGCATGATCATTCAAACAGTTGCCTCTACTGCTCCCTTCCATTCCCATAGCACACTGGGTCCTGCTCTTTCCCTAAACCTGAATTTACTCCTTTTGTCTTGTTTCTGTACCATCTTTTCAAATCCTCTTTGAGTTCACCTTGTTGACGAGACATCACTTGTAAATTCTAGACCTTATTCCTACTGAACTACTGATCACTGAACTTCCTTTCCTGACTTCTGCATTAGCTGAAATACTTAATGGTTGGCCTCCTAAGATTGTAGCCTCTGCTGCTTGAAATCTGTTGTCATCACACTTCTCAAAAAACAACCCTTGACCCCTTTTTCCTTGCAAATTACAAACCCATCTTGAGCCTATCTTTCTTTTCTAAAGTTGAACACAACTTTCTTGGAATTCTTTGTTGAGTCTACATTCACCAAAGTTGCAAATAACAGCTTAGTTGAATATGATAAAGGTAAACAATCCCACCTTATCTTCCTCGACCTGAATGTAACGTTTGACATGGTTGAGTACAAAGTTCTACTCCAAAGCCACAACTATTGACCTCCTGGTGCTGCATTGCAACTGATTCTCTTTTCATTCCTGCACTATTGCCTTTAAGATTCCCTGAGGCTATTATTCTTGGCCCCTCCTTTTAACTCATTTGCATACTGCTCCTTAGTATCAACATCCAGAATCATGGTGTCAGTTTCCATATACATATGTTGCTATGTTACATGGTAACTAGCTCTTTTCCTTTATTTCTCTTGATCCCACCACTGTCTGTAAACTGTCCACTTGTCTGAAATTTTCTTCAATTTTACAGTAGAAGAATGGAACCTGTGGTTTTTAGATCCTATCACAAACTCTGTTTCCTTGCCACTGACCCCAATCCTCTCAAAAGTAAATCTGAGGTTGAACCAGGTTGACTGTTACCTTGGTGATATATTTGACCGTAAGATGGGCTTCCTACCAGACATCTACACCATCACTAAAGACAGCATATCTCCATCTCTGTAACATATGGTGACTTTGATCTTGCCTCAGTTTATGAAACCATTGACTTTGCTTTTGTTACCTCTAGACTTGACTAATTGAATGCACTCCTGGTCAGATTCTTATGTTCTATTCTTCACATTCAGCTGAACTATCTAATTCACACTAAGTCTCACAAATCTTCCTTGTGCTTGTTAATCTATGTTTTTTTAAATTCAATCATCCAAGAAATGAGGGTGTCGCTGGCTGGGCCAGCATTTATTGTTCATCCCTAATTCCGCAGAGGGTGGCTAAGAGTCAACCACATTGCTGTAGGTCTGGAGTCACATGTAGGCCAGACCAGGTAAGGATGACAGTTTCCTTCCCTTCAGGACGTTGGTGAACTAAATGGGGTTTTCCCAACAATCGACAATGGTTTCATGGTCATCATTAAACCCTTAATTCCAGATGCTTATTGAATTCAAATTCCACCATCTGCCATGGCAGGATTTGAACCCAGGTTCTCAAAACATTAGCTGAATTTCTGGATTAATAGTCTAGTGACAATACCACTACGCCATATGTTGACTCCTGTTCAAACAGCATCATAATTTTAAAATTCCCATTCTTGCTTTCAAATCACTTCAGCTTCATAATCTTCAACAGCCCTAAAACTAGCTCTCCCAACCTTGGATCTGTGCTCTGCAAACTCTAGCTTTTTGAGCATTCCTAATTTTAATCACTGCACAATTGATAGCCATTCCTTCAGCTATGTAGACCCTAAACTCAGGAATTTCCTCTCTATATCTCGCTGCCTTTTTTTTCTGTCCTCTGTCCTTTAAGTCACTTCTTAAAATGTACTTCTCTGACTAAACTCTTGGTTATCTTGCTTAATATTTGTCAATTTGGCTTCATCTCAAATTTTGTTCAATAATAGGCCTGTGAAGTATTTGAGATTGTTAATAACATTAAAGGTACTATATTGTTGCAAGTTCTTGTGAGGAAGAGGAATTCACAATGGGTATATATGTGCTGGTATTTAAGATCAGTGATTATTGTGTTGTTTGATGGGTGTATATGTTATTATTTAGGGGGATTTAGTATTGTTGTATATGCGCTAGATATGAGGAAATGGATGTAGGTTTTAAGTAATGATCTAAACTCTACTTTGGTAGTCTTTTGATAAAGTATCTTGTTTTCTAAGGCATTTTATGGGGTGATACACCAGACAAGTGAGGTGAGCTTGTCAATTTCAAATTAGCTGCCAGAGTGTACCATAGAGCTATATTTAACATCCTGACACCAGTCAAACCCATGTTGTGGAGGAAAAAAGTTGAGATGAGGAGGGGGGAGATCCTTTATATTTAAATTTCTTGTTCAATACTTGCCAGCCATCATTTTGACCTGTGCAAGAATCATGGTGCGTGTAACCTGATATTCACACAATATGACATTGGGTTTAGCATGTTTAATCATGCATTTTTAAATGCTCCTGAAGTCTGTGTGAAACATGCCAGGTCAGTCCATTTGTTAACCTTGGAGAAAGCCTATAATGGAGTCAGGAAACATTTGACAGGTAAAGTTAAAAGACCTTGAAAATGTAAAATGACATAACTTATCATAGAATATTTAATTATGTTCACGTGCTTAAGGTAAGTCATCATTAAAATGAGCAGTATCGTGTAAGTGTTCAAATACATTGCAGTACTTTCTCCTGAGGATCAAGTTCTCTTTTGCATCCAGCGGGTTGTGAATCAGATATTAGTCCGTTATATGAATGCTTTGCTTCATTTTTTGCATTAATTTTGAAGTGCAGATATATATTGAGCCTTTGAAATGGCTGAACAGATGCCTAACTTCTTTGATTATAAGCCTATCTGTTGAACTTTTCATCTATTTGTGAACTTCAAAGGCACTAATGTATTAAGCACTAGAGTTTTGAATATACAGTTGTGCAGTGGAATCCCATTCTATATGCTTGGCTGTGCTCTAAAACCTAATTGAAAGTAGTGCTTTTTATTTAGTTTGACCATTTTAAGAGCTCTTAAGAAGAGCAATGTTTTCCAAGTCAAGTTTGAATAGATGAATGAAATGCTCATGCATATAAAAATAAAAACAAAGAATGCCTGCTGTATGTGGTATAGAGGAGGCATGGGAATATGGAACGAAGTTGGAAAATGAGGACTGGGGGTGGGGCGGGGTGGGGGGTGGTGGCGGCGTCAACTGATCTACAATCTGAGCTGGTACCCCAGAGAATGAAAGCAGGTCTTCTATCTTGCTGGGTTTGGCATCCATTCCCACCTTGGGCTTGCTTCTAAAGATGGTGGCCTTGACTTTAGCCTGCCCTGACTCCCTGGGTCGAAAATTACACATGTGCACGAGTTTCTTCAGAGCTTGGAAATTAGGTGATGGAAACTGGCCTGACTTGTGCTTACTGAGTCAATGATGAAATCTGGCCCATGGTTTCAAAATGTAACACAACTGTCAATTGGTGAATAATTTATTCTTGATATATAGGTTGATCAAAAGAACAGGGTGAACAGCAGAAATATTAACGGTCTCATAGATTATTCAGAGATAATGTCCTCCCGTTTCCCCCAGTATTGTTTACGGGTCCATCCACAAGCAAGCATGGTTACTACCAGTTTCTTCCAACAGTTATATTTTGGGACTCTCATTTTTACCTTATTGATTATGATACCCATGATACTTAGGAGCACTTGTCTTCTTCACTTAGATATTGATGTTCTAATACACCTGGTCTGATTGTCCTCCCCAGTAAGGGCTCACTCCGTTTCCTCTACTGACAAAAAACTGGATCTATTGTTCCTTGATTTCCACATCTGGGTCACACCTGCCATTTTTACAGGATCACAGTCTACACACCTCTGCAACAGTCCTACCTTTATTGTCATTTTAAGTTAAGTAAAACTCATCACACATTGCCAATCATACCCTCATTATATTTCCAACTGTAACTGTTCTACTAGTACAATTCTATTTGGAATGTTCATCAGAGTCAATTAATATTACATCACAAAAGCATGGATGTTACATATGGCAAGAGCTAGGTGTTCTTCAGAACATTCTACATTTCAGCAATTTTTTTTATCATATACGCTTATGCCAATTTTCTTCTTCAAGCTCACACACACTCAATGGTAGGAGGAAATAGTGTCTGTTTCTTTTATGCAGATTCTGGCCTACCCTTCAACGGATAAAATCTGGTTTATAATTGACTGCTATTTAAAATACTAAACTTATGCAACTTCTAACAAGCTAATACATCATTCCTCAACTTAAACCTTTTGTGGTTTGTATGTGGTCTGTAGATTTGGTGAAAATATTGAACTAAATGACAGAAATAGTTTAGCAGTAGGGTGATTAAGACAAACAATAATGTTAGAATATTCTAAATTATACCTTAAACTATACTTTCATAAAATGAGCCCTCAACTCTAAAGCTGTGTATGAAGTTTTTTAATAAAAACCTTCTAATCTTTTTCGTTCCTTCCTTTGTAGTGAAATTTGCCGCTGCCTACACTAATGGTAAGCAATTTCTTATTACATAAGTCTTTCTTTCTAAGTATTCAAGGAGTGAATATTTTTGGTTCTGTGGCGATATACTGAATATTTCTGTAGCTTATTACTTGATAAAAACAATTGCTTTGGAAAACTAGTTTCATGTCAAAGTGCTAGCAATACACAGCAGTTTTGCCATCAGCTGGAGAGGAAACACAAATGAGCATTTCGCATGGAATCCTTTGCCGATTCATTGAAGTCAGTGTAGAGCTTCTTGCCTGATCTACTTATGATTGCAAGTTCTAGTTTCCACATGACTCAACTCAGCCATTTAGGACAAAAACAGAAATTGCCAGCAAAACTCAGCAGGTCTGGCAGCATCTGTGGGAAAAAAAGCAAAGTTAAGATTTTAAGTCCAGTGTCTTTTCATCAGAACTCAGCCATTTAGGACCTAGCTTCCCAAACATTTCCCATTATGATCCCATAATGAGCTTGACGAGGGAGACCTTTGAGTGTTGGTTGGGGGTGTGGGGGCGTATAGTGAGAGAGAAAACCTAATGAAGAGGAAGCACAACTGCTATTACTTCGTTGGAACTCGAGATCAGTTATTAACTGCTTTAGAGCTGGTGACAACAAATTTTAGCTCACTGCCCCATTTGGGGTCCCAAACCCCAGTTAAGGAAGCCTCATGTAGGCTAAAAATTTGTCTCTGGTGGTAGCACTGGATTGATTGCCTGCTGCTTAATTTGATTGCAAGTAGACAGCTGATCCATTTTGTCCCACTACTCAAGACAAATTTCTACATCAATCTCTATATGTGTGTGATAATAGTGGAGTAATCAACGAAATATTACTTCTCTTTCTAGTTCCTGCAAATGCAATGAACCCAGATAGCGTTGTGGTGGCATACCAAAACATATCTGCCCCCATTGGGTCAGAAGTGATATTACAGTGCTACAGTCAACGAATAGTTTGGACCCAGGATCGTTTGAATGACCGCCAACGTGTGGCCCATTGGGACTGGTTCTCAATCAACGGTGAATACAAGGTCGATCGTGTGCTTGATATGTTCTCAGCAGGGGACCAGCGGCTCTATAACAGCTACAATCAAGGGAGAGTACTGATGTCAACTTCTGCGTTCTCCAGTGGAAACTTCTCTTTAGTGATAAAAGGTAAGAGCAAGCTGCCCTCCCATTTTTATTTTGGGAAATTTTACTTATTGTAATTGGCACAGCTGTAAAATAGATTGCAGTAAAGAGACACTTTTCATATCATCTAGGGAGATACAATGACACTGCCTATTGAATAAGGTAGGGTACAGAATATGCCTGTAGAATATGCTGAGGTACAATGGCACCATCTGTAGAATAAAGTGGGTAAAGAAGTATGAGTTGTTAGAGAAGTACTGTCAATGGAGCAAGGTGGCCCTCAACTAAAATATCAAAGGATGTTTAAGAAAATGAAGAGAAATAGGAGATTCATGACTAAAATTGGCATAGTTTCTTATCAGAATAATGTTTCAGTTAAGGCCAGACATAGGATCTTTAATTGCAGATCAGTTTGTTTATCTATGGTAGAAAAAAAACAGGGCACATCATCAAAGGACAAGAGTAAGAGATGAGAAGAAAGCAAGAATTTCAAGTCAACATGGACTTATTATCTAAACAGGAATTCAGCAAAGACAAGTACCATCTAATATTTATTGGAACCTCTAAGAATGCCACACAATGGGTAGATTGGTGTGAAATATTTGGACTTTCAGTAGGACCTTGATATGGTACTTTCAGAGATTGGTGGCTATGGGTAGGATTCTTGTAAAAAATGGAGGATGTAAATTAGATAATACATTAAAAGAAGTATAAGCAGTGATCCACAGTATTATGTCTATTTTGGACATTTGACATGTGACCTTTGTTCATAAATATCACTGATTTGGTGCAAGTGGAATGTCATGGTTTACAAATGATACCACGTTTGCGGCCAGAAAGCAGGAATTTAGAAGATCAATTAAAGTCAGTGTCATCAGTGAGGTTTAGCAAAGGACAGATAAATCATAAACATCCACTAGCATATATAACAGAATATGTTTATAAATTGATGCTGTTCAAGAATTCTGTTGAAATTTATGTTCATCAAGCTGATAATCATCTACTCATTCGAGATTTCTCCATTTGATACCAACATCACATATTTCTGTGATTACATACGGAAAGGGTTAAGATTTTGAGTAAAACTCTTGACGCTGGCCAAAAATTTGTCTCCAGCAATTTATACCACACCAGTGTAAATTCTTCTATTTCCTGTTCAACCAGCTTCATTAAAACTCTAAATAAAATTTTTAACTTACTGTCAAATAACACTGGTTGATTTGTGCTTTATTCACATGCAACAGAATCTGAACAGTCAGACACCCCAAGTTCATTTCACTCAAGATATTTAAAGCTAGTAGTTTGGTACGTGGCTTGGACCCCTCCCCCGCAAAAATAAACGGCTGTTCTCCATTCTGATTTGCTCTTCCTGGTTTTGCATGGCCAACTCTGAGAAATTTATACTGCATTGCTGCTTGTTTTTGATACTCAATCAAATTGCTTTTCTATTAGTGCACCACTGATGTAGCCATTTATCACTAGATTTTGCAGGAACACGTCAAACATTATCAGGCTGAACTGCCCTTTGCTAAAACCACACATACTTCCAGGATTATCCTGGAAACAAAAAAATTATCCTAGACTTCTTTTTTCCATTACCAAAACCTTCTTTAAACCGTCATCTTCTGGCCCCCTCCTTCGCCTTTAACAAGTGCATGGAGCTGAAAGACTTCTATGTCACTGCAATAGAGATAATCTATTCAGCCACCTGTCTGCAATCTGCCTTTCTTTTGTCCACAATGCCAAACTGCTGCTCAGTCTTCCATTGTTATGAATTTCACATCTTTCTCTTGTTTATCGCCTGTCTTCCCTTATGCACTGTGCTAACTTATCATGTCCACTTCCTCCTCTCAACCCGATTCTAACATAATAAAGGATATTATTAAGCTGGAGAGGGTTCAGAAGAGATTTACCAGAATGTTGCCGGGTATGGAAGGATTGAGTTATAAAGAAAGGTTAGATAGGCTGGGACGTTTTCCACTAGAGTGTAGGATGTTGACCTTATAGAGGTCTATAAAATCATAAGAGGTATAGATAGGGTTAATGGTAGGCGTCTTTTCCCTAGGTGAGTGATTTCAAGACAAAGTGGGCATATTTTGAAAGTGAGAGGAGAGAGATTTAAAAAAGACATGAGGGGCAATTTTTTTGCACAGAGGATGGTTCGCGTGTGGAATGAACTTCCTGAGAAAGTGGTGGATGCAAGCACAGTTACAGCATTTAAAAGACACTTAGATAAGTACATGAATAGGAAAGGTTTGGAGTGATATGGGCCAGGAGCAGGCAGGTGGGACTAGTTTAGTTGGGATTATATTCGGCATGGACTGGTTGGACTGAAGGGTCTGCTTCTGTGCTGTATGACTCTGTGATTTGCCTTCCTGGTTCAATTCTAGTTGACATCGTAAACAGTTCCCTCATGTAGATAATGTTACCTTCCATTTAAAAATGACTATTACCTTTTCCTCCCTCTCAAGACCCACCCTTAACTCATCTGAAATTGCAGTTTATCATTAATAATCAAATTTGACTGTCTTTCTAAAGTCCTTGAACATCTTGCTTTCTCCCAAATGCGTGCCTTCCTTCCTGCAACTCTGTGTTTGAATCTCATCAGTTATGTTTCTGACCCTGACTGGCCACTGAAGAAGCCCCAGTTAGAGGTACAAATAATACCCTCTCTGACTCTGACCACAATGCTCTATCTTTTCTCATCCTCCTCAACTTGCCTTCAGCTTTTGATATGACTAACCATAGCATCCTTTTCCAATGCCTTTTATTCTGTTACCTAGCTGAGCGGATTAGTCATTGCTTGATCACACTGTTTCCTCTCTCAATGTAGTTAAAACGCCTCCTTCAATGTCTTCCTCTGTCACACCTGCACCATTACTTCCAGCATCTCAAAAGAACCTGCCCTATGTCCTCTCCCATGAGTTAAAGGGCCTCCTACCCTCCCTCGACCTCTTCATCTCCAACTGCCGTCGAGACATCAATCGTCTCAACCTCTCCACCCCTCTCACCCACTCCAACCTCTCCCCTGCAGAACGTGCAGCCCTCCGCTCCCTCCGCTCCAATCCCAACCTCACCATAAAACCCGCGGACAAGGGGGGCGCAGTTGTAGTATGGCGCACTGACCTCTACATCGCCGAGGCCGGACGCCAACTCTCCGACACCTCCTTCTACCGCCCTCTTGATTATGACCCCACCCCTGAGCACCAAACCATCATCTCCCAAACCATCCACAACCTCATCACCTCAGGTGACCTCCCACCCACGGCCTCCAACCTCATCGTTCCCCAACCTCGCACTGCCCGCTTCTATCTCCTTCCCAAAATCCACAAACCTGAATGCCCTGGTCGACCCATTGTCTCCGCCTGCTCCTGCCCCACCGAACTGATCTCCAACTATCTCGACTCCATTTTCTCCCCCTTGGTCCAGGAACTCCCTACCTATGTCCGTGACACCACCCACGCCCTCCACCTCCTCCAGAACTTCCAATTCCCCGGTCCCCAACACCTCATCTTTACCATGGATGTCCAGTCCCTCTACACCTGCATTCCCCATGCAGATGGCCTTAAGGCCCTCCGCTTCTTCCTGTCCCGCAGGCCCGACCAGTCCCCCTTCACTGACACCCTCATCCGCTTAGCCGAACTCGTCCTCACCCTTAACAACTTCTCTTTCAATTCCTCCCACTTCCTACAGACAAAGGGGGTAGCCATGGGTACCTGCATGGGCCCAAGCTACACCTGCCTCTTTGTAGGTTACGTGGAACAATCCCTCTTCCGTACCTACACCGGCCCTAAACCCCACCTCTTCCTCCGTTACATTGATGACTGTATCGGCGGCGCCTCGTGCTCCCACGAGGAGCTCGAACAGTTCATTCACTTCACTAACACCTTCCACCCCAACCTTAAGTTTACCTGGACCATCTCTAACACCTCTCTCCCCTTCCTGGACCTCTCTGTCTCCATATCGGGCAACCACCTAGAAACCGATATTCATTTCAAGCCCACCGACTCCCACAGCTACCTAGAATACTCCTTCTCCCACCCACCTTCCTGCAAAAATGCTATCCCCTATTCCCAATTCCTCCGCCTCCGCCGCATCTGCTCCCAGGATGAGGCATTCCACTCCCGTACATCTCAGTTGTCCTCGTTTTTCAAGGACCGTAACTTCCCCCCCTCAGTGGTCGAGAACGCCCTCAACCGTGTCTCCCACATCTCCCGCAACTCATCCCTCACACCCCGTCCACGCAATAAGAACCAAAAAAGAATCCCCCTCGTCCTCACGTACCACCCCACCAACCTCCGGATCCAACGCATCATCCTCCGACACTTCCGCCATCTGCAATCTGACCCCACCACCAAAGACATCTTTCCCTCCCCACCCTTATCTGCTTTCCGGAGGGACCACTCTCTCCGTGACTCCCTTATCTGCTCCACACTCCCCTCCAGCTCCACCACACCCGGCACTTTTCCCTGCAACCGCAGGAAGTGCTACACCTGCCCCCATACCTCCTCCCTCACCCCCATCCCAGGCCCCAAGAAGACTTTCCACAT
>NC_063362.1:17617771-17680943 GCF_021869965.1 Rhincodon typus | reverse complement strand
ACCTTGTTGTCTCGGATTCTCCAGCATCTGCAGTTCCTACTATCTCTATGTCCTCTCCTCTTCTTCATCTACATGTTGATCCTTGGTACTCTTATGACCAGGACTCAGGCAAGGTTTCCCAATTTGTTATGCTTCTAGCCAGGATACTCCAAATGGTTAAAGCTCCCTTAGGTTAGTCACCTGCCTCCTTGGTTGGTTGCAACAAGATTAATTTAAATAACGATCCCTTTCCTTGTGTATACCTTTTCTCCCAAAGCCAAATGAACTTGTCTTTTACGAAGAATCAGCTAACTAGGCTCTCTTGAATGACCAGAAAGATTTAGTTTATTAATTACCGAATAGCTTTGAGGGGAACTTACAGTTTGTTGTGTTCCCCTGAATCTGCCTTCAACTTCTAGGTGATTGAAGACACCGATTTGGAAGATTTGTTGTTGTAAGAACCTGTGTGAGTTGCTGCAATTCACTTTGCCGGTAGTATACACTGCTTCCATTGTGCATGAGGGGTGAATGGGGTACCAGTCAAGCTTCTTGAGTGTTGTTGGAGCTGTACTTAGCCAGACAAGTGGAGATTATTCATTCACACCCCAGACTTATGCCTTCAGGATAGTACTTTTTAAAGTTGTCCTGGCATTGTTTGACATCAAGCCCAAATGGGTAGTATTCCAATTCCTTGTACCACCACGTCCTTGTATTTTCAAAGTTGTATCCAAACTGCTATCTAAAGGCACATGCACGAGAACTTCAGCCTGAAGGTCTAAGTAATTTGTGGAATGTCTTTTTTTTTCATCTGGTGAGTTTGATCTGTAGGTTTAGAGAGGGATTTTCTGAGCTTTGCAGATTGCTTAGTGCATGAATTTTAAGTCAAAATGTTAAAATCAGTAACTTGAAATAAAACATTTGAAGTAAGGACACGAGTAAATATACGGTCCCTCTGGAACCAGTTATGTCTGTTGTTCAATATGATAGTGGCTAATTATCTGCTTCAACCTTATTTTTCTGCCTGCTCTGCTTTCCCTTGAATCCCTGAGATCAGATATCTGTCTATCTCAGCTGTTAGTACGCTCTACAGTGGAGCATCCGTAACACTCTGAGGCAGTAAATTCCCAAGATTCACAACCTTCTACACAAAGAAATTTCTCACCTCAGTTCTAAATGATCAACATTCTATTTGGAGACTGTCCTCTCACATTTTTTCCATCAGCCTATCCACACTTTGTGCTAATATATAAACCTGAATGCATAAGCCTTTACCTTGCATATTAACCTGCTTTGGCACCTATGGAATCTTTTGGAAATCCAAGTTTACTGCATCTGCTGGCTATCCCTCATCTACCGGACAGACGAGGTGCTCAAAAAATTCCTACTGTCAAACTTCCTATTTTGCAAAACATTGTTGACTCTGTCTGACTGTCTGATGCTTTTTCTAAATGCATGTTGGCATTTTCTTAAATTATTCCAAAATATTCCCAGTGACTGGTGTCAGGCTAACTAATCTATAGTTCCCTGTTTTCTTCCTCCCTACTCTCTTGAATAGCAGTGTTCCACTTGGCAACTCCAATTTGCTGGGACAATTATAGAATTGAAGGAATTTTGGAAGACTGTAACCTGAGCATCCAAGATCTCTGCAACTACCTTTTTAAGAAACTTGGTAGATATAGGCCATCAGGTCCTGGAGATTTGTCGACTTTTAATCTCCAGAGTTGCTCCAGTGCTTTTCCTCTGCTGGTATTAATTCAAATTCCCCTTTGATTAGACTCTTAAATTCTACTTCTGGCATATGATTTGTCTGCAGTGGAGACAAACACAAAATATTGGCTTAATATCTTTGCCATTCCTTTATTTCCCATGATGATTTCTAATATATCTATCTCTCAAGAGAACAGTGTTAACTTTAGCTACATTCTTGTAAAAGCCCTTCGAATCTGTTCTTATATTCTTGGCTAGTTTAATCTCCCAAGGTTTTTTTTTTCCTTTTCATTAACTTTTTGGTTACCTTTTGCTGATTTTTAAAAACCTCCCGGTCCTCAGGCTGTATCTAGGCTGGTATTCTGATGCAGTGCTGATGGAATGCTGTCACATACCATTTAATCAAGGCCCCATCTGCCCTGTTAGGTGGTTGTAAAAGATGTCATGGCACTATTTTGAGAACCAGGACTGTTATCCCTGGTGGGCTGACCAATACTTATCCCACAACCAGCATCATAGAAACAAATTATTTGACCATTATGACGCTGATTGAAGGAACTTGTTATATGCAAGTTGGCTGCTATGCTTTCTACATTACAATGGTGTACTGTTCAAAATTGATTTAGTTTAGTTGACCATAAAGTGCTTTGGAATACCTTGAAGTAAAAGCAGTACAGAAATACAAGTTCTTCTTTCTTTTCATGAGTCCAAAGATGTGCAGTTTAGGTGGATTGGCTGGGCTAAAATTGCCCCATAGTGTCCAGGTATGTGCAGGCTAGGTGGATTAGCAAATGTTTGCAAGGTTACAGGATAGTTTGAGGGTGGGTGGTGGGTCTGGGTAGGGTGCTGTACGGAGGTTTGGTGCAGACTTGATTGGCTGAATGGCCTCTTTCTGCACTGCAGGGATTCTGTGATTCTTATTTCTATTATTTGCAATATTATAATCCTGTTTTAAACTAACATTATCCTTAACTTCCCCAGTAAGCCACAGATGATTATTTTTCACTGAGTTTTTGCTTTTTTATGAAAAATATTTTTGTTAAACATTCTGAAATTTTTATTTAGTTGTTTCCCACTTTAGTGAACACCATACCTTTTAGTCTATTTGTCCATCAAACCTGAGCCACTTCTCCCTTTGTGGAAATTAAAGGAAACAGAGATTTAAACTTTATACTTGGCGATGGTGCATTCTTTTCAATCAGGCAGGCAAAAGCTTTTACACTCCTGATCAAAGCTCGTGAGTGCTGTGATATTCATATTATGTCATGATCAGTGTATAAAGTAACTGGTTTGGTTTGGAGATTTTATTGAGGAGTGAGTCTTCTCATGGTTGAGACAAGCTGATCGTTAGTTTTTTGCTGTGAAAGTGATAATAGAAGTAGCTAGTATTTTATGTGTGATGCTTTCAAGTCTTTAAGCTTTATTTTAATAATCCACAGCGTCCACTAATTTCAATTACCTGTTACTTTCCATCTTTTACAGATGTTAGGACAAATGATCGAGGGATTTACTCATGTAATCTTCACCACCATTATTGTCACCTTTATGAAACAATCAAAATACAACTCAATATCACCAGATCAGGTAAGAGAAAAGTGGGACTGGCATCGGGTGGGGTAGATGGGCACAGACTGAAGGAAACATTTAGTCTATTTTTGGTGAGGTGACATGAGACTGCTTCTGTTCAAGCAAAGAAGATGAAGATACTAAAACTATGAAGGGCAGAATGGCTTGAAGCAGAATTTTTTAAATTCATCCATGTTAAGTGAGCATCACTAGCTAGGCTAGCATTGATTGCCCATCCCTAATTGTCCTGGAGAAGGCAGTGGCAAGCTGCCTTCTTGGACCACTGCAGTCTTTGGGGTGTAGAGATACACTGTTTTTAGGGAGAGAATTTCTGGATTTTGTTACTGCAACAAACAAGGAATGGCAACGATCTTGTTCCAGGGGAGGATGTTGTGTGACTTGGTAGGGATTATGCAGGTGGTGGTGTTCTCATGCATTTGCTGCCCTTGTCCTTCTAGATGGAAGAGATCATGTCTTTGGAAGGTACTGCCAAAGGAGACTGCTTTCTCTGATGGAATATTCTAGAATAAGAGATATAAACATAAGCAATTCAGAACAGAAAGTCGAAGAAACCTTATATATGGGGTGTCTGAGATTGTGGAAAGTGCTACTAGAGATGATGATTTGAAGGAGAAAACATGAGTAGAATTTTGCAGTTCACCAGTGGCAAGTTTGCAGAGGTGCAGGTCATGTAAAATATCTGGGTGGCCTTTCCCCCGACCTCTCCCCTGTTGACAATTTTATGCGGTATGTGCGAGACCCAGGGTGGCTCGCCAACCTTTTATCAATTGAAGTCTGGCCATGAAGGTGACACAGCCCGTCCAACGTCAGTTTGTAAGCTGATGAGAAATGTTCGGTCTCACTCTGTTTGGGCTTCAGGCAGGAAACAGGGAAGGTGGATGTCCTTCATGAAGGGCCCCTTTGCACATTGGCTCCCATCCTGAACTCCCATTCCCCCGCCTCCTCCAACAAGATTTGTTCTCATGAGTGCTTTCGACACCAACCACTCTCCATCAAGACTCTTCCTGCCATGATATTCCCACACATTATCTGGTCTTGGATTCTGGGACTTGAAATCTGGTCACTGCTGGTAAAGCATATCCTGGCCATTGCTTCAACTGACCCTGCTGGGCCTAAAGAGTTGCCAGCCAGTCAAAAAGGGCAGCAGCCTACTTGGACAAAAACCTCACCTCAGAACAGCTGAGGTTCCATCTCCAGCTAAGTTGACATTCTATGGAGTGGTAAATGGCTGTGGGACTACTGTGTTTAGCAAAGGCTGTTCTAGTGGTGGGCAGGAAACTTTGTCATCCGAAATGTTCTCCCCATGTCAACATTTAAGAATAGGTATTGATAGATAGTTGGAGGAAACATGAATTAAGCAGTATGGAACCAAGTCTTGCGTATGGAATTATGATACTGCTTGCTTGGTGCATAAACACCAGCACAGGCTAGTTGAGCTGAATTTCCTTTTTTCCTGTTATAATTTCAGTGTAATCCTTTGACTCGTTTGTAGACACATCTCTCTCAGCTGTCCCGGTTTAGTTTATAAAGGACATAAGCTCTCTTGCACCGAAGTACACAAGAGATTTGTGAAAATCATTGTCACTTCTAAGATGTATTACTTCCAGAGGATGAACAATCCTTTCTAACTTTCATTTTGGCTGGATTATTTGTATGATCTTGGACTCTGGAACACATTCTCATTTGAAAGTTGATGCCCATTGCATCTCATTTTAGGAGTTTTTAGATGGGTCAGGTCTCAGTTTAAAAGGTGGGACACTGCAACATATTCTCCAGCTCCTGAATTAATTGTCCTGAACAATCAAGTTATCATATTTTCATAGAATCCCGACAGTGTGGAAATAGGCCCTTCGGTCCAACAAGTCCACACCGACCCTCAGAGCATCCCACCCAGAACCATCCCCCTAATTTTCACATCCCTGTCCAGAAATCAGAGCACTCGGAGGAAACCCATGCAGACACAGGGAGAATGTGCAAGCAATCGTCCAAGGGTGGAATCGAACCTGGGTCCCTGGCGCTGGGTCCAGTGCTAACCACTGAGCCACCATGCCGTCCCCAATTTCTCTGGTTCTTGACAGTATCAATAATAAGTTTCAGCCACATGATGTTTCCAATTAAAGCATGAGATTATTAACTTTATATCACCAAAAAAAAATGAAATGACAGGGATAAAGAATAGAAAAATGGTGGTTAGGGCCTAACTATTCTATTCATTTTTTTATTTCCCCTGCCTATCACCTGCTCTCCATTATTTCTGAAACCCAGCTAAACATCCAAATCTATCCAGGGTAAGGTATGAGGGGAAATATATTGATTTAAGCTTTGTGTTGTACAGATTGTAAACATTAATGGATTTGAAGTGAGTTAGCTGTATCCACAAGTTGCAGAGGTCTGATGCCAACAAGCATTGTTTTATGCCACTGCTTTCATTCTTTGCAAAGGTCCCCAAATCTAAATGTCCCAGACTGAGTCGCAAAGTATGGAACTGGGCATTTGATTGATCACACCATGTGAGTGTTAGATTTTTGTGGGGTGAAATACTGACTAAGAGACCCTAGTTTATTGATGACATGATATGAATCAATTAGAATACTGCAAAAACTTTAGAATGACGCCATTGTTACCTGTCACTGTGGAATATAATGCTGATAAACATTTTGCCAATAAACAACATCTTTTGGTTACTTGTTCAATAAACAGTGCATAGCACATTCCAGGGAGGTTACTGTAAACACAGTGAACAGAAAAAAACTTCCCACAAATATGTTGCACCAGAACTGTTTCTATTATTACTTTTGCTGAAACAGTGAATGCTCCTTCAGTGCTTTCTTTGGGCGTTCCACTTGCTATGGGCTTTAAGTGATTTTGTCTTTTAGCCTCTCCTATTTTCTGGAAAGGACTACAGCCAGTCCTGAGGATAGAAATGGAATGCTTTTGTGGGTTTAGATTTTCAGTGTTATCTTGAATAATAACAGGATTGGACAGTAGGGATAGATTAATTTAAAGATTTATT
Organism: Rhincodon typus; assembly: GCF_021869965.1. Lineage (NCBI taxonomy): Eukaryota > Metazoa > Chordata > Chondrichthyes > Orectolobiformes > Rhincodontidae > Rhincodon > Rhincodon typus. The sequence continues at coordinate 17,674,657 of NC_063362.1, read as the reverse complement.
GAACATTAGGAGATTAGTACCAGCAAGTTATCACATCTGTATACTCAAAAGTAGTCTGCCCATTAGGGACTAGAGCAGCTCCAAACATTTTAAGTCTCGTCATGGAAGAGCAAAAGGTGGTTGACCACCACCCCCCCGCACCTTTATATTTATACCCTTAGTTACAGGATATTATGTATTCCTAGCACCTTTTCTCTCAACTGAACTTAAACCAGCTCTGTTCACATCTGAAGAACATCACACACCAAGTTGTGGTACAAAACTGCTAGCAGCTATTGTGCTCCAGTTCTCTCAAAATGATCTCGTCTCAGTGCGTTTCCATGATACGGCCATTCTAATCTTAACACTGCAACCTACATTAATCCTTATCTTTTAGGCAATTAGCAAACTTAATCACATTATCTTATTCTGTGATACATGTTAGGAAAACATATTTGTGGATTTTGAGAATTGGATCATTCCTGGGCTGCAAAGGACTTTTTGGGTGCAAAAGTTGAAAGGCCAAAAGAACTGGGGATTGTCTACTGTTTACAAAAAGCCAAGTGGCTTTGAAAGAAAATCTGTTAAAAGAAGGGCAAAAGATTATTTACTGCTTATAATAGGTGGACAAACATTTGGAGGGGGGAGCTGGGTTAGCGCTGATGGCTGTCTCTGAGAAACGATATAAACTTTAAAGAAATCCAGTTGAAGAAATATCTCAGTGAGCCATTTCCTGAGATTCTGAGATCTCCAAAAATCAGTATCTGTAATGTCCTTGTAAATCTTGAAAGCCGAACTGTTGATTTAAGTTGTAAGACCTGTGTCTCACTAACCTGCTACCCAAACAAGGATCTTCCATTGTTCTGTGGCTGACAACACGATTTCATTGGCAAGAAACTGAAAACCTATGACAGCATTAGCCTGGATTCTTGGTCAAGGGGGTTTTTCCACTAAATTTTTCCTCATAATTGCTCTGCAGAGCTGTGTTATTTCGTCTCATCTGTATGTTTAAAGGGATACTGTTTAGACCTGTGCAGTAATTGATGACCACTTTGGCCATGTGTTAGAAGCATTAGTGGTTTTCTAATATACAAGTTATTTTGAGAAATTCTCAAAATTATAGTGAGAAAGTCTCTTTTGTTCTGGGAAGCAATAATAAAGAGAAACAAATTAATTTTTTCTGATCATTAACATTTACACTTTTGGTACGGCTCATGGAGTTGTGTGGTTTTATTTTCAGCACACTCATCCTGTCAGTCATAATACTTGTTTTAAGTTATCAATCTGTAATATTTTAATACTTCCCCACATTTTCTTAAATGCTGTCAATGAAAGCAAACTGTTGAACAGCCCTATATATGAATGGGTCCAAGCAATGATGCGATGGGGGCATGATTTAAGGTAAGTGTTTTTTGTCAGGCAAGATATTGAACACTATCAAAGGAGGCAAATCAGTGACATTTGCCACTACTGGCTGACATATCCCCCATCCCAATAGTTGAGTTCAGAAGGAAAGATAAAGGATGGGAGGAAGTCACCTTTGAACACCTCTGATCATAGAGAAATGTGGATTGTAAACATTATCAATAAGGCAAAAATAAGATTGAAGAAAAGTGAAACAATTCCTCCATCTGGAATGATTTTGAAAGAATCAGTTGAAATAGCACCATTCACTAGGAGGGAATTGTCTCTATGGACACTTCTGTAGATGGAAATTCTGCCTTGAAAGATGGCTGTATGGATGAGTGAGGAAACCATGGATGAGTGAGGAAACCCATATAGAAGGGGATGACACTATTGGAGTGGTCGAAAGGGAAGGTGTACTGAGAGAACGTGACTCTCTTAATATCAACTTTGTGTTGATTCACTTTTCAAAGTTTCCTGAATGCTAAGGTTACACTATTGGGAATAAAATGCCTCTACTCGCTTTTGACATCTCCCTCCAACCTCCAGAATACGAGGTGCAAACTTGATTATTCCGTTACCTAAGGTGTCAAGTAAAATTAACTGCAAAGTCCATCTCTGCTCACAATATTAAATGCCTTGGTGAGGTCCACAGAGGTGTTGCGCAAGCATTTGGTTTGCTCACTACACTTATTGTATTTGACCAAGTACGAATACCATGCCTGTGGTACCTCTATTTTGTGTATGCTACGAAAACTGTGAGATTTACATTCACATAAGGATTGAGTGAATTTTGGCTCAACCTTACATTAATAGTATGCATTAAAAAAGTATCTTTCTTTGATTCAGAGATGGGTTTCACAGGCAGTAATTCTCCTACCTGGTCGTGCTTTGTTGCCCTTTTTAAATTACAGAACTAGCTATAATTTCTAAAAGAAATTTGATATCCATTGAATAACAGCATTATGAGCATTCCCCAATAGTTTAGTAGATCATAAATAGATTAACTGCTTGTTAAATGCTTGTTATTTGCCTCAATCTTTCCTCTTACAAGCAAAGATGAATAGAGACTTACTGAACCTGGTTTTATCCCGATATCATGCACCATTCAAAGTCGGGCATTCCCACAGATTTATTGCACATGTGCAAACCCAAGTTAACTTTTAACCTTCCTGAAGCAAATATTCCAGGGTTTTAATTTTTTGCCTGACCTATTTTATCATCTTATAATAATCTAGTTATAAATATATAAAAACACAAACTGCGTGAATTTACGTTAAATTTTCCATTCTGGATTTTTTTTCTCTCTACATTCATGACATAAACTGCCTATGTAAGCATGTCACTCATGCTCCCTTCTGCTAGTAGAGCCATTATCAGTTCCCCCATTGGAAAGGAGATATGATTAGAGTGTGATAACTTTACAAGGCAGTTTCCATTTAAAAAGGACAACGTAGAGATTTAAATTATAAAACTAAGGTTTCATTGTGTCAATTTAAAATTAGGACTGAATGATGTCTCTATATCTTGATACTTTGCATTCCAGAGCTCTAACTGCACGCAACTGAAACTATTCACTGTGCAATACCACAGCTTGACTGCTATTTATTACTTACACAATTTCTAATTGAGTGTGCTTTCTGTTTGTAGCAAAAAAGGTGAGGAAGATGTGGGATGGAGAGAAGACTGTGATTGTGGCCTTACTTGGCACAACTGTGGTCCTGCCTTGTGAAAATCACAACCACATTTGGACAGAAAGACATAGTGAAGAAGAGCAACAGGTGGTCCATTGGGACAGATCACCTCCTGGTGTCTGGCATGACCAGGCTGACCGTCTGATTGACCTCTACGCTTCGGGGGAACAGCGATCTTATGGTCCTCAGTTTATCAGGAAAAGGATGAATATATCAGAGACCGCATTCGCTGATGGTGACTTTTCACTGACAATCTCTAACCTTAGCTTGGGAGATGAAGGAATCTATTCATGTGATTTGCACCACCATTACTGTGGAATTCATGAGAGACGCATCTTCAACCTCTTCATTACAGATCCAGTCAAAGTGAACTTTACACATAAAACATGTAAGAGATTTTTCATATTCTGATTCATTAATAATTTTACATGTTAAATTTATGTTTAAATTTATAGGAACCCATCTCTACTTTAGGTATTACATTCTGCACCAAAAAAACAGGAAAGTAATCTAATTTCATGATTTTTAATTACACTTCTTTCCCTTTGGGTTTTTCATTTCTAGAAGTCATGGAACCAATGCTACATTCTCTCATGCATGTTAGCCTGCTCAGAAAGAGTCAGCATGTTATGGAGGTGTCACTGTTGAGCTAATCCTGTTCTGATCCATTATGCCTGTTTTTTATTGGGGTCATCAAATAGTGATTAGGAGCAGTAACCTTGGACAAATTTCCACTAGCTCTGGGATGTTGATATTTTAACACCCCTATTGCTGCCATGAGTGAGTTCAACAAACTCAAAATATGCTTGGATTTGAATTACAGTTCAGTGCCTTTTACAAACCAGAATACAGAGGAAGCTTCTTGAACTCTGCCTTACTGCATAGTGGCAGAGGTCTGCAGCATCCTGTGTCCAATTATTTGTTATGTTAAGACACCATCTTCAATCACTGGGAGAGAGTCTGATATGATCGCATTGTTGATGGGAAACATATCATTTACCAGTCAATGACATCTTATTGGCTGTCTTCTGTTGACAATATTAGATGCATAACCTAACCTATAACCTAATCTACTGAATGCAGAATGCACTAGAAACAACCACAAAAAGTTTGAAAATTTGACTAAAGTCTTTTTATTCTTTCTATTTTTTACTTCCTGTGTCTACTTCTCTTCCTCGGCTTTCCTATCTCTACTTAATATCCTTCATACTGACTGTCTTTGTGCCTATCTCTCTCCAATCAACTGTAGCTATTTCTTTGCAAACAAGTGACTATAAAAACAAAAGATGGAAAATTGTGATTTATCTATAGCCTTATTGTTAGCTAACTGTGATTAATAGGGAGATTCACAGAACCGGCTGTGATTGAATGATAGAATAGTTATGGCATACAAGAAGGCCATTCAATCAGTTAAGCTTGTTACAACTCTCTGTGGAGCAGTTTAGCTAGCCACTACACTTTTTCCCCATAATGTCACCTGTCAGGTGCTTATTCACTTCATTTGGAAAGTCACGATTGAATCTACCTCCACCACTGTTTCAGACAGTGCAATCCACTCACTGCATAAAAAAAAAATTTGGTTGTGAGCCAGCTGTGATTAATGAATGGGATTATTTGCATTTGTTGTTGTTTATTCTTAAAACTGTGCATTTGTCTTATTCATTTTTTTATTCATTCATGGGATGAGGGCATCATTAGTTAGGCCAGCATTTATTGTCTATCCCTAATTGCCCAGAGGGTAGTTAAGGGTCAACCACATTGGTCTGGAGTCATATGTAGGCCAGACCAGGTAAGGATGGTGCCTTCCGTCCCTAAAGGGCCAGATGGATTTTTCCGACAAGCAACAATGGTTTCATGGTGATCAGTAGATTCATATTGAATTCAAACTCCACCATCTGCCATGGCGCGATTTGAACCTGGGTCCCCATAGCATTACCTGGGTCTCTGGATTAATAGTCCAGTGATAATTCCAATAGGTCATCCCCTCCCCAGAGAACAGTTTGCATTCAGAAAAGTTTTATCTAATTTTTGATGTGAGATAAACCTAAGTGGGCAGGATGATGTACTCCATTCATTGTTTCAGACTCAAGAAAAGTACAGGGCTCCACTCAGACTCTTCGTATAAAGAAGAAATGTATAATTTTTTCTGTGTCAGAGACATTTGATCTTCAAAATAAATTGTGAAAATAAAGATGCTACGTTGTATTTTACCAACTGTCTAGCAACAGGCTGGGAGATGGGCACATTAAATGAGAGGGAAGGTGGGGGATGGTGTGCTTGTCGTCTTCTTGCCACTATGGCATTTTAGCATGGCTGGGAAGGTAGAGCACAAACACCATGCCTTTAAGCCAATTGGGCCAATTAAATAGCCAGTTGAGCCTCATCCTGTCTTTGCTGACATCCTGATGGCAAGTGGGCTACGTTTTGGTATTGGGAAACAGCAAGGTGAATGCAGGTGGCCTTCCTACAGGCTTGAGATTGAAGCCTTTAATGGAGCACAATGTGACAAAAGAAGTGCTCCCCTGTTAGCACTGGCCTTTGCTGCATTTGTCTCATTGCCATACTGCTGCCACTGAGTCTGTCTGACTGGCCCCAGTGACTCCAGATCCCACTGACCAGTTTTGAATGCACTTGAGCCTATGATGTCCTCTCTGTTCGGTGTAATCTGTTCCCAGTGGTGTTTCTGAACAAACAATCCTCTGACCAGTTGGTGGGTAGGGCAGGAGATCATTCTTTGACAGGTCAAGAGTCCTGATGGCTACCATTTTGATAACTAACAAGACTATAAGTAAAAATTCCAGCCAAGATGTTTGATACAGTTCTCATAGCAAATTAGAAATGATTAGTCTTGAAATCTGATTGTCCATTTGTCCCAGGTGTGAAGTCAGCACACAACATTCATTCACATATATAGCCATTGTTTCTATTTCTGCTCCTTTTGAATTCTAGAATGGTTACAACATGCATGGAGGCCATTTAGCCTGTTATGTCCATCTAGGCTTTCTATAAAAACTAGATTTAATTCCCCTGTCTTTTCCTAGGGAATTTTTCTCTTAAGATTATGATCCAGTTCTTGCTTGAAAGTCATGGTTGAACCTCCCTTTGTCTCACTTACAGGCTGTGCATGTCAAATCCTAACCACTCACTGCATAAAAAATTACTTTCTACACGTCAAGAGTTTAAACAGCTCATTATTTTGCACTCCTTCATGATTAAGGTCACTTTAAACACTACTAACTGCACTGATGTGCAGGCCTTGAGTTCATGCCTGGAAGTGCACAATAGAATTGTCATTGCTGTCAGACTCATAAAAACGGCACATACTCTGGTGTAAGTTATTCACCATTATACAAATGACACTTTGTTAAAACTCAAGTAGGTGGTAAGCAATGTCTCGTATCACTGAAGGATTTAATAATTGAGAACTCTTTGCATTATATATTTTAAAATAGAGCTGGAAACATCAAACTTTGTCTTAAATGAAAATAGCAGGACATGTTTTCACACACACACAGACTTTTGGTTTTTATGTTTTCACACAGCCAGGCCTCACTGTGGGGTGTGGTGTTATCTGCTATAATTGTCAGCACCACTTAGGAAGTATGTATGTCAAAAATCAGATTGCAGACCAACTAGCATGTTATTCAGGACAGTTTGACAGCTTGGTGGGGATTTAGACCCATTTTAAAATCTAAATCGCACTCAAGGTTTGTGACAGAAGCTGAAAGCCAGAGGCTTGTTCAAAATTGAACATTTGTTCTCTTCTGAATAAATCCAGTGAGGTAGCTCATGGTTTCTTTTGGACAAGCATTGGTTCTCAGGTAGATCTTATGTATGTTGCCTGCAATAGTGTTGTGGAAGCAAAGCTTCCCTTTTCTCTACATTAAAGTAAGGTGAAAAGAGAAAAGTTTCAGTGGTTGTACATTATCAATCTCTTTGAGAGCTGTAAAAGCCGACTTTCTAGCCAATTTCAGAACTGAATCCTCATACAGGCTTTTCATTTGCAGATAGAGGCAGCCCAGTACCTGCTTACAGCTGCCAATATGGTGTTGGATGCATTTCAAGCATTCTTCACGGAGCTGCACAAAATTGAATCCTTTTGCCCCATTTTGCATCCACAGGAAGGGTGAAACAAGGTCAAACTGTACTCCTAGAGAATCTTCTGATATTAGTGTTAGAGTTTTGTGTTCAGTGACAGTTGCAGAAGGATAAGGGGTCTCGAAAGCGGCAAAGATTGTGTCACATGTGACATATTTTCCTGTGTAGCAAAACTGAGGCAGGAAAGAAAAATACAGGGAAGAGAGACACTAGAAATCAAAAGAGTTTAATTGTCAGACCCCCAACACTTCAAAGATATTAGGTAGAGCAGTAAAAGTCTAGGAATGAGTGTATTGCAACTTAATTAATAGTAAACTCCACATGCCTCAACACATGTCTGAAGTCTCCAGGTGAAGGAAATCAGTTATTTCGGTTTCTTTCAGAACACAACCATTAAAAAAAAAAGTAGGGAAGTAGCAGTTAAATCCAAAGTAAGCAACGGTTTAATGTTGCTAGTGTTGGACATCTTCCCATATGTTTGACGATACTATTCTGAGGATCCCAGGACAAGTTTCCATCTTTAAAAAATCCTTAAAACAAGTTTTATATGAGGGAGAATGATTAGGATTTTAATTCAATGCAAGAAATTTAAAACATTAGCATTGAAGCTGTCATATGTGAAAGACACTGCTTCTGTTTGAAAACGTAGATAAATTTATCCCACCTGACATTGAATGGTACAGTCTTGGCAGGAGTCAGCACTGTGCCAGCATCAAGCAACTTAAAACTTATTATCTTTTTGCCTTAGCCTTTTGAGCTTTTTTTCTTCCCTCCAATCCTCATTATACTCTTCTAATACCCACATCTTATGACGTTATTTCTTTAAAAGGTGTTTTACATCCCCAACTGTTTTATGAAAGTTTGCTTCTAAGAATTTCCAGAAGTTTCTGAGACATGAACTGCATCCTGTTCATTGATTCGATACATATGGAAACCATGTGGAACTGGCTATATTCCAGCAGCTTAGTGTTCTTCAGCTCTCTGAAAAAATAACTATCAGGACAATTTGTTTCAACAAAGAATAAAATGATTTGAGCATATTAATTTCTAAAAGGCGGATGTGATGTGATACAAAGCTCAATGTTTATTTTAAATCTAGAAAATGTCAAAATATTAGTGACCAGAACCCTATACAGCAACTAACTGAATCACCAGCCTGTCTTCAACCATGTTGATCTTGGTTTTAACCCACGAATGAAGGATTGGGTTCTTGTTCCAGAGGCCCAAGAAAAGAAGGCAAGAATTTGATATTAAACAGTCACAACTTACTCAGGAACTCTGCTTGAACTCGAGTGAAAGACAGTAATTAGCATTGATAAGGCAGTGCTGAAGTCTGGGAGTGCATACAGCTGAACATTCCAGACAGCTAGGGTGTTATGGAAACCAGTTTAGAAATCTAATACGTTTGGAAATTTGATAGCTGATAGTTTGGCTACAGGCCTGTTGCATACTCTGTTGATTCCGAAATGTTCAGTTGGTGTATGAGTAGAAAATTAGTTGTGTACGTAGCCACATTGAAAATTTGAAGATGTTGCTTTCACTTGATGTCATTGTTGTAAGACAGAATAACTGACTTGCAACAAAGTTGAAGTACAGATCAGTTATAACCTAGTTGAATGGTGGAAAAAATGAAAGGAAATAAACAACCTATTCCTGTTTTTGTATCCATTTCTAGCATGGTAGTTACAGTTAGTTCAAGTTCGGATGGACCAGTGTTCAAAATGATTAACAGAGGTTTGTATTTTGGCTTTTTGTCTGATTTAAAAGATGCATTGTCTTGAGTTTGGTGAAGTATCCCAGGTCTGGTCCTGTTGCAGGTGAAGTTGCTGATCACTCCTCTGCTTGGAGATATGCTTGGGCTGCAAGACACATGGTTTCTTGAAATTTTATGCCTCTTCTTAGACCAACATTTGAGACCCATTCAGTCCTGCCAAGAAATTGAGTTATCTACTATAAACAGGTTTAAAACTAGAAGGTACAGAGTGAGGAGAAGAAAGAGATTTGAGTCGCAGGATTTACATAAAAACTAAGAAATAGGAGTAGGACACTTGTCACCTCACGCCTCCTCACCATTATGTAAGATCATTCCTCTTTTATTCCTCTTCATAGCCCTCAACTCCCAATCATACAAAGTTCTGTCTACCTCTTATTTAAATGCCTGTAGCGATCTAGCTTCCACAACTCTTCAGGCTAGAGAATTCCAGAGGGAGAACCCACGGGTTCCAGAACAGTCAGAAAAGCTGTCAAGGAGCTGGGCACGTTCTAGACCTGTACCATTTGCGAGTTAACATTTCATCTGGTCCACATGCTTGTTCAAGACCATCACACCTGCCTGAACTTTATACGTCAGTGCACCTGACCTCGCGTTGACCCATGCAGGGCCATTCCGTAGTTCCTACTCCAAACTTCATCCCCTAAAGTAAACTATCTCTTTCGCTTAGTGGAGTCTTGCGTCTCTGATGCTGTTTCACCCCCCTCCCCCGATCTGGGAAGATCAGATTTAACCTGATGTGGAGTCTTCTCCCCATTAGCAACTCTGCTGGATCTATCCCTCTAGTTCCAAGAGGGGTGGTCCTACAGTCAAATAGGAACCAGGACAGTTTGGTATCTAGTTAAGCTGTAGGCTGTTTCTTTAAGCCTGCCTTCAAAGCTTGGACTTCTCTTTCAGACCATTGGATGATGGATGGAGCTGTCCTTATATGAGAAATACCATTCAACTTTAGGAAATACTCAAATTCCCTGCTGGTGAATGATGACCCATTATCTGTGACCAACAATTCCAGGAGTCCATGTATTGCAAAAGATTTGTGCAGTTTTTCTATTGTCGTCCCCGTGTTTGACGAATGAACTCTATGCACGTCCACCCATTTTGAGTGGACATCCACAATGACTAAGAACATTGAGCCCATGAAAGGATCTGCATAGTTGATGTGTAACTGAGTCCAGGGTTTACCCGGCCATTCCTACAAATGAGGGGGAGCTGCTGGCAGTAATTTTTGTCTTTGTTGGCTCTCTTGGCACTGCCCCACCAAGGCAGCTATGTCTGCATTCAATCCTAGGCACCAGATATAACTCCTCACCAACATCTTCATTTTGGAACCCTTTGGATGACTGTGGTGAAGTACAGCCAGTATCTGGTCATGACCTTTGTTTGGGACAATCATCTTACTCCCCATAATAATACACTGCCCTCTATTGTGATCTAGTGTCAGCGGGTCCAAAAAGGATTCATTTCTGTTTGTGATGACCCTCTGGTTTCCCTCATCACTACCAGCTGTTTCAGTTTTGTCCAAAGTCTGATATTGTCAGCTGTGACTGAAAGTGTGTTCAGAAAATTTAAAACCATAATGGACTCTTCCAGTGGTGGTACCACCAGTGGTGTATGCGCCAGCGGGAGGTGGCTCAATGCATCCGCATTTGCTAATTAGCCTCCCGGACGGTGTTCCAACTTGTAATTATATGCACTTAGTATCAAAGCTCACTGCTGAATCTGGCCTGAAGCTGTGGGTGACAGTGCCTTGCTGTCTTTAAGTAGACCTAGCAGGCGTTTGTCGTCCATTTTTATTATTATTACAAAGTTACATCCTTGAAGCTATTAGTGGAACCACCTGACTCCAAATGTGACCGTCAAAGCTTCCTTCTCTATCCCGGTGTTTTCACGCTCTTTATTAGCCAAAGTCCTGGATGCATACACTATTGGGCGTTTCTCTCCATTGGGTTCCATTGGGCTACCTATGAGTTAACACAAATGAGCCATACTGGGAGGCATCGCATGTCAATACCAGATTTCATTTGGAATAACAGCTTGCCAACACCTTAGAGAATGATTGCTGTTTCTTCACTGTCGTCAAGGCTATGGCTTGGCTGTGCCACCATTTCCAAGGCTGACCCCTTTTTAAGAATTGATGCAATGGTGCCAGGATAGAAGCCAGGTTATGTATGAACTTTCTTTAATGATTCATCAGTCGGAGGAAGGACCTAAGCTCCGTAACTGACATGGGAGCCAGGGCATCGTTGGCCGCCCTCGCTTTATTTCCAACGAGTGTAACCTAGACTTATCGACTCTAGCTCAAGTAGGTCACTTGGGGTGCCTGGAACACATTTTTCCTTTCGAAGGTGTTCGCCAGCCTGGGAGAAATATCTAAGGACTATGTCCAAGTTCTCTAACCCATATGGGTATGAATTGTAGCATACTTCCGGGAATCCTCATCTAATCACAGTTGCAAATACATATGGCTTATGTCCAGCTTCGTGAAAGACAGTTCCCCCCGCTGCGCCAGCTTTGTGTATAATTCCTCCTCTATGCGAGGGATTGGGTATTTATCCAGCTGTGAGAAGTGGTTTACTGTTTAAAATCCCCACAAAGATGAACTGACCCTTCGGCTTCACAATCGGTACGACCGGTGCTGCCCATTCCGAAAACTGGACTGGTTTAGTGGTTTGTTTATTTTCCAGCCTTCTGATTTCTGCCTCTACTTTGGCCCGTAAGGCAAATGGCGCTGGGCAAACCTTGCAGAATTGCTTCCTGGCCAGTATGCAAGGTAGCCTTGGGTTCTTTGATAGTCCTTAGACCTTCCTGACAAACATCCGTTGATTTAATTAGGACCTCACTCAAGCAACCATTTTCTAATTGAAAAATTTTGAGCCAATCTATGTGAATCTTTCTCAACCAATTTTGTCCCATCAAGCTTGGGCTTGAGCTTTTTACTGCAGTCAGTGGTAACTGAACCAGCTGCTTCTCATAAGAGACTGGAACCAAAGTTGTACAATTAATCTGTAAAGCTACCCCGGTATAGATTCTCAGTCCAGCCAAAGTCTTATGCAAACTTAAGGGTTGGAGTCCAGAGCGATCTGTGATCACTGAAACGGCCGCATCAGTATTGACGTCTGTTAGAACCGCTTGACCATTTAACCAGATGTTAATTTTAATTGGCTCTGATTTGGATTTTGCTAAGCAATTTAACTGTTCCAAACCAGAAGTAGTTGGACTTGCCAAGGTGTGGACACTCCTGGATATCGGCCTAGTACTTCTATTACTCAACTTACTTCTGGTGGGACTCTTGCTGTCTCGAGTCCGCATACCGGCAGCAACAACAAAGGCATGCCAGCCCGGATCCTGAAGAAACTATTAACCATTTGGCTGAGGCTTGGTTTTGTTTTGGGGTTTTGCTGTAGGCTGACCTAGAGTCCTTCTGTTCAGGATATGTCCTGAGTGAGGCTCTGCAATTTTCTTCACTCAAATGGTGTTCCCCAATTTCAGTCAGACTGCTGAGTGTGTTATTTGCATTGGAATACCCTGTAACTCATATGCTCCACTTGCCACATTTTCCAGTGATAAAGCCAGTTGCAGTGCCTGTTTGAAGTCCAGTTGGCAGGCACTTTTGCATGGTTACATCATTAATCCCACATACCGAACAAACAGTCTCTCAGCATCTCATTAAGTGTTAAACCAAAGTTACGTGCCTCTGCCAGTCGTCTTAACCTTGTCAAAAATCCCTGTACGGATTCCCCTGGTTCTTGAATTGCCAAGTAAAACCAATAATGTCTCAGAATTAGAGGAGGCTTGGTGTCATTAATATTCCTTAACCAGATCTGTCAACTCTTGAAAGATTTTAGTATTTGGTGCCTCAGGGAAAGTTAGGCCCCAAATAACTGAAGAAACTCCAGGTCCACAGCTGTCAGGAGAATTGCTTGTTGCGTTTCATCTGCCCCAATGTCATTTGCCCAGAAAAAAATAATGCATTCTTTCCACACATTGGGCCCAGTCTTCAGCAGGATCGAATGAGTCAAACTTACCAAATAACAGCATGATGCCAGAAATGCTTACCCCAATTGTGAGCAAATTTCTTCGAGAGCATGGTTTTCTCTTGTTGCCACCAAGTAACTCCACAGAGGCCGGTTCTTGTCACCAAGTCACTGTTTATTTACATGTGGAGAGTCCTTGACACTGATCCTATTCCCTCAGAGCCAGCTTTCAGCGTGAACAGAATCTCTGACACTCCTGTTTATTTCTGTCAGCCTGGGTGCCTTGACTGGGGCTTTTATTCTGGTCCAAACAGGGAACTCATGTTCTATGACCTCTATGAGGTCACATGGCTGACCTCATTACAATCACTACACTCTCTATTTAACTAATAGTCTGCCTGTGATTCCTGCTACCAATGTGCATGACCTCACACTACCCTACATTAAACTCCCATCTGTCAAGTTTTTGCCCATTCGCTCAACTTTTCCATTTTCTCATGCGGATTCTGTATGTCTTCACCGCAACATGCCCTCTACCTATTTTTGTATCAGCAGCAAATTTGGACACATTACATCTATTCCCTCCAACAAGTAAATAATATTTGGTAAATAATTGAGGCCCTGGGACTGATTCTTGTGGGACTCTGGTTAATTATTTACAATCTGAAAAATTCGCATTAGTCCTAGCTCTCTGTCTTCTGTGTAATAATCAGTTCTCAAACCATGTTAACATATTACCTCCAATGTCATGAGCTCCTGACTTGTGCAGTGAACTTTATGAATGCTTTTTTGAAATCCAAATATATGACATCTACCAGTTTCCCTTTATCAGCTTTGCTTATTATGTCCTCAAATTACCCTCGCAAATTTGTCAAACATGATATCCCTTCCTTTAAACCATGCACTGGATTTGATTGTGTTAAGCTTTTCTAAATGCCCTACTATTTTTTCCTTACTATGGAACTTTAGTATTTTCCCAACAACAGATGTTAAACTAACTGGCCCACATTTTCCTGCCTTCTGTGTCCCTCCCATCTTGAATGGGAGCTGAACTGTCGAAACACTCAGGATCCACTGAGTTCCAGATTTTCAACCAATGCCTCCATTATCTATGCAGTCACTGTCACTACTCACCACCACACATCTGTTTCTTTTTAACAAGGCTACTCAGTCTCCATTTCCTCTTTGCCTATTTTTCCAGATTGTCAAATACCCTTGAATATTGAGTTCCTAGACCTGGTCATCCTGCAACCACATCTCTGTAATAGCCATCAAGTTATATTTATTTGTATTAGTTACAACCATTTTGTTCAAATTATACAATCATTTTGTTCAAAGTCTGTAACTATAATATCAGTCTGTGCCTATTTTCAGAGACAGAAGTAAATCCCTCGTTGTTGTCCTTAACGTAAACTTAAATACAGTTGACAGTAACATTGTCAGAAAACGTTTAAGCTCTAATTTTTGACAGGACCCTTAGCTGATGCAATGCTTGTTGCCATGCATGATATGGATTGACCAATTAAAATGCTCAGGATAATGCCCTAGAGAACAATATGATGAAATCAGTAACATGACTAACGTTATTACTGTTTAATTTATTAAGTGTTTGATTAATTAGAAAATGAAAGTAGAAGTTGTCACCAAACAGACTTTCTTCGGAGCTGAATGCACTAATGTGGCAGCATATTACAATGCAGAGATGAATCAGGGACTCTTGTGTGCCTGAAAGCTCCATGGGTTGTGATCCTGCTTATTTAATCCTGGCTTTCATGTTTGGCAACCCCTCTGCATAGTTTTGTGTCTGAACCAAAAATAGGATAGCCTTAACTTCTTTTCCTTCCAGCCTAAATCACATATCTCAGGTCCCAACGCCCTGGAATGCTCCATATAACCACTAGACTGCTCTGAATTGGAGACCCATGTTCCACAAAAGGATTAAGGACTGGACTTTCACTGTCAATGCAGATGTTTGATTAGGGAAATTTCCTGATACACTGGAATGCCTCAGTAAAAACTATCTCAATTCATGCAATTTTTCGCTTCAGTGGCATTGCTTAGATGTATTTGGACCAGTGACTCTAGAGGCAGAACAGAGAAGACAACAAGATGGACTGGTTGGAAAGCCTGGCTCATTTTTGATTTCAGTTGTTTCAAGAGCTGTTGGGACCTCAGTCCCTTGCTCCTCATACCTTTCATGCCAATTCTTGTCCCTCAACCATCCTCATAGACCCTTTTATCCATCGTGCTTACTCATGCCACATATCCCACATGTACCCCTTATAGTCTCCATGCCCATTTAATGCTAACTCGTGCCGCACCACCCATGGTCTATTATACCCTCCAGGCTACCACCAAAGCCACTCAATCACTACCCATCATAGGTCCCAAATGGAGAAGGATATACTTAAACTTCTACGAATAATCTTACACAACTCTCATTCTTAAACACCTCATACTGATCAAAAGCTCCCAGTCACAGAACCTATTCAAATCTTTTAACTCTCCTCAATGATTAATATGCTATAAAAGCAAACTTCTATTCAGACCATGTCAAAGACAACTAATCCTTTAATAGATTGTTCAAATTGTCAATGAAAGTATAAAATTAGAGCCTCCTGCTGAGATAACTAACTTTTGAAACTTAGACAAGAAATCATAATGATACAGCACTAACCATTAGTGTAATATCAATAAAGAACTCAACTGTAACTGTGTGAATAACTTCTACGTTTTTCTAACCTATAGCTGATGGGTTATCAGGAGGCCTTCAAGAAAGAGATAAATTTCTAGATTTTAAAGGCACCAAAGAGTATGGTGAGGAAATGAGAATATGGTATTGAGATGTCATGATTCTGTTGAATTGGGCCAAATGGCTTTTTATACAATTGTTTCTAAATGTGGCATTGACATTTGTTTATATGTATAACCTGAAAAGTTGAGTGAGCAAACACATGGCAGATGCATCAGATGTTTCTCATTTAATTTTGTATATAATAGATCACAAACAATGTGAGAAGAATTGTTGTGACATATTTATACAAAGTGTATACATATTTATCTGCTTGCTAGAGGTTGAAAGTCTTATTTTGATAATTTACGAGTGAAGTTTGGGTGAGGGAGTATTCTTGAACAATCTGACTTACTGTTCTATAAAAACTGATTAATTCCTCAACTTGTCAGAGTTAACGTTTCCGGTCTGGTGACCCTTCCTCAGAACTCAGTCACAGCTGCTGCCAGACCTGCTGAGCTTTTCCAGCAAGTTCCGTTTTTGTTCCTGATTTACAGCATCCGCAGTCTTTTCAGTTTTAATTCCTCAACTTGTTCTTCTGATGTGAAACCTGAAACTTATAAGCAATATAGTACATCTTGGTCTCTATCTTTTCTCATCAATTTCAGCAAGTATCTGGCTTTGCTCAGTGGTAGTATATTTTTGTCAGATGCTGGTGGATTCAAGTCTCACTTTTGAACCTATAATCTAGGCTAACATTTCAGTGCATTGTTGAAGGCCCCATCTGCTGTGCTAGATGACATAACAGATACTATAGTACCATTGAAGAAAGATCAGAGACACTTTTTCCAAGTTATCCATGGTCAATATTTACCAACTCAGTCAAAATAGATAATCTAGCCAATATCAACTCATTGTTTGTAGGACCTTGCTATTTGAAAATTGGCTGCCTTGTTTCCTAGATTACAAAGTGATTATAATTCCTAAGTACTTCATTGGCTGCAAAGTGCTTTGGGATGTTCTGAGGTTGTGGAAGTGTTATTGTAAGTTCTTTCTTTATTTCAACTTACAAACCTGTACAGTTACTTAAAATAGAGACTTAAATGATAAAGCCACCACGTAAAGCTAAACTTCATAACCAAGCTCCAAAGTGGCCGGTGGCACTAACAAGAAGATCAGGAAGTCAACAGTGAATGGATTCCAAATCATGCATGAGTGACTTTATTTTTGAAGATTGTTTGTCTGTTTATTTCTGTCTTTAGCAGCTACGTCAGTTGAAGTCCCGAAAGTCGTCAATGTTTTTATTCCAGAACATTCTTCACATTTCCTTCATCAATTTGGATACATCCTGGCAATGCTACTGTTACTGGCTATTCTGATAACCATCATTGCCCTGATTACCCATCGACAAAGAAAAAGAGGTGATGTCCATAATTTCTTAATTTTTTAGTGGTTACTGATTTTATTCTTACCGGTCTTTTCCACCCCCACCCCTGGCCAGACTCTTTCAGTACACATGGTATACAGGTAACAGAGTTGGGGATTGGGGAGAGACTCGCTGTTTGCTGGCTACTAATTAGTCAGTTGTTTGGAGATATATGGGCAAGATTCGTACTGCTGTCTCCCGCCTGTTCCTGTATCGGAGTGGCTATCCTATGTTTTCCAATTCAGTCATAGGCTGAAGCATGTGTATATGTGCATACATGTGCTTGTCCACTTATATTGCAGAGATCCATTTGGTGAGGGATAGAATTGGAATCAATGTGTGCACATCTTTTTTGTTTATTTACAGATGTACACAACACAAACACAGACCTCTTAGCCTAACAATGACAGTTTCTAGTGGTGTATCTTTTAATAAATCAACAGTTAGTGCCCACCACCTACATAAAATGTAATACAGTTAATATACAACTAACATCTGTACCTTGAAAACATCAAGAACAAAAGGGCAAAAGCTTAACATTAGAACCAGGACATTCAAAAGTGAAATCAGAAAACACTTTTTTGTGCAAAGAATCATATAAATCTGTTCATTAAATGATTGGGCATGCTAGGGAATAATTGGGATTTTCCAGACTTACAAGGTTGATTTATTTTTGTTAGGTAAGGATTTGGAGTTGAGGTACCATACAAATACAGAAAATAGGAGCAGGCAGAGGTCATTTGGCTCATTGAGCTTGCTCCGACATTCAACACGATCATGGCTGATTCTCTACATCAACACCATACTCCCACTCTTTCCCATATCCCTTGATAACTTTCGCTTCTAGAAATCTATCTAATGCTTTCTTAAATATAAACTTAAATATCATTCTTAGCCTCCACAGCTATCTGTGGTAGGGAATTTCAAAGGCCCACCACCTTCTGAATGAAGAAATTTCTCCTCCTCTCAGTCCAAGATGGCCTACAGCATATCTTGAGACTGTGTATCTCTTGTTTTAGACCCCCTACTATCCCTGCAATTATCCCTACATCCAGTCTGTCCAGTTCTGTTTGAATTTAATGTGTTTCAGTGAGATCCCCTCTCATTCTTTTGTACTCCAGTAACACAGGGTACGATTGACCTACTGTCTCCTCGTATGACAAACCTACCATCCCTGGAATCAGTCCAGTGAACCTTTGTTGCACTCATTCTGTGGTTGGTATATCTTTTCTTAAGGCAAGACCAGTCATGATCTAATTGAATGGTGGAGCATGCTCGAGGGGCTGAATTATTTCCTGGTTTTATATTCCTACATTCAGACCTCAGTAAACAGAGAGCAGCTGAGGGATGCATGCTTCCTCTTTAGTTTACTATTTTCCTTTTTTCAGGTCTCCATTACAATGTGAAGACATCTCAACCGTAAGTATTGACTTATTATTCATCTTCCTTTCACTGCTATCAAGAACAAACTCCTTGGATGACTTGTGATCAAACTGTATACTTATAACATAATCTAAGCAACTAACCAGAGAAACCTTGAATTAAGGCCAAAGACCTTTTGGTGGAGACCTTCAGCCAAGTAACGCAAGTTTCTCGACCATGTGGCCTGCAATTCTTAAAACTCCTCTTTGCACCCTGAATAGGGCAACCTGTCTTGAGGGAAAACCAAAAGCTGATGCTGCAAACATCCCAACCTGAAGAAAACATGCACCTTTCCCAGAAAGCTCAAACATTCTGTCTGCAGTGGCAGTAATTTGCCACATGAGAAACCTGTGTGGTAGATTTTATTTACATGCATTTTCAGAAGTGGATGTCACGAGCATCATCCTTAGGTGCCCTGAATAAAGATCACCTGCCTATGTGACATTGCATTGGATAACACTGTGGCTAAATCTGGGGAGTGCACACATCTGCTCCTGTGTCAATTGAATTCAATTCTGGACTCCCAGGCATCAATCTGATATTCAGTCATCTGCTTTCTCTCTCAGGATCGAAGTCTGGTGCTTCCTACCTCCAGGCTTTCATTTATTTATGCCTGTGTCCCAGCTTTTGATCTCCTTGCTACTCTTTCTCCGGTTCCAGTTCTCCTGTCTGACTTCCAGTTCCAGATTCTCAATCTCAGATTCCTAATCTTCTTGCTGCCATCTTGCAGGCTCCTGCTCCACTGTCCCCGTTTCACAGTCTTTTCCTGCCCTTGCTAAGGCTCCACTATCCTATTCTTCTGTCTGAAATCGTTTTTAAAATTAATCAATGAGATATGGACATTACTGGATGGTCCAGCATTTATTGCCCTTCCCTACCTGCCCTTGAGAAGATCATGGTGAACTGCCTTCTTGAATCACTAAAGCATATGAGCTAATGTTAGACCCACAATCCCGTTAAGGAGTGAGTTCCAGGATTTTGATCCAGTGACATTGAAGGAACAGTGATGTATTTCCAAGTCAGGGTGGTGAGTGACTTGGGGAGAACTTGTAGGTGGTGATGGTCCCATATATCTCTTTTGTCCTTGTCCTTCTAGATGAAAATGGATTTGGAAGGAGCTGTCTAAAGAGCCTTGCTGAATTTCTGTAGTGCACCTTGAAGGTAATGGTACAGTGGAAGATTTGCCCTGCCATTAGGTTGCAGATTGGAGTACAATTCTGCTGCTGATAGTCCACGGAGGCACATGGGTGCCCAGTCTTGAATTGATTTTGGTTGGAATTATTGTTGTCAAATCTATCGAGATACAGTGAAAAGTATTGTTTTCTGTGCTATTCAGGCAATTATTATTGGAGAGGATTCTGAGAGATAGTATTTATGATTATTTGGAAAAGCACAGTTTGATTAGAAATAGTGAGCGCAGCTTTGTGAAGGGCAGGTCATGCCTCACAAGCATTATTGAATTATTTGAGGATGTGACAAAACACATTGGTGAAGGCAGAGCAGTGGATGTGGTGTATATGGATTTTACCAAGGCACTTGATAAGGTTCCCCATGGTAGACTCATTCAGAAAGTAAGGAGGCATGGGATTCAGGGAAATTTGGTTGTCTGGATACAGAATTGGCTGCCCATTAGAAGACAGAGGGTGGTAGTAGATGGAAAGTATTCAGCCTGGAACTCGGTGACCAGTGGTGTTCCATAGGGATCTATTCTGGGACCTCTGCTCTTTGTGATCTTTCTAAATGACTTAGATGAGGAACTGGAAGGGTGGGTTAGTAAGGTTGCCGATGACACGAAGTGGATAGTATGGAGGGCTGTTGTAGGTTGCAACGGACATTGACAGGATGCAGAGCTGGGCAAAGAAGTGGCAGATGGAATTCAACCTGGAAAAGTGTGAAGTGATTCATTTTGGAAGGTCGAATTTGAATGCAGAATACAGGGTTAATGGCAGGATTCTTGGCAGTGTGGAGGAATCGAGGGATCTTGGTGTCCACGTCCATAGATCCCTCAACGTTGCTACCCAAGTTGATAGGGTTGTTAAGAAGGCGTATGGTGTGTAGGCTTTCATTGGCAGGGAAATTGAGTTTAAGATCTGCGAGGTTATGCTGCAGCTCTGTAAAACCCTGGTTAAACCACACTTGGAATATTGTGTTCAGTTCTGTTGCCTCATTATGGGAAGGATGTGGAAGCTTTAGAGAGGCTGCAGAGAAGATTTACCAGGATGCTGCCTGGACTGGAGGGCAGGTCTCATGAGGAAAGGTTGAGGGAGCTAGGGCTTTTCTCATTGGAGCGAAGAAGGATGAGAGGTGACTTGATAGAGGTTTACAAGGTGATGAGAGGCATAGATAGAGTGAATAGTCAGAGACTTTTTCTCAGGGCAGAAATGACTATTACGAGGGGGCATAATTTTAAGGTGATTGGCGGAAGGTATAAGGGAGATGTCAGAGGTAGGTTCTTTACACAGAGAGTAATGGGTGCATGGAATGGACTGCCGGCGGTGGTAGTGCAGTCAGATACATTAGGGACATTTAAGCGACTCTTGGATAGGCACATGGATGATAGTAAAATGTAGGGTATGCGGAGTAGTTTGATCTTAGAGTATGTTAATAGGTCAGCACAACATCATGGGCCGAAGGGCCTGTACTGTTCTATGTTCTATGTTCTAAGTCATATCTTGCAAAGCACATCAGGGTGGTAGAAGAGAATGCAGAATATAGTGGCTGAATCTTTTCAAAGTCAATCCTATTTAGCATGGTGTAGTGCTACATAATACAATCTAATGTATTCCCAGTGTGATGGACTTTGTCTCCACAGGGACTGTGCGGTGGTCACTCTTACTGTCATGGGTAGAAGCATTTGCAGCAGTCAGATCAATGAGGATGAGGTGAAGTATGTTTGCTCCACTTGTCAGTTCCCTCACTACCTTCACCACTATTGGGGTTGGGGGTGAGGGGCGGGGGAGGGAAGGGGTGGTGGTGAGCAATATGAGGAGGTTTCCTTGCCCATGTTTCACCAAATACCATGAGATTTCATGAGATCCAGAGGACTCCAGAGGTCAACTCCCTCCTGACAGAATATCCTTGTGCCACCACATCTGCTGCCTACTGGTGGTTCAAGACGTACTCAGGGATGATGATGGCGTCTGGGATATTGTCTGTAAGGTATGATTTCATAAGGATGACATATCAGGCTTTTGTTGTCTAGTCCATAAGTCAACTCCCCCAATTTTGGCATTAGCCCCCAGATAAAAAGAACTTTGCAGCATCGACAGGGCTGGGTTTGCCGCTGTCCTTTCCGATACCTAGGTTGATGCCAGGAGTCATGTGTTGGCCAGACCAATAAGGATGCCCGTTTCCTCCTCTACATTAGTGACCAATATAGGTTTATCTGACAAACAACAGTGGTTTCATTGTCATCGTTAGACTTTTTATTTCCAGATTTTTTTTTAAAATTGAGTTTGGATTCCACTATCTGCCATGTTGTGATTCAAACCCAAGTCCTTAGAACATAACTCTGATCTCTGGATTACTCGTCGAGCGATAGCACCACTATGTCATTGCCTCTCCCAGTGATCTCCTGATTCCCTTTCTCATGCTGCTGCTCAACTACATTGTATCTTAGATGCTCTGTCTTCTGCACCCTTATGTCAAGCTTCTGCTTTTCCTTCTCAGGCTCCTGATCACCTTCTCCCTCTCTCACACTCCCACAGTTGTGCATCCCTTTTTTAATACTGCTTGTCTCCTGCACTCCTGTCTTGAGTTTGTGATCTCCTGATCCTTCTTTCTGCTTTTGATGCTCTGCTTCCTTCCTGTGTACCTTAGACTTTGTTAAAATCTGCTGTTTGGGAGCCTGGTTTACAGAAAAACCAGCTTAAAGAAACAACAAATTGTCCAGTTTTTTGACCTGTGGTCGTTATGTATTATATTTGCGTTCCTTTATATGCAGAAATATAGGTAGCAATTTTATTTTAATTTTAGACAGATACAGTCTACACTAGAACAAATAATTTTTTTATGCAATTTCTAAAAATAAATATAAATAAGGATTGTTCTAGGAGCTTCATTAACTCCTAAGGTCATTTTCTCTCTTAAACCAACAGAAGAACAGATGTTACTCTCAACGATTTTGTGATTGACACAACTGACCTGAGATTGAACAAAAATGAGGGAATGAAACTGGGTATGTGTGACATTGTTAAAATTTTCTGACTAAAAGGTGCACTCAAACTTCGCTGCTTTTCTCTCATCCATGTCTAATCTCTTTTTGAAAATACAAAAGGTCAAATAGCCACTCATTCTGTCAATTGATATAATTTACTGACAGTTGGATGCAGGGTTCAAGACAACCTAACTCAACATCTAAGCACAATGTTACTTTCAAACCACACAGTGATCAGGAATTCCCCATTAAACTCCATATGACTTAAGTATACCCTAATCCCAGCCCAACCCAGCGCAGGCTGAGATCAGCTAAACGTACAGATCAGGGATTGTACATTGGACCTCCTTAGTTTGAATGGGTCAGTGCTGCAACAGGTAGTGGTGCACTTACGGACTGAGCCATCAAGGGAAGTGGACACACTGACACCCGAAGGAAAATTATTGCTGTTAATCTCTGAACCAGTGATCATTTAAATATCTTGATAACAATCCTAGTATTCAGCACTCATTGATTAACTTGTTTGTTTAACATGGCAGCCAAGAATTAGATGAGCTGATTATCCTGATAGGAGCACCATCCCATATTTTGTCACTGAAGATTTCTGTGTCACTTTCTAAGCAGGAAACTATATCATTTCCTGTAGCAGTCACAACTTTAGAGGCCCATGAGATGGGGAAGGCATCCAGTTACGGTATGTCAGGTGTTTGGGCATGTGGGAGGGGGAATATGGCTATCCTGAACATTTGTGCTTGTTGCAGTGTGATAGTACACAAGTTTTTATTTTTAGCAGACTACAAGAACAACATACTAAAGGAGAAGGCTGCAATGTCCCAACAGAAGGTGGAACTTCTCAGGGACATCCCCCCAAAGAACTTAGATAGAGGTACATTTGGACTTTTCTCACTTTTTAAAAATATGCTCATTATGAAGTCCATCTTTTCATCTTTCTCAATCCTATTGCTATCTAGCAGTAATCAGCCAGGAGCTCAGTGGTGGAATGTGAGTATGAGACTCATTAGGATCAATGGCTTAATTCTGTTCCTATATATTATGTGGGCAAAATTTTGTAACCTCCACCATGGCAAATTCGGTGATGAAAAAGGAGACTGCCCCATTCCCACCCTGATGTAATCCGTGGCGGGTATGCTGGCCGTGCTGCCAATTGTTGCCTTTAAGTAGAGATAACACAGTGTGGAGCTGGAGGAATACAGCAGGCCAGGCAGCATCAGAGGAGCAGCAAAGTTGACGTTTCGGGTCAGGACCCTTCTTCAGAAATGCAGAGGGGTAAGGAGCTCAGAAATAAATAGAGAGAGGAGAGGTGGGGCTGGGGAAGGTAGGTGGGATGGTGATAGGTAAGTGCAGGTAGGGAGTGTTGGGAAGTGGTCAGTTAATTGGGAGGGGTGGATCAATGGGAGAGAGCATGAACAGGTTGTGTCAGGTCAAGGAGGCAGGGATGAGAGGGAAGATTGAATGGGATGAGGCTGGGGGTGGGGAGATTTTGAAACTGGTAAAATCCACATTGGGCTGTAGGCTCCTGTGGTGGAATATGAGATGCTGCTCCTCCAGTTTGCGGGTGGTGTCATTGTGACACTGGAGGAGGCCCAGGATGGATATGTCACTCAGGGAGTGGGAGGGGGAGTTAAAATGGTTCACAATCAGAACGTGTTGTCATCTGTCGCAAACAGAGTGCAGATGCTCTACAAAATTGTCTCCAATCCTCCTCTGGGTCTCACCGATGTAGAGAAGGCCACAATTGGGACCAGCGGATGCAGTAGACCAAGTTGACGGATGTGCAGGTAAACCCCTGTCTAATGTGGAAGGTTTGTTTTGTGCCTTGAATGGAGGTGAGGGGGGAGGCGTAGGGACAGGTGTAGCACTTCCTGCAGTTGCAGGAAAAGGTGCCAGAGGTGATGAAGCTAGTGGGGAGTGTGGAGCGGACGAGGGAGTGACGAGAGAGCGGTCACTATGAAAGGCAGGTAGGGGTTGGGAGGGAAATATCTCTTTGGTTGTGGGGATAGATTGTAGGTGGCAGAAGTGGCGGAGAATGATACATTGGATGCGGAGGTTGGTGGGGTGATATGTGAGGACAAGAAGGATTCTGTCTTTATTTTTGTTGGGGGGAGGGGATGTGAGGGCAGAGGTGC
Source organism: Rhincodon typus (assembly GCF_021869965.1). Classification (NCBI taxonomy): domain Eukaryota; kingdom Metazoa; phylum Chordata; class Chondrichthyes; order Orectolobiformes; family Rhincodontidae; genus Rhincodon; species Rhincodon typus. The sequence continues at coordinate 17,649,855 of NC_063362.1, read as the reverse complement.
GCAAAACGCAAGAGATGCGATTGAGTTCATTTTCAATCACCAGAGGGGGGATGTTGCAGTCCTTGAAATAGGAGGACATCTTGGGAGCAGACACGGCGGAGGCGGAAAAATTGGGAGTAGGGGATCACATTCTTGCAGGAAGGTGGGTGAGAGGAGGTGTAGGTCTGGGTAGCTGTGGGAGTCGGTGGGCTTGAAATCGATATTGGTTTTGAGGCAGTCATCAGAGATGGAGACAGAGAAGTCCAGGAAAGAGAGGGAGGTATTGGAGATGGTCCAGGTGAATTTGAGGTTGGGGTGAAAGATGTTAATAAAGTTGATGAACTGTTCAAGCTCCTCGTGGGAGCACGAGGCAGTGCTGATAGTCATCAATGTAGCAGAGGAAGAGGTGTGGGAACAGTGCCAGTCTAGCAGCAGAAGAGAGACTGTTCTACGAATCCTACGAAGAGGCAGGCATAGCTTTGGCCCATGTGGGTGCCCATGGCGACCCCCTTGGTCTGTAGGGAGTGGGAGGGGTTAAAGGAGAGGCTGGTAAGGGTAAGGACGAGTTTCGTTAAGCGGATGAGAGTGTCGGTGGAGGGGGACTGGTTGAGCCTGCGGAAGAGAAAGAAGCGGAGGGCTTTTAGGTCATCTGTGTGGGGGATACAAGTGTACAGGGGTTGGATGTCCACAGTGAAGATGAGGTGTTGGGGGCCAGGGAATTGGAAGTCTTGGAGGACTGGGGGGCATGGGTGGTGTCCCGGATGTAGGTGGGGAGTTCCTGGACTGGGGGGAGAAAACAGAGTCAAGGTAAGCTGAGAAAGTTCAGTCGGGCAGGAGCAGGCAGAGACTTTGGGTCAGCCAGGACAGCCAGGTTTGTGGATTTTGGGAAGCAGATAGAAACTGGCGGTGCAAGGTTGGGGAATGATGAGGTTGGAGGCTGTGGGTGGGAGGTCACGCTGCTACACTGGCACTATCCCTCACCTCCTCTGCTACATTGATGGCAGTATGGGTGCTGTCTTGTGCTCCTACAAGGAGCCTGAACAGTTCATCATATTTACTAACACCTTTCACCCCAACCTCAAATTCACCTGGACCATCTCCGATACCTCCCTCTCTTTCCTGGACGTCTCTGCCTGCATCGCTGGTGACCGCCTCGAAACCGACTTCTATTTCGAGCCCACCGACTCTCACAGCTACCTAGACTACACCTCCTCTCACCCACCATCCTGCAAGAATGCGATCCCCTACTCCCAATTCCTGTGCCACATCTGCTCCCAAGATGGGGTGTTCCACTCCTGCACATCCCAGGTGACCTTTTATTTCAAGGACAGCAACTTTCTCCCTCGGTGATTGAAAATGAACTCAACCGCATCTCTTGCATTTCCTGCACCTCTGCCTTCATATCCCCTCCCTGCAACAAAAATAAAGACAGAATCCTTCTTGTCCTCACATATCACCCCACCAACCTCCGCATCCAATGTATCATTCTCCACCAGTTCTGCCACCTACAATCTATCCCCACAACCAAAGAGATATTTCCCTCCCAACCCCTACCTGCCTTTCATAGTGACCGTGCTCTCCACCATTCCCTCGTCCGCTCCACACTTCCCACTAGCCCCACCACCCCGGCACCTTTCCCTGCAACCAGAGGAAGTGCTACACCTACCCCTACACCTCCCCCCTCACCTCCATTCAAGGTACAAAACAAACCTTCCACATTAGACAGGCGTTCACCTGCACATCCGTCAACATGGTCTACTGCTCCCGAAGTGGCCTCCTCGACATCGGTGAGACCCAGCGGAGTCTCGGAGACAATTTTGTAGAGCATCTGCTCTGTGTTCGCGACAAATGACAACACGTTCTGGTCGCAGACTATTTTAATTCCCCCTCCCACTCCCTGGGTGACACGTCCATCCTGGGCCTCCTCTAGTGTCACAATGATGCCACCCGCAAACTGGAGGAGCAGCACCTCATATTCCGCCTCAGGAGCCTACAGCCCAATGTGGATTTTACCAGTTTCAAAATTTCCCCATCCCCAGCCTCAACCTATTCCATCTTCCCTCTCATCCCTGCCTCCTTGACCTGACACAACCTGTTCATCCTCTCTCCCAACTATCTGCCCCTCCCACCTCACTGACCAATCCCACCTGCACTCACCTATCACCATCCCACCTATCTTCCCCAGCCCCACCTTCGTCTCTTTATTTATTTCTGAGCTTCCTTCCCCCTCCGCATTTCTGAAGAAGGGTCCCAACCAAAACAGCAACTTTCCTGCTCCTCTGATGCTGCCTGGCCTGCTGTGTTCCTCCAGCTCCACACCGTGTTATCTCAGACTCCAGCATCGGCACTTCTTACTATTTCTGTAGCCTTTAAGTAGTCAATTTTTGTTTACTAGAGAGCCTTATAGCACCTTCACACCTAGCAGCATGTAGGGTGAGAGGAGGGTTCATTATGTAGGCAACATGTCAAGCAAATCTATGCAAGGTTGTTTGTGGGCTCTCAGTCAGTGCATGATTCACTGTCAAGAAGGAGGGGCCTGCTGAGGGCCAATCACCTGGTAAATACCGGCTGCACAGAAAGTGGTTCTGCAGTGGCCATCAATTGCCTGATGCCAGCCCACTGCTACTGAAATACTAACACAGGTGGGTGGACAATGAGTGTGCCAATCCCCCAGTCCAGCACCTGCCATAATGAAGAACTTGTGTTCTGTGTCTGTGCTTCCTCCATGCTTAGTTTGGGAATCTGTGGGCTTGATTTTTGTGGAGTATATCAATCCCCACCCTTAACCCTGAAATTCAGCTCATAACAATTACATTTGACAATAAGTGATGAGAGACTTAGGTACTCAAGGTCAATTCAAATCCACAGCAGAAAGAGGGGTGGCTGCTACCAAATGTTTCTCTGATAATTAAACATTATAGTTAGCAAACGCTGTTTGTGCTAATTTAAGAAAGAGTCAATATTAATTACTTTGATTTATTTCCTCAGATTTTGAGAAGCAATATTGGAAATAAGGAGAATGATGCTGCTGGCTGGATCCAGAAGCTGATCAGTGAAGGGTCTATATGAGAAAATCAGTTGCCTCTTATTAATATCATTCAATAATACAGCGCTTAATAAAAGTATACATATCAATGGTATTGTCACAAACATATCCCAGAACGATGCAGCACGTTTTGCAGAACCACAATTTCAAAATGCTTTGTTGGGAACCTTTCATTTATCTGACATGTCTGTCAATCCTTGATGAGGGAAACAGGCACCAGTAGCAATATGCATGAGCATCATTAGTCAGAGGGGGATCAGAGAATTTCATGGCTGGCTGTAGATGACCACATGATGTTAGCTGCAGAGAGAGTGGTGCTTCTGGAAACACAAGAATGTAAGGGCAAGTGCCACTCCTTTAAAAGTAGTTGGCTATGGTGTCACTCAAAGGAATGGCCATCAAAGTTCAATGATACACAACTTGTAATGTGAGGCTGCACAATAACTCACAGTTATTTTCCAGCCAAGACTAAAAAGAAAACCTGAGCAATTTGACAGCTTGAAACTAACATCATTGTGGATCACTAGTCCTGTCACCTGTTGGCACCTGCAATTCATCAGCTCAGCTTACCATCTCTAATTTTACAATATCTTTCCTTCCAGCTCCAATCCCTGTTGTCACCTTTTCTTCAATACATCTATCTCCAGTTCCCCAGTTTCTGTCTTTCCACCTCCAGCTCCCACACTGTTATTCCTCCATCTCCGATTCCTGTATGACATCCCATTCTAACTCTAGTGTCAAAGTTTATCTATCCCTCCATCTCCGACCCCTTAGCCCTTATCCTTCAATCTGCAATCCTCAATTTGTTATGTCTTTCTGACCCCATTCCCACAAATATAACTATTCCTGTATCTCCAATCCCTCAGTCACTCTATCCTGTATAGCACCTCAATCTGTCTGTCTTTATGTCTTCTGTCCCATAACGTTTATGTTTCAATTTGTCCCTCACTGTGTTCCTTCTGCCGTTCCCAACTCCTCTTGACCAGCAGTTTGCCTCTATAAAGGTGAATTGTCTCTTAGAAATTAGAATTCATCGAACAAGTCTTAGGAAGTGAAGTGTTCCAATGATATATTGTGAGTAATTTCTGATATATGCTGCATGAAATTAGTACCACCCCATGGTAATCCAAAACTGCAACAATTTTTATAACCAACACACAGAACAGCAATTATTCTAAACAGTGATATTATACAAGATTATTAAACATGTGACAATTATTTAATCTATTTGTCTTTTTTAATAAAATGCTGTAATTTCAAAAATCACATCCCATTTCTCTGGCACCTATTCAGTCCACAGAGTTACTGAGACAGCATCCAGGTGTTTTTACCTGCACTTAGATTTTCTTTCTTGATTTTCTTTGCACATGATTGTGTCATCATATAGATCACTTATTGCTGGCCTGTGATCTGTAGTGTTCAGTCTTGAATAACAGTCACTGACCTAGTTTTATTAGAGTTCAGCACTGATGCTAGGAGTAAGCCTGAGGTAACCGCTGCTGGCCTGGGATTAACATCACAGGTCCGTAACTAGCAGTGGACCCTATATCCATATATAATGTGTGGCTTCAACTGCGATATAAATAATAATGTCGATAATGTGGCAGACTGGGCAAGTATTCCCAGTCCAAGAAAAACCGCAGCCAGTGCCGCAATAAATAAAATACTGCTCTTTGATTTGTTTATTCTAAGCACCCAATATTTTTTGTAGAAATAAATTTAATGGAATGAATAAGTCGCTCCTGTATATTAATTAAGCATGAAAAACATTGCAGTTTTACAAAATCAAATCCAATTTTATTGCAAAAATATTAATCAGCTGGTCATTTATTTAATTGAACTCTAGTCAGGCCAGCACCAAGAACAAAATGAGTCAGAGAGAGGTTCTGTAAAATGAAGAATTTAGTTGACACCAAGCTGGCCTTTTTTATATACTGAGGATTGTAGAAGGAAGCAGGAAAGATGAAGAAAGAATTCCACAGTTTGAGGGCTAAGGGAATAATGCGTTTGAATAGGAGATAGAATGTTGAAATTTGATTTTAACATAGTGAGAGCTACGGGAGAGAAACAGGAAGTGTAGCTAGCTCCCCATCTATCGATGTTTTGTCCATCACTTAAACTATTTTCTATCTAATGATATTTTGGTACTAAAATGAACTATTATCCCAAATCCATGCAAACAATCAGGAAATCACTTATTCAGCAAAACTTCAGTGTTGCTACTGGTGCCATCTCCTCCCTGACTCTATTGACTGCAGGTATTTTTGCAGGCTAGTATATGTGAAGGTGTTGACTGAGGAGATTTGTAGTGAGTTGGCAGCAAAAAGGCCTCTGATACTTGAACCAAACAATGTCCACTCCTGTTCTGGAAGTTCTACTTTTGCTAACTTGTTGGATAATCTAATTCTGTAATGAAGTTCTCTTCATTCTCTGACCTGCAGGTACACCCAGCAAGTTTCATAATTTTTATAAAAATATATTATCATTCTGTAGACTTTAGTTATTGGAAATAACATTAAAGCCTCATTTGTGATAGTCTTCCCAGTATAATAAACTTCCTACTCTGAGCCAATAAGGATTCTCTTACATGATAGACTTGCAAACCTCAATCTTCAGTAACATGCCCTTTCAAATCTGTATGTGTTTGTCACTATGCAGATTGTATGTTGTAATACCAATTCCAAATAGACTAAAAGACAATTTGGGAAGAATGAAGACTGGAAGTGGAAGAGGTAAAAATAAAGTATCAAGATGTAAGGTGAGATTGGAGTAGTGCAGGAATAGGCAGCAAGTTAAAACATGTAATTTAAGCATGATAGGGAGTAAAATGTTGGCTTTGGATAGAATCAAGTCAGTGCAGCAACTAGAATTGGACTGTTCTTAGGAGGATACCATAATACAGGAGTGGGATCAGAACAGGATAGGCTTTGGGATTAACTAGTAAAGGAGTTGAGGCAGAGTGAGTTGGTATTGAAATTAGCCTTGGCAGTGATTAGGATTGACCCACTGCAAGAAGCATTAATGACTCAAGGGTAAAAGTAGAACAGGGGTTGAGGCAAAAGCAACAATTTGTATTTACACAGCATCTTTCAACATTGTAAAGCATCAAAGTGCTTCACAGAACCAACATAAAGTAAAATTTCTGACCAAGGCACATAAGGAGATATTAAGAAGGTGACCAAAAGCTTGGTCATTACCAAAAGGTAGGTTTTGAAGAGTGCTTTATTTGAAGGACAGGAAAATTTCAGAAGGCACTGAAAAGCTTAGGGCCTAGGAAAGTTTTAAAAAAATGGTTGCCAGGGTAGAATGATTAAAATCCTGGCTGCACAAAGGCCAGAATTGGAGAAAGGCAGATATCTGAGGTTTGTAGGTCCTGAGGCGATTACAAATTACAAAGCTATGGAGATACTTGAAAATAAGGATACAAATTTTAAAATTGAGGTGTGGCTGCAATAATGTAAGAGTTAGAATACAACTAGAAAATCTTTGGATGAACTCAGTTTGAACAATGGATTAAAGTAGGTGACTGGCCTGGAGTGCATTAGAATACTTGAGTCTGGAGGTCACTAAGGCATGGTCGAGGTTTCATCAGCAGACAAGCTGAGTCAGGGGTGCAGACAGACATTGTTACAGTGGTTAATGAAAGCAGTGCAGGGGTTGGGATAGAAGTCATGACAGAAGTGCAGAGTTTGGGGTTGGGTGACCATGGTATTGATGTTTATATTGGCATACATCAGATGAAAAAGCTTTGTTTATCAATGTGAAAATTTACTGAAAACATTAAAACATAATGACATCTTCACTTTGCAAAGTATGGGAATGAATTGAAAATGAACTTTTATTTCTAAAATTACATTTCTAATGTCCACTTTATCAGTTTACAAAATGCTGAGTGGATTGCTGAAACCTGGCCTGGGAGGGGAGGAACATTGTCATAAAATCTTCAAGCATAAGACAGCAAGGCCTCATTCTCTGAATACTCTATCCACCCCAACGGACATGTGAAGGAGGGACAGGTGTTAAAATATCAGATAGGGAAATTAACAATCTTTCCTTTTAAATTGCATATATTAGGCCACAGATAGCAATTCCATATATGGAAAATGGGGCTGTAATTAGTTACCCAAAATCATGCTCTGATAACTTTGATAGCACTAAGACTTTTCATTATTAGGCAAGAAGTAAAATCTGTGGGATTCCGCCAATTGATCCAAGATTGGAGTTCTCAACATTCCAAAGTAACCAACCCTTTCAGCATTCCTTGTGCAATAGCCAGGCCCCTCAAGGGAGCTTTCCCCCTCGTTAAGCCCCACCCCGCAGCATTACTCACCTCGATAAACAGCTTGCCCACTTCACTCCTGACCACCATCCTCTCCCTCACTTTTAACTTTGGGTCAAAATTATATGTAGTAGAAAGTAAAATTATTAGAACTGTAATGCACATGAGACCTGCAGAGAGGAGGGGAACAGACAAGCTTGATTTAATGATTTCCCGCAAAGGCTTGAAAAAAATGGAACACTCAAAAGCGTTTATTTAGAAAAGAACAGTGGAAGACAGATAAGTCAGAATAAAACAGTCTGCTGTAGTCCTGTGATCCTAGTCTTTAGAAGATTGAGTCTGCTGTTTGGTTCTTGACCTTTTTCTATTACTTAATTCAAAATTATTTTGATTTTTGGCACATCAGGAAATTATTTTATAAATATATATATATCTGTGTCTGACATGTGTTGCTGTTTCTGTTTTCAATACTTTACCTTTTTTGAATTAAAGCATTAGATCTGCTTTGTAGTCTAACCAGTGCAGCAATTACGATCAGTGTGACACAAACTATGGTGTGCAAACATAACATGTCGCTGCAATAGGGCTTGCATTCTTACATAATAGTCACATGCAAATGATAGGCAGTCATTTCCCTTTATGACTGTGTGTAGTATGAATTTAAAAATGTTGGCAATTAGTGCCTGCTCACCAGCCAATCAAATCACATTATTATTCTTACATGCTTGTCTCAAATGTGTTATAGCGTATACAGTCTCTGTGTATACTGGCTTGATACAGTTCTACAGTACTTTGTTAAATGAGCAAATGTTCATGAATGCAAATAAAGAAAACATGTTTTGCTTTGTCTCATTTATTAGGCATCTGTTTCCATGGCAGCCACATCTACTGCATAGTCAGAATATGTGCATTTCACTCAAAATTAATTCAGAAATTACAACATATTTAGGTACAAGAGGCCATTCAGCCTGTGTGATGGTCTATTCTGCTTCATTCAGAGAGTCTGGGCTGCTGTGCCAGCATATGTTTTAACATGCATATTGTAGTTTGGAGCTTTGTATAGTGATGGTAGAGGTTCCTATGTTCTTTCGATCATGTGGCTGATCAGGAATTGCTCCTGCTTTTGGCATGTGTTGGAAGCATTTGAGATCGTAAGACATTAGAGCAGGAGGCAATTCATTCCATTGAGTCTGCTCTGGTATTCAATGAGATCATGGTAATGTTACCTGTCTTTTCCCTAGGATGGGGGATTTCAAGACTAAGGGGCGTATTTTTGAGATGTGAGGAGAGATTTAGAAAAGACATGAGTGGCAAACTTTTTTTTACAGAAGGTGGTTCACAAGTGGAATGAACTTCCTAAGGAAGTGGTATATGCAGGCACAGTTACAACATTTAAAAGACATTTAGATAAGTACGTGGAAAGGAAATGTTTGGAGGGATACGGGCCAGGAGCTGGCAGGTGGGACTACTTTAGTTTGGGATTATGTTCAGCATGGACTGGTTGGACCAAAGGGTCTGTTTCCATGCTGTATGATTCTATGATAATCCTGAACTCCATTTTCCTGCCTTTTCCACATATCCTTTGGTTCATTTACTGATTAAAGATATTGATCTCTGCTTTGAATATACAGTAAATCCTCTGTATTAATGAATTGTGAATTCTCCTTTCCGCGATTTTTAACCTATTTCTAAACAAGCACCACACTCGCAAATTTCATTGTTTGCAGATGTTCTCAGAAACTGAACTCATGTATATGGAGGAGTGATTGTACTCAAGGCTGGGTCATTAACAGCCCTCTGTGGTAAAGAATTCCACGGATTCACACACCTCAGAGATAAAATTCCTCCTCATCTTCACCTTAAATGGGTGAGCCCATATTCTGAGGTTATATCCTCTTGTCAGCCTGATCATATTACGCATTTCTAAACATTCTGCTAGTACATCACTAACAGACTATGATATTTTCCCGATAAGTGATGTTAAGCTAACTGACTTACTTTTCTGGGTCTTCTCTTTTTAAATAAAGATGTTACACTGGCAGTTTTCCAATCCTCTGGGACTTCTCCAGAATCTAAGGATTCAAGGAAGATTACTATTAGTCAGAGATAACAGTATGGAGCTGGAGGCCTCACATCACCCCACCAACCTCCGCATTCAGCGTATCATTCTCCACCACCTACAATCTGACCCCACAACCAAAGAGATATTTCCCTCCCCACCCCTATCTGCCTTTTGTAGGGACTGCCCTTTCCATGACTCCCTTGTCCACTCTACACTCCCCACTAATCGCACCACACCCGGCACCTTTCCCTGCAACCGCAGGAAGTGCTACACCTCCCCCCTCACCTCCATTCAAGGCACAAAACAAACCTTCCACACTAGACAGGGGCTCACCTGCACATCTATCAACTTGGTTTACTGTAGCCACTGCACCGATGTGGTGTCCTCTACATCAGTGAGACCAAGTGTAGACTTGGAGACCATTTTGTACAACATCTGCCCTCTGTACATGCCAAATGACAACACCTTCCGGTTGCCAATCATTTTAACTCCTCCTCTCACTCCCTAGGTGACATGTCCATCTTGGGCCTCCTCCAGTGTCACAATGACATCACCCACAAACTGGAGGAGCAACACCTCATTTTCCACCGCGAGCCTACAGCCCAATAGTCTAAACGTGGAATTCACCAGTTTTAAAATCTCCCCACCCCGGCCTCATCCTATGTCCAACCCTCCCTCTCGTCCCCGCCTCCTTGACCTGACACAACTTGTCCATCTTTTCTCCCACCTATCCACCCTACCCATCCCACTGACCAATCCCTACCACTCCCTACCTGCACTCAAATATTACCATCCCACCGACCTTCCCCAGCCCCACTCCTCCTCTTATTTATTTCCCAGCTCCCTTCCCCATCCCCATTTCTGAAGAAGGGTCCTGACCCGAAATGTCAACTTTCCTGGTTCTCTGATGCTGCCTGGCCTGCTGTGTTCCTCCAGCTCCACACTGTGTTGTCTCTGACTCCAGCATTGCAGTTCTTGCTATCTTTTAATGTTAGTCATCCACTTTCTCTGTACCTTCTTCCTCTAATATCCTAGGATGGATGGATCCCATTAAGTCCAGGGAACTTATTGGTCTTTAGCCCCATTAGTTTCCCGAGCACTTTTTTCTATCATATAGCATGGAAACAGACACTTCAGTCGAACTAGTCTGTGCCAATTAGACATCTCAATCTGACCTAGTCCCAATTTTCCTACATTTGGCCCATATCCCTCTAAACCCTTCCTATCCATATACCCACGCAGATGTATTTTAAATGTTTTAATTGTACCTGCCTCCATCAGCTTGTTCCATACATGCACGACTGTCTATGTGTAAAAGTCACCTCTCAGGTCCTTTTTGAATCTTTCCCCTCTCACCCTGTACCTATGCCCTCTAGGTTTGGACTTGCCTACCCTGGGAAAGAGATCTTGGCTATTCACAATATGCAATGCCCATCATTATTTTATAAACCTCTATAAAATGTTGTACCTCAGCCTTTGACACTCCAGGGAAAAAAGCCCCAGCCTATTCAGCCTCTCCCTATAACTTAAACCTTCCAGTCCCGGCAACATCGTTGTAAATCTTTTCTGCGCCCTCTCAAGTTTAATAACATTTTTCTGATTGTATTCTTATTGTTTTGCATTCTTACTGAACGCAGTCTTCTAAGAGTGGCCTCCCAATGTCCTGTATAGCTACAACATGACATCCCAACTCCTATATTCAATGCACTGACCAATGAAGGCAAGCATGCCAAATATCTTCCTCACTACCCTGTCTGTCTGCAGCTCCGCTTTGAAGGAACTATGCACCTGCACCCCAAGACTTCTTTGTTTGCCAACACTGCTTTACTGGTTAACCATGGTCGGCTTACTCCCTTCCTGGAATCCTTCTTCACTGGAATATACCTTTGCTTTGAGCCATGGACTATTTTCTTAAATATCTGCTGTTGTTCGTTATTGCTCCACTCCTTCCCCAGTCCAGCCAACTCCGTCCCCTTCCTCCATAATTACCCTTATTTAAATATAGCACAATTGTTTCTGGCCCAATTTCCTCCCTCTCAAACTGAATGCTAAATTCTACCACGTTATGGTTACTGTTTGCAAGACAATCTTTTACTCTGACATAATATATTAATCTTGTTCTACTACACATCACCAGATCCAAAATAGCCTGATCCCGGCTTGGATCCTCAACATATTGTTCTAAGAAACTGTCCCAGACACATTCTATGAATTCTTCCTCATGGTTTCCTCTGCCAATCTGACTACCCCAATGAAGATCAAAGTCACCAATGATTAACGTGCTGGCTTTGTTACATGCTATTGTTATCTACTGATTTAGTTGTCGGTCCCATGGGATAGCTGCTGTAAGGGTGCCTATAGGCTAGTCATACCAGTGTCTTCTTTCACATTTTACTCTTTACCTCTACGCACATAGATTCTACATCTTCTATTTCAAGAACGCTCCTTGCTGTTGTATTTATTCCACCCTGTACCAATAATTCTATCCCACCACTCTTTCTTGCTTGACCTTTCAGAAAGTGGCATGCCCCCAAATATTTAGTTCTCAGCTCTGATCTCATTATAGTCATTACAGAGAAATGGTTACAAGACCATACTTGTTAACCTATATTTGTGCAGTTAATTCATCTATTTTGTTTAAATACTATACACATGCAAGTAAAAAGCCATTGATTTTGCCTTTTTACTATTTTCTCCCTTTTAATCCTATTTACAGCTGTTTATCCTAAGCCAGTTTACCAATGGCTCAGGTAGTAATCCAGAAATTATTAACCTGGAGGTTCTGTTTTTTAATTATTCAAAGTTTCAGCACAATCTCCTTTCTAGTTCTGCCAATGTTGTTGGTACCAACATGGACAATGACTACTGGAACCTTCCCCTCCCTCTTCATGTTCTTCTTCAACTTTGAGCACAGTTCCTTAACCAGACAGGCAACAGCCTTTGGGACTCCCTCTCATGGCTGCAGAGAACTCCATATCTACCTACTTAATTACACTGTCCTGCACCAGATTCCTATTTCCTTCTCCCATTTGGATGTCTCCTGTATCAAGGTATCATGGCGTGTTTGTACATCCTCCCTGCAGTGTTCACACTTGTTGGCACAGCTTGCAAGAACCTTGTAACTGTTGGACAATAGCAGGCGTCAAGGCTTCTTGATTACAATTCCCTGGATCCTCCATGTTGCCTGCAGCGGTTCAAGGCCACAGCTCACCATCACCTTCTCAAGGGCAGTTAGGGTCAAGCAATCCAACTAGCAATGCCCACATCCCACAAGTGAGTGAATAAAGAAAAGCACAACATCTTTACTTGTAAGTTCAATTCCTTTTGTAATCAAGAATTGCATCCCAATAGCTTTCATAGTTACTTGTTCCACCTGCATGTTAGCTTTGTGTGACTCGTACCAGAACACCTAAATCCCTCTGAACCTTGGAATTCTGCACTTATTCTCTGTGGGGCACAATTTCAAAATTTGGGGATGACACAAAAGTTGGAAGTATTGGGAACTGTGAAGTGGATAGTAACAGACTTCAAGAGATATGGGCTGGTAAAATGGCTGAACATGACAGATCAAGAGAACTGACACACTTTGGAAGGAAGAATGATGAAAGGCAATATAAAATAGTTTAGTTTCTGAGCTGATATGTTTTCCCAGAACTGTGACTCCTTGAACTTAATTTGAATTGTGGAGTTTGAGCATAGGCAGCGTATCTAATCTTCAAGGGATATATTAGGAGAAAAATAGGACAGTGTTCTTTAAAATTTAAATAAATGGAGACATGGTACAAGAGCAAAGTAAGTTACCTTCAGAGAGAAAAAAAAAACTGGCCTGGACCTGACTGAAGTATTATGATCAATTCTGGACATTACGATTTAAGAATGATTTGAAGTTATCAGAGAGGGTTCAGAAATGTTTTACTACAATGACTCAGGGGAAAATGGGTTTCAGTTATGTGGATAGATTGGAGAAGCTAGAGCTATTCTCTTTTGAGAAGAGAAGATAAGATTGAAAGGAGTTTTGTAGAGGTTTACAAAAACAGAATGGTCTGAATAGAGTAGATGAAGAAAAAGGCTTCTCATTGCAAGAAGGTCAAGAACCTGACCTGATGTAAGATTATTGGCAAAAAAAACCCGAGGATAACATGAGAAAACAAACCTTATTACATGATGAGTACTAATGATCTCGAATGCACTGCCTGATCAACTGGTGCAGGCAGATCCAACCATGGTTTTTGAACAGGAATTATCACCTAGTCAGGACTTGCAGGAATGCCTGAGGCCAAATCGAACTAGAAACAGGTAATGGTTGTAGGTTAATTAAGTGATCACTTAATAGGGTAGGTGGGGTTATTGTGCAGTGGTAGTGTCCTACTTCTGAGCCAGGAGACCCAGGTTCAAGTCCAACCTGCCCTAGAAATGTGTCATCTCTGAACTGGTTGATTATAAAATATAGCGTTTGGTTGGAAAATAAAGGTGGGTTTGTGATATTTGAGTTGGAATAAAAAAAAAATCCCTGACTGCAAAAGTATAAGCCTGGATTCTGAAGTCTAACCAACTTTTAACCATTGGTGTTTAACAGAATTGGACAATTATCTGAAGGGAAACTACAGGATAAGGCAGGGTGTGAGGCTAGACGAGTTATTTTTGCAGAGAACTGGCAAGTTCATTACACGCTAAATGGTCTCTTCCTCTTTGGTCACCATTTTATGATTCTATGCCTGCATTATCTAGCCACCAAAAAATGCTTCATGGAAACATTTCATTTGTCATTTTTTTCCATCAGAAACTAAAAATGTAAAATAAGGGTTTTTTTTTGATGAATTATCTTTTATGTCTTTTAATGGCTACACCAAACTTTTCACTTGGAAGGTTTCAACCTCTTTCGAAGGTTTGACCTTGAAGTTGTTATTTCCTCCCCAGATCTGTGGCTTGTTAAACTGAATTTGAAATTTGGAGGTTGAGAATAAGCTTCGTAATCTCCTTTTTGAAAGCCATAGTTGGATCTGTTACATTAAAGGCTATGTTAAAAAAGAATGTAAAAGCACAATATTATTTGAACTGAAAGCTACTGCAAAATGGTGCAGTACAAAGGAACCTGGATATCATACATGAATCACAAAAGAAGTTAGCACAAGGCTACAGCAAGCATTTAAGACAGCAAATGGAATAGAAATATTGACCTTTATTCTAATAGTGATGGAGTATGAAAATAGGTAGGTCTCACGACAATTGTACATCACATAGTGGGGTCACACCTATAGCATTGCAGACAGTTTTAGTCTCTTCATTTCAGGAGGAATATACTTGTAGTGGAGGCAGTTTAGAGAAGGTTCATGAGATTGATTCTTTACTTGAGTTCTATCATAGAATATGGCAAGACCAGTGTTTGTTGTCCATTCCTAATTGCCCTGTAGAAGATGGTGGTGAATCACTGCAGTACATATGACATAGGTACTTCCAAAGTGCTATGTGGAAGGAAATTCCAGGATTTTGACCCAGTGACATTGAAGGAACAATGATATAGGTCAGGATGGCATGGCTTGTAGAGGAAGTTGCAGGTGTTGGTGTTCCCATGTATCAGCTGCCCTCCATCTCAGTTGTAGAGATGGTGAGTTTGGAACGTACTGTCAAAGAAGCCTTGGAGAGTTGTCGCAGTGAATCTTGTATATGGCATGTTCTGCTGCCTTGTGCACGCTGTGAAAATGTGCTTTCTGAATGGCCAAGCTTTAATTTTAAGCTTAAGCCTCTTTGGTCTAGGTTTTTCTGCCAGAGAAATTGTATTTTCTCTCCAACTACACTATCAACATTTTTTTAAAATCACTTTTTCAACTTCTAATTCAAGGGAATATTACTTCAGTCTATGCAAACTGCCTGTATATAATTTTAACTCTTTTAGACTTGATGTTGTTCTCGTGAACCTGCCTTATTTTTCCTGGAGTAATACCTGAAGCAATAAATAGTACTCACCAGGTGCAGAAAATTATTCACCAAAGGTACTGAAAAGTATGAGAAGCACCAGATAATACCATACATAAGTAATGCTCACCAATAAAACTGAATATACTCACCACAAACCATGTGGTTTGCACTGATACTTTTTATCTCAAGGAAGATGCTGGAATCAACTCGAAAGAATCAACTGAAACAAATTGAGCTAATTTAATGAAAATCTGGGATTTCACTAATTGGCAGTGACACATTCTCAAACTTACAAACAGCAAAGTCTTTTATTATCTCTTAAATTCTGATCACTTCCCCAATCCTCCAATGCAGTATCTAATAATTCTTGAATATTCACAGGATTTTCTCCTTCACTATCACTTGTGGACATCCATTCATTTCTGTCTGTGAAATAAAGCAGCTTAGTGATTTGTTTTAAGCCAAATATTTTCTCAGACTGCTTTGAACAGATCAAAAAAGCACACATGAAAAAGACAGAAATATCCAGATCACCTCACAAGGAAATGTTTTTCTGATGAAGGGTCTAGGCCCGAAACGTCAGCCTCTCTGCTCCTATGATGCTGCTTGGCCTGCTGTGTTCATCCAGCCCTGCACCTTGTTGTCTCTTTTATTGTTACACAGTCTGTTGCCCATTTTGCACAAGCTAAGACGTCATATGGAGAGCGATTAACATCACTGAAAGAATAGATGAACTAAATTCATTCAGAATAGCAGACATACACTGCAAAGAAAAAGGCCATTGAGCCCATTGTGTCTGTGCCAGCTCTCTGAAAGAGCAATCCAGTTAGTTCTAAACTCTGTTCCTTCCTTAATTAAGCTGCACATTTTCCCATTGATATATTATCAAATTTGCTTCTGAAAGTTATTAATAAAGCAGTTTCCTAAACAGTATCAGGAACTGTTTACGAGAACATATTTTTTCCTTTTATATCCTTTTGCCCAATCACCTTAATTCTCTATCTTATTGCAAATGCCTCTGCCACTGGAAGCAGTTTACCTTTATTTACTCTATCAAACCCCTTCATGAATTTGAATGCCTAGCTTAAAATTTCCCTCTTAACATTCTGTAACTCTATGGAGAACCAACCTAGCCTCTTCATGTAACTGAAGCCCCCTGATCATCTCAGGTACTGGTCCAGTACACCACCAATGTATACTCTTGAGGTTTGATAACCTGCCTAAAGTATGATGCTTGCAATGGGCATGTTAATCCAGCTGAAGCTTAACAAGAATTTTAGAAAGGTTTAGCATAACTTCCTTGCTTACTAGTACTTTATGTTCATACCTGTAAAATCTTTTTTAAACAGCAAAACTCTTTTTAACAGCCTTCTCAATTAACCCGCATCCTTTAAAGAACTGTTGTTCTATCCCCTCTAAAATTGTACTATTTAACTATATTGTCTCAGCCTCTTCTTTAAGAGACTGATTCAAGTTAAAAACAGGTGACCATGTGTCATTCTTTCAACCACTTGTTTCTCATGTCTTCTTGCTGTCTTCAATACAATTTAAGTTTAGATTTAACTGAAATAAAAGAAATAGAAATCACTTAGTTGTAGGGTTCATATTTCAAAACAATTTCCTAAAAGAATTACTTCAACAGGAACAATTTGCACTTAAAGCACCTTTAATGAAGCAAGATATCCTAAGGCACTTCAAATTGTGGTTATCAAACAACATTGTGACATTGAGTCACATGAGGACTTATTAGGAAAGGTCACTAATACCTTGAGGTAGTTTTAAAGGCTATTTAAAAAAGGTGAGTTGGCAGTAAGGCGGAAAGGATTGGGGGGTTATAGATAAGTGAAGGCAAAAGCACAAATTGAGCAAATAGCTGAGGATTCACAAGAGGCTATAAAAACTCGGGTTGTTTTCTCTGGAACAGCAGAGGCTGACGGGTGACTTCATAGAAGTCTACAAAATTATGAGATGCATAGATAGGGTTGATGGTCAGAATCTCTTTCCCAGAGTTGAAATGTTAAAACTAGGGGGCATGCATTTAAGGTGAGAGAGAAAGTTCAAAGGAGATATGAGGCGCAAGTTTATTCTTACACAGAGAGTGGTGGGAGTCTGGAACGTGCTTCCAGGGGTGGTGGTGGAGGGAGATCCAATAGGGGTGTTTAAAGGACTTTCAGATGAGCACATGAATATGCAAGCAATGGAGGGATATAAAGGCAGGCAGAAGGGATTAGTTTAATTTGGCATCATGTTCGGCACAACATCGTGAGCCAAAGGCCCTGTTCCTGTGCTGTACAGGTCAATGTTCTATGTTCTAGAAGTGGAGGAACACAGAGGTCTAGGAGGGTTAAAGGGCTTCAAACAGAAGTAATCTGGGGCAAGCATTCATGTTGATAACTGACGTCCAACTGCAACTGGAAAGTTACAAAATGGGCCAGCAGTTCACTATCATCCATTTTACACGACTGCATAAGCATCTATCTCAGTACCTCTCTCAACTGACCCTGTGAAAACTTTCAGAAAGCCAGAAGATGGCGATGTTCAACCACGACACAAAAGATGGCTTTAATCGCTTTTGAGATGGTTAACTTTTGATTGTATATTATAATATATTTGGGATTAAAGAAATGATTCACCATGTTTCATCCTGGAATACAGGGGGAAATAAGATAATTTACTAAATAACTGAGTAAATTCCAGAATTACTGAACCCATATGCTTCCTCAATTTAGTGTCGTGGGAGAAACTCAACTCATTAGCATACTTTTTTTTAGGCACCACAGTGCCTTTAGTGCTTAAATGATGTGCAATATCAACTTGTTGCCAGCAGTGCTGTCTTGGAGTTCAACATTTCAGTCAATGTTTTCTCTTAACTTAAAATGCTTGTAAAATACTTGGTCAACAGCAGGAATAACGCCACAGTGATGAATCATCAACTACTTACAGGTTGTCTGTGGGTTAGTTTCTTCTTATTTTTCTTTCAAGTTACAAGTATTCAGTTTTTGTTTTCTACAGTTGTTTCAAGTTTGCAAGTGTGCAGGAATAGAATGGCAACTGCTGATGGACTTTTTGCCAACTTCAAAATTCCTGCAAAATATGTTAGTGCCAGACATGAGTGTCTGGAGTAGGGAATGATTTGTAGAATGAACAGGCAAATAAAAGAGGACAAGTTGCTAATAGAAGGAGAATATTGTAGAACATCATGGAATCCCTACAGTGTGGAAACAGGCCATTCGGCCCAACAAGTCCATACTGACTCTCTGAAAAGCATCCCACCCAGACTCACCTCCCTACCCTACCCTATCCCTGTATCCTTGTATTCCCCATAGCTAATCCACCTAACCTATACATCCCTGGACACAATGGGCAATTTAGCATGTCCAATCTACGAGAAAGAGAAGGGTTCACAGTAGGAGGCAGTATCTACACAGTTCATGAAGTAATTCTCCGACTTGAACCTCAGTAAAGAAGAACAGTCCATGATTCAGTCAGAACATCCTCATTGAAATCTGTCTTCTGCTCCAACCACAACTATAACATAGAGCAGAGTGTATATTTCAATACTGTCACTTTAACAGTTATTGCAATGATGATCCTTTATGTGTTTGGCTTTCTCTACTCTGCAACTCAACACATTTCCAACAGCTTGCTCTTTCCTGTCCATTGTTTTGTCATGACCAATTTGGGAAAATGCATTAATACTCCAGGCCCACTACTTCCGCCACAAAAGTTAAAAGATTTAATGCAAGGTCCCCAATTTTCCTGTATTTTGAACTTAGGTTAACAGAAAATACAAACCAGATTTCTGTATATAAAAAGTAAACTATTTACTACAAAATACATCAATTCTAACCACACACAAACAAAGCAATGAATTACTAAAAAATAACTCTACCAGCCAAAACTTTAATCTCCTTCTTAATCCCAAACACACACATATAGACAAACAAGTAAACATGTTACAGGAGAAAAAGGTACTGGTGAAACACAGTTCAGTAGTTCCAGTTCACAGAATTCCATGAGGTGTCCCCTTTGCTTCTTCCAAGACCTTCTGTTGTTCAATCTCCTTATCCAGATTCTTGATCAGTTCTTTGCTGAAGAGACAGGGCAGGTTGCATAGAAATTGTAAACCTTTCAATTACTTGTTAGAGATAACCGCTTACAGCCAATGACGCAATAGAATAACTAGCTACCTTCCTTGTTTTGGTTACTTCACTGAAGAGAGAGAGAAATATATCCTTTTTCTGTTGCAATCGGAAGGCTTCTGCCTCTGTATTGCTCACAAACATTCTGTTCACCCCTCCAGAAGCTAACTGGAGAGTTTTTTTTGTGTTAATTACTCTTGGCCTCCTCAACTGGTCCTGATTGCACAAACCAATCAGCAAACTGACTCTGAGCAAAACATACTTTCACAAATACTCACTGTGCAGTGATGTCTCGGACATCTTCCCTGACTGCTTTAACAAAGCAATGATGTAAACATTTTTGTGTTACTCATGGGATGTGGGCATTGCCAGCTGGGTCAGCATTTATTGCCCATCCCTTGAAAAAGTGGTGAAGAACTGCCTTCTTGAACGGCTGCAATCTATTTGGTATAGGTACACCCACAATGTCATTAGGGAGAGAGTTCCAGTATTTTGAACCAGTGACACTGAAGAAATGGCAATATATTTCCAAGTCACAGTGGTGACTGGCTTGGAGGGAATCTTGCAGGTGTTGGTGGTCCTATGCATTTGCTTCCCTTGTCCTTCTAGATAGTAGAAGTCATGGGTTCAGAAGGTGCTGCCTAAGGAACCTTGGTGAATTTCTGCAGTTCATCTTGTAGATGACACACACTTCTGCTACTGAGGGTGGAAAGAGTGAAAGTTGGTTCATCTGATGCTAGTCAAGTTGATTCCATTGTCCTGGGTGTTGTCAAGTTTCTTGATTGTTGCTAGAAATGCATTCATACAGGCAACTGGGGAGTATTCCATTACATTGCTGGCTTGTGCCTTGTAGATGGTGAACAGGCTTTGGGGAGTCAGGACATGAGCTACTTGCTGCAGATTCCTACCCTCTGACTTGTTCTTGCAGCCACAGTATTTATATGTCTAGTCCAGTACTACATTATTTGGTCAACAGTAACCCCAGGATGTGGTTGGGGGTGGTGGAGAGTGGGGTGTCAGTGATTGGTAATGCCATTGAATGTCAAGGGATGATGGTTAGATTCTTTCTTGTTGTAGATGGTCATTGCCTGGCACTTCTGTGGTGTGAATGTCACTTGCCACTTGTCAGCCTAACCTGGATATTGTCCAGCTTTCACTGCATTTGAACTTGGACTACTTCCATATCTGAGGAGTTGTGAATGGTGCTAAACAATGTGCAGTCATCAGCAAACATCCTCAATTCTGACTTTTATGATGGAGGGAAGATCATTGATGAGGCAGCTGAAGATGGTTGGGCCAAGGACACCACCCTGAGGAACTCCTGTGGAGATATCCTGAAGCTGAGATAACTGACCCCTAACACCAAAAATATCTTCCTCCGTGCTAGGTCTAACCAGTGGAGAATTTCCCCCGAATCCCTAGTTTTGCTAGGGCTCCTTGATGCCATACTCTGTCAACTCCTGCCTTGATGTCAAGGGCAGTCATTCTCACCTACCTTAGACTATAAGACCATAAGTAACAGGAACAGGAGTGGGCCATTCAGCCCATCGAGCCTGCTCTGTTATGTCAATAGGTTCATGGCTGATCCAATATTCCTCACATTCACCTTCGTGCCCTGTCTCCATAACCTATGATTCCCCTACTGATCAAGAATATATCTATCTGAGCCTTAAATATACACAAAGTCTCTGCCTCCACAGCTCTTTGTGGCAAGGTGTTCCAAAGACTCTCATCACTCTGAGAAAAGAAATTCCTTCTCATTCAGTCTTAAATTGACACCCCTTTATTCTGAGACTGTGCCCTCTGGTCCTAGACTCTCTATGAGGGGAAGCATCCGGTCAGTATTTACACTGCCAAGGCCCTTCAGAATTCTACATATTTCAACGAGATCACCTCTCGTTCTTCTAAACTCCAGTGAGTTGAGTCCTAACCTGATACACCTTTGCTCAAAGGACAATCCCTCCATAGCAGAGATCATCCTAGTGAACTTTCCCTGAACTGCCTTCGATGAAATAATATACTTCCTCAAATAAGGGAATCAAAACTGAGGAACTCAGGAATTGGAATGAGGAACTGGAATACACAGTATTCCAGGTGTAGTTTCACCAGCATCTTATATAATTGAGTAAGACTTCCCCACTTTTTTTTTTTTAAATTAACCTATTTTTCTACTCAACCAGTTCAGAGATGTTATTACACACCTCTGGAGCAGGTGGAACATGAGCCAAGGCCTCTTGGTTCAGGGGTAGGGTCACCATCCCCACTCTTGCCTATTTTTCTAATTAACCTATTCAGAGATGTTATTAGACACCTCTGGAGCAGGTGGGACTTGAACCTGGGTCTCTCAGTCTGCCGCACCCCGCTGTTATACACCAACCCCCTTAAAATAACAGCCAACATTGCATTAACCTTCCTGATTATACTCCACATTATACTCCATTTTCCAACTTGTTGCCCACTTACTTAAACTATCAATATCTCTCTGTAAACTGTTTGCATTCCTTTGGATCTTGCCTTCCACCTAATTTTGTGTCATCTGCAAGTTTGGCTACAGTGGATTTGCTTCTTTCCTCCAAGTCATTAATATATATTGTAAACACTTACAGTCCCAGCACTGATCCCCGTGGAACCCCACTAGTTACAGGTCACCAACCTGAAAAATAACCCCTTATCCCCATTTGCTGTTTCCTGCCCATCAGCCAATTCTCTATCTTTGGAATTCAGCTCTTTTGCTCCTGTTGGAACCAAGGGTGTAATGAGAAGTGGAACTGAATGGATGTGGCAGAAGCCAAACTGAAAGTCTGAGCAGATGATGCTGCTTGGCCTCCTGTGTTCATCCAGCCCTGCACCTGTTTGTCTCAAATTATTGCTAAGTATTTGCTGCTGAATAGCATTGTTGCTGAAACTTTCATCACTCTTCTGACAATCAAGAGTAGTCTGATGGGTCGGTAATTGGTCAGGTTGAATTTGTCCTGCTTTTTATGGACAGAAATCTGGGCAATTTTCCACATTGTCTGGTAGATGCTAGTGTTGTAACTGTATTGGAACAAAATGGCTAGGGGCTTGGTAAGTTTCGGAGCAAAGTCCTTAGTACCATTTCTGGAGAATTGTCAGAGCTCATAGCCTTTGCAGTATCCAGTGGTTCCAACTGTTTCTTGATATCATATGGAAACGTAGAAACATATAAGTTAGGAGCAGAAGGAGGCCATTCAGCTCTTCGAGCCTGCTCCTCCAGTCATCACGATCATGGCTGATCGTCCAACTCAATAGCCTAATCCCACTTTCTCCCCATAACCTTTGATCCCATTCACCCCAAGTGCTATATCTAGCCACCTTTTGAATACATTCAATGTTTTGGCATCAACTACTTCCTGTGGTATTGAATTCCACAGACTCACCACTCTTGGGGTGAAATGTCTCCTCATCTCCATCCTAAATGGTCTACCCTGAATCCTCAGACTATGACCCCTGGTTCTGGACACATCCACCATCGGGAACATCCTCCCTGCATCTACTCTGTCTAGTCTTATTAGAATTTTAGAAGTCTCTATGAGATCCCCCGTCATTTGTCTGAACTCCAGCAAAAACAATCCCAACTTAGTCAATCTTTCCTCATATGTCAGTCCCACCATCCCCAGAATCAGCCTGGTAGGCCTTCATTGCACTCCCTCAAGAGCAAGAGCATCCTTCCTCAAAAAAGGAGACCAAAACTGCACACAATATTCTAGGTGTGGCCTCACCAAGTGAATCAAATTGCATGAAGACTGACATATGTCATGTTGGGAATTACTGAAGGAGGCCAAGTTGGATCATCTATTCAGCTTTTCTGGCTGAAGATTGGTGCAATTGCTTCAGCATCATCTTTTGCCCTGATGTGCTAGGCTCTATCATTATTGAAGATGGAGATATTTGTGAAGCCTCCTCCTTGAGCCAATTTTTTTAATTGTCCACCACCATTCATGACTGAGTGTGGTAGGATTGCAGAGCTTAGCTCAGTTGTGGAATCGCTTAGCTCTGTCTGTCATTTGCTGCTTGTGTTGTTTGGCACATAAGTAGTCCTGTTTTATAGCTTCACCAGGTTAACACCTCATTTGAAGGCATGCCCCCCTGCATTCTTAATTGAAGTAGTTCAGGTGCTGACACTGTATGTATCTTGGAAGATAGTTTAGAGACAAAATTTGCATGTGGTGGAATGCCAGGCAAAGTGAGTTTCAGCCAGGACAATGAGAAGGAGTAGGTGCTAGCTTACCAGAAGGTGTGGTTTATAGCAGATTTTGCTTCAAAGGGCTTAAATGTGGCTTGATAGTAATGGTAGAGTGAGCGACATGTTGTGCCATGATGATATAAATGATGTTAGATGATGATTTGTCTGCTGCTGATGGCCCATGGCACCTCATGGATGCCCAGTCTTGAGTTGCTAGATCTGTTCAAAGTCTGTCCCATTCAGCATGGTCACATTGCCAGATAACACAATAGAGGCTCTTCTCAATGTTAAGATGGGAACTTAATATAAGCAGTGTGTAGTGGTAACTCTTGCTGACACGGTATTGGACAGATGTATCTATGGCAGGCAGATTAATAAGGATATGTTGTCGGTGTTGTTTTTAATTCATCCGTGGGATGTGGATGGCACTGGCCAGGTCAGCATTTATTACCTAGGCCTAATTGCCCTGAGGGCAGTTAGGAGTCAACCACATTGCTATGGGTCTGGAGTCACATGTAGGCCAGACTAGACAGGGATGGCAGTTTCCTTCCTTATAGGACGTTAATGAACCAGTTGGGTTTTTCTGACTATTTTGGGGAGGCGGGGGACAGTACGTTCCTGCATTACTGCCTGGACAGTAATGGGTACAGTGTCTACAGCCTCAGTGTTGGGGAAACTATTGGAAGCAGTTCTGTGGGACAAAATTAACCTGCATATGGAGATAGTCAGCATGGTTGAATTCAGTCACTTGAATAGTCAGTGTGATTTTGTTAAGGGGAGGTGATGTCTAACCAACTTGATTTAATTTTTCAAAGAGGCAACCAGGTGCGTAGATGAGGGCAATGTATTCCATGCAGCTAACTTGGATTTCGGCAAGGCTTTTGACAAGGTCCTGCATGGGAAACCGATAGTGAAGGTAAAAGGCCATGGGATCCGGGGAAATCTGACTAACTGGATCTAGAATTGGCTGATTAGCGGGAGACAGAGACTGATGGCTGAGGGGTATTTTTAATGACTGGATTCTGCAGGGGATCAGTAGTATACTGATTGTAGCGTATATAAATGATTCAGACTTGAATGTAGGAAGGTTGATTAGTAAGTTCGCAGAGGAGGGTAGCTTTGGATTAAAGGAGGATATAGATGCTGGTCAGATGGGCTGATCAGTGGCAAATGGAATTCAATCTCAATAAATGTGAGGTACTGCATTTGGGAAGGACAAACAAGGCAAGGGAATATATGATGAACAGTAGGGCCCTGGGAAGCACCATGGATCAAAGGGACCTTGGTGTGCATGTCCGTTGGTCCATTAAAGGTGGTAGGACAGGTAGATAAAGTGGTTAAGAAGAAATATAGGATACTTTATTAGCCAAAGTATAGAAGTGATTCTGGAACTGTATAAAACATTGGTTAGGCCACAGCTAGAGTATTATGTACCGTTCTGGAATTCACATTATAGGAGTGATGTGATTACACTGGAGAGCATGCAGAGGAGATTTGCCAGGACGTTGCCTGAGGAAGAGAGATCGGATAGACTGGGGTTGTTTTCCTTGCAGCAGAGAAGGAAAACCCTGTACATGATTGAGATGTATAAAATTATGAGGGGCATATACAGGAATAAACATTTCCCCTTGGTGTAGGGCTCAATGACCAGAGGGCATAGATTTAAGGTAAGGTGCGGGAGGATTCGAGGGGATGCGAAGAAAAGTTTTTTTTCACCAAGAGGTGGCAGCAATCTGGAACTCACTGCCTATAAGGATGGAGGCAGAAACTCTCAATATTCAAGAAATATTTGGAAGTACACTTGTGATGCAAAAGCACATAAGGCTATGGGTCAGGTGCTGGCAATTGGGATTAGAATAGTGTTGTGGTTGTTTTTGATTGGTGCAGACTCAATGGGCTAAAGGACCCTTTACTGTGCTGTAGACTCTGAAATGTTTAGAGTTGATCACTGGCATATGAAAAAAATGCAGTTCCTCTTTTGACCACTCTGGAGTAGCTTTTCAGTACTCAACAGAACAAGTGTCAAGACTCGAGGTAGTCTACTGCATAACGGTGCCATTGCGAGAGGCTGTATTGAACAACTGAGAAGTTGGAGAAAGAGGAAGAAAGAAGTGGACAACCACTTTATGCCTGAGCTGCTTGCAAAAATCTCATCTCAGAGTGATACCAGTTATCTCAAACCCAGAGCCCCATTCACCAAATGTCCTACACCTTACATTCCTTTTGTCACTGATCACTGTTGTGCCCACTTGGCCACGATACAAAAGATAGCTACAATATAAACATCCCAAATTAATTCAGAAAGAAAATTTCCTGGAAAGCCCTGTTGTGTACTGCACTATCTTAGCTAGTTGGCTTACCTGCCAATGATGGAATAGCAGCGGTGGGAGGAAGAGTGTTGGCCTCCTGAGAAATGAGAACAAGCTCATGCTCCATGAAGCCACTTCTCCAAGTAGTGCCTCAGCAATACTAATAGCCTGTCAGAAGATAGATCACCGGACTACTGAGATGCTCACCAAATCATTTGTTACACCACAATTCCCAGTCATGGCAGCAACAATTTGAGCTTGCAAGACGGCCATGTGACCTTCCAGTGCAACACACACACATTGGGCAGGTACTCCTTGTGCTACAAGGGAAACTATGTCATTGGCTAAACAATACTGCATAATATTGGACCCAATTATTGCATAATTGTGTGACAGAGTTGGTCACTTGTCCATGCTGGAAAGGAGAGGCTTCAAGCCCTGCACAATACTCTGTGCCATGGTGGTGCTGGACTCTTTGATATTGACGGTAAGCTCTCTAATGCATCAAGCATAGTGTGTATACCCTTCAGTATTCTGTAGGCTACCCAACTGAAGTCCTCATTTAAGTCCTTTGAAGCAAAATCTACTATAAACCACACCTTCTGGTAAGCTAGCACCTACTCCTTCTCATTGTCCTGGCTGCAACTCACCTTGCCTGGCATTCCACCACATGCAGATTTTGTCTCTAAACTATCTTCCAAGATACATACAGTGTCAGCACCTGAACTACGGCCTGTAAATGGGAAATCCAAGTTGTTATGGACCAGACCAAATCCCCTCAAAATATATCAAGGAGATAGCCTAGACCCTAAATTTTTCTTATTTTAAAGGCAAGTGCCATGTAATGTGTTCCAGATGCAATTGGATGGGTCAAACTATCAGGCTTGAAGCAAAACATGCTTTATTCATGCACTACAGTTAAAATACAGACAAAATATAAATTAAAGAATTGGTTTAACTGTAACTCTATCAAAATACTTAAAATAATAAACTACTCATTAACTACTCCAATATAGTAACGTCTCATAAGCATAAGCACACCTTTGCAAAGGCAAAAATCAGTAAAATACGTTGTCTCACATGCAGTTCTAGCAGCAGGAAGAGAACCCCAGCTTTTAGCTATAACAGAGGTAGAAAGAGCTTCCACTTTTAGCTTCAAGATCCCAGCAACTGCTACGGCAAGCTAAACTAAAAATCCTAGTTCTGTGGGAACTCGGCCGCACCCATGCAGGCTGCTTCTATTGTTCCAACTTTAAAAAAAAACCAAGGCCTCACAGCTGTTTACTTTATTGGCTTTGAACAGACCGCTCGCTACCTGTCTCAACCTCTCTTCATTTAAAAAAAAAGACAAAATATACTTCTTAAAAGCCATAGTATCATAAAGTGACCAATGCTGTATTTTCATTATCTTCAATTAGAGATACTTCCCTACCTGGGCATCTCTTGAGCTTTTAGTTATCTGAAACACAAAAAGGCACCAGGGTAAGATAGTGGCGCTGAAGTCGTGAGGGGAGGGGTGGGATGTGTGAAGGGAAGCAAGAGGAACATGCTTACACCACCTGCAGAACCTCCTTCCCCTCTGCAGATACAAAACATCTGCTATGCTGCGGACCTTCTTCACCAAATCCTTCAATGCAGCATCTGAAAATCCTGCAGCCCAATATCTTCTAAATGTGCCCTCTCTCATTCTGAGGTCAGATTCTCTTCAACCTAAATGTGCAGTAATTACCCCAGCCAAAACTATTACGATCCTAGCTGATGTTACTAGTAGACAAGTCTGATTGCAGACTAAAATTTGACTCATAGATATTTTGGTTTTTTGTTTCTTTTGTTTTATGAGGTGATCTCTCATTGAAACATAAGTAATGTTGTAGTTTGGTTTTAACAATAAAACAAAAAAGCTTACTAAGCAAAAGAAATGAGGATAAAATTGAATAAACCAAACATTTTACATATAATACACCTGTAAAAATTTCAAAACACACAGGAAAAATGTAATCAAATTAACTTGAAAAACTTTATATTACTCACAGAAAATTCCCTTCTCCATCAGTCCTAAAGGGGTTAATTAAACTGTGGGTTGAACTCTTAGCCTTGAGAATCTGATTACATCCTCCTGGAGCCTCTGTACAGCTCAATTTGAAAACTTTCTCAGCTTCAAATAACCCCTTCAGGATTTTAACTAAACACTTCTGGTTCAGAACTTTTACAAAATTCCTTACACTGAGCAGACCTGTTTTTGTCAAATCTAAATTATCTTCTCCCTTTTTCAGGAGCAACTGCTTTACATATCCAACTTCAGCAAAGATTCTGTACAAGAGCTAAACTGAAACTAAAAGTCTATGAGTGTTTCCTAAATTCAAAAGAAAAATAAATTCCTGACCTTCTAAACTAGGGTCTAATGCATAACAGTTCATTTTGTTCATGTATCAGATATTCAAATTCAAAAATCCAAACTCAAAATTAAATGATATTAAAATATGTAAAGAAATCACTCACCTTGCATTTCAGAATGCACTCTGTTTTAACTGGTGCAAGTGAACTTCAAATAAAGCTAGTTACTCACAATGTTTGCTCCACACTAATATGTCTAGCCAATGAGCAACACATTCGTACTGGCTGGTGGTCGTGGGTGGTTTGGCAATTTAATTGTACATCATTGTTCCCTTTCCTGTTTTTGGTGTTATCAATTTAGGCCCCCTCCCCATGTTATAGGGAAAAGTGCAATTATACTATCGTGAGGAATATACAGGACATTACTATCACTTGAACCCAATTTCACAAGACTTTCTTCTTTTCCCTTCTATGAAGCACTCGGATATGGAATAACGTGGCCAAATTCCAGACTATGTTAAACTATATAAAATTCTAATAAGAATAAAAGCAGAGATCTCACGTGTTATGGGCCTAAAAACTGCATAGGTGCACATGCAAGCACATGATGGGGCCAATGGAAGTTATCAGTCTCTATCGTATGGTAGAAGTTATCACCAGCCATGCTCACTTGTTGGAGACATTGAATGCTGAACCTCAGGTGTCTGCACAAATTGGGTGTGGCAGAATTCCCTGAAGCAGCTGCCCGGAATGTTTCCGTTGATATTGTGACCTTCCTCATGGAGACAAGGCAACAAATGAATTCAGGGGCAAAAAAAACAGCTGCACAATGTGGCTGCAACCCTCAGGAGCAATGATTACTCCCCTGAGGTAATGGAAGTACAGGTGTGCTGTGAAAAGGTAAAGACAGGCAGAATGCCTGGCAATGGGGCATTATTAAAGCTTCATGCAGCTATTGACCAACTCTGCTAATCACCCCCCAACCCCACCCGACAGAGGCATATGCATTGCATCCTGCCTCTATGAACAAGACTGCCCTTGCATGGGTGCAGGCAGGGCAGTCAGTGACTTCACCAATGTCCTGTACAACCTCAACATGACATCCCAACTCCTATACTCAAAGGTTTAAGCAATGAAGATACGCATGCCAAACACCTTCTCAACCACCCTGTCTACCTGTGACACAAATTTCAAAGAATTATGTACCTGAACCCCTAGGTCACTCTGTTCTACAATACTACCAATGGTCCTACCAGTAAGTGTATAAGTCCTGCCCTTGTTTGTATTACCAAAATTCAACACCTCACATTTATCCAAATTAAACTCCATCTGCAACTCCTCAGCCCATTGACTCAATTGATCAAGATCTCTTTGTAATCCTACATAACCTTCTTCACTGTTCACTATACCACTAATTTTGGTGTCACCTGCAAACTTACTAACCATGCCTCCCGTATTTTCGTCCAAATTGTTTATATAAATGACAAACAAAAGCAGACCCAGTACCAATCCCTGTGGAACATTGTGGTCACAGGCCTCCAGTCTGAAAAGCAATCCTCTGTCTCCTACCATAAAGCCAATTTTGTAGCCAATTGGCAAGCTCACCCTGAATCCCGTGTGATCTAACTTTACTAATTAGCATACCATAGCTGTTCACCCTCTTCCTTTTCTGAGTATGCAGAGTACTAATGTCACGTACTTCCAGTTCCTCTCCTTTCTGCATCACCATTTTATGCAATGCACAGCTCAGTACCACAACATATGATTTTATTGAAGAATCATATTGGGAGGGCCCCCTGATTCATCAAGGATGTAGAACTGCAAGTTCAGGAGACCAATGGTCGTCTTGATGATTGCCCTGGTGGAAATTGCAGTGGTTATATTGTTCATATGCCTCTGTTGTGGGGTTCTGTGATGGTGTCATGAACAATGCCATGAATGAACATCCCTCAGGTGCCACCCAAGCAGCCAATGTAGTAAACATGTTGAGACACCCAAGACTGCTTCAGGGTATTACACTAGTGGAAGCCACCCCATAAATTAATATGCCCCTACCTTTGTTATCATCCATTTTAGAACAATTACAGGTTTTTGACTACGGGAGGAATTTTCTAGTTGGTATCCCCAATTATGATGCCAGATGCTCATAGATAAATCTACTTTCACTATTGAAATCTACTTTCCACTGTGCAGCTGCCTCAACTGTGTAACACCTTAATATGTGTACATTGCTAACACATATGGGGCCTGTGTGCCACAGTTAAATCTTATTACAATGGAACAAAAGGGCTAATTACCCTTTTAATAACCTTAATTGGCAACCCACTGCTACAGGACAAATAGCCATGGACGCTGGAAGTCTGTCTTTGGAAAAATTCACAGTGGTGGGAAGCCACCAGGCAAGCCAAACCGATGTGTCATGAGTTAGATTTCCACAACTCCATCCCTGCTTCAAGGAGCTGGCCAGATGCCAATCAGGAGGAACATACACAGTCAGGACAACTGGGCAGGAGTGAAAACACAACTGGGTCTCTCTCACTCCATCCTCCTTGCTAACATATCTAACTCTTCAGACAGTTGGTTTACAAATGGCTGATTAAGTCAATTCCCACCCCCTATCAGGATTGGCATTTTGTTTCGGTGCTGTACTAGAGACACGTTCTTGGTAGAAGCCTTTACTGTCCTGTGGTTGTCAAGGACTAGGAGAGAAAAAGGTAGTCCAATAATATTCACAGCATTTCGTATGATTTTATATAATTGTAAAATGGTGACTTCCTTACACAGTGCTGACATGCACCTGGCAAAATGACCGAGAGATGTGTTGGACTGCCGTCCTGGCACCTTCATTTTGAAATATGCTCCTGGTCCTGCATTCAAGCCCAACTCCTTGTAACCAAGAAGATTTGGCCTGGGAGGAGTAAACAAATAGTGCAAGTGTGGCTGGAGTGGCCATGGGAGGCATAGGGAGGTGATGTTAACACAGAAGGGTGGTTTGACGAGGGGGTGTGGGCACAAGCAGGTTGAGTGGGAAGTGGCTGTGCAGATTGGGTTTTGCATATGGGCGCAGGAGAATGGAGTGGGGAGACACTACACTGGGAGATGTGAGATAACAAGGTGTAGAGCTGGATGAACACAGCAGGCCAAGCAGCATCAGAGGAGCAGGAAAGCTGACGTTTTGGGCCTAGGGAGAGGGGGAGGCGGATAGGTAATGGAAAAAGGAGAAGATAGGTGGAGAGGAGACAGACAGGTCTAAGAGGTGGGGATAGAGCCAGTAAAGGTGAGTGTTAGTGGGGAGTTAGGGAGGAGATAGGTCAGTCCGGGGAGGACGGACAGGTCAAGGGGGCGGGATGAGGTTAGTAGGTAGGAGATGGGGGTGGGGCTTGAGGTGGGAGGAAGGACAGGTTAGGGAGCTGGGGACAAACTGGGCTGGGTTTTGGGATGCGGTTGGGGGAGGGGAGGTTCTGAAGCTTGTGAAATCCACATTGATACCATTGGGCTGCAGGGTTCCCAAGCGGAATATGAGTTGCTGTTCCTGCAACCTTTGGGTGGCATCGTTGTGGCACTGCAGGAGGCCCAGGATGACATGTCATCTGAGGAATGGGAGGGGGAGTTGAAATGGTTCGCAACTGGGAGGTGCAGTTGTTTAGTGCGAACCGAACGTAGGTGTTCTGCAAAGCGGTCCCCAAGTCTCTGCATGGTTTCCCTGATGTAGAGGAGGCCACAACGGGAACAGCGGATACAGTATACCACATTAGCAGATGTGCAGGTGAACATCTGCTTGATGCGGAAAGTCTTCTTGGGGCCTGGGATGGG
>NC_063362.1:17616743-17617671 GCF_021869965.1 Rhincodon typus | reverse complement strand
GGAGGGGGGAGGTGTAGGGGCAGGTGTAGCACTTCCTGTGGTTGCAGGGAAAAGTGCCGGGTGTGGTGGGGCTGGAGGGGAATGTGGAGCGGACAAGGGAGTCACAGAGAGAGTTGTCCCTCCGGAAAGCAGATAAGGGTGGGGAGGAAAAAATGTCTTTGGTGGTGGGGTCGGATTGCAGATGGCGGAAGTGTCGGAGGATGATGTGTTGGATCCGGAGGTTGGTGGAGTCGTACGTGAAGACGAGGGGGATTCTTTTTTGGTTGTTATTGTGGGGAGGGGGTGTGAGGGATGAGTTGCAGGAAATGTGGGAGGCATGGTCGAGGGCGTTGTCGACCACTGAGGGGATAGTTGCGGTCCTTGAAAAACGAGGACATCTGGGATACACCTCCTCCCAACCACCTTCCTGCAAAAATGCCATCCCCTATTCCCAATTCCTTCGCCTCCGCCACATCTGCTCCCAGGATGAAGCATTCCACTCCCGAACATCTCAGATGTCCTTGGTGGGAGAGGGTGTTTTGGGTGGTTTCTCAGGAGTTGGGGTGGAGGGGGTGGTGTGGTGAGGACAATGTCCAGACAGCTCTCCCAGGGAGTTGGGAAGAGCGGTATTGGGGAAGGCAGTGTTGAGGGGCTGTGGGGGAGGAGGCTCTCAGGAGCAGGGAGGGTGGTTGTGTGTGGGGCTCTTGCGTGGAGTGAGGGAGGGAGCTCTCAGAGGGCAGTGTTGTGGCGTGGGGGCTCTGAGGGAGGGGCCTCTCGGGATGGGTGTTTTGGAAAGGGGACTCTCGGGCGAGGGGGGTGGGGGGCTCTCAGGGAGGGGGGCTCTCGGGGGGGGGTGTTGCGGGGAGGGGGCTCTTGGGTGGGCGGCGTTATGGGTATGGGGCTCTCAGGGAGGGTGCTCTCGGGGTGTGGGCTCTGAGGGAGGGGGGGG
>NC_063362.1:17568271-17611743 GCF_021869965.1 Rhincodon typus | reverse complement strand
GGGGGAGCTCCGGCCGTTGGGTGAAACGGGGCAGATTTGTGTCAAGCCAGGGGCTGTGTGTGTCAATGCACGAAGGTCGAGTACCCACTGGGCTGTTGTGAGGGAGGTGCCCGCTGCTTGGTATTTGCCTCCCTCGTGTGTTTCGGGTGTAATCTGTTTCTTACTTAACCCCCCAGTGACCCGTCCTCTCTTCCTTCTCCTTCTTCTAACTAACGCCACTGGAAGCATTTTAAAACCCCATTCATTCGATTTGGGTCTAGGTCTCATGAACCAAATTGTTGCTGCATTTGTTTACATAACATTGGCTCTGCTAGAATTATGCTACCACGGAGGAGGCCGTTTGGCCCTCTGTTTTAGGCACTGATATTTAGCTGAAGCAGCCCGGAACTTCTAGCTCTGTATTCTCCCCTTGTCCTTCAGTGCCTTTCTTCAAATATCCATTCAGTTCTGCTTCAGAAAATGCAATGGTCAGTCTCTTAAACACTTCCTCTGTCAAAGCATTCCACACTCCCAACAGCGCAAAGAAATTTCTCTCGACTTCCTTAGCTTAATACTTTTAAGGTAATAGCCCCTCATCGCTGATTTAGGTTATTCAGCATCAGAGACCTTCTTTCATCTTAATTTTAATCAAAATCTTTATATTTAAAAGTCACAATTAAATTCGCTCATCGTCTTTTCTATTAACACAATGTAGCACAAGAACAGGCCCTTCAGCCCACCAAGCCTATGCCGATTCCTAATCCTTATCTAGAATTATTGCCTATACATGGTTTCTATCCCTGTTTGCTTCCCATTCACGTATCCATCAAGATACACATTAAACATTGTTAAGGGATAGTAGGAACTGCCGATGCTGGAGAATCTGAGATGACAAGGTGTAGAGCTGGATGAACACAGCAGGCCAAGCAACATCAGAGGAGCAGGAAAGCTGACATTTCGGGTCTGGACCCTTTATTGTTAACATGCCTGCTTCCACCACTTCCAATGGCAATGCATCCCAGGCACCTACTACTCTGTGTGAAAAAGTTTCTTTCCACTTTTCCCCTCGAACCTGTGCCCTCATGTAGTTGACCTTTCCACCCTGGGAAAATGCCTCTGACTGTCCACCCTATTTATGCCTCTCATAATTTTGTGGACCTCATCTCTCAGCCTCCGTCTTTCCAGTGAAAACAATCTGAGTTTATCCAACCTTTCGTTGTAACTAAAACCCTCCTGACCCGGCAACATTCTTGGTAAATGTTCTGTGCACCCTCTCCAAAGCATCCACGTCTTTTTGGTAGTGTGGTGACCAGAACTGCACGTGATATTCCATATGTGGCCTAATTAAAGTTTTATACAGCTGTAATTATGATTTCTCAACTTGTATATTCAATGCCTTGGCTGATAAAGGCAAGAGTGCTGTCCTTTTCCCCACATTATCCACCTGTGTTGCTACTTCAGGGATTCGTAGACTTGTATGCCCAGATCCCTCTCTCAGCACTCTTATGGGTTCTGCCACTTATTGTATAATCGCACCTGAATTGATTTTCCAAAATGCATTACCTCACATTTGTCCAGATTACCATCTGCTGTTTCTCTGCCCAAATCTGCAATCTATCTATATCTCACTGTATCCTTTGACAATCCTCCTTACTATCTGCAACTCCACCAATTTTGGTATCACCTGCAAACTTACTTACCAAACTATTTTCCTCCAAATCATTTATATATGTTTTAAACAACTAAGGTGCTAGCACTGATCCTGTAGAACACCACTAGTTACTGGTCACCATTCCAAACAGTACCCTTCCACTGCTATTCTCTGATTTCTATCTGTAAGCCAGCTTACACCAGATCCCATGACACTTTACCTTATGTACCAGCCTGCCATGAAGTGTCTTACCATGTAGACAATATCCATTGCCATTCCCTCATCAATCATTAAGTGGAAACAATGTTAGTATCTGTCGTCTCACTTCATAATTATAAACTTCCATTCCTGACATTATTCTGTTTAAATTAATGACCTGCATTTATAAAGCATATATCCTGACTTCAGGGTCCTAAAGAGCTGTACAACTAATTAAGTACTTTGCAGTCAATGTAGTATTAAGAGGAGGCAATGGCCTTAGTGGTATTATCACTGGACTGTTAATCCAGAGACCCAGGTAATGTTCTGGGGACCTTGGTTCGAATCCTGCCACGGCAGATGGTGGAATTTGTATTCAATAAATATCTGGAATTAAGAGTCTAATGGTGACCACTAAACCATTGTCATTCATCTGGAAAAGCCCATTTGATTCACTAACGTCCTTTAGGGAAGGAAACTGCCATCTTTACCTGGGTCTGATGTGACATGTAGTCCAGACCAAAGCAATGTGGTTGACTCTTAACCCTCCTCTGGGCAATAAATGCTGACTTAGCCAACAACACCCTCATTCCCATGAGTTGATTAAAATTAGACAAAATAGGAAATGTGGTAGCAATTTGCATGTGGCGAGATTCCAGAAATAGCAGTGTGTTAAGACAGTTCGTTTGAATGAAATAAAAACAGAAAATGCTGGAAAGACTCATGTACGTCAAGATCAGAACCAAAGGGTTACAGACCTGAAATCTTCACTCTGTTTCATTCTCCATAAAAGATTCCAGATCTGCTGAGCATTTCCAGGCTTTTCTGTTTTTTATTTCCAATTTCCAGCATCTGCAGTATTCTATTTTAATCAATTTCAGTGAAAATAAAAAAAATATTGACCAGCACAACAGGGAAAAACAAATGCTAAATGATATTTTACAATTGTTTGAGAGGGCAGACAGTGCTATGGTTTAACATATGTTTTGAAAGACGGCTTCTCCATAGTAAAGCATTCCCTCAGCACTGCCAGTAGCAGCCTGGATTATGTGGCTTGATTCTACAGATCTTTTTTCAAACAATCTGTTCAGAAAAATTATGACACATCTCTGGAGCAGATGGGATTTGAACCCAGCCCTCCTTGTTCAGAGTAGTAGTTTTGAGTCAAAACACTGGAATTTTAACCTTTGGACTCAGAGGTGAGAGTGCTAACAACTGATCTAAAACTTACTTTGGAAGTTATCCAAGGCCCAACTGGGGCCTAAGTATTTTCGCAAACAAATTTATCATTTCTTCTTTCCACTTATGCTTTCTGTCCAATTTCAAAAAAAAATTATAATATCTACTTCCTAGCATTCTGTAACTTAATTTCTCTGTCTCTGTTTTACCAACTGAGAAGTAGCTGATGCAGAAAATGGAGAAGATGAAATAATGAGTGGGATATAGAAAGACCCAACCCAATTCTTTTTGAAATCTGTCAGCACTTTTTAAATGTTGCTGGAGGTCTCACCATGAGAGGTGGAATCAAATCAGGTGAATGCTGTGTCCTTCATTCTAATTAGCTAATAATGGATAATGCTCATCCAAACATAATTAACCATGATATCTTGAATGCTGCAAAATGTGAGGAAATTACCAATTGTCAGTGTAAACATACTCAAATTTGAGTTCAGGTCAGCCACTTGCATAAATAATAGTACAGAGTTACTGTATATCAAAATATTTTCAGTAGAGACCACTTGACCCACCTGTCTCTGCTAATGCTTAATGTTCAACAATCCACACTAATCCCATTTCAGAGAATGATAGAAGGCTTTTGTGGTGCAGTCCTACCTCTGAGCCAGAAGGCCTGAGTTCAAGTCACACCTGCTCTAGAGGTATGTAATAATATCTCTGAACAGGTTGATTAGAAAACATCTAAAATGATAGAAGCTGGCCATTTGGCCCATTGAGTCTCCACAGCTCTTTTGAAGTGCAATTCATTTAGTCACTCTGCAGTTTAATCTATGATTTTATTTCACTTAATTGACCTGGGCTAGATTCCACTGGATTAATTGATATTCAGTCTGAAATCTTTAGCTGAGGCTCTTGTTACAGTTACCATCCCTGTTTTCTTACCCAGCATCTATGTTATGACCACAATAGTTATTATATCCCAGTCTGCCTCTGTTTGGTGAGCCCCCATCTTGCTACACCTTCAGTGCAACAAACCTATCTACCAGCCACGCCCTCAGTTTTTTTTTCCATTGCTGGCTAGTCTGCAGTGTACCCTCTATACAGTAACTGATCCAGCCATACAGACTGTGTATGCATGACACCATTAACAAACCTTTCCATGGCTGTAACTAATTAGCATGACATTTCTCTTAGAGACATCAGCTGAATGGGTAGAGCCAAGAATACTTAGTTGCCAATCTTGCCCTGGCTGAAGCCATGTTTCCCTTCCAAGTCTATCATATCATGATCCTTCATTCTAGTTAGTGCCACTGTTATCAGTGCTGCAGCCCTGATTATATTTATTCTTCTCAAGACTTCTTCCAATGCTTAGCACTGTCTTTTTTGATTATACTTTTTTCCTAATCTCATGACAGTACTTAGAGTCATAGAGTTGTATGGCATGGAAACAGACTCTTTGGTCCAACTCATCCATGCTGACCAGATATCCTAAATTAATCTAGTCCTCTTTGCTGGTATTTGGCCCGTTTCCCTCTAAACCCTTCCTATTCATATACCTACACAGATGCCTTTTAAATGTTTTTATTGTATCAGCCCCTACCACTTCCCCTTGGCAGCTCATTCTATCCACGCATCACCCTCTGCGTGAAAAAATTGCCCGTTAGGCCTCTTTTTAAATCTTTCTCCTCTCACCTTAAATCTATGCCCTCTAATTTTGGACGCCCCACCTCGGGGCAAAGACCTTGGCTATTCACCCTATCCATGCCCCTCATAATTTTATAAACCTCTATAAGGTCACTCCTCAACCTCTGATACTCTAGGGAATATAGCTCCAGCCTATTCAGCCTCTCCCTATAGTTCAAACCCTCCAATCCTGGCAACATCCTTGTAAATCTTTTCTGAATCCACTCATATTTTCTGTCTAATTTCAAAAAAAAATTAATTTCCTAGCATTCTGTAACTTAATTTCTCATGTCTCTGTTTTACCAACTGGGAAGCAGCTCATGCAGAAAATGGAGAAAATGAAATAATGGAGTGCTGCTGAACAAAGAGAACTTGGAGTGCAAGTTCACATTCCTTGAAAGTGAAGTCCCAGGTAGACAGGAGAGTGAAGGTGTTTCATGTGCTTGCCTTTATTGGTCAGTGCATTGAGTAGAGGAGCGAGGAGGTCATATTGTGGTTATGGTTGTACAGGACATTGGTTAGGCTACTTTTGGAGTACTGTGTTCAGTTCTGGTCTCCCTCCTGTAGGAAGGATGTTGCGAAACTTGAAAGAGTTCAGAAAAGACTTAGAAGGATTTGCCATGGTTGGAGGGTTTGAGCTGTAGGGAGGTGCTGAATAGGCTGGGGCTACTTCCCTGGAGCGTCGGAAGCTGAGGGGCGACCTTTGTAGAGGTTTATAAAATCGTGAGGGGCATGGATATGGTGAATGGCCAAGGACTTTTCTCCATGGCAGGGGACTCCAAAACTATAGGGTATAGGTTTAAGGTGAGAGGGTAAAGATTTAAAAGGAACCTAAGGAGCAACTGTTTCACACAGAATGGTGCGTGTATGGAATGAGCTGCCAGAGGAAGTGATGGAAGCTGGTACAATTACAACATCTGAATGGGTACATGAATAGGAAGAATTTAGAGGGATATGGGCCAAATGCTGGCAAATGGGACTAGATTACTTTAGGATATCTGGTCGGCATGGACAAGTTGGACTGAAGAGTCTGTTTCCGTGTTGTACATCTTTATGACAATGACTCCCAGTTAGTGAGACATGATTTTCCGCACACAGTCATGTTGACTGTCCCCAATCAGTCCTTGCCTTTACAAATACATGTAAATCTTGTCCCTCAGGATTCCCTCCAACAACTTACCCACCACCAATGTCAGGCCCACCAGTCTGTAGTTCCCTGGCTTTTCCTTACCATTTTTCTTAAATGGTGGCACCACATTAGTCAACCTGCAGACTTCTGACACCTCACCTGTGGCTATTGATGATAAAAATATCTCAGCAGGGGGTCCAGCAATCACTTCCCCAGCTTCCCACAATGTTCTAGGATACGCCTGATCAGGTCCTGTCATTGTCTTTAGAAGAATTTGGCCTTCCACTATATTTAGTCCTTATGTGGATAGCACCCTCACCTCTGAGTCAGGGGTTTTGGTTTATTCAGGGGATGTGGACTTCGCTGGCTAGCGCCAGCAATTATTGTCTAATCCTATTTGCCCTTGAGAAATTGATGGTGAGCTGCATTCTGAAACCGCTGCAGTCAGTTTGGTGAAGGTACACCCCACAATGTTATTAGGAAAGAAGTTCCAGGATTTTACAGCCATTATAAAAAGGAACAGGAGTAAGCTGTTCAGCCTGTTGAGTCTGCTGCATCATTCAATAGGATCATGGTTGGTCGATACTTCTCACGTTCACTTTCATGCCCGTTGCCCATAACCCTTAATTCGCCTACTGATCGTGAATCTGCCTTTCTCAGCATTAAATATACAAAGGACTCTACCCCTACAGCTGCCTGTGGCAAGGTGTTGAAAAGACTCACAACCTCTGAGAGAAGAAATTCGTCCTCATCTCAGCCTTAAATTGCCACCCCTTAATTTTGACCTAGTGACAGAAGGAACAGCAATATGTTTCCAAGTCCGTCTGATGAGTGGCTTGGAGAGGATTTTGCAGGTGGTATTCATATGTTTATTCTTCCCTTGACTTTCAAGATGGTCATGGGTTTGGAAATTGCTGGCTAAGAAGCCTTAGTGAATTTCTGCAGTGCATTCCTGTAGGTAGTATATACTTCTGAATCGCTACTGAGCATTGGTGGTAGAGGGAGTGAATGTTTGGGCTCCTAATCAAGTGAGCTGCTTTGGCCTAGATGGTGTTGAGCTTCTTGAGTTTTATATGAGCTGTTTTCATCCAGGCAAGTGGAGAGTATACTATTATTTCACGTGCCTTGTGCCTTATCAATTGTGGAAAGGCATTGGGGGAGTTGGGAATTAAGTTTCTCACGGTAGAAGTCCTGGCTTCTAACTTTCTCTTGTAGCGACAGTATTTATTTGGCTGTCCTGGTTCACTTCCTGGTTGTTGAGAGCCCACAGAGTGTCAGTAGTGGGAGATTCAGTGATGGTAATGCCATTGAACATCAAGAGTGATGGGAAGATTCTCTCATGTTGGATTCTCAATGGCTGGCACTTGTGTAATGTGAATGTCACTTGCCATTTATCATTCCAAACCTGGATGTTGTCCAAGTCTTGCTGCAAATGGACAGTAATGATATCAAGAGCCCTCGCAAAACTGCAGTCAATGGGAATCAGGGGAAAAATAAACTTTCTGCTGTTTGGAATCATGCCTAGCATAAAGGAAGATGGTTATGGTTGTTGGATGTCATTTCAGTATCTAAGGTAGCACAGATGGTCCTAAACATTGCGCAGTCATAATGAACACTTTTGACCTTAAGATTGGGGGAAGGTTGTTGCTGAAGCAGGGTCCATATCTCTGAGCCAGGAAGCCCAGGTTCAAGTCCCACCTGCTCCAGAGGTTTGTCTTAACATGTCTGAACTCATTGATTAAAAAATAACTAACCTGAGGGACTCTTCAGTGATGTTATGGGCTGAAGTGACATCCAACAACCATAACAATCTTCCTTTGTGCTAGGCATGATTCCAAACAGCAGAAAGTTTATTTTTCCCCTGATTCCCATTGACTGCAGTTTTGCGAGGGCTCTTGATATCAAGAGGAAGGGTCACCGGACCAGAAACGTTAACTCTGCTTTTTCCTTTGCAGATGCAGCCAGACCTGCTGAGCTTTCCCAGCAACTTTGTTTTTGTTCCTGATTTACAGGATTCACAGTTCTTTTGATTTGTGTTTCTCTTGATATCAAGGGTAGTCACTGTCACCTCCTCTCTGGTGTTCAACTATTTTGTCCATGTTTAGACCAAGGGTATAATGAAGATGGTAAGTGGCCCTGATGGAATTCAAACTGTGTGTCAGTGAGCAGATTATTTCTTTGTATATTGTCAGTTGACACCAGTGTTGTAGTTGTGCTGCAATAGCTTTTTCACAGATGCAGCTGATTCTGGAGCAGAACTCTTCAGCTCTATTGCTGAAATGTTGCCAGGACCCGTAGCTTTTGCAGTATGCAGAGTCTCTAAGGTTTTAGAGTAGATTTTTAGCTCGAGTTGTGGATGTTGTGATTGGTTGGCTCGCCGAGCTGGTTCGTTGTTTTTCCGCAGACGTTTCCATACCCTGCTGGGTAACATCGTCAATGGAGCCTCCGATGAAGCGCCGTTGTGTTTTCCCGCCCTTTATTTGAACTCCGGTGTCCGTTGAGCTGGATTACCTCACTTTCGGTTTTCCTTCGCAGTGGATTGCATATGGGGTCGAGCTCTGTGTTTGTTGATGGCTTTCTTCGTGGAGTACCAAGCATGGGAATTCCTAGAAGCCTGGTACTCCACGAAGAAAGCCATCAACAAACACATAGAGCTCGACCCCATATACAATCCACTGCAAAGGAAAACCGGAAGTGAGGTAATCCAGCTCAACGGACACCGGAGTTCAAATAACAGGCGGGAAAACCCAACGGTGCTTCATCGGAGGCTGCGCTGATGATGTTACCCAGTAGGGTATGGAAATGTCTGCGGAAAAACAACAAACCAGCTTGGCGAGCCAATCAACCACAGTACCTAGAGTCGTCGGCTTTTTTTTTGATATCACTTGGAGCAAATTGAATTGGTCAATGATTGGCATTGTTGATGCCGGGGACCTTTGGTAGATGCTAATTGATTGTCCACTCAGCACATCTGGCTGAAGATGCATGCAAATACTTTATAGGCTTTCCCATTCTTATGCACTTATGATATTTGTGGACCCTCCTCTTCCTGTTAGTTATTTAATATCTAACACCATTCATGACTGGATGTAGCAGGACTGGAGAGCTTACAGCTTGGTCCTGATCTGTTGGTTAATAGGTTAGCTGAGCCCTGTTTATTGTATACTGCTTCTGTTATTTGGCACACAAATAGCTTTGTGTTATAACTTTAATAGTTTACACCTCATTTTGGCTATGCCTGGTACTGCTTCCGGCATGCCCTCCTAAGTCTTCATTGAATTAGAGTTGATCTCCCTAGTGCAGGATCACTGGCTAATGTTGACTCTTGATATGATTTTGGGTGGTTTGGAGAGCTCTATGCTCAAACTGCCTGTAAACTTGGGAATTTCTATCTGTAAGGCACAGTTGCATTCTGCTTTTATTCTTGAAAGCCATGGGCAAAAGTAGATTCAGCACTGTTAATGAGCAGGGCTTACTTGCTGGAGAGCTGGAAGCAGAGCCAAATAATGTAAGGGTGATTTTGTACCATCTGTTACTCTTTTTTTGGGTTTTAAATCTCTTAGTTCATAAGTCATGATCACTGATAGTGACTTGGCACCAGTAAGTGTTGAGGAAATTGAAACATGTCTTTGCCGTCAACAAGAATGGGGACATTGATCAGCCACATGATTTGTCAATTTGGAAGGCGTGCAAGCAGATTCCACCTGACTTTCACACAGCTCACCAGTGTGATTTAAGTTTCAATCATTTCACCTTTTAAAATTGTCCAATGTTTTCCTTGATTTGTAATATTTATAAATCACGCATTTGGTTTATAAAAGGAGTTTTGACTTGAAGATTGCTTCCAAATTTGAAAATCCATGATTTAAAAGTACATGGAAAGATCTGAGTTATAACCTACTGAGCACCCATAACAGTGCAAGTCTCAGCTAAAGCAACTTGAATATATGTTACTTTTTTAACATTGTGAAGCACTTTGTCTAATGACACTCAGAGAGACATCCCAATGAAATGAATAAGGAGACACTATGACAGGTGGCCCTAAAGGCTTGGTCAAACAGGATTTTTAAGGAATGTCTTAAAGGAAAAGAGAGAGAGAGAGCGATTGGAACAGTTTAAGGACAATTAAAAGCATGACCTCAATGGTGGAATGATTAAAATAGGGGCTACGGCAGAGGTCAGAATTCGAAAAACGCAGGGATTTTTGAGGATTCTTTGAGTGAAAGTGGTTCCAAAGCTTGGTTCGAAATCCTGGAGTGAACTGATCACAGATGAGGATCTCAAATTTCCGGAGTTGTTGCACCTTGAACCATTATAGGTCAGTCAATACAGATAATGGAAGAATTAGTTCAAATTGTATTTCATCAAACTGCAACGGGATTGGGATAGATTTATGCTATTAATGCTATTATAGGTGCCATACTCACCTGACACAAATTAGGCCACTCTGCCTTTTCTACTTCCCCCTCTATAGTTAAGATCAATGCCACAGTTACTAATTTTGCAGTCTGTTACATACTGTGCAGCTGATACCAGAGCTTGTGATTCATTATTTATGAACAGTTTGCAGTAGTATTGAGGGAAGCATTGAAAAGTTGAAAAGACATAATTACGTTGTTAGTTGAAAACGTAAAGCTTGGAGAGTAAGTTGATGGC
Source organism: Rhincodon typus (assembly GCF_021869965.1). Classification (NCBI taxonomy): domain Eukaryota; kingdom Metazoa; phylum Chordata; class Chondrichthyes; order Orectolobiformes; family Rhincodontidae; genus Rhincodon; species Rhincodon typus. Next base: position 17,601,271 of record NC_063362.1, on the reverse strand, counting down.
AGACAGATGGTGCCTGTTTGTATTGGGACTGCACTGAGGAGTTTTGATTTTGTGCCTATTTATCTAGTGTTAATCTCAAATTGGCAGCATTGTGTACCACATACCTGTGCAATGCCAGCTGGTTGCCATTCTTCACATGTGAGCCTTCAGCAGGCTGGCTCCTGTGGTGAGATCATGCCACTGGTGAACATAGCATCTATTCTTCTGTGATCTATGCATTATCTTAGTAACTCTTTGTATATTGTTAATGTCCAGCGTAAGACGAGAGGCATGCCTAAAAATCATCTTTTGAATAACACATTGAAGAATGTGTTGTTATTCTGCTGGTAATCAGCCCAACCGCTACCACCACCAAATCCACGTGGTGCCTGTGTCAAACACCCTACGTTACTGCATTGTCTTGTGAATGAGACTTTGGCCTACACATTGTTGTTCTGTCATTAACACTGTGTGTATTTGGCTTGTGCTCACTCCATTATTGCAAAATCTTTGCCAGAATTGCACTGAACCATTTAGTGCAACATATCATTCATGATCTACTGCCAGAGAGTCCAGTGCAGTTTCAGAAAAGGTAAAGGAATCACTTAGCAATGCTCACAATTAGGTAGCTCCAGGTGAAATGCAAAAACAGAATATGGACCTTTTGCACACAGTCAGCCTTGAGGGCCTTTGCAAATTAGTGTTGAAATGTTGTCCCACAGAAATTTATTGAAAAGATTCAACAATTCTTTGAAAGTATGCTGACACATGTCTTGGAGGGTGATGAGTCTTCTGACTCATTCCCAGTAAATAATGGGGTTAAACAGAGCTGCATGTTAGAGCCAACCTTCTTCATAAGGTTCTATTCTGCCATGCTGTCTGGTGCCTCCCATGGTGATGATCCTGGCATTGAAGTTGGATATCGCATGAATGGGCATGTGATCATGCCGAGACAGCACCAGACAGAGACTAAAGTCTTCAAGGAGCTACTTCATGATTTGCCGCTAACCGTGTATTAGCAGTCAGTTCAGAGCTGGGCATGCAGTGTATCATGGACTTGTTCTGCACTGCATGCAACAGTTTCAACCTTGTGATCAGTGTGAAGAAAATTGAAGAAATGTACCAGCCTGCTTCAGAAAAGTCTGTTCTACAAACCAGGGTTTCTGTCAATGACCAGAATCAGTTGTGGGTAAGTTCACTTTGGTCCGGCAGTACATTATCTCAATTTGTCCGTGTTGTCACTTGAGCCGCATGCAAGAATTGCCAAAGTAAGTGTGGCCTCTGGATTTTGAACATCACCCTGGGAGAGAAGAGGAGCAAGTATCATATCCATACTGAAAGCTTATAAACACAATAGACCGGTCCACTTTTCTCTGTGCACATGAGACTTGAACCGTGTATCAGCATCATGCCATGAAGTTCAAACATTTTCACTTGAGCTGCCTTTTAGATGACCAGTCAAAATACCAGACACAGAAGGTGGTTACCTGACCTGGCATCTACAGTACTGAGACAGATATAGCTAAGTTGGGCTGGTGAAAAAGTCTGAATGCATCACACCTGCTTACCAAACTGAATCATCTTTGGAGAATTTGAGTCTGGGGTCTGCTTTTATGGTGGTTGAAGAAACAGCACAAAGGCACTCAGGCTCTGCATCAGAGTTTTGATATTGACTTTGTACATCGGGAAAAGCTCATCCAGGATTGCTACACCTGGCACAACCAAAGAAAAAATTGTATGGCCTCCTTGGAAAGCAGGCTTATAGCAGAGGCGGAGAGGAAATGCAAGCAGAGCAAATCTCAAGCCAGCAACTCGTCCAAACCCAAGTCTTATTTGCAATAGCACCTAAATTAAAAAGAAACGTAAGAACCGTGGATGCTGGATGCTGAAAACAAAAATTGCTGGTTAAAGTCAGCAGGTCTGGCAGCATCTGTGGAGAAAAATTGAAGTTAATGTTTCGGGTCCAGTGATTCTTTTTCTGACAGACCTGACTTTTTTCCAGCAATTTCTCCTTTTGGTTGCAATAGAACCTTCCAGGTGCAGATTGGCCTTAGCAGTCAAAAACGTGCTGTGGAACCCTAGTAAGCAGTCCAGACAATGAGCCTGGTCATCTTTGCCTCCAAGGACGAATAAGAAAACAACAGCTTGTATTTGGTCTGTGTTGTAACATCCTAACTAATAGCTCATACAGACAAACATTTTTCTGAAATCGTATCCTTGGTACCCCATTCCTGATGTCAGCATGGGAATTGGAAATTCGACTTGCTCCCTTTTTACCAGTTTCCATGTGATTCTAATGTAAAGTGTCAACGTTGGGCAGGGCTCTTGTGGTGCATTGGTAGGGCTCTTACCTTTGAGCCAGGAGGCCCAGATTTAAGTCCCACCTGCTCCAGAGATGCATCCCTGAATATCTTGATTAGAAAATATTCTCAATGGTCGGCATGGGAGACGTGTGCAATCGCACGCAATTATTGGTAAAACTTACTTTCAGCTGATGCAGTGGGTATATCCAAGCTATAAACGAGCCTGTTGGAAGTAGGGCATGGCTCTAAATCATGGCCACAACTCTTCTTTCCAACTTCATTGCCATTCACATATGATTTATTGAGAATATTAAGGTAGGATTAATGATTTTCTGAAAATTATGATGAAAACATAATGAGTGAAGTTCAGATAACCCCAATAGCAGTTATCTGCTATTCTTACCGGTAGGATGGGAAATCGAATTGAAGAATGGCCATGATACACAAACATTTTATCTGGTAACTCTGGTTTAACCAAAATTAGTGTTGCTTGTCAAATGACTACACCAACCAATTAGAACAAAGTTGGGCCATGCTAGAGCATGAAATCATGGACAAATCACCATTTGACATCAAGATTTTTCTGTTAAAGGGTACTCAATCCCTGCAAATATGGCTAAATCTATGAGAAAGTTAAGTGATGTTGATGGGAGACCAAACAAAGTTTATACAGCAAGCAAGAAACCATGGTGTGAAGTGAAAGCCAACATCGCTAAGGAGTGGGAGATTCCACCATCAACTATTCAACCATTTGTCAACCATTCTGAAGCATAAGACAAGCCTCTTGGAACAGTTTGACAGCAGATATTCTCTCTAGCAAGGAAGAGAAGGGGAAAAGCTGCCTATCCCAACACTGAAGAAGCTTTCTTAAGGTCTTTCAAGGCAGCTTGAGTGATGAGCATGCCCATCTCTTGCCTAATTCTACAGGAAAGGGGAGTCGCATTGCCAAAAAAATTGGGCCATGTGGAGTTCACCTGCAATGATGGATGAATCAAGACAAGGCACAGTATTATTTAATTTAATCATAGAATCCCTACAGTGTGGAAACAGGCCCTTCAGCCCAACTAGTACAAACCAACCCTCCGAGCATCTCACCCAGACCCATCCCCCTTTAAACCCACCTAACCTACACATCCCTGAACACTATGAGCAATTTAGCATGGCCAAGCCACCTAGCCTGCACACCTTTGGACTGAGGGAGGAAACTGGAGCACCCGGAGGAAATCCACGCAGACGCAGGGAGAACCTGCAAACCTTCTGCACGATGAGCAGTAAGGGTGTGGTAGTTACAGCAGCAATTGGTTGTAAAATGGTCTTATGTCAACATCCTGAATGAGTATGGATCAAGAGATATTTTTAATAGAGTGTTTTAATGTATTTTACCAAATTGCGCAAGTTATTGAGGTTATTGATAAGAAGCAGAAGTACAAAGCAGCTGCTGCTTACGATGAAGAAGATATGGAAGATGGTGGCGGAATCTTCAATTGACTGCTTTTGCCACACTGAGTTCAACTGCGCGTGGTGCCAAAATTAAAGAGGAGCAAGGTGAGGCCAACCAACCTGACAAGGTCTTTTTTTGCTGCAGGAGGCCAGCATGGAAATTTCAGTGAAGACAACTGTGAAAATCTGCTGAGGTGGATGACACCATACTGTGCACAATTGAGCTGAAAGTTGAGGCAGTTGTGGATTCAGACGCAAAGGCGGTAGAGATGCTCTAGGATTTCGCTCTGCGGTATGTAAACACAGAAAACATGCTTGACTCTATTGATGTCATGCAGGTTCATCTGCAGGCAGCATGCAAAGCAAAAAAAATAGTTTTACAGAACTTATCCCGAACTCGTCTTCAACAACTTTTACTGTATAATGTCATTCAGGTGTGAGCAAATTCAAAACTATGAAGACATTTTCCACTACTTACTGTGTCAGTGTTTTCACTTCTTTAATAAAATAGGTAAGATATAGGAGCGGAATTAGACCATTTGGCCAGTCTGCTCCGCCATTCAGTCGTGCCTGATGTTTTTTCAACTAATCTTACTAATCAAGAACCTATCTATCTGTGTCTTAAAAGCACACTCAATAACTTTGGCCTCCACAACCTTCTATGGCAATGAGTTCCACATATTCACTACCCTCTGGCTGAAGTAATTCCTCCTCATCTCGGTTCTAATGGATCGTGCTTTCATTCTGAGGTTGTGCCCTCAGGTCTTCATCTCTAATACTAGTGGAAACACCTTCTCATGTCCAATCTATCCAGGCCGCTCAGTATTCTGCAAGTTTCAATGGGATGCCCCCCCGCCCCATGCTTCTAAACTCCATTGAATACAGAACCAGAGTCCTCAACTGCTGCTCACATGACAAGCCCTTCATCCCTGGGATCATTCTTGTAAATCTCCTCTGAACCGGCTCCAAGATGAGCACATCCTTCCTTTAGGTATGGGCTGAAAACTGCTCACAATATTCTAAATGTCTAACCGGAGCCTTATACAGCCTCAGCAGTATATTTATGCTCTTTTATTCTAGCTGTCTTGAAATGAATGCATTTGCCTTCCTACTGCCAAATGAACCTGTATGTCAACCTTAAGAGAATCCTGAACTAGGACTCCCAAGTCTCTTTGTGTTTCAGATTTCTGAGGCCTTTCCTTATTTAGGAAAATAGTCTACGCCTTTATTCTTCCAACCAAAGTGTGTAATGTCACACTTTGGCAAACTGAATACAATGTGACACTTCTTTGCCCATTCTCTTAGCCTGTCCAAGTCCTTCTGCAACCTGCCTGCCTCCTCAACATTACCTGCCCCTCCACCTATCTTTGTTTCATGGAACCTTTAACATCAATACTCCTTTGTCCAGATCGTTAATGTGTAACGTGGAAAGTTGTGATCCCAAAACTTAACCCTGCAGAACTTCGCTAATCACTGGCTGCCATCCTGAAAAAGTACCCTTTATCCCCACCTTCTGCCAGTCAACCAATTCTCTATCCGTAACCTTTCCCTTAACACCGTGGGCTCTTACCTTATTTAGCAGTCTCCTGTGCGGCACCTTGTCCATGGCCTTCTGGAAATCCAGATGGATCAGGATCACTGGCTCTTCTTTGCCTAACTTGCTTGTTATGGCCTCAAAGAATTCTAACGGGTTTTTTAGGCATAATTGACAGTGTATATGTAGGTAAATTGGGTTGCATAAGGATTTCCTTGGCTATGTTGAAATGCCAATTAACACAAATTTGTGGGTAGTCCTCCTGTATTTTGACTTATTGTGATTTTACTGTAAAAATAATTTGTAGATTTTGCATATTACATTGGTGTTATTATGTTTTCATGGATGTATCATGGTCATTTATTGGGACTGACTTAAAGTTCAGTGTTTTGACATGCTTTATCGTTGTCATGCATTGGTGGTCACAGTGTGGTTAAGGATATTTTCTTTATTGTAGAAAAGCTCTGTGTTTGCATTCACTTTTTATTGAATGTTGACGTTAGTGTCCTGTTCATTACTTGGCAGTCTCTGGGAGATGGCTGAACCTGCTGGCTCAGCTAACCCTCCCTGTGTGCATTGTATAAGACATTACTTTTACAGGTCCCATATAATTCCCTCCATAGTGTCTTCTGTTTAGTTAGGAAGGAAATAACATTCCGTTACCTACTTTTTGTGGGCTAGAGGATACACAATGAGGAGGAAGAAAACTCAAGCATCGATGAATGGGATGGTAAAGTACTGGGCACCCAATCATAGAGGGAGTTAAGAAGTATTAGAACGCAATGCAAGAGTTCCAAAGGTGTTTGTCACTGGAGGAGAATGAAGGGATTGGTCACTGGTGGGGGCCATGCTTTAGTAACTGGTTGGAATGGAGGGCAGGTATAGTAATAGGTTGTCAAATTAACTTGTTCTTTTGGTCAGTTGGGCAAGTTTGGAATTACTGTCTGCCATGTGGTTTGAAATTGGCTACAGTATGCACTGGGGTGGGGATTTTGGAAGCACCAAGGGGGCAGAGCTCTAAGGATTTGAGTAACTGAGGTGCCTGCAAAATATAGAGGACAGGCCAGAGAGCACAGCATTTAAAAAAAAAAATGTTAGTGAAGGCAGCATAGTGCTCTCATAACACAGGGTCAGTTGCTGCATGTACTTTTGTTGTTCAGAACTATGGAGGAGAGAAAGCAGGCAGTAAGTGGAGGTGAAGAGGGCATGAATATTTTCATAATGAAGCTGTGTTCTAATTGTTTCAGATTCATTTCGTCCAGTTAAAATTTAAGAACTAGCTTCCTGTGAATGAAAATCTAATTGATGGATCGCTCTGGGAAGGGTTGGCACTTGTGTAAGGAGATGAAGTGGCCTGGGAACCATTACATTGGTACACAAACACATTCGGATCAAATTGAAAATGGAGTAATTACGGCAGCAGCTGGGGGTTGTAGTAGGGAAGTGATGTTTCAGAGAATGTAAGAGCACTGGATTCTATTTTAAATTAATGTATGCAATTAAATGATGTAAGTGCACAAAGAAAAACATCATTTGTAACCATAACGATGGAGAAAAGCTTCCTGAAGAAAGATCATAGACAGAGATTGGAATACTGAACACACAGTATCAATTATAGATGATATCGCATGCGAAAATAGAGTGCTGGTAGTGACTGCCCTGACTGGAAATTGGGGAGACAGAATTTTATTGACTTTCATCTTTGCTTTGCTATTTTAACTTGATGTCCCGTGTCTCCCTAATCTTAACCTGATAGTTGGTTTGTTTGTAACATTATAGCCTTGGGTGGGATTTGAGGGTGTAGAATACTATGTTGTGGCTGCAGTTATCTGGATACATTTTATTTATTTGCCAATTCTTTGTGTTTGGTTGGTGGTATCAGGCTGTTCAATTAGATTGGGTTTCATGACCTAGCTGGATTCGGGTTTGTAGATAGATACCCTTTTTTTTTAAAAAGTTCAGAGGGAGTCTTTACGGGATTCTAGCCCTGTATTTTCATATAAGATGGCAATTTTCTGCTTTGAACACCTCTACACTTTTGCATCACTCTCGGAATAGTTCTGTTTGCCTTCTGCCCTCAACTTGCAATTGTCTATTACTAATGTTCGTCTATATAATGTGCAGGCTCAGATTTTAGAAGTACTCATAATGTTTTCAAACCACATTTTCAACAATCATTCTTGCTGATTCAAATCTGTGGTACTCAGAAACAGCTTGTAAAGCTTGCAGTGAAAGGAGCCACGACCACAGTCCAGATGGCTGAAATATTATCTTACATTAAAAAGTTTGAGTCAACTTCTTCCCTTCTTTCTCTTTTGTTCTCAAGGGACTATAACTGCTAGAGAAAATAACAGCAACTTGCATTTGTATACCTTTTTTATGGTGTTAAATGCTCCAGAATGCCTCACAGGAGCAATTATCAAACAAAATTTGACACCATACCACACGGACATGTCAGGAGAGGTGACCGAAGTTGTTCTTTTGCTCATTCATGGAAAGGCCAGTATATTTTCCCCATTTCTAATTGCATTTCCTAAATGCAACTGAATGATTTACTTGGCCTCTTCAGAGGGTATTTAAGATTCAACTAAAGATTCAACCACGTTGCTGTTGGTCTGGAAGCCATGTAGGCCAGCGTACGTAAAGACAGCAGATTTCCTTCTCCAAAAGAGGTCAGTGAACCAGAAGCCTTACTCTGGCAGTCTTGCAGTTTAATAGTTTTTTTTTTATTTCTGATTTTACTTAACTAATGGAATTTAAATTCCCTACTTACCATAGTCCCATTTGCATTTGTGCGACCAGATGATCACCTCAGGCCTTTGAATTAGAATCCAGCAATATAGTCACCATACCACAACAGTCCAAATAAATATATTTTGAGGAATGAGAGAAGAAGAGAGGTGGAGAGGTTTATGGAGGGAATTTTAGAATTTGGGTCCGAGACATCTGTTGGTAAACTTTGATAAATTGGGGAGGTAGAAGATGCCAGAATTGGAGGAATGCAGAGATATTGGAAGTTGTAGGGCTGCAGGAGGTAACAGATAGGGAGGAGCAAGACCAATGAAGGATTGAAGCTAAGAATTTAAAATTTACTGCTAATTAGCTAATCTAGGTCAATGAGCGCCAGGATGAATGTCTGCCATTCCACTTGAAAACATCCACCTATGTACAAACGCACAAAATAAAAGCAGGAGTTGGTAATTTTCCCCCTCCAGCACAGTCTGTCATTTAATTTGGTTAAGGCCATCTGATTGTTGCTCAATTCCACTTTCTTGCTTCCCCCTAAAACTCTTTCTGCATTTGAGATGACCTCTATCTCAATGTGTCTGCCACTGCCCGACTTTGCACAACAGGTCAGGAATCCTTCAGAAGAGGGATTAAACCCAGATTCCCAAAAAACACAACTGTGTACACTTAAGAGACACAGACCTGCAATAAAGATAGAATGTTCCAGAAATGAGGCAACTCTATCAGTATATGGAAAGAGAAAAGGCACATTCACATTTTGATAGTAGCCCCGTCATCAAAATGCCCACCACCACATGCTGAAGAGTAACTACAAATTGGCAATAAACATTGCCTTTTCAGTGACACTCGTGTGTGTATATGTAAAAAAATTTAAATTGTGACACAGAACTGAATTTGAGTAAGTCTTAGACTATTCTTTCATAGACAAACTTTGGAAAACACAAACTTACTGATCTGACAAGATCCAGTTGTCGTAACAAAATGGCCCAGATAATGTAAGCTGAGCTAGATCTGCATATTTAAAAAGACCCCTGTTGACCTACAGACAGGTGTCCTTCCTTCGTGCAATTTAAATTTGCAGTCTGTCAGTTCAAAGAGGGAAAGAGGTTGATAAGTGATAAGCTGCTCCGTTTGTTCAGTCATGCAGCATGGAAACAGACCCTTCGGTCCAACTTGTCCATGCAGACCTTTCTGCCAACAGAAGTTCATTTTCAGCATTTCAGCAGAAGCAGACTCATCTGCACAGTGCCGAAGAAATCTCACCCTCCAACACTCGCATCGCCAGTGTTAGCGGCTAGCAAATTTTTCTTTGTTTTTACATGGAATGTAGATGTCAGAATTTGTTGCCCATCCCGAATTGCCCTAAACTCAGTGGTTTGAGAGACCATTTCAAGTAGCAGTTAAGAGTTGACCATAATACTGTGGGTCTGGAATCACATGTAGGTCAGACTGCGTAGGCATGGCAGATTTCCTTCCCTAAAGGACATTAGTGAACCAGATGGATTCTTACAATTGAAGACAGTTGTCATGGTTATTATCATTCAGACTTGTTTTATGTTCCTGATTTAATTAATTAAATTTAAAATCCACTAGCTACTGAGGTGAGATTTGGACTCATGTTCCATAAAAGCAAAAGACGGGGCTGCTGGAAATCTGAAATGAAAAGAGGAAATGCTGGAGAAACATAGCAGGTTTAGCAACATCTGTGGAGGGAGAAGCAGAGTTAATGTTGTGAACCAGGGATGATGATTCTTCAGCATTGAAGTTCTACTGTTGAAGGAGAGCCAAATTGGACTATAATGTTAACTCTGTTTCTTTCTGCATAAATGCTGCCAGACCTGCTCAGTTCTTCCAGAATTTTATTCTTTTATTCCAGAATAATAAATTGTGACTGTGACTAACTCAGTTACATCACCACTATCTTCATGGGGAGGCTGTGCACCCTGTACCTTTTCAAAATAATGTGAAGAGTGAATATCAGAAGTTTTTGAAGCTGCTAACTCAAATAATTTAATAAAGGCCCACTCTCTTTCCCCCCCACCTTGACACCAGCTCTCTAGTTGTGTTTATTGGTATTGGATGCTGGAGGGGTAGTAATAACTTAGCAACTGGTGACGAAACCATTTCTTCCTAATGTAGCATAGATCAGATGCACAACATATTATGCCCAGTACTGGGAAAACATCCTCACACACAGCACTAACTTGATCTTTCCATTCCCTGAGATTGCCAGGCAAATGCTAATTAGTGGAGCTGCGGTACAGTTTTATTTTTGCTGTGCTGAGACTATGTTGGAAATATACAGTCTCATTGAGAGAGGATACTCCCTGCTGTGTGTAGCAGCTGTCTGCTGAATTTAAAATTGCTCCCTGTACAATTTCCATTTCCTTCTACGTAGTACATTAAGTAATTGTGCTCTAACTAGAAAAACAAATCATGTTTGCATGAGTTTCATTGGCTAGTGTACCATAGTCAGAAAAGATTAGCCAGGAGAGTTTATAATCTCTGTGCCTTGATATGTTCTCTTTGACCCCTGTTTGCCTGCATGTTAACCCATGACCAGGTATATCATTGAGATCAGTTCAGTAAGTTGGGAAATAACCAGTTGCTCACTGATAGCAGGGATTATTTTGGATTTGCAAGTCAAAGTGAAGTGTTGAGGTCTGTAGTTTGGGACACCAAGTGTGCTGACACCTCCCAAAACATCTCTCAAATGGTGGATTACTCTGAAGTGCAGTTGCTGTTATGAAGGCAAATGGGACTATCGTTTTGGAAACAGCAATATCTCATAAACCATAATGTGATGGGCAGTGAATAAATATTATTTCTAAATGGTGCCAACATGGCCTGGATTTACTGCCCATTTCTAGTTCCGCCAAGAAGATGGTGGTGGGAGTTCTTTTTGTATAATTATGTAGGGGTTACAAGAGAATACTAAGAGATTGCCCCATGAAGAGGAAGGAATGATGGGCAATATGATCTCAAGCCATAGTGAGTTGGTGGAGATCTATTACATGTTGCTTTTATTCTTCTCAGTGTTAAGCTTGGAGTACTGGGAAGTGCTGTTAAAGTAACCTTGGTGAGTAACAGCAGTGCATCCACTGTGCTGGTGCTGGTGGGAGGGGGTAGATATTGTAAACCAATCTAGTGAAATCCTGTGTCCTATGAGGTTGTTGAATTGCTCGCTGAGCTGGCTTGTTTTTGTTCAGGCACTTCGTCACCATGCTAGGTGACATCATCAGTGGATCCTCCAATGAAGGCTTCATTGTAGGCTCCTTGATGATGTCAACTAGCATGGTGATGAAGCGTCTGAACAAAAACAAGCCAGCTTGGCAAGCAAGTCAACAACCTCATCCACAATGCGAACTACAGATCTTTGCCAAAACCTGCCTGTCTCAAGCTTCAGTGTCGTTGACTCAGTTCTGATTGTGATAAGTGATGTGTTCCATCATACAGCTCTCTTGAGTCTGATATGGGTTTTGCCTCCTGCAAGATATTTCACTTGAGCAATACTTAATGTTATCCCTCGTAACATAAACTAGGTGTGGACAATGTATTGAAGAGTCCCAACGGACATTAATTACAGCTAGCCATTACGTACAAACACCACGTTCACCAGCACATAAATGTCTGAGATAACATCAAGCTGTTATATTGTGACAGAACAGCATTAAACAGCATGCTTCCAGTAGCATATGATGCTTGGAGTGACTCAAGTTAAGATGGAGTATATGATCTTTATAAAGACTTGGGTTACATGCTGTGGTACAGTGATGATATCATGAGCATGTCTTTTAAGGCACTCTGGTCATGAGACACACCACAATAGTTCGCTGAATGCAAATAGGCCTTGAATCATCAGGGAATGAATAATCTGCTGTGGGATACCCAATCTTTGGATCTGTTCGTGCAGCAATGATGCTGAGTTTAGCTTTCTTTTGATGCGTTTTTACTCTGACCACTGGAGGGCTGTCATTCCACCTTTGTTGTTTTCAGCTTTCCTAGAGTTACTTGGTGCTGTACACCATCAAACACTGCCTTGATCTTGAAGGCAACTGCTGTCGCCTCTCTTAACATTTAGTGCTTGCATTAATGCATGGATGATGTGGTACTTTAGTGAGCTGTGGGACCTGACTGAACTCGGTAGCTTGTCCCAAGATATCTCTGTCCAGGAACGCTGGAGAGACGGAACTAAATAGATCTGATGAAAGTAGGTTGTGTGTCTCTTGAATATGCTGGCCATTTACAGAGAGTTGTTTGACTTGGAGATTAATTACAGCTATGAAGAGAACTCACTACAAATACTCGTCATAATACAATCTCTTAAAATCTGTTACTGGGAATGAATAATTGTGTCCTGGTGTGTTTGCATTGATTTATCCTTTAAATATTCTGTATGCCTAATTTTGGCAATAGTGTGTACTACCCGCAGCCTAACAAGAGGAGGATGAAGTGTGGAAATGAGGCACCTGCAAAACGGCAGTAAATTTAATCAATCTATGTATCCTGTCAGTAGCTTATTTGCTCATAAACAGCTTCACTTAGGTACTGTGTTAAGGGCTGGACCGAGGGTGCAATGGCTTGGAGATGAGCTAATTGAGCATGAGGGATATGGGGAATGTATATAGAATAGCCAGTTTGATCACAACCATCTTGAACTGTTCTCCAAACATCATGCAGTTTTCTAAAGCCCAGTGGCCTTCAGTTAAAGGACGAACATGAGGATTTCTGTTGAGCTTTGCCCTCCGTACAGACAAAGGGTGAAAAGAGGCCTGGCTGTCTCACTCGCAGTGGCTTTCACCTTTAAACAATGTGTTCACTCCGTGGTTTCAGATTCATTTGCAATGGAGTCTGTCAGCTATGCTGATCTTAGTTGGGAATGTAAAATAAGGGCTCTACTTAACCCCAGTTAGAGAGGAGAAGAAATTATTTGGGCTTACCGCTCTTGATAAATGACCTTCAGAAAGAGTGCATATATGTGATTGACTATTGCATCCAGGCAGTAATGCCTCCAGGGGCATCCAAGCCCCCATTGTCCAGACCCTAAGGGATGGCCACATGGGCAAGTAAAGGAGGCCAGCTGTATTTCATCAAACATCAACCTCTTTGGTTTCAGATCTCCTCCTCTCCCAACGAGCATCAGAACTCTAAGGAAAGGACCTGAAGCCCAGTGAGAATCAGTACCTTTAGAAGAGAGGGTGGAAACAGTGCCCAGGAAAGCTCAAGCAGATCGCAATATACACAGCGATTCCTATTCAACAACTTCTAGCTAGCCCTCAAACAAAAGCAAAATATTGCAGATACTGGAAATATGAAATGAACGAAGAGAATCCTGTTCAGTCTGGCAGCATCTGTGGAGAATGAAACAGAGTTAATATTTAGAGTCTGATAAGACTTACTCTGAATCATTCTATTCCAGCTAATCATGTGGTCAGTGAGTAAGTGATTGTCTGAGCAAACATTCCCTGCTGATACATGTGTTTCCTGCTTATGTATTAATGACCAGAATGGATTTAGCAGGGTCCAACTTCCTCAGTGCTTCAGATTGCATTTGGAGGTCCATCCTGTCTTTGAGTGTATTTAAATACGTTTAAATGGGTTTATGTGTGTCTCTCTCCCTGTTCACAAATCTCACTTCTGGCTGTTCTCTCCATTAATTGATCTATGCTAACAAGTTCCTCCTTTTTTAACATACACAGTTGAGGTGAACAGTGGCATGTTATATCCACAGAGCTGCACAGTTAGCACTGTTAAGGCCACAAGCTCTCCAGCTCCTGAACGTCTGTGCAGCAAGCGTATTCCAGAACTCTGGCCAATTGATGCTCCACTTAACACTCTGTGCAGAATTTTATGGGCTAAATTGGTTGGAATGGAAATGGGTGACCAAAAACCTAGCGCCGTCAGCCTGCATGCCTGTTTGCCATCTCGGTTTCTGGCTCAGGTGACCTTTGTGAGGGTGGGAGGATGGTGGGTTACTGAGCATACCTGCAACAATGATCAGGCCAGTGAACGTACTTAAGGAGCTAGGCCCTGATTCTTACAACTTTGATTTGGTGCCTTTATAATACAGCCCAGTTTGAGGATGGTTAGAATAGGGTTGGCTGTTCCTTGAGACTGTTTCACAGGATAAGCCCAAAGAATGTTTACTCATTGTCATGTTCCTACCTTATCGTCTGTTCCATCTCCATTTGCCTTCAGAAATGTGAAAGGTCTTCACTTTTTTCATTTTTGCTTTTTCAAATTATTGTCAAAAGGCCTCGTTCAGAATCACTGGCTGCCAATGTTACAGCAATCCTGTCTCTCTTCCTACCACACCAACCACTCCCCAATCCCATTGATAGCTCTCCCCTGCCCAAATACAGCAAAGTATCTACTTTCTGTTAGTAACACGTTTGTCACCCAGAAACAAACCCAACTCCTGATTCCCACTTTCACGATTAAAATCGGACTCTTGGTGTTGGTAAATGTTGATGTAAGCTGACTGCAGACCATAATCTCTAGTGATATGTTGCTCTTGAGTCAGTATTTTGTGCTGTCTGCTGATACTCTGCCTAAGTTAGCCCTCCCTGCTCTGAAGGACAGCCTCTTCTATCTCTATGGTCAGGTACTTTGTGAACTGGGTGTAAGATTGAGGGAGGAAGTTGTGGATGGGGGTTGGAGAAATGGGAGTGGGACACCAGGTGGTGTGGTACCACAGCTAAACCTGAGCATTTGCCCTGGATGCACTTTCCAGGAGGGATTACTGATTAGTGTTCAGAAGCAGGAATCCTAATCAATTCAGTATCTCTTCTACACCCACGAGATATGAAGTGAACTTTGTTAGTCAGTGTAACGCATGAAGTTGGACATCAACTAATTGGGCCACTGCAGGTCAAGAAAGAGGGTAGAGACTTATTGTTTAAACTTTATGCTTTCTGGGGACTCTGTACTGATAGCTGTCTCTACACTGTCTCATCAAACATTCCCAAAGCACATACAGGACAGATTGAATACATGACAAACATTCCTTTATCTGGTCATTGTCAAACATACTCAAGCTAAGTACCAAACAGCTTAGGAATAGAGCCAAGTAACTATTAAGTAGAATGCCCATATTAAACCAGATTTATGTTCTTTCTGACCATTTGATGTCGGTCTTGGGGGCACTAATTGTCAGAATTTACATATAAAATGATTAATTTGATGAATAAAGACTCCTTTTCCTCCAAACTAAAGATGATTTGTATTCTGGGCCAGTTGTTTAATATGGCAACAGATAAAATTCACATGGACATTTGTACCAATAGAAAGGTTGTATAATATCATGCAGATGAGTTGGATTACACACAGTGAGAGAACGGTGCTGTAGCCCTCAGCTCCTGTGAGTCAGTGTTTAACTGGCTACCTCAACTAGTCCTTTAATGGGTTTGCATATGTTTCACTTTATTGTGATCATCAACAATCTCCCTGTTACCTTACAGACCATCTTAGGTGTCAGCTCAGGATCCAGCTGTGTATCATGGGACAGCTAACAATTAGCAGCAAATCTCAAGACATTAGGATGTCTGAACAATGGGAAGAAGAAAGAGTTTATGGAAGTTTTTGGATATTCTAATTTTCCTTGACTTTATGGATTTCTAGATTTGTGAATTTGTTCCAATTCAGAAGAAAAGTCAGTGTTCTAATGACTGCTTGTGAAATAGGCCCTGAATAAGCCAACATCAAACAAAGCTGACCCACACCAACAACCTGCTTCAGGTGCCTTAAGAAAGTGAGGTAGGGATTCTGCCCTCAATGGGTTGGTGAGGGTGGTGGTGTTGGTTGGTGGCCAGTAACATCTTGTGGATCTCTATATGAAAACCCCCATTCCTTCCTGTCCTTTAACAAGTTGAGTAAATAAAAATTGTTCGATTTTTAATTTCTATTGTCACGTGTACCAAAATACAGTGAAATGCTTTGTTTATGAGTGGTACAGGCAGATCACAGCAAGCAAAGGATTATACAGATCAAAAAGACTTAGAGACATACATGTTACGTTGCAGGTTACATTAATTGAGGCTAGAGTCCATCCAACAGTCTGATAACGGCTGGAAAGAAGCTGTTCCTGAACTTGCTCGTGCGTGTGTTCAGGCTTCTGTATCTTCTACCTGGCAGAAGAGGTTGTAGGAGATCATTACCGGGGCGTGATGGGTCTTTGATTATGTTGGCCTCCTTTCCGTGGCAGCAAGCCATATAAATGAGTCCATGGAAGAAAGGTTGGCTTCCGTGATGGTCTGGGCTGTGCACACTACCTTCTGCAGTTTCTTACAGTACTGGGCAGAACAGTTGCCATACCAGGATGTTATGCACCTGGACAATATGCTTTCTGTGGTGATCTGTAGAAGTTGATTAGGGACCTTATGGACATGCCAAATCTCCTGAGCTGCCTGAGGAAGAAGAGGCGTTGTTGTATCTTCTTGACTGTCACATTTACGTGGGAAGTCCAGGACAGGTTGTCAATTATCGTCACTCCGAGGAACTTGATGCTCTTTGCTCTCTCAACCTCCGTTCCTTTGATGTAGATGAGGGCGTGTTCTCCTCCTTTCTTTCTGAAATCAATAATCAGTTCTTTAGTTTTGCCAACATTGAGAGAGAGAGTGTTTTCATTGCACCACGCCACCAAGCCCTCTATCTCCCTTCTCTATTTTGACTCATCATTGTTAGATATCCGTCCCACTACGGTGATGTTGTCAGTGAACTTGTAGATGGTGTTTGTTCAGAATTTGGCAACACAGTCATAGGTGTACAGGGACTAGTACGAGTCCTGTAGGGGCTGAGGATATTTCCCCCAGTGTTGAGTCTTATTGTGGAGGAGGTGCAGTTACCTATCCTCACTGATTGCAGCCTGTGGGTCAGAAAGTTGAGGATCCAGTTGCAGAGGGCAGAGCCGAGACCAAGGTCACAGAATTTTGAGATCCGTCTGTAGGGGATAATGGTGTTGAAGGTGAAGCTATAGTCAACAAACAGGAGTGTGATATAGGTGTCTTTGTTGTCCAGATGTTTCGGGATGAGTGCAGGGCTAGGGATATGGCATCTGCTGTGGACCTGTTATGTTGTTAGGCAAATTGTAGAGGATCGAGGCAGGCTGGGAGACTGGAGTTGATGTGGGCCATGACCAGCCTCTCGAAGCACTTCATGATTATTGAAGTCAGAGCCGCTGGGCGTTAGTCATTAAGGCACGTTGCATGTGTTTTCTTGAGTACGGGGATGATGGTGGTCTTCTTGAAGCAGGTGGGGACTTCAGCTTGTAGGAGGGAGAGGTTGAAGATGTTGGTGAATACCTCCACCAGTTGGTCCACACAGGATCTGGATGTTTGGCCGGGGACACCGTCCGCGCCTGTCGCTTTCCTTGAGTTGACTCCCAGGAAGACTGGTCTGACGTATGGAGCAGTGACGGGGAACAGGTGTGTCCAGGCTGTCAGGGCAGGCATCGCCACGCCGGTGGGATTCTGCTGAAATTGAGCTTGTCAGGGAGGGACCTTACACTTTCATTTTGAATCCCGTAATATTGTTTAGGCCTTGCCATAGATGGCGGGAGTCTGTTTGGTAGGTCTGGGTCTCTAACTTGGGCTGGTACTGTCTCTTGGCCTCCCTGATGGCTTTGTAGAGGTCATATCTGGATTTTTTGTATTGGTCTGGGCCACCCGACTTGAATGCTGCACGTCTAGTCTTCAATCGTGAGTGGATTTCCTGGTTCATCCAAGGTTTAAGGTTGGGGAACACTCGGATTGACGTCTTTGGTATGCAGTCCTCCGTGCATTTGCTAATTTAGTCGGAGACGTTGGTGGCTTACTCGTCTAGGTTTTCTGCTGAACGCTTGAACATGGACTGTTGGATATATACATTTATATGTAAATATAGATAGGGAGCAAGGTGAGGGATTTAATATGAATTGTATACATTTACGTATCAATATATACGGAGAGCATGGTGAGGTATACGTGGGGGTAAATATACAGAGGCTGTGGCCTAGTGGTATAGGTTTCTAGTTCAGTAACCCAGGGAATGATCTGGAAACCTGAGTTCGAATCCAGTTTGAATTCAATAAATATCTGTTGTGTAATATTTTCTTGAAAGTGGAGTCACAGGTAGACAGGATGGCGAAGAATGTACAAAAATAGAAATTGCTGGCAAAGCTCAGCAGGTCTGGCAGCATCTGTGGAGAGAAATCAGAGTTAACGTTTCGGGTCCAGTGACCCTTCCTCAGAACTGAAGAAAGCGTTTGCCTTTGTTGGTCAGTGCATTGAGAATAGGAGTTGGGAGGTCATGTTGTGGCTGTACAGGACACTGGTTAGGCCACTTTTGGAATACTGCATTCAATTCTGGCCTCCCTGCTACAGGAAGGATGTTGTTAAACTTGAAGTGGTTCAGAAAAAAAAATTACAAGGATGTTGCCAGGTTTGAGCCATAGGCAAAGGTTGAATAGGCTGGGGCTATTTTCCCTTGGAGTATCGGAGGCTGAGGGGTTGCCTTTTTTTTAAAATGTTAAGAGGTTTATAAAACCCATGAGGGGCATGGATAGGATGAATAGTTCAAGTCTTTTCCCTGAGGTGGAGAAATCCAAAACTAGAGGGCATAGGTTTAAGGGGAGAGGGAATTTAAGAGGGACCTGAGGGGCAAATTTTCAGGCTGATGGTGGTGCGTGTATGGAATGAGCTGCCAGAAGAAGTGGTGAAGCTGGTAAGCTGAATTTTAAAATGCATCTGGATGAATATGTGAATAGGAAAGGTTTAGAGGGATATGGGCCAAATACTGGCAAATGGGACTAGATTAATTTATGATATCTGGTTGGCATGGATGAGTTGGACCGAAGGGTCTGTTTCCGTGCTGTACAGCTCTATGACTCTATAATGATCCAGTCCACCGAGTCCAAGCAGCCCCAGAAACAGTCTTCCGGTGCCTTGGTCCAGCACTGTACTTCTTTTCATGAAGGATTCTCCCATTTCAGTTTCCGCTTCTAAGCTGGAAGGAGGAGCACAGTACTGTGGTCAGATTTTCTGAAGTGTGGGCAGGGTATTGAGCAGCAGGAACTCCTCTCTGCCTGTCTACCCATGCCAACTATGTGATGATGTGAGAGCATAATATTTGGATCAGTTGCTTGTAGACAAGCCCCATTGCCTATTAATAATTTGCCTTGCAAATTACAGAATTGCAGAAGTGTTACACTGGAGAAGGAGGCCATTTGATCCATCATGCCTGCATCCACTCATTAAATGCACATCAATACTTAGTGCCAATCTCTGACTTTTCACCCATTCCCTTGTACATCATTTTTATCCAAATAATCATTCAATTCCCTCTTGAATTCCTCAATTGAACCTGACTCCAAAGTTTTCCTCACTTGACCCTTGCTGCTTTTGCAGATTGCTTCATATCTATGCTCTCTCTCTTCTTCCTTTTGCGAGCAGGAACAGTTTCTCCCTAATTACTCCTTTTAGTCAGGTCATTTGCCCACTCCACCGACTTGTCTGCGTCCTTTTGGAGTTCTGCACTGTTTTCCTCATAGTTTACAATTCGTCCAAGTTTAGTATCATCTGCAAACTTTGAAATTGCCCCCGCCACACCAAGATCTAGATCATTCATATGTATCAAGAAAAGCAAGGGTCCCAATACTGACCTTGGGAAACTCCACTGCAAACTTTCCTCCAACCCAAAAAAATATCCACTGACCATTGCTTTCTGGTTCCTATCATTCAGTCTATTTAGTAACCGTGTTGCTACTAATGGATTGGCTGCCAATTTCAGTGCACACTCGCCTACTGTATTATGGGGACTGGATCACGGGTGGGTAGGAAAACAGTGGGATAGTTACTCCCCTGCCAAAGCTACACCCAGCTGTGGTGCCCCATGTTTTGTTATTCCCAAATCCAACAATACTTCGGTTGTTAGTATCGTCTCTTCTACTGTGTCCCCGAGATCTATAAACTCATTATATAGTACAAATCAAATCTAGGACTTTGTGAACACTATGGCCCACTGCCTTTAACCACTGAGCCATTGCATTATTCGTATTGTTTCGCTGTTAATGCAGCTGTTCTGTGTTTCAATGGAAGATATCCAGATAAAGCAAACAAACCCCAAAAAAGTTATCAAAGTGGCTTATGGAATGTTGGCCTTTATCTCTAAAGGGCTGAAATACAAAGTGGGGAAGTGATGCTTCGTGACCAGTGTGTTGGCCAGATCCATCCTGAAGCACTGCTTTTAAGCACCAAGCCCCAGTCACCATGCATCCTTGAGAGTAACAATGAACAACTACAGTTCTTAAGTATGCTAAGTATTTAGATGAGCTGGAATTAGGAATCCCCTGTGGGTTTAAATAAGCAACTCTGTGGTTAATATTGCCTTTAACTTCAGGAAGAAAACAAAAGACTGTTGTATTCTGGTTACAAAAGCACACCGTGATGCACCCACATGCAAATTGTTTAAATTTTCAGTGTTATGGACTGAGGGAAGAATGCCAGAGTTTGTCCAGCCTTGGCCTTGGGCCAATCTCCTGGACTTTAGAGAGAAAAAGAATTAATGTGATGTTTGTAATGTGAATAGATCTACTACAACTAGTAAGTTTAACTGTCCACTAAACTGCTGGAGGGTGGGGTTGTGGCAGTATTTATGGGGATGTGTGGAGAAGGGTGGGGCTTTGGGAGGAGGACTGAGTACGCTTTCCAGAGGAAAAAAGGTTGAAAATTGTGAAAGTTCTCAGTTGATAATTGGCATTCTATCCTAAAATTCTGGGTTCTTTCCTGAAGCCAGTGTGGTATATTTGTCTCCACTTGCTGTGCTAGCCCAATAAGTTCAGAGATTTCAGCACTGTTTCTTTTAATTGAGCTCAATGCACGACTTCCTCTTTTTACAATGAAGCGTGCAACAGTGAGTGACAGCGAATAGATCTGTACTATCATTCACTGGAATATCAGAAGTTGTTAGTAGTAGTCTCTGTCATCTAGACACCAAGTATGACATCAAGGACCCCTGACCAAATTCAGTTGGCATCAATAATTAACCCATTGGAGTGCACAAAGGAAAATGGTTTTGGTTGTTGGAGGCTAATTATCTCAGCCTCAGGCCACTGTTGCAAGAATTCCTCAAAGCAGAGTCTGAGATGCATTGATCTTCAGCTGTTTCATCGATGATCTTCTATCATAAGGTCAGAACTGGGGATGTTCGCTGATGATTACAGTGTTCAATACCATTTGCAATTCCTCAGAAGCTGAAGTTATTGGGAATCTTTACAAATCACTGGTTTGGCCTCAACTGATGTATTGTGTCCAGTTGTGTACCATGTTTTATGACTGATGTGACTGCTTTTGGAGAGGATGCAGAACAGATTTTTAAGTATTGCTTTGGGTATGAAGGACCTCCCACAATGCTTTTAGGAAAGGAGTTTCAGAATTTTGACCAAGCAACAGTGTGGTTTGGAGGGGAACTTGTAGATGGTGGTGTTCCTATGCATCTGCTGCCCTAGTCCTTCCAGGTAGTACAGGTAGTGGATTTGAAAGGAGCTGTTGGAGAAGTCTTGGTGAGTTACTGCAGTGCATCTTGTAGATGGTGTACACTGCTGCCAGTACGTGTCACTGATGAAGGAAGTGAATATTAAATGTGGTAGATGGTGTGCCAATCAAGCAGGCTGCTTTGTCCTGGATGATTTGGAGTTGCAGTCATCTAGGCAAGTCATATTTCTGACTTGTAGATGGTGGACAGATATTGGAAAGATAAGAAGTGTGTTACTTGCCTCTGACTGTTCTTGTAGCCACAATTTTCATATGGTTGGTTCTGTTCAGTTTCTGGTCAGTGGTAACCCTCAGTGTCAAAAGTGGGGGTTTCAGTGGTGGTAATACCATTGAATATCAAGGAGTGATGGTGAGATTACCTTTTTGTTGGAGCTGATCATTGCCTGGCACTTGTATTGTGTAATGTTACTTACCACTTAGCCCAAGCCTGCATGTAGATGTGGACTGCCTCAGCCACGAATAGTGCTGAACATTGTGCAATCTTCAGCAAACATCCCCACTCTGACATCATGATGGAGGGAAAGCCATTGATGAAACTGCTGAAGATGATTGGGCCAAGGACACTATCCCAAGGAATTCCTGCAGTGATGTTCTGGGACTGAGATGATTGACTTCCAACAACCAAAACTATCTTCCTTTGTTCTCAGTATGACTCCAACCGACAGGGAGATTTCCCTATGATTCCCAAGAGCTTCTTGATGTCATACTCGAGCAAATACTGCCTCGATGTCAAAGGCAATTATTCAAACTTCATCTTGGGGGTTCAGCTTTTATGTTTATGTTTGGACCAAAGCTTTAATGAGGTCAGCAGCCAAGTGGCCCTCATGGAATCCAATTCAAGGATGAATGAACATGTTATTCCTTTGAAAGTGCTGCTTGTTAGCAATGTTGATGATCTCTTCTACCACCATCCTGGTGATCAAAAGTGACTGATAAGGCTTAGAATTTTCCTGCTTTTTCTGCACAGGAAATACCTGAATAGGGGTTTGGCTAGTTCTGGAGTACAAGGCTTCAATACTGTTGCTGGAATGTTGTCAGGGTCCATAGCTTTGCAGTATCAAATGTCTTCAGCTACTCCTTGATAACACATAGAGTGAATCATATTGTTTAGAACTGGCATCGGGATGTTGGGAACCTCCAGGGGGAGGCTGACCTGGAATGTTCATTTGGCATTTGTGACTGATGATTAATGCAAATACTTCAAACTTGTGTTTTTGTATTGATGTGCTGGTCTCCTCCATTGGTGGGCATGTGGATATTTGTGGAGCCTTTAGTTGTTTAATTGCCCAATTGTCCACCACCATTTATAACTGGATGTGGCGGGTCTGTGGAGTTTAGATCTGATCTGTTTATTGTGAAATTGCTTAGCCCTGTCTTCTACAGTTTTGCATGTAAGTAGTCTTGTTTTGTTCTTTCACCAGGTTGTCACCTCATTTTTTTAGGTATACCTGGTGTTGCTCCTGTCATGCCCTCCTGCACTTCTCATTAAACAGGGTTTATCTCCTAGCTTGATGGTAATGGTAGAATGATGGATATGCCAGGTCATGAGATTACAGATCATAGTTGAATAGAAGTCTGTTGCTGCTGATAGCCCACAGTGCCTCATGGATACCCAATTTTGAGTTGCTAGAGCTGTTTGAAGTCTGTCCCATTTACCATGGTGCTAGTCCCAAAGAAGATGATGGAGCTTGTCCTCACGTGTAGTCAGGTCTTCATCTTCACAAGGACTGTGTGGTAGTCACTGCTACCAATTCTGTTGTGGATGGAAGCGCCCGCAGCACTTAGATTGAGAGACAAGGTCAAGTAGATATTTTCCTTGGTTCCCTCCCCACCAGCTGCAGACTCAGTCTAGCAGTTACATTCTTTGGATTCAGACAGCTCAATCAGTATCAGTGATACTGAGCCTCACTTGGATATTCAAGTTCCCAAGCTGGAATACATTTGTATCCTTGCCTGTACTTTACTGTACTGAGTCCACAGGAGAAGTCAGTGGGCAAGGCAATGAGCTCCACATTGTAACTTGGGTGACAGAGGACACCTGTGGATTGAGTTCTGTGGGGAGGCTCTTGTGCCCAGGCTGTGTGACGTGCACAGTTTAGTACAGACTGCTGGTTTTTGATAAATGACCTGGAGCTAATTAGTATTGTTAGAGGCAATATATCATTTCATTTGTTAGCATCAGTCTCCAACCATCAGGAAGTTGTAATTAATTGAATTAAGGTGTTGGAATTGTACACTATAATGTTGGTGGAACAGAGGGCTAATTTTTAACTATCATTCTTGGGACTCTGGCCTGCTTTATAAATATTAAGTGTCCTGGTTAATGCTGTCATTATTTTTATTGCAGGGTTGTGAAGGAAGAAATTTCAGATGACAATGCCAAGTTACCGTGTTTCAATGGAAGAGTAGTCTCATGGGTAAGTATGCAATGTGGCAGAGGGGACAATTGGATAGGGAAAGAATAATGCCTTCCTGTCTTTGACTTGTTAACCCAATGGAGGGTCCAGATGATATCTTGGACTCAATATTCCTGGACACAGGTTTTATTAATGTCAGAAACAAAAGCAGGAGTTTCTGGAAATACTCAGCAGGTCATGCATCATCAGCAGTTTAATGTCTGGGGTGTGTAGTTCCTTTGTGTGAGAGGAACAGTAATAAAAAGACACCAAAGGCTGTGAGTGAACAAAAAGACCTTGGTTTCAAATACAAAATTATGGAAAGCAAAGGTATGTTTATAAAGCTAGGAAATGGATAGCACTTTAGGTACACTGCACAAGAATGGATAAATAATAATAAACTTCTTTAAGCATTGATTAGACCGCAATTATAAATGATGTGCAGTTTTTGCCTCCTATTATAGAAAGTACATTAAAACCGAAGGGCAAAATACTTGGGTCCCACCAAAGTAGTGCGTGAGGTGGGCAGATCTTGGAAATAGTGATGTTGTGGTTTGTCATTGAGTCACAGAGTCATACAGCGCGGAAACAGACCCTTTGGTCAAACCTGTCCATGCCGAACATAATCCTAAACTCAACTAGTCCCACTTTTTTTTTTTCTTTATTCATTCATGGATGAGGGCCTTGCTGGCTAGGCAGCATTTATTGCCCATCCCTAATTGCCCAGGGGGCAGTTAAGAGTCACCCACATTGGTGTGGGTCTGGAGTCACACGTAAGCCAGACCCGGTAAGGATGGCAGTTTCCTTCCCTAAAGGACATTAGTGAACTAGATGGGTTTTTCCGACAATTGACAATGGATTCATGGTCATTGTAAGATTGTTAATTCCAGATATTCATTGAATTCAAATTCCACGATCTTCCGTGGCGGGATTCGAACCAGGGTCCCCAGAACATTAGAGATAACAAAGCGTAGAGCTGGATGAACCCAGCAGGCCAAGGAGCATCAGAGGAGCAGGAAGGCTGACGTTTTGGGCCTAGACCCTTCTTCAGAAATCTACGCCCAAAACGTCAGCCTTCCTGCTCCTCTGATGCTGCTTGGCCTGCTGTGTTCATCCAGCTCTACACCTTGTTATCTCAGATTTAAAAGGGACCTGAGGGGCAGCTTTTTCATGCAGAGGGTGGTTCATAGGTGGAATGAACTATCAGAGAACTTGGTGGGTGCAGGTACAGTTACATTAAAAAGATAATTGGACAGGTGCATGGATAGGAAAGGTTTATTCCTGTCTGGCACAAAAGCAAAATGGGTAAGAGGGCCAATCCATGGCTTACAAAGGAAATTAGAGATGGTATGTGATCCAAGGAAGAAGCATACAGATTGGCCAAGAAAAATAATATGTCTGAGAACTGGGGGCAATTTAGACTTCAGCAAAGAAGGACCAAGGGATTGATTAAGAAGGGGAAAATACAGTATGAAAGTAAGCTTTCAGGGAACATAAAGATTGACAGTAAGAGTTTGAATAGGTACATGAAGTGAGAGATTGATGAAGACGAATGGTAAGTGGGACCCAGATGTGGAGTCCAGCCCATATTTTCAGCCCAATTCCATCCCCGCCTCTTTGACCTGTGTGTCTCCTCTCCACCTATCTTCTCCTCTATCCATCTTCTATCAGCCTCCCCCTCTCTCCCTATTTATTTCAGAACCCCCTTTCCCTCCCCCATTTCTGAAGAAGGGTCTAGGCCCGAAACGTCAGCCTTCCTGCTCCTCTGATGCTGCTTGGCCTGCTGTGTTCATCCAGCTCTACACCTTGTTATCTCAGATTCTCCAGCATCTGCAGTTCCTACTATCTCTCCCCAGAACATTACCTGGGTCTCTGGATTAACAGCCCAGTGATAATACCACTAGGCCATTGCCTCCCTTGGCCCATATCCCTCCAAACCTTTCTTATTCATGTATCTATCCAAATGCCTTTTAAACATTGTAATTGTACCCACATCCACCACTTCCTCAGTAAGTTTGTTCCACACGTGAACCACCCTCTGTATAAAAATGAACCATGAATAGAAGGTCACTTGTGGCAAAGTAGTAGTGTCCCTTCCTTTGAGCCAGCAGGTCCAGTGTCAAGCCCCACCTGCTCTAGAGGTGTATGATAAAACTTCTGAACAGATTGATTGATTGATTGATTAAAAATGTATGAACCATAACAAGGCCCTTGAGGTAGTGGAACTGTTTCCACAGGAGCAGAGAAAAGTAAGAAGGTTTTCTGTAGGGAAGGATTTCAGCCGAATGTTAAACAAAAGCCTATTCTTTCAGGTTGTGTCATCAGTGACAAGGGTTCAGTAATTTAGATAGCAAGGAGGGCCAGGTTTACAGAAGTCTATACATGGCACCGTTGAAAGTGGGCTTTCCCCATGGTGTGATCGAGGGAGGGTCCATTGTGACTTTTAAGGGAAAATTAGTATTTGTCCAGGGAAGGATACAGGGTGATGGAGAGGAGGCAAAGTTTAGTTTTGGATTGATTGATGTTATTGGGAGAGCACTAGACAATGGGGCTGGTTCTGCATTAATACAAGGCTGGAGATGAATAGGAGTGGATAGTGGGAATAGTTTAGGATCAAGTAGCAAAGAGCAGATGTGGTGGAAAAAATAGCCTGCAAATGGCTGTAAATCTGAAATGAAAACAGAAAATGCTGGAAATACTCATCAAGTGAGGCAGCAGCTATGGAGTGAAAAACATTTAGGATTTGAATCATTAACTCAGTTTCTGTCGACAGATACCACCTGACTTGCTGAGTGTTTTCAGTATTTACTACTTTTATTTATGGTGCTGTTTTATTGGCAATTTGGCAGTACATCAGAAATCGTCAAACTTGATTTCCTGTGTGTAGCAACCAGGTAAAATATTTGAGCAACTTACGCTTTCCATACCTCAGATTAGGCTGTAGACAAATGCATAAATATCTGCAGGTTCTTCACCTAGGGCCATTGTGCCCATAGTGTTACCGATTGACTTGCAAGAGTGCCTGATTCAAGTAGTTCAGGCCCAATTGTAGGAGGCTGGTATTTTCTCATCAGCCTCTAGGTCCCAGGAAATAGAGAGGAGCACTGTAGCTGCCCAGATTTACCTTCTGATAGCAGGACACTCCAGATAACTTTTCAGCTCTTTCTGTTTGCTTTTTGGCTTCACCTATAGCTACAGCTTACCTTCTGGTGAAATTACCCATCCCTGCCGTTCTGATGTCAACCTATTTGCTAAAATGAATATTCTCTTTAAATTTTCAATTTCAAGGAAGTTGGAGAGAGGATAATGTCATTCCCTCACTTGCCTACAAAGCTGCTTCGGAGCTGAGAGCCTCTTATTGACCCTCCAACATCAAGAGCTAACTCTGTCGCCACTGGCCAATTTGGGGAAAACTACTGATTAGTGACTGTTCCCCAAACAGTGCAGGCATTGATTCCCACTTGAGCCTGACAGTGGGGTTCTGAAGCCTTGGCGAAAATCCTTCCCTTACTTTTGGGAGGGTTGAAAAGGTCTTTGAGTTGCTGTTTTTCTTTATTTTGACAGAGGCTGTTGGCTCAATAATGAAAGAGGTGGACAAGAAGGTGAGGATCATTGGTGATGAAGAATTTGTTTCAACAAAAGCATCAGTCTGTACCCCTCACAGCTGATATGCTTTTCAATCCTGCCATCCCGTCTCTGCTTCTCACCTATCCCTCACATTGCTCCGCAAAATAAAAAGATATAGCCCTTGGGTATTAATATCAGATGGAAATTGATAGGGTACTTTAATTGCAGTGCTATTACTGTATGTTGGAAGTATGGGACTTTGTGTGAATTATATTAGCAGATTGGATGTGACTTTTGCTATTCCAAG
This sequence comes from Rhincodon typus, assembly GCF_021869965.1. Lineage (NCBI taxonomy): Eukaryota > Metazoa > Chordata > Chondrichthyes > Orectolobiformes > Rhincodontidae > Rhincodon > Rhincodon typus. The sequence goes on along the minus strand of NC_063362.1, from coordinate 17,573,471 downwards.
ACTTCTGAATTGTTGCAGAAATGATCCCCATATGAATGAAGTGCAGTTGGTGGGATTGGACGCAAGCCATTGTAGAATATAAATTAAGACATTCACTATTTGGGCCAAATGATCTGTTTCTGTGCTGTAGATGCAGTGTGATTACTCTCTCAGACTAGCTTTGGCAGAAGACATTGTTTCTGTTGAGTTTTGCAGGAAGTCAAATGAGGAAATCTGTATTTCCATTTTATTATTATATGAAGAAGCATGAAATGGGAGAGAAATGAAAGATGAGCTCTTCGGGTGAATGCTGTTTTCAGAACAAACTGGTCTGAGAAAAATCCAGGGAAAAATTCTAGTTTATCTCAGAAGTCAGCGGCAACTAGCAAAAAATCATCTGTTTTTCTTTCAGATTTCCAGCATTCACAGTACTACCTCTTGCATTGCTTCATTAATTGAACTGGTTTATTAGTGAGACAGTGGCTTGTCACCATTTCACTTGCAAAACTGCAATGATAAGTTCAGCTGATGAAGGACTGTGATTGGTAATGTGTAATGCTTCACCATAGCAAATGACAGTCTAGTGGGAAAATCATTCAGCCATGAAAACTTTATTACTCCTTATGAATTGTGGATGCTGGAAATCTGACACAAAATTAGAAATTGCTGGAGAATCTCAACAGATCAGGCAGCATCTGTGGAGAGAAAGCAGAGTTAACGTATCAAGTCCAGTGACCCTTCTTCAGCGCTCCAGAACTGAAGAAGAGTCACTGGACCTGAAACGTTAACTATGCTTTCTCTCCACAGATGTAGCCAGAAGTGCTGAGCTCTTCAGCAATTTCTGATTTTGTTTGCACTTTTTGTCCTTGCATTCTTGCACTTGACAGATTGTAGTATCCAAAATTCCATAAGTGTATATCAAGTAATTTGCAGAGCTGGAGAATTAACCTTCTTCCCAACATCTCCAAATGCCATGCAACAAAAATATGCTTCTGACGATTTTAGTGCCTAGGAATGTGCATCTCTCACAGAATTAAGGATGGGCAATAAGTCACTTCCCCTTCCCCTCTCTAATTTATAACTGTCCACTGAGTTGCTCTGCAATTGCTTCTGTTTGGAAAAAGACAGTCATCTGTGTGGAACTTTGACAAATATCACTAGTGGTGAGGTTGTACCTTATTACCAACACATTATCTGTAGTGTAATCACACGAAAAAAAGGTGAGTGATCATAAGAGAGCAGTTGTCTGAAATGACTAAAGTCCCACTGGGGCAACTTGCACCAATAACCTGTGCAGGCAAGCCATTTGTTCATTCTGGATTCAGACTCCCAACAGTGTGTAAATTTTAGTAGATGCCTGGATCAATCCACTGAATACACTGAATGTCAGGGCTCTTGTAGAGAGTGAAAATCAGGTTCAAACTGCTGATCACTGGTCTCTTGCTGAAATCGCTGATTTAGGTTGGGTAGACAGTGTTTTTTATGTACATTCCTTTGTTGCAGGCGTCACTGGCTCGACCAGCATTTATTGCCCACCCTTAATTGTTTACAGGGCAATTGGAAGTCAATCACACTGTTATGAGTCTGGAGTCACATTCAGACCAGACCAGCTAAGGATGGGAGATTTCCATCACTAAAGAATGTTAGTGAACCAGATGGGTTTTTTACAACAACTACAGTGGTTATATGATTTTTTTTGTTCAAGATTTTTCTTTAAATTAAATTTTACCAGCTGCTACGTAGGATGCAAATTACTAGTCCATTAACAATACCATTATACGAGCACCTCCCCAATACAGTGATACAGAAGGTATCTCCTGTTATGTGGGACAGATTGGATAGACTGAAGGATTTCTTTTTGTCCATCGTTGTGCATAAATTGGGTGTTGTGAGAGGAGAAGACAGGCTTGGACTCAGTTATAACAATCCTCACAGTTGAGTAATCTGTTGAATCAAGATAAATGGCCGCTTGGGCTCAAATCATCTGGAAATTGCCCATCTCAACAAGTAGTAAGACAGAAGAGAGAGGGAATATCTAATGTCAGTCTATGTCCTTTCCATGCCTGAGATCTCCACCCCTTGCTCTCCTTTACTATGGAAACAAAACTGTAACCTTATCTCAATTGTGTTACTGTTTAGCTGTTTCACCTGGTACCAGCAAAATACTAACTGGGACATCTTTTTGAGCCCCTACCACACTATATATCTGCATGATTTCAAGCTATGCTCAGATGGATATAATGTCTCAGAGGAACATTAATACCAGATGTGCCATCTATTATACATCATACATATGTCGTATATAATCATGAGATATAAAATGATACTTTCATTATAAAATCCAATTGGTGACATAAAGTCCTTTGGAAGCATAAAATGAGACAGGAATTTGGTGCCAGCGGAACCGCAATGATGTCAACGGTCAAAACCTTAATATTGCTAAGAAAAACCCCTTTCTGCAGTGGTTGTGGCTGGATTCTTGTGGTCCTCTCTTTTAAGTAAGATTTGAACTTTCGCTCTTAATTCAAGCACAGGAGCCTTAACTAAGGAGCTGAAGTTTGCTTGATATTCACAAACCTCCATCATGCAATGAGTGCCTATCTAAACAAGAGTGGTGGGAGCTGCTGTGCACTCAGATTGGGGAGGGGGCAAGGTCAGCATAACGCTCAGCTCACCCCTAGCCCTTCCCAACTGCCATGTTATTCTTCTTAGGGTCAGCAGGCCATGTCGGCTAACGTTGCATCTGGGGACAGAGAGGTGGGCATACTAGTGGGTCTCGGAAGGGCATTGTAGTAACCGGACAGGACTGGATGATGAGGTTTTCATTTTAGAAGGGTAAAACCCATGCACTTCTCTGCTCCTCTTCGTCAACCCTAACGTCCTTGAGTTCTTGATCACTCCCAGCTGAAAGTTCTGAGAGCACCATCTTGGAGACTGTTTATGCCTCTTTTGTTGCTGCAGAATTATGTTGTGAGCTTCCTTGTATGTGCACATTCTTGGCACCACTTACAGACGGTGTTTATAGCTTTCACAACCTTAAATAATAAGGGATAGTATGGTGAGGGGGTTTGGCACAATTCACTGCAGCAAAAAAAAGTGTCCAAACAGCTATGTTGCACACCCACTGCCAATATTAGGGACATGTGCTCTGTATTGGAGAGGAGTTTACAGTTGAAGGAAGAGGATCCCGTTGCTGCAGTCCATGTAAGTACCAGTGACGTGGACAGGACAAGGAAGGAGGTTCTATATTGTCACAATGAGGAACTAACCTCTCAATTTATTACCTGAGCCATGAACAAATTGTCTTAGGGCATATAAGATGAAAGAAATGAATGCAGGTGGTGGGAATCCACCTGGGCTCATGGGATGGTGGGCTACTGCAGGAGCAGCAGGGGATGAGGCTTGCACCAGGAGTTGTGACAAGATGAAACTGCTGCGATGGGATTCTGTTCACTCCCAGCTCTCTCGAGCCACCATGTTGCCTTTCGTGGCACTGGGAGACCATGCTGGCTGATGCTATTACCATGAATGAGGAAATGGGTGCAGCGCACTGAAAGGGCAGTGCAGGGGTTGGAGATGGCCATCTGGCGAGCTCTTTATTTTTGAAGGTAAAACTAAGGATATTGGATCTTTTTGCGTGGGAGAAATGGGTTCCAGTTTGTGGGAATTGGCATTAATGTTGAAGAAAGTAGGATCTCTTGTGATAGTCTACATCTGAATTGTGCCTGGGGCTGGTAATCTAGCAATATCTGGGGACATAGAGAAGGCTTTAAACTAAACATGGAGCAAGGGTTCAAATTTCAGAATATGTGATAAATGAATGATTTGGTAAAGGCATGAGAAATGGGTAATAAAGTAATTTCCCAATATGAGAAATAATAAACCCCAAATGACAGGAAAGGATGGAGAGTACATTTCTAAAAGTCAATCGACAGATAAGGCTAAAGATTACAAAAATAATAACAGGACAGAATTAAAGGCTGAGTAACTGAATGCATACAGCATTCAGAACAAAACAGATGAACTGAGTGCAAATAGAAATTAGTAAGTTTGATTTGATAACCATTACAGGCTATGGGATAATGTGGATTGAACCAGAATAATGAAAGGTACAGGACATTTAGGAAGGACAAGAAGCTAGGGAAAAGGGTGGCTCTACTAATAAATGGTGGCATTACCACATTGAAGAGGGATGATCTAAGTCTAGAACACCAGGAAATGGAAGTGTTTTGGGTTGATAAAGGCAAAAACTCACTTGTAGGAGTGATGTGCAAGGCTCCTAACAGTAACCTTGTGTTAGGATGGTTTATAAAGAAAGAAGTAATGATAGCTTGTCATAAAAGCTTGGTAATAATTGTGGGAGATAATAATCTACATATAGACTGGAAAAATTAAATGGGCAAAGGTAGGATGAATGAGGAGTTCACTGAATGTTTTTGGTATAGTTTCTTAGCACTTTTGTAGCCAGCCAGAGAGCCTAGTATAGAAATATGATTAATTAATGATCTCATCGTAAAGGTACCCCTGGTCTAGGAATCAAAATATGACTGTATTTTATATTCACTTTGAAGAAGAGAGCAGTGGCTTCAAGACTAGTATTTTAAACCTAAATAAGGCCCATTTTGAGGGCTTGAAAGCGGAGCTAGCTAAGCTGAATTGGCAAATTGAGTCAGTGAAGGTCAATGGAGATGCCGTGATAGACATTTAAGGGATAATTCAAAATACATAGAGTTCCTTTTGAAAAAAAAAATTCAAGAGAGGACCCACCATTATGGTTAATTAAAAATTTTATAGATAATATCAGACTTAAAGAAAAATGTTTATAATCGGACATATGATTGGCAGGTCAAAAGATTAAGAGAATATTTAAAAATTCAAAGAATGACTAAAAATTTAAAAGATTGTAAAAATAGATAGTAAGAGTTTCTATAGATAGTTAACAAAGAAATGAGTCATCAAAGTGAGCACTGGTCCTATAGAAAGTGAGTCTGGAGAATTAATAATGACAAGTAAGGCGATTGCAGATGAATTGATGAGGTACTTTGCATCAGTATTCAGTAGAGACTACGAGTAATATCCCAGAATTAGCTGGAATTCAGGAAATGGAAGGGAGGGAGGTATTGGGTAGGATGGTGGCTCAGTGGTTAGCCGTGCTGCCTCACAGTGCCAGGGACCTGGCTGCTATTCCAGCCTTCAGTGACTATCTGTGTGGAGTGTGCAC
>NC_063362.1:17528044-17568171 GCF_021869965.1 Rhincodon typus | reverse complement strand
CACACACACACGCACACGCACACGCACAGGGGATGTGGTACTAAAGAAACTATTGGAGCTGTGTGCTAATAATCCCTGGATCCTAGAATCTGATAGCCAGTCTGGTTTGACCCGGTGGGGAATTTGCTTTTAACCATCCTATAATATTGAATTGCCCACTATCCACTCACAGCATGGAAGAGGGCTTGCAGAGGCTCCCCATCAATTTGTATAGCCGTCACACTTTTCGGATCCTCCATTGCACCTGGTACCAACAGCGAGGGTAATGGGTGGCCATTCTCAGCTGTGAGGTTGTCCTGGATGGGTAGATGAAATTTTCTACTTGGCAACAGGGCTGACAGAAGTCTCAGCTGGCACAAGTGTCACCAGGGTGTCAGTAGATGCTCTGCCATGCTGCTTCTCCTCCAGGTCAACAACACTGCAAAACAGCTGCTCTGTTCTAATTGTGTAGGATTTTAATCACTTCGCCATTGGTGCCAGTCTTCCACCAAAACCCTCAGCTCTGGAATTCCCTCCCTAAACCACACTACCTCTGTTTTCTTGTCTGGGCCACTTGTTATACTTTATTTCTTTAACCAGGCTTTTGGTTCTTTGCCCTAATATCTCTTTGTGTGGCTTGGTGTTGAACTTTGATAACCACCTCTACAAACCATTTTGGAACACTTTGTGATATTATATGTTCTGAAAAACACAGTTTTATTGTCATTAGCCTTGATGCTGGGATACAGATATACATACATGGATACGTAATGGAACATACGCACACAGATATACATAAATGCACCTAGTTTAAGACCATTTTGAATGGGATCTTGTATTGTAACTGTACTGTTGTAAAACTAGTGTGAACTGGATTTTAGCAATTAAATGGTAAAACCTTGTGAAGAATTTTATGTCTTTATATCAATGACTAGTTGCTCTTGAACTTTTGTGATTGATGAGTAGAAATACAAAAAAATCACGAATATTGGGATATTGAATTCCATGCAGAAAGTACGCCAAATTCACAGCTCAGTGAGCAAGCAAGTGTTGTTAATTTTTAGAGTTGGCTCCTTCACAGGAACAGACAGTCCTAACATTATTCCTTGAGTTGACAGGCAGTGATTCTGAAATATAGTGAATTTACTGCTGCTTACTAATTAATAGTGAGGTGATGCTTGATATAATCAGAAAACAGGCAGACACGTTTTAGGGACAGTTAGTAGAAGGCAGTAGTTATAGTCCAGTAACATATTGCATATTTATTGTCCAATGTTATACGTAAACCAATGTGTCTGCAGCTTACACTGTCAATTATAATGCAAAATCAGTGGGAAACCAAATAAAAACAACTGAGATTCTCAATATATAATGCACAGACAGGATGCGAAGAGAGTGGTAGTTTTATGTAATAGAGGAGTGGTATAATGTACAGCAACTGGAAACCAGTGATGCTGTTGATAGCAGGACAGGAGTAAGTAACTTGATAAAAGAATTAGAGACTCCTATTGCTTTCAGAACAAGAGGGGTTTGGGGATTAACCTGTGTGTCTAGCACATTTCGTGTGAATTTCCTTTTACTCTTTTTTTGGGATTTGGGCATTGTTGCTAATCGAGCACCTTTTTTGCTCATCCTTAATTGCCCTTGAACTGAGTAGCTTGTAAGTCTACTTCAGAGGGCATTTAAGAGTCAACCACATTGAAATGATTCTGGAGTCACATGTAGGCCAGACCAGGATGGCAATTTCCCCCAAACTATTATAGATCCAGATGTTTTTACAACAAACAATGAAAATGATAGTGCCAGGGTACTGAGATTATGTTTATGTTCGAGATTTATTAACTGAATTTAAATTCCACTGGTGGGATTTGAACCTGTGTCCCCAGAGCATTAGCCAGAGCATCTGAACTATTAATCCAGTGATGTCACCATGATACCACTTCCTCCCCCTTCAGCTGACTAGGCCTTGAGTACGCTCCTCCTTTAAGTTACCCTTAAAACTACCCCTTGGATAAGCATTTGGCCACCTATCTTTGTGAATTGGTGTCAAATTTTGTTTGGTAAGCTGCTGGTGAAGTGCCTTGGTATATAAATGCGAGTTGTTGTTGTGCATTAAAATGATTGTATTACTCTATTACACACATATTCTACATTATTTAGCAACAACTCAAGCTTGGGTGACATCTTTAAGGTAGTAAAATAGTTTTCCATGAGTGAGGATGCATAGTGATCATAAAACAAAATTCGACATTGAACCTTGTCGGAAGGTTTAAAGACCAAGATTTGCTTTTAACCATCCTATAGTATAAGAATTGCCCACTATCCACTCACAGCATGGAGGAGGGCTTGCAGGGGATCACCATCAATTTGTGTAGCCTTCACACTTTTCAGATATTCCATTGTACCTGGTACCAACAGCGAGAGTAATGGATGACCATTCTCAGCTGTGAGGTTGTCCTGAATGGGTAGATGAAATTTTCTCCTTGGCAACAGGGCTGACAGAAGTCACAGCTGGCACAAGTGTCACCAGGGTGCCAGTAGATGCTCTGCCATGCTGCTTCTCCTCCAGGTCAACAACACTGCAAAACAGCTGCTCTGTTTTAATTGTGTAGGAATCCCACCAAGAAGGGTACATGGTAGATGGGAATTTTGCACAAGATGTTGAAGGGTTCTGTATCTCACCTGATTGTGAATGTCTTGCCCTGATCCAACCTTTTGGCTTGTAGTAAGCAGTGTAGCTGGTGACTGTGAACTATCTCATCACAATTATCCAGGCAGGAAAATTCTGAAAGGGATGTTTTTGTTACGCCAGCCACTTTATATAGTTTTAAAAAGCTTATTTGATTTCTTCGAGAAAAGAGCTAGCATAGACATGACCAGATTGACTTATTTCTGTATGTGTGCACAAGTAACAATGATTTGGTGAATCATTACATTCTCATCATTGTGCCTCTGAAATAGCCCCTGTTCCTGTTCTCTCAAGTCATTGTACTTTCCCTACAAGCCAAACACAAGTTGCTTCTGGTTTCGTACAGCAAGGTTCCTGAAATAGCAGTGAGGTGAATGATCATTTCATTTGGTTTTTGCTGTTTTCAATGAGGGAAAGTACTGGCCAGGACACTGAACACCTCTTCTATTCCTCTTCATTTATTTCCATTAACCTGAGAAGGCAGATGGGATTCATCTTAACACCCACAGAGGCTGAGGGCATTGCCTATTGTGAAACTGTGCTGAGTTAGCTTATCCAAGTTGGGATGGTGATGGGCCACAGATGCCAAATATAGTTCCTAAGATGGAGGTAGAAGAAATTAGTCAGGGTTCCTTCTCCTGATAATTGTCTCTTTAATGTCTGCTGGATCATACTGTGACAGTGTGATGCAGTCTGGATCTAGGTCAGGGTGCCTGCCCAGTGACTATAGGGATAAAATTACAGTTTCTTGATTTCTTGCCTCTGCTTTTACATTAAATCCTGAATCTTTAGGCGCAAGCTGCAGAGTCCAAAGTCAAATCAGTACTGCTCCACAGAGACACTGATAAGCCAAAGGAAGCTTATCATCCGATTGTGCTATAAAATGAGCTATGGATAGCAGCAATATTCAGAAAGATGGAATAAAAGATTTCAAAGTTCACATTTCATTACTCAACTATTCCAGGACAAATCTTGGTTCACAGCTGTTCTTAATCTCTCTCTCTCCCCACACCCACCTCCACCCAACCTCCTGTGGGATAGAATCTAGATTGCACAGAATATCAAAAGGACTTTTTGAGACACACATTCTGTACTGGTGTTTAGGCTCCATACAAATCTCCTCCCATGTACCTCCCACCAGTCTTCCAGCATATTGTTCTGTCCCTTTTATAACCTGTACTTGTCTATTTTTCTGTTGAAAGTATCTAAACTATGAACTTCAACCACTTCCTGTGGTAATGTGTTCTACATTCTAACCACTCTGAGAAATGAAATTCTTCCTTGTTTCCTTGAATTCATTAGTAACTGATTTGTATCTTAGATGCTAGGTGCAGATTTCTTTTTGTTTTAAATGCAAGCTTCTGGTCACACCTTTACCTGGATTACAATCTGTCGTTTGGTCACTGATGCAAAAAGGCATTCAGACTCCCTGAAACTGATGCAGAGAAGAGCCACGAGATAGATGCATAAAATCAGAGGGTCTGAGTTATGAGGAAAGATGACAGAACATGCAGACTGAATTCTCCCACTGAGGGGAATGGCGATTGGAACTGTTTTTAGATCCTGAACCTGTATCGGTGGGAAATGAATAGAGTTGAGATTTTTTTTCATAGGAGAGGGTCCTATCCAATTAAGTGTGACAGATGGGTTGGAGGGGGTAATCAGAGGCTTTCCATCTTCAGAGAAACACCCTACTGCAGTTCAAGGTAAGTAACAGGAAGTACAGTTCAACAGGAAGGTCCACACTTGGCCTCTTTAAAGCATTTTTAAATAAAACCAGAAAAAGTAGCCAGACAGCCACCTTGGAGGGGACCAAACACACTGCAGTAATCTTTGGTGGTATCACCACCCAAGCAGTCAGGAAAGGACTGTAGGCTGTTCAGGGCACAGTCACCCCTGCTTGCTACTGCATGCTTACCTCCAGGTAGCTGATCTTCGCCCATTCTTTTACACCTGGAAACCTGAGGCTGACTCAGCCTCCTTCACTTTAACAAGACTCTTAATGAACCTAATTGTCTTTCTGCCTTATTGGGGCAGGCAGATTCCCTGGGCCGTCAAACTGATATCCAGAACTGGGGGTCAGAAAGCCAACATGTCAGCTAAGCATTCGAATTTTCAGATTCTGTCTGTTTCCGGTCCCAATATTGGTGGGCTTGAAAATTCAACTAGGAGCTTTTCGGTTTTAAAATGTGGCAACTGAGTGGGATCTATTAGAATATGTAATATGTAGAAATGCTATGTCCTGAATACTACACCTTCACAAGGACAATGGCCATATTCCAGGCACCAGAACGTCATGAATTTTATTTGCCAGTTATCACCTCAGGCCTGAATGTTGTTCAGGACTTGCTGCACGTGAACATGGATTGGTATAGTACCTGAGGAGTAGTGGATGGTGCCGAGCATTGTGCAATCATCAGTAAACATCCTAATTTTTGACCTTTGTCATGATCCAAGGTGACTGGACAAGTCTGATCGCAGAATGAAAGCTGGTTGTAGATCATATATTTAATTGTTCCATTTAGTTAGTTAACAAGGTGATTGGTCACTTAAAAATATTCACATGAGACATCATATTCACATGAACATCTTTGCAAAGTGCCAATCTCCTGCTTTCTCCCCATGCCCTTGCATTATTTCTATCCACATAATCATCCAATACCCTCTTGAATACCTCGATCAAACTTTCCTTCTTCGCACTTCCAGGTAGTGCATTCCATACCCTAACTAATCGCTGTGTGAAAAGATTTTTCTTACCTTGCATTAGCTTCTTTGCAAATCACTTTAAATCTGGATATATATGTATATGTTACAGTTAGAAAGATCTTCACACAAACATTAAATCACAGGTTCAACCTGTTTCCCAATGCTATCCATAAACAAGTCCAGTGAAGTTATACTTCTATCTCAACTGTTCAAGTTTCTACTTAACTGACTCCTTCTGGTTTTTCTTCCTTGGATCTGTTCAAACAATTGTACAATTCCACCCTGAATCTGATGGCAGAAACCTTTCATAAATCTAATAGCCTAAACTTTCAGCAGTTCTAACAACCTGAAGGTGCTGGTGAGGCCACACCTGGAGTACTGCATGAAGTTTTGGTCTCCTTACTTGAGAAAGAATGTATTGGCACTGGAGGGGGTGCAGATGAGATTCACAAAGTTGATTCCAGAGTTGAGACGCTTGTCTTATGAGGAGAGACCGAGTAGACTGGGATTATATTCATTGCAATTTAGAAAAATGTGGGGGGAATCTTAAAGAAACATATAACATTATGAAGGGAATAGATAAGATAGAAGCAGGGAGAATATTTCCACTGGTGGGGGAAACTAGAACAAGAGGGCACAGCCTTAAAATTAGGTAAAAGCAGATTTAGGACTGAATTGAGGAGGAACTTCCCCAAATGGTTATGAATCTGTGGAATTCACTGCCCAGTGAAGTAGCTGAGTCTTCCTCATTGAATGTTTTTAAAGCTAAGATAGATAACTTTTTGAACAGTAAAGGAATTAAGGATTATGCTGAGAGGGTGGGTAAGTGGAGCTGAGGCCATGAAATGATAAGCCATGACCTTATTGAATGCTGGAGTGGGGTCGAAGGTGGCCTACTCCTGCTCCTGATTCTTATGTTCTTATTTCATCTCCTTGCATGGATACTAAATCTACTAGAGAAACAAACACTGCTGTTGCAATGACTGGTATTCACTGAACTGAACTAAAACCTGCTTTTGAACTCAACTCTTGATTTCTTAAAAATAAAACTGCGCTTTTCTGAACTGAACTGAAAATAAAATAAATGATGATGTATCCACACTGCTTTTCATAAGCCCAATGGTATAACCATTTTTTCCATTAACTCTCCTCATGTTCTCCCAAGCCCTCTATTGCAGTCACATGTTTTCTTTTAACTGGTGGCATTTAGATCACTGTTCTTGAATGACTTTCTGACCCCTTTTAAACTAAAACTTTCCCAACACTAACCCACATCCATATGCCCCTCTTCTTAAAACAGTCCAAATCCAAAAATGATAACATATTTTACACATCTTTCTTCGTACCAGAGGCATTTTCATTTTCTATCAACAATTTCTTTGTAGCATTATTTCTCTTATATAAACAGTAAAATTTTTACATTACATATAATGAGTTTTATGTCAATAAAATTTTATACAAGTCCATTTTGATCATGGCATTTGTTTCCATCTTCAGATTTTCTGTCCTTTGATTTAATTGTGGATTCCCATGAAACCATAAGATGTAGGAGCGGAATTAGGCCATTTGGCCCATCAGTGCTGCTCCACCATTCAATCATGGCTGATATGTTTCTCAACCCCATTCTTCTATCTGTGTCTTAAATGCACTCAACTACATGGCTTCCACAGCCCTCTCCAGCAATGAGTTCCACAGCTTAACGACCCACTGGCTGAAGAAATTCCTTCTCATTTCAGTTCTAAAGCATTGTCCCTTTACTCTGAGGCTGTGCCCTCGGGTCCTCGTCTCTCTTACTAATGGAAACATCCCCACGTGTAACTGTGAGAGGTATCGTAGACATCCACCAAAATTGTTGCTACTTCTTAGATCTTTGATACTTTATGCTAAATAAGTCTTACGGTTACTGGTTTCTGAAATCTTCCAGAATCATGATTTCCCCAATGTTCTCAAACATTTTTTCTAGCTTCCGTGATCAAAACCACTGATCCCGCAGCATTTAATTTTTCTTTCGAAAATTCTACAAATTCTGACTAGGTTTCTTTCTTGTAGTCCTACATTTTAATTCATGACCATTGGTGACAAGTTCATAAGCATAAGTATTGCTTCTGAACAGTTTGTCTTCTGACAAACTGGTGTACAGATTTAGAGCTGTACCCGTCAAAAAGGATAGGCCTTGTATAAAAGTTAAGGTTCGAAATTGGAATAAGGCTAATTCTGATGATATGAGACAGGAGCTTTCAAAAGTGAGATAATGAGAGTTCACAAGCAGTATGTTCCTGTTGGCTGATAGGAGTAGGGAACAATGGATGAATAAAGATATTGAGGCTCTGGTCAAGAATAAAAAGGAGGCATATGTTAGGTATAAACAACTGGGATCAAGTGAATCTCTTGAAAAGTATAAGGGGAGTGGGGACATTGTTAGGATGAAAATCAGGACGGCACAAAGGGGACGTGAGAAAGCCTTGGCAGATAAGGTGAGGAATAATCCAAAGAGATTCTAAAAGTATATTAAGGGAAAAAGAGCAACTACGGAGAGAATAGGGCCCCTTAAAGATCAATGAGGTCGTCTGTGTGTGGAACCACCGGAGATGGGAGAGATACCAAACGAATATTTTGCATCAGTTTTTACTGTGGAGAAAGCCGTGGAACCTAGGGAACTCTGGGAAATAAATATTGACGTCTTGAAAACAGTCCAAATTCCATAAGAGGAAATGCTGGAAGTCTTAAAAAGCATAAAGGTACATAAGTCTCCAAGACCTGATCAAGTGTATCCTAGGACATTGTGGGAAGCTAGGGAAGAAATTGCATGGCCCCTACAGAGATATTTGTATCATCTAGAGCCACGGGTGAGGTGCTGGAACAGTGGCTAATGTTGTGCCTTTATTTAAGAATGTCTGCAAGGAGAAGCCTGGGAACTGCAGACTGGTGAGTCTGATGTCGGTGGTAGGTATGTTATTGGAGGGGATTCTGAAAGACAGGGTTTACATGTATTTGAAGAGGCAAGAACTGATTAGGGATAGTCAGCTTGGCTTTGTATGTGGGAAATTGTGTCTCACAAACAGATGAGGGCAGTGTGGTAGACATTGTCTACATGGACTTTAGTAAGGCCTTTGACAAGGTTCCACACGGTAGACTGGTAGTAATGTTAGATCACATGGGATTCAGGGAGTGCTTGCAAATTGGATGCAAAATTGGCTTGACCGTAGGAGGAAGAAGATGGTGATGGAAGGTTGTTTTTTGGACTAGAGGCATGTGATCAGCAGTGTTCTGCAGGAATCGGTGCTGGGTCCACTGTTCTTGTCATTTATACGAAAAATTTGGATGAGAATATAGGAAGCATGGCTAGTAAATTTGTGGGTGGCACCAAAATTGGTGATATAGTGGATGGTGAGAAAGGTTATCTAAAATCACAAAGGGGACTTGATCAATTTGGCCAATGGGCCGAGGAGTGGCAGTTGGAGTTTAATTTAGCTAAATGTGAGGTGTTGCATTTTGGTAATAAGAACAAGGACAAGACTTGCAAAGTTAATGGTAGGGCCCTGGGGAGCATTGCAGAACAGAGAGACTTTGGGGTTCAGATTCATAGTTCAGTGAAAGTTGCATCATAGGCAGACAGAGTTGTAAAGATGATGTTTGGCATGCTTGCCTTCATTGCTCAGACCATTTAGTATAGGAGTTGGGATGTCATGTTGAGGTTGTACTTGATGTTGATGAGGACAGTTTTGGGCGACTGTGTACAATTCTTGTTGTCCTGCATAGGAAGGATGTTATTAAATTGGAGAGGGTGCAGAAAAGATTTACAAGGATGTTACCGGGACTGGAGGGTTTGAGTTACAAAGAGAGGCTGGATAAGCTGGGACTTTTTCCACTGGAACATAGGAGGTTGAGGGGTGACCTTTTTAGAGGTTTACACAATCATAAGGGGCATAGATAAGGTGAATAGCAAAGGTCTTTTCCCTAGGGTTGGGGAGTCCAAAACTAGAGGGCATTGGTTTAAGGTGAGCGAAGGAAGATTTAAAAGGGACCTAAGGGGCAACTTTTTCACACACAGGCTGGTTTATATGTGGAATGAGCTGCCAAATGAATTTGTAGATGCAGGTACAGTTACATCATTTAAAAGACATTTGGGCAGGTACATGAATAGGAAAGGTTTAGAGGGATATTGGCCAACGTGGGCAAATGGGACTAGTTTAGTTTGGGAAACTTGGTTGGCATGGACAAGTTGGACCGAAGGGTCTGTTTCCGTGCTGTATGACTCTATATAACTCCATAAAACACCCAGTAACATTAAAGTCTAAACATCTTTTGGCCACTTTGTCAATTATACATTATGATGGAGAGAAAGTCATTGTTGTCGCAGAGGATGTTTGTCTGAAGAGCTCTTCCAGTGATCTCCTTGGAATGAGATGATTGGTCTCCAATAACTGTAACCATCCTTTTTTGTACCAGGTATGTTTGTAACCAGCGTAGATTTCCCCAATTCCCATTGACTTCAATATTGCTAGAGCCACTTTCATGCCTCAATCGAATGTAACAATCTGTTCTAGCAAAGTTGAATTCCAGAAAAAGTACTGAAAACTTTGGAAAAAGCTCTTATGGTGCTATTTCCAAGAGAGCTATGGAACTCTCTCCAGTGCCCTGAGTCAACGTTTATCCCTTAAGCAACATTGCTTAAAAAAACCAATTAGCATGTCACTCATTCCACAGCTGTCCACAGGCTCTATCTGCTTGCAAATTTGTTACTACATTTCCTGTTCTAGTAGATTTATTCCACATTATGAGCTCAATCATTTTCCCTTTAATCAAGGCTGCTGAGATTAATTTACCTTCTCCAGCCTTGTCTGTGATCAGTTGACTCAGCACAATATAAGAGGAGGACCCAGGACTGCTCTGTGTGCCTTATTACTATACAGGGCAGCATATTTGACCACTGAACCACAATGAGATGTAGAAGGTCCTTGTATGTGCTTCTAGCAACTCGGCGATGGTGAAAAACCTAACTCGTGCTGTCTAGAGATTTATTTGCCTTAGCTCTGTGATAACTCTCATGACAGAAACTATTTGTGTTCGAGTTAACTCCAAGGACTGAGTCTGTAAACCAGGCTTAGTGCAGCACCGAGGGAACTTTGCAATGTTGGAGGTGCCATCTTTTGACTGGAACATGAAACTCCGGTCCTGCCTGCCCTGTCAGTTCGATTTAAAAGATCCCATGGCACAGTTTGAAAAAGACCAGTGGAGTATGACTAATGTTTATTCCTTAACCTACATCAGGAAAGCATGTGATCTGACCATAACCATTTCTGTGTTTGTTGGAGCTTGCCATGTGCAAATTGACTTCTGCATTTCCTACATTCCAACAGTGCTTAAAAATTTCTTCCTTGGCGAACAATACTTTGGGCCATCCTGAAGTAATGAAAGTATAATTGACTTTTCTTACCAACTTTTTATTCTCTTTCTTTCTGACTTCCTGGATATTTCTTACGTTTACACTATCTCTGTTACCTCTGACTTGCTTTTCTCTGTCTTTCCTTCTCCTTCTCACTCTTTCTTTTATTTATTTATTTCCTTTCTCCTGTTTTTTTTTAACTGAGACTCCTATTCATTCCATTTCAGAGAACGGCTAATTTTATACTTAGACAACCCTCACTATTTTTGAAAAGAAATTGAAGAGAATAAACAGGATATATTATTCAAGAAAGTACCTGGTGACACTGGGGCGCAGAAGGAAATGTGTGCTGTGCCCTTGGTAACACTGGCTAGTCATCTAATAATGGAGCGGAAAGTGATACTGATCAACTTGACTGCCTTCATGAGGAGTTACAGGCAGAGCACATCAATAAATGGAATTTAAAGTGCCCTGCGCACAGAAATGGCATGGGGATAAAGCAAGGGAAAAATAATAAGTTTGCAAGTACCTATTCTCTCTTCTCACCACAGCAGTTTAGAAGTTCATTATTGTTAAGGTAATTCTTGTTCAAACTCTTGGCTGATTGTATGGCGACAACTTATAAAACAAGATTCAGAATGTTAAAGTGGCTTATTTGATGCTGTCCCTATCCAATTTGTCTCAGCCACCCTTCCCCCACCACAGTCATTCCCTTGCTCCCTTCTCATCACCACCACACACCACCCCCACCCCCACCTTTCTCTGTCACTCTGCCCTGGCAATAGTTTAACTTCCCCTCCTGTTTCCACTCCTTCCTCCACCTATTTCCCCTCACCCCCCACTTAAGTGCACCCTGTCTGCAGCTTCCTCCCCGCCCACTCAACCTCTGCCTTTATCTTTCTTCACAGCTGGTCCTGGCTGAAGGCTCAGCATCTGATGGCGGCTCACAGTGTGCAGACAGTATGTCAGAGTTACCACCCCCCATTGAGAGGACTGGCGGCATCGGCGACTCCAGGCCACCATCCTTCCAGTAAGAACCTCTCTTTGCCAAGTTCTAGAGTAAAGCTTCGTTGAATAAAGAGACATGTTTAGCAGTGCCTGTCCTGACAGGGCTTCGATCCTTGTTTCTGTCCAGGGGATTGATGGTTATGGGGTGAGAAGCAGCGAGCTGTGTAACAGAAACCTCTATCCACTGTAATCCTTTCCTCACTGCTGTTGGTCTCCTAGGTGTCGTTCCTCACTTCCCAAAAGATGAGTGGCTTGCAGTCAGATTTTTGCCTATTTCATCATCTTCCTCACCTGCCCCACTGAAGATGCTGACTTTCACCTGAGGTAGAGATCTGTTTAGCCTCCCCCCAACTAGGGTGCTGATTACCATTAGGGTACAGCACCCCCTCCTCTCCTGAAGGTGCTGACTGTTCCTGGGGTACAGCTCCCCCTCCTCGCCTGAAGGTGCTGAGGTTCAGCTCTCTTTCTGTCATGAAGACACTGATGTAATTGGTTGGGATGAATTCTTAGCATTGTCCAGCAGCATTATCTCAATTTTAGTGGGTATTAGATTTTTGTGTGATTCATATCCTACAGTGCATAAGAATAAAACCTATAATAAAAGCTGGGGGCCTCCTCTCACCTCCACTGTTTAGCTTGCAGTTTTCACTGTTCAGGCTGATATCTGTTCAAAGGGAGGAAAGCTCACTGAAGACCTCTGCTCACGAATGTTCCCTCCCCACTGTTCTGTCCAGCATGTTCACCGCTTGTCAGCCTGCTCTAGTGAGACCCTGGTATTGGCTGAAGAAGGGTCCAGACCTGAAACGTCTGCTTTCCTGCTCCTCTGATGCTGCTTGGCCTGCTGTTCATCCAGCTCTACACCTTGTTATCTCAGATTCTCCAGCATCTGCAGTTCCTACTATCTCTCTCTATTGCTAAACACCTTTGTTGGGACTTGTGGCAGTCACAGCAGTGGCTATTTGTCTTGGTGGCCCTGCTGGGACTAGAGAGCTGCTGGCCATTAACATGGCCAGCAGCCTGAAGGAAGGACTTGCCTTCTGCCTGCAGCTGGGATGCCTGCCTCTCAAGCCAGTTCACAGCCTGATGGTCATTAATTGGCTCTGGGGCAAACTGGGGCAGGTTCATTCCTGCCCTCTACTCCAGGGTCAGAACCCAGCCTGTCTCCATAAAATCCATGCACAATGCTTTGCTGTTACACTTCTGTAGTGTAAGAATCAAAACTAATAAAAACTGCAGCTCCCTTATATCATTAACTGTGAGGTTCTAGTTTTTTTTAAACTTTCATATTTTGAGGTAATTTCTGTTCCGTGCTTGTGCACAGGAAATGGTTGGAAGAATGTGATTTGATGTAACCCAACCCTGATCAAGATCTTTAGAAGGATTGCGTTGAAGTTCTTGTATTCCTGTGTAGTAAACTCCATCCTGTTTCTGATATTGAATTTTTCCCTAAGCCAGCATTTTGCAGACTACCTGTTGCCTCTTCCTCTGACTGTCTGCAAAAGAAAGACTTGCACTTACATAGTGATTTTTAATACTTCAGTTTGCTTCATGTTCCTTTCCTGCTTCTGTCTGTGTTTGAAATGTTTTTATTTTGTTTGTTACAAAACCTTAACACTGGTAGTGTGGTAAAGGTGTGTGTGATGGGAGATCAGCATGGGAGTGTTCAGTGAACTGTATTTCATTTATTGAAAGATCCAGGTGAAGGCTGAGGCACAAAGCCAAGGTTACAGAGAAAAGGGGAGCAGATTAATTGAAGCAGGAGATGCCAAGCTTAACAGTAAAGGAATTAAGGGTTATGGTGAGTGGGCGGGTAAGTGGAGCTGAGTCCACAAAAAGATCAGCTATGATCTTATTGAATGGCAGAGCAGGCTCAACGAGCCAGATGGCTTACTCCTGCTGCTATTTCTTATGCTAAGCTTGGTTTTCTGTGATGCAGGAGAATGGAAAGATGTGAGAAATGGGTCCACAACTTTGAAATTCTGAGGCAGTGCATTAATATTGGAGACACTGCTGCTCAGGATTTGGAATGTGCACATGGAGAGGAGTGACCAAGAATCAGCGCACAGCTTACTGCAACCAGGTGTTTCTGCTCTTTGCCCATTCATCCATAAAACCTTAGCAGCAACAGCCACTAGAGCAGGAGAATGAACAGCCTGGGAAGATGACTGACCAGTAGGTTGATGTAGGGACAAAAATGGGTTCAATTGTGATTTCCAGTCCTCCACCCCAACACTGACATAACCGTCAGAGGTCACGTGAAGGGCATCAGGTATTGTGGAATTGAGCCCAGGGACAATCAGTGGGTTTGGGATGAGGTGGCGATGCAGCCTGGATTGAGGCAAAAGTAAATTGTTCTGTTTATCTCGTTAGTTCTAGCCCCTGCCTTTTGAAGGGGTTACATTTGGACTGAGCCTGGAGGCAAGTTCTGAAGAATGGTCACCGGACCTGAAACATTCACTCTGCTTTCTCTCCACAGATGCTGCCAGACTTGCTGAGATTTTCCAGCAATTTCTGTTCTTGTATCTGATTTCCAGCATCCACAGTTCTTTGTTTTTTCTGTTTCGCGGCAGCCCTTGTTTGTTGTCATTCCTTTCACTGCACTTGATGAAGAGGCTGCGCTCCATAAGTTTGTGATTTCAAACAAACCTGTTAGACTATTACCTAGTGTCGTGTGCTTTTTGACTTTGTCCACCCCAGTCCAACACCAGCACCTCCACATCATCCCTTTGTTTTCTGGATACAGGCTGGGCTACTGGCTCCCTCCACTGTCCCATTGTAGGAATTGCAGCAAACTGCAAGAACAGGAACCATGTACCTCTGCATTGTCAACAGAAAACCAATCAATTTTATCAAATCCAGCATCACTCACTCTCATGCTCATTCACCAGGCACCTCTGTAATTACTGACCTACATTAATACCAGTCACTCAACTTCTTGATTTTAAAATTCAATTATTATTTTTAATTTCCTGCATGACCATTCCTCTCCCCTACCTTTGCACTTTTCTCCAGAATTACAGCCCCTCCATGAACTGTGGATGACTCCTGTTCTTACCTCTTGCATGTCGCTGATTTCCTTCACTCCATAAACTGCATTGCTTCTTAAAACATACCTATCCTTTTTGCTTGAGAGTCACCTTAGTATTCATTAAAGATGTTATAAAATGCAAGTTGTTGTTGTTCTGGTAGCTCTACAGCCTTTAATTTGTTTTATGCTTTTAATTTTATCTCTCAACTGATCTCACCTAATTTTTATGGAGCTAAATCTTTTGGATATGCAGAGAATCTTTAATGTGGTTTGGATATTTGTAGCCACAAATTTCAGGTAACATGTCCATTCTTGGTAAAAAGTACCTTTGAACCACCTTGATTCCTACTTCCTGTTACATTTATTTTTGTCCTTTATAAAGTGTGTGTTGTGGGCAGTGCAGCATCATTGCAGTTTATATGTGTTACAAGACCTGAATGTTTGAATTGTAATGCACAGTTTACGTCATCAGTTGTCTGCACGTAATCTGTGGTTTGCATGTTGCTAAAGGTACCTTTTTCCGTTGCATTTACAGTACAACAGACCATTTTCTCTGAGGTTGACCTCCTGGGTCTTAATGCCTCATCAGCTCCTGGTCTTCTGGCTGTCTAGCATTTTAAAAAGATAGTCTGTTGATTATTCCTTTCCCTGTTTCTCCTTTCATTACAGTTCAGAGATTTTGATATGGAACAAAAGGAGGCTGTTCAGCCATAATGTCTTTGAAAGGGGTATTAAATTAATCATGCCTTTCTGCTCTTTCCCTAAGGTGCTGCAAATTTTCATTTTCTTTATGAAAGATGTATGTTTTTTCCCCTCAAGCTGCTGCCTCTCATTGGGATACAGATATGAGGTGCAAGCCAGTTCCTTCCCACATTCTTTGAGTATGAGCCCAGGCAGACTGGATCAATAATAGAGTGCATTTATATAACAGTTGCTTCACAGAGGGTAAGAAAGATCAGTATTGTGTGAAGAGTGAGAGATTAGAACCGGCACATGGGCATTCGGTGAAAAAGCTGGAATTCAAGATTTTTAAGATTGCAAGATACAGGTGACAAGATGCAGGTTTTATAAAGGGAACTCTAGCTTTAAAGGGGCCAGTGTGGACCTTGATGATGGAATGAAGGATAGAGGTCTGGTCAAGCTAGTATTTAGAGAAGCTGGAGGATGGGAGGCTATTTGACCAGGGAATGTTGATGCCCAGATCTAAAGAGTGGGATAGTTGCAGGCTTTAGCAATGACTTAGTATTGGTAACATGTGCTTGTTTGGCATTGGCTGTTTTGGGCTCTCTGCTGATAGATTCAGTGCCCATTATTTGCCATCCTGGAAGCTTCACAGTATGTTTTCAGTTGTGTGTTTTCCAGCAGAAACAGAAGATGTAACATCTGAGCAGAAGAGCTCTAAACTTTTGACAGATTATAAACAATGTACTGAGCCCCAGGCTTTTTGCTAGTGTGATCAGCTGGGCTCAGAGATGCTTCCGTTATTGCTTTATAAGTCCTCACCACTGCACTCTCAATTTCTCTTTCCTTTCATTCTGGGTTGCTATAGCAACTAGTTGGAGGACTGATTAGTGTACTGAAAGCCTGGCTTTGAAATTCATTACTGCTACAGCACCCACTGAACGCTATCACATTCGTGTAACTGAAGGCACATTCGTACCATACTAGTCCACTATGTGGAACCCTGGAAACTGTCGCAGCCATGTTCCCAATTTAGTAACCTCTTACTCTCTCTGGGAATCCAACGGATCAAGTTTTCGTCAGTTACTTCACCTCAAAGTGACCATTACAAAAAACAAACGTCAAATATAGTGTTGAGCTGTTTTCAAAATAGTGCCCCTGACCTTCCTGTTCAGAGAATGAAAGTAACCATGTCTCATGAATAATTCCTACTGATTGATTGCCATGTGCAGTTGGTGTTAGAGTCTCCATTTCAGGGAATCAGCTTCGTTATCTGTTGGCTTAAGGTGCCTAGTTTCCAGAAGGTTACCTTGACCTGCACTGCATGGCCTTTCTCTATCCAGCTGCTGGTCTCAGCTTCCTGAGTTGTCACATCTCTTTGTAGAAACTTCGAGATAGTAGGAACTGCCGATGCTGGAGTCTGAGGTAACAAAGTGTGGAGCTGGATGAACACAGCAGGCCAGGCAGCATCAGAGGAGCAGGAAAGCTGATGTTTCGGGTCTGGACCCTTCTTCAGAAATGGGGGAGGGGGAGGGGGCTCTGAAATAAATAGAGGGGGGGGCGCAGTGATGGAAGGTGGATAGTGGCGCAGATAGGTGGAGAGAAGACGGACAGGTCAAGGAGGCGGGAATGAAGCTAGTAAAGGTAAGTGTAGATAGAGAGTTGGGATGGGGGTTGGTCAGTGAGGAGGGAGGGGCGGGTAGGTGGAAGGGAAGACGGACAGGTTAAGGAGGCGGGGATGAAGCTAGTAGGTGAGTGTAGGAAGGAAGTGGGGGTGGGGGTTGGTCAGTGAGGTGAGAGGTGTGGATAGGTGGGATAGAAGACTGACAGGTCAAGGAGGCGAGGATGAGAGCGGAGGCTGGTTTTGGGATGAGGTCAGGGGTGGGGAGATTTTGAAGCTCATAAAGTCCACATTGAGACCATTGGGTTGTAGGGTTCCAAGGTGGAATATGAGGTGCTGTTCCTCCTGTTTTTGGGTGGCATCGTTGTGACACTGGAGGAGGCCCAGGATGGACATGTCGTCTAGGGAGTGGGAGGGGGAGTTGAAGTGGTTCGCGACTGGGAGGTGTTGTCATTTGTCGCTAACTGAGCATAGGTGCTCCACAAAGCGATCTCCGAGCCTCCGCTTGGTCTCCCCGATGTTTCCGCTGTTCCCGATGTGGCCTCCTCTACATCCTTCCCCTCTCTCTATTTATTTCAGAGCCCCCTTCCCCTCCCCCATTTCTGAAGAAGGGTCCAGACCCAAAACGTCAGCTTTCCTGCTCCTCTGATGCTGCCTGGCCTGCTGTGTTCATCCAGCTCCTTGCTATCTTTGTAGAAACTTTTGAGTACAATAATGCTCCATGTATCGATGAGATTCTTCCTTCAAGACAACGTATGTTGCTTCACCTGAGCTTCGCACTAATTCAGTCGCTGCTTCCTTGAAGATTTAATCAGTTTATTGTAAAGTACAGTGTAGTTGACCTCCACCTGTTTGCAAGGTGAAGAACAAAACAGCTAGATACAGTTCAAACATAAGCTATATCACAAATCACTGGTACCATGACATTTGAACAAAATCTGTGGTTTTGTTTTCAGCCTGAAATTCCCATGATGGTCTGTGATGAGGTCTCCAGAATGTTTTGATTAAGTCTATTGACTTAACTTGTAGTGATTGTAACGAGGTCAGCCGGGTGGACCTCATAGAATGAGTTCCCTGATTGGACTAGATTAACAGCCCCAATCAGGCAGCCCTAGCTGACAGAAATAAACAGTGTCAGAGGCCCTGTCCACTCAGAGCTGGCTCTGAGGAAGCCGAACCGGTGTCGAGTACTATGCACACATAAATAAAGGGTGACTTGGTGATGGGATACTGGCCTCTGGAGTTATTTCACAGCTCAACTCTATAATTAAGAATAACTGAACCTGTGGTTTGGTAACATTTGCCTTTCAGGAGTTAAGATCACAGATTCTCCAGGAGTCTGTCTTGTGTTTAGATGTCCTTCCTGTGGAGTATGACATTACTCAACTCGATTTCCTAGGGGCGTATAGGCATTTGACACAGTGCTGGGAGTGTGTCTGTTTCTATGGGAGATCCCATGAGTGTCTCAGTATTTTCACGGTCGGACCTGGGATGTATCTGTACTTAAATGGGATTTCCTGGTGTGTGTCAGTGTAGTGTTGACTGGTTCCATTGATAACACTCTCATCTCTGAGCAAGAAGGTTGTGGGTTCAAGTGCGTTGACACTGCACTGCTGCACTATTGGTGGTGCTGTCTTTCACATGGAGCATTAAACCGAGGTCCTATTTGTGCTCTCGGGTAGGTGTAAAAGATTCTATGGCACTATATGACGAACAGGGGAGTTCTCCCAAGTGCCTTGGCCAATATTCATCCCTCAAACATACCTTAAAACCGTGCATAATCTGACCATTATTTCGTTACTATTGTTATATCTTGCTTTGTGAAGGTTGGCACCATGTATTTTACAGTACAACAGTGACTATCCTTCCAAAGTACTTCGTTGGCTGTGCAGCACTTGGAGTCACAACTTGTGAAAGAAGCAGGACTTTCTTCCTAGTGCAGTGCTAAACACTGGGTAACATTAAAGTGTCAAACTTCGTAGTGTTTGGTGTATGTATAGGGAAACCAACAACCGAATTGGGGTGGCACAGTGGCTCAATGGTTAGCTCTGCGGCCTCACAGCACCAGGAGCCTGTGTTCGATTCCACCCTCGGACAACTGTCTGTGTGGAGTTTGCACATTCTCCCTGTGTCTGCGTGGGTTTCCTCTGGGTGCTCCGGTTTCTTCCCACAGTCAAAAGATGTGCAGGCTAGGTGCCAAGCTAAATTGCCCACAGTGTTCAGGAATGTGTAGATTAGGTGGGTTATGAAGGATGGGTCTGCGTGGGATGCTGTGAGGGGTGGTGTGGACTTGTTCGGCCGAAGAGCCTGTTGCCACACTGTAGGGATTCTATGATGATCTATGAATTGTCAATTAGACAAACAGGAGGCTGGAAGAATGCAGCAAGCCAGGCAGCATCTGGAGGAAAATAGCAGTCAACATTTTGGGTATTACCCTTCTTCAGTTCTGAATACCCGAAACGTTGACTGCTCCTTTCCTCCAGATACTGCCTGGCTTGCTGTATTCTTCCATCTTCCTGGTTGTCTACCTGGATTCCAGCATCTGCAGTTTTTTTTGTCTCTAACTGAATTGCCTATCACATAAGTTGTACCCACAAATGTTGCTTTGCAAGATACCAGAGAAAGCCCTTTTCATTTTTGTCAGAATCTTCCATTGTACAAATGTTACAAATGTTGTATAATGGGTACAACGGCAACGTGAGTTATAATAAATGTGCGCACAGTCCAGGCCATCTGGCCCTGACTACTCGGCTTTTCAGTTACTGTGTGTGGTCAGTGCAAACTGAGCAGAATGAAAGTTTTAGATGAGGCCATTGGAGGGCGATGTAATGCAACACATTCCATGGATCCATACTAAAGGACGTCAATTGAATTGCCCACTGCCTGATCTGTTGAGTATTGCCAGCAATTCTGCTTTTATTTTTTTGGGGCATGTTTTGAGATTTTTACTGAAAATATAAAAGCAATGCTTCTTGCAGGTCTTTATACTTTTTACAAAAATCCTGCTGGTGGGAAATCAATTACTGGACTTGTTTATGTGTGGCATCTCGTCACCTCTCTCAAATGTATCTCAAAGTGCATCACACTCAATGAATCAGTTCAAATTCATTTACTTGAAAACAACTGTACACTGCATTTGCACAATCACTACACGCACTCAAACATAGACAGGCTGACAGTGCACTGGTGCGGCATAGAAAACCTTGTCAATCACTAATTTCAAAACTCATGAAGGGAGAATTTGTTTCTCGTTAAGTGCCCTCAGAAAGTCCAGCTTGTGACCCCTCACACAGTGCAGAAGTCTCAGCTGCAACACTGGTTACTGAAGTGCAAAGTTTTGATAATGGGCCAGTTACTGTCCTGCCAGGTGTCCTGGTTGCAGTGCATTTGAGGTGTGTGACAGATAATAAGGAGTTAGTGTTGTACTATCAAATTTCCATTTGAGCAGCTCCGGTATCCTCCTCGCTCAACAGGATCTGGAAATAGAAATGTTGACTACTACAGGAGCAATGTTGGGGGTCACCGAGATGCTGTCAGCAGCTGGAGAGGCCTGAAGATGGTGGAAAGGAGGGTGAACATAATTTTATGCCATCTTCCTCCTTGTGTCTTAAGATTATTCCTTAGATTCATCCTCAATCTGTCCTGGACTTACCATGTAGATGCTACGGTCAAGAAGGCACAACACTGCCTCTTCTTCCTTAAGCTGCTCAGAAAATTTGGTATATCCATAAGGACCCTCACCAACTTTTACAGATGCACCATTGAAAGCGCACTGCCTGGGTGCATGATAGCCTGGTATGGCAATTGCTCTGCCCAGGACCGTAAGAAACTACAGAAGTTGGTGTGCACAGCCCAGACCATCACAGAAGCCAACCTTCCATAAATGGAGATAGTAGGAACTGCAGATGCTGGAGAATCCGAGACAACAAGGTGCAGGGCTGGATGAACACAGCAGGCCAAGCAGCATCATAGGAGCAGAGAAGCTGACGTTTCGGGCCTAGACCCTTCTTTTTGGCTCACTGCTGCGGAAAGGCTGCCAACATCAGCAAAGACCCATTGCACTCTGGTAATGCTCTCCTACAAACTCTTCTATCAGGCAGAAGATACAGCAGCTTGAACACACATACCAACAGGTTCAGGAACAGTTTCTTTCCTGCTGTTATTAGACTGAGGAATGGACTGTCTAACTTCAAATAAAGCTGATTTTGCCAATGTTGATCTTGCCTAGCGCACGCCCTGTGCAACATAACCTCTATGCCTCTAAGTTTTCTTTTTCACCTTATGATCTGTATGTCCTTGCTTACTATGATCGTCTGTGCTGCTCGTAAATAAAGCTTTGCACTGTACTTAGGTACATGTGACAATAAATAAATAAATCAAACCATGCCGACCGATGGCACCTCTTGAAGACTGCATTTTGCTCCGTGGAGATTCTCTGCCATCGTTTTCTATAGACCTACCTGGCTACACTAAGAATGTGCTCACTACAGCCTCAGACCTCATCCTGCCCACTGGCAGAATCCCCAGAATTCTGAGACCATGGCAGTGGATTGTGGATGGTGGGAAGGGCTACAGAGGGACACCTGCAAAAGCTCTGCATCCCATTTTCATCTTTGCTGTGGAGTATTTAAGACAGGAAGAGGACATTTGGTATAAGAACATGATGAACAGAAGCAGGAGTAGATCATTTGGTCTTGAGCATGATCCAACATTCAGTTAGATCATGGCTAACTGAGTGTGATCTTCCCTTCATATTGCTGTCTGCCTCCCTCATGATAATCTGGTATTATCTAAGCATAACAAATGTGGTATGCGGGTTCCATTTAATTGAAGATCTTTGTGGGTTTACTCTCAGGTAAACAGTACAGAGTAATCTCCAGCCACAGCCTGTGCCTCATGCTACAGTACAGACACACTCTGGTCACGTAACAACATCTGAGCACTTGGCTCATTCACATATTTGATCTGTTAAAGCAATATCACTCCAAAAGTGATAACACAATATCCCCCCTTTTTCCCCTAAAGATAGCTCTTGTATGCTACAGTTGAAAATATGTTATACAGACATAGGTACAAGAAAATGTACAGGTACAGAACTCTAGGAGTCCAATCACAGCACAAACAAAAATTGCTGGAAAAGCTCAGCCAGTCTGGCAGCATCTGTGGGGAGAAATCAAAGTTAACGTTTTGGATTGAGTAACCCTTCCTCAGAACTGAGGAAGAATCCATTCATTGTTTTGGTGGTTTGATGACTGGACTTGTCCAGATCTTGTAATGGGGTAACCTTTTAGAAATTAGAGTTTTTGTCCTTTAGTTTACCTTCTGTTGTTTTACAGATGTGTCATCAATATGTTGATTTATTGCCCTGTTGTCCCACTACACTGTTGTTGTCTTGGTGTGTTATTTAATTTTCCCTACACACAATTGATGCATTGTACACTTGCTTTAGCTCAATTCTGTTCCTCCTCAGCACTGCTTCATTAGGTGTCATGGCTTTATAAGACCTGGGCTCACTTCACACTTTCGGAACACTGCAGTTAACCATGTTCCCGTTGTGGAATTTGTGACTCTGAACTTTGTCCTATGTTTATTTGACATAGTCCTGTACATGGATGCTAGTCTTGAACCATCTTCATCCTCCCTTGTTTGTCAAGAAGTGTGATGTATCTCGGAGAATTTGGATGAGTGATGGCTTGGCAATGTGATTCTCATTTGCTTTCCAAACATGCTGGTGATGGTGACCTCATATCAATAGGTGTAGCTGTGTAGTGTAATGTGGCAACATGAAAGTCTTGTTTCGTTGTCCTCCGCTTCAAATGAGTGATTTAAAGTGTAAAGTTTTCACTCAGGTGGACTGTTGGGTTTGAGATAATGTGATGAGAATGTAACCGGGCTCGGACCCCATTTGGTGCACATCTCTGAAAGCTCTGCCTGGGTACTGTGGCCCATTTCAGAAACTCAGGTGCATAGAATGGACTGAAGATGGCTCTCAATATTTCTGCCACGGACATGCTTGAAGTGTTCTCCACCAAATGACAATTGGAAATAATCAGTAACTAAAGTCATAGCCATTCAAGATAGGGAGATCAATGGTGATTTTAGACTGATGGAATCTTATGTAAGTGTAGAGGTTCTCTCTGTTGCTGTGGCCTGTGGCTCGAGCATGCCTCACACTCTCACTAACTTTTCAATCTCAGTATTAATCCCTGGCCAATATACTGTATCAAGTGCTAGTTATCTCGTCTTTCTATGCCGATGTGTCCTTGCTGCACAATCTCCTGGCAGAAAGCTTTAGGCACAAGTACTTGTTTTTCTCTGAAGATAATGCCTCTGGAAATACTGAGCTTATCTTGATAGGCCAAAAGCATGTGAAAGTGTTTGACACCTCTTTTATTGTATCAGGCCACCCATCGCTCAATCCTGTCACACCCTCTCAGACAATTATATATTTCAGTAAAATCATCTCTCATTCTTCCAAAAATTAAACCTGCCTTATTACATGTTAATAAATCCAAAGTAGTCTGTTCCTTGGTGGATACATAACATATTGTTCCAGAAAACTGTCCCAAATACACTCAATAAACTCTTCCCAGTGGCTAATTCTGTCTAATTTGATGTTCCCAATCTACATGAAGATTAAGGTCACCTATGATTAGTGTGCTGCCTTTTCTCCATTACCTCATTATGTTATTTTCTTCTCTGTCCTACAGAACAGCTACAATTAGGAGGTATATAGACTATTCCCATTAGTGTTATCTTCAGCTTGTTAATGACTACCTTCACCCATATGGATTCTATATCATGTGATCTAAGATTTCTTGCTATTGTAATTATTCCATTACCTATCAACAAAGCTACTCACCACCCTTCCCTTCCTGTCTATCCTACCCACAAGTCATAAAACTCTGAATATTTCGTTTCCAGTTTTGATCACCTTGTACCCATGTCTCCATAATGGCTATGAGACCATACATATCAACATTTATTTGTGCCATTAATTGAATTTTTTTCCCGCCGATACTATGCACATTTAAATAAAGAGTCATTAATCTTAAAAACAAATGAACAACTGAAAATGCTGGAAATCTGAAACAGAAGCTGAAATTGGTGGAGAGACTTAGCAGGTCTGGCAGCATCTGTGGACAGAAAGCAGAGTCAACATTTTGGTTCTAGTGACTCTTCTTCAGAATTGATTGTCTTCAGCATACACCCAGCTTTCTTCTAGCTACAGTGGGTGGATGGAGGGGGAAGTAAATGAAAGGTGGAGATGGAGCCTATAGAGAGAGAACAGAAGTTGGACAGACAAAAGATTGGAGAGTAGTGAGCCAGGGAGAAAGAAAAGCTTTGAATGGGAACCATTGGTGGATGAAAATGCGTTGGTTGCGATTAGAGCAACCTATGTAATGACACAGCTTGGGATGCGAGGTTAAGTAAAGGACATGAAAGAAGATGGTCAGGCCCTAAAATTATTGAAGTCAATATTGAGTTCTGAAGGCTGCAGAGTTCTCAAGTGGAAAATGAGATGCTGTTCTTCCAACTTGTGCTGAGCCTTGCTGAAACACTGCAGCAAGCCCAAGACAGAGATGTTAGCTAGGAAACATAATGGTGTGTTGATGTGGCAGGCAACTGCATGCTCGGGGTCATTTTAGCAGACAGAATAAAAGTGTTCTGCAAAGCGGTCGTCCAGCCTGCATTTTGTCTCCCCAGTGTAGAGGAGATGACATTGTGAGCAGTGAATACAGTAGGCTAGATTGAGTGAAGTGCAGGTAAATTGCTCCTTCACCTGGAAGGTGTGTCTGGGGTCTTAGGTGGTGAGGAGAGAGGATGTAAAAGGGCAGGTGTTACACCTCTGCCATTGCATGGGAAGGTGCCATTGGGTGTGGGGAAGTGTTGGGAGCAGAGGAGGAATGAACCAGTTGTTAATCTTGCCTTTTTACCATATCTTCCTTCTTTGAACCTGCTTGCTGTTTTTTTTTCCCCCGTTTTTACAATCTGTGTTTCGTTACCAAAATAGTTACGCTGCAAATGCCGCTATATTCTTTTGCTTTGTAAGTGTACATATTCTGTCCTCATTCGACAAATCTGCCTCAACCCCCATTAGTTTAAACTTTAAAGCCTTCTTTATTGTGTACTCACTTATAAGTGGAAACAGAGCCCTTGGAGTCCATGTATCATTCTTTGCTGCACTGCAATAAATCTTTGCTAAGGTGCTGTGCCCAGACTGCCCACAATACACCATTATATAGCTTTACTATGAGCTCTAGCCTTTTGTATTTTGGCCCTGAGATGCAAAAGCCAGCATTCTTTTAGCCATTTGATTATTCTTGTACCTCTCTGTGAAATATGAATGGTCTATGTACATCAATCTTTAGGTATCTGTGGACTGCCGGCATTTCTAGCATTTCGCCAGTTATAAAGAACATTTATAAAAACGTAATTTTTTTGGGTCCAAAATATATGATATCACATATGCCTATTTGAAATCTAATCACTACAGCTTTGCCCATTCATATGTTTGTTAGTACATCGTTGTAATTATATGCTCCTTAATTATGCTTCTTTAGGTCATTGGCAAACTTGGATATGTTCCTTTTTATCCCATTAACTGAGCTGCTGGCAAAGAACTTGAATAGTTGAGGCCCAAACTTGGGCTCTGATCTCTGAGACATCACTAGTTATATTTTGCAAATGAGAGAATTTACTGTCATTGCTACTTTGACTACTACCACCCAGCCATTCTCAACATCAATTGTATTAGCTTAAACTTTAACTTAAATCTTATTGAAGACCTTCTGGAAGATAATCTAATTAACATCTAAAGTCTGCTACTTTAGTCATGTCTTCAAAGAACTTAATCAAATTTGTCAAGCATGACCTGCTTTTACAAATTCATGATGAAAACATAAAATGCTGGAAAATCTCAGCAGATTTAGCAGCATCTGAAGTATAATATTTCAAATCTGTGACCTTTTATTGGAACCTTTTACAAGTTCATGTTGGCTGTCTCTGATGAGCTTATAATTTTTAACTCTATCCTTTCAGACAGATGCGAAAGGTCCCATGGCACAATTACAAAGAAGAACAGGGTATTCCCAGTGTCCTGGGAATATTTATTCCTCAACCAGCACCATTGAAAGCAACTTTTTGATTATTATCCTAGTACTGTTCTTGGGACCCTGCTGTCATAATTTGTTGCTACTTTTCCTACATTTCAAAAGATCTTCATTGGTTGTAAAGTGCTTTGGGGTGTCTTGAGGTTATGAAAGGTTCTATATAATACCAAGTTTCTTTTAGATTTTCATAGAAGTCTGTTGAGCCAGTGTTTATCTTTTTCCCCTATACTCCCTGCCTCTTCAGTAAATAATAACTCATTGGTAAGATGCTGGTCAGCCAGTACCTGTGACCTCTGGTATCTTGCCAAAGTGCTCATCAAACATCATCATTTTGTGCCTGGGGGGAAGCTGTAATCTCACTGAGGGATTAAATTATAGTAATTAATATTTCATGATGAAAGGCCCCTGATCAGGTCCTAGCCTCTAACTCACTTCTAGTACCTGTTATTCTATATACACCTCAAAATAAGCTCCTCGCCATGATTTGTGCAATGTGGGTCTTCCTCATTACATCCAGTCTGTTAGTTTCTTATGGTTGATGTTTGGTATTTTGTGTCTATTGCAGTGCTAACACTGCTGGTAGTCGGGATGGACTGGACAATGAAACAGGAGCAGAATCAATCTTGAGCATCAGGCGGGAGCGGGATCGACATCGGCGAAGGAACCGAGAACGTGAGGTGCATGACGATGGTGAGTTAAGCCTAATCGTTTGACCAGAAACTGGAGCAACTGAAACTTTACTGCAGATATTGCTCTGCAAAGGATCATAATTAAATTAGGAGCATTGAAATGAATTACTCTTTATGGTGTTGGCAGTGCAGCTTCTGCAGCTGATGGTGAACTATCTTGGTGTTGGTGTAGAGGTGAGATGGAACACTTGTTTAGCCACTGCTGTAAGAAGCAATTACACATTGATAGTTGGTGATTCTGTCTTCTGACCTGAATCTGTTTTAGCGTTGCAGCATCCGTCTGTCAGGAATTCTTCTCTCTGTAGTTGATTGCATGCCTGTGATATTCCCTCAGATGGGTAGACTTTTCGCAGCTCTTCTCTGGGGAATTACATTGCATTTTCTGATCAGACAGCCACGGCTCAGTGAAGATTCCACCTGGTGAAAAGTCCATGCAATTGGTGGAATGGGGGTCCACATGATGAGCACGCAAGTCAAAGATGTTGATACTCAATGGGGCAGAGATTGAACTGGGAATCTTCCTATCCAATTCAGTTTATTACTACACACGGTGGGCATTTTCTTTTTGAGCCTGAGCAGTAGCCTGGAAGTCTTGCATCATTGATAGCAGTAGTAAATCCATCTCAGTCTCGACATTCCAAGAATGATACATTGGAGGATGTGCTGATACTGCTATCAGACTGCTATTTTCACTCTGTTGTTTGTGAAACTCAATTGCCATATCATAACCTGTGAACATTTGGAATCCTGAATGGATTCATTTGTTATTTTCTTATCTGATTAGAGATCATTCATTGTGGTGCAGTATGAGGATCCTGGCAGCATTAATCAGTGAGCAAGCAGACGGGACCTGTCAGTAACTGCAGCAGCCTGTAGCTGTTATTACTGTTTATGATGTCTACTTAATTGATTCTCAACAAGAAACCTGATTGACCTGATGAAAGATGTGCTACTTACATATTATAATAAGTTGATAAGCAATGTGATTAGACCTATTTCCCCATATAATCATACAAGTCCCAGCCTAGTTGGAGGATGGTGCCATGCTGGCGCTTCTGTATAATTACAAGTTCTGTGTCTGACATATTTCTGCAGCTTCACACATCCAAAGCATCACACATCCAAGGCAAAAACATTGATTGGTAACTCAGTTATGTGATTACTTGAACCTGTTGAATGTCTGATTTGTCTAAACATGAATGAGTCAAAATATTAGGTAACACCCATTAGCAAGAAATAACCAGTAAATACAAAGTCATCTAACATTTCTTTGACCTCGTGTCCATGCATCCATGGATGCTACACAACTGGCCTAACAAACTGATATAACAATCTCTTCATATCACTTCTCTATCATTATTCCTGTCTTGCTTGTTTAGAAATTGTGACAGTCCAGGCTGATGTATGAGATTGGGCCTTGGTTGAAGTATCACTCTCATACAGGCCATGAAACTGTATTCAGAAACATCTCAGCCGTATCCACGAGTCCCAAATAACTGAATAGCTGGAGCTAACCCCTGTGAGTGACACCTTACTATAGTTAGATTTAAAAGCAAGCAAAACAAAAATACATCATACCGCAGGTGACAAGTATAAACTTGGACTACTAATGTTGTCTTAGGGCAGCAGCTTTTGGTATGTTGCATTTTCTCAATACTTTAGTTCCCAGTATTCTTGAGGGTGCAGAGGCTGGATTGAATGCATTAAAAAAACGTAAGTTATTTATTAAGTCGTGTTTGGCCTTTTTGGATCATTACAGTGTATATGAAGAGATCCTAGCCTCTTGTAATCAGTACACCATGTTTGGACAGAGACGCTGACCTCTGGATTATCAGTGTTTTGACAGGGACCCTCGTCTTGACCTCTCTGGACCATTGCTGTGTGTGAGCTGCTCACAGCATGTTCAGGGAATGTTCTGGGAAAGTAACAGAACGAGTTTGACAGCCACTATCTGTGGTGTTACAAAAATCTCATTGGTGAGAAGAGATGCTTTTTCTGAAGAAATTTTAATGTTGTCAGTAAGATATTGAGAGAATTGCAGTTTTACTAAATGCCCTGTTACGCTTTCCTCCAGCTCTGTGAACCCTTGGGATCACCCATATCTATGCTATTCTCTAAATTGTGTGACCTCAAGAGTTGCTAATGCTAACCCCTAGAACAGGCTTCCAACTCAGTGTTTGCAGCCCAGTTCCTTTAGTATAAGGCTGCAGGCACTATACCTTTGCATGTTTCCCTTTAAAACAGGATAAAAGTAGGAGCCACAAAGAATGTACCATACATGCATAATATTTATACGATCAGGATGGCCTAGAATGGTATTTTACAGTTGTGGTAAGAGGACCATACAGGATAGTGTGTCACCTGAAAGTGTTCAGAAGGACAATGCATTAAACCAGGGAAAGGGATCACTCAGGACAGTGGAGGAGTTCACTCTGCACTATATCACGCACAATGTGTACTCTTCATTTTCACCTACTTTGTGTGCCCATTCTGCATTCTCTTACCTGGCATGCCCACTCTGCACGTTCCAGCCTAGCGTACCCACTCTGTGCTCACCCATCTCATGTCAACTAACTTTAGCCCATGCCGTTGATAACTCCTAGTCACAAACTTTCATTAATTCTGAGACTGGCTGAGTGTAGAACATTTTGAATTTCACAGTAGCATACTGCCAAAACAAAAATATTTTCAGAGACAGCTGTTTGGGTACAGACTGCTCACCGTTGGAGTTTATGTAGCACCATAAATGAACAGATGGCTGTCAAACTCATTCTGTTCCACTCCCTGTCCCTGTGGCAGGCTGTGAGCAACTCACAGACACAGTGTAAAGATCCTTAGAGGTCAGGAGCTCTCTCCAAACTTGGTTTATTATAATTTGAAAACAAACTTGAAAACTTGAAATGAAAGAGGCTGGTATTGATGATATATACAAACAATATCTGACTCTGGATCATGACTAGGTAATCCTCAGTTATGGTTATTGTTTAACTCTCAGTTTCAGACTATAATTTAGTTCTTACTGACGGGCTGTAGTTTAACTTTCTCTTTCCTGTCAATGCCATTCCAGAGTTTAACCTTCTTTTCTGTTGTAGGCTGTATTTAAACTATTGTGTTTCTCCTCCCCACGCCTCAACTACAGGCTATAGTTTAATTCCCAGTTGCAGATTGTAGTTTAACCCTTAGTTATAAGTTGTCATTCAACTATGGTTGTTGGCACTGTCTCCTTTGGCCCGGAGTTTCCAGTTTCAATCCCACTCTAGAATTTCAGAACAAAAATCAAGGCTGATATTTAACACAGTTTTGAGTAGGAGCTGCACATTTTTGGATGCGATGTTAATTAAGGCCATGTTGTTATGATCCATCTGATGGCGAGTCAGAATCCAACCTGGTTTGATAGACTCTAAGTTTTATTTTGCTACTTGGTTATCTTGGTGGTCAGTCTCTGCACATATTCCTGAGGGACTGCCAATATATATATATATAGTGATGTAAGACTATTTGGAAGTATCCTATTATAAACAGCAAAAAGAAAGATTCAACCCTTTGACTCAGACACTCACTCAACTTCAGTTTCTTACTCAACGAGGTTGTAAATCTTTCCTTTCGGCAACTTTCTTCACATTCACCAATTGTGATCGTATCTATCTCTTCCCAAGATACACAGAGACAGTCTAACTCACTGACTTCTCACTCTCCACTAAAGAAAATCTCTCGCTTTTTCTCCATTACTTTGAGGCTGCTAAACAGCACATCTGCTGGCATGGATCTTTTGTTCTGAACTGAATTTGCCTCTGGTCTCTCTTTTTCTAGGCCCGGAAAACATAACTTTGTAAATACCCAGCAGTTATACCTTGACTAGTCATTTAGCTTAAGTCACATGATTTCTTAGAAATGCCGTCTTAATTCACAGCTAAAAATTAAGCTTCTGACCTTTTTTTAAAAAAGTCACTTTCACAGAGCTGAAAACCAAAAACACATTTATCCCTACTTTAGAACTCAGATCCCCATAAAAAGTAAACCTTCTTCACAATGTCTTTTCTCTCAGGTAGATGTAAAAGATCCCATGACACTGTTTTAAGCAAAAATGGGCAAGTTATCCACAGTATCTTGGTCATTTTTCATCCCTCAGTCAATAAAATTGTCATATTGCTGTTTGTGGGAGCTTGCAGTGTTCAAAATTGCTGCCCTGTTTCCTGCATTGCAACAGTGATTACATTTCAAAAAATATTTAATTGGCTGTAAAGTAATTTGAGATGTCCAAAAGTAGAGAATGTTGCTCTATTAATGCAAGTCTTGTTTTTATAACCCTGGCTTACAATCTGTTTAAACAACAGTAAAAGGAATAAATAAAAATAATATGGAATACCGTTCGATAATGGCAATGTGTGTGCACTTTTTTGTTGTCTGTGTATCTGTGTGTCTAAGGTGTGGGTTTTAATTTAACTTTAACTGCAAGACTTAAGTCAATTACATCGAGAGACTGAGTTGAGAGTGCAAATCTAAATGTATACTAGTCTTTACAGGATCATTCCAGGCACACGTATGCTTTCACAAGTTTCACAGAATTTATCAAATTTATCGTGATAACTACAAAAAATGATACTCAATAAAAACAGCAGATTCAGTTGACTCACACTGAATACCAACTTGCTATTTCTGGCCGGCTGCGCATGTCTCTTTTTCTGTTCTGTTGACTATTATTTTCCTTCTGTCTTCAGTCTTATTATTGTGCACCAAATGGCTGAAAGGCGCTGCCTATTGACCCTTGCAAGCCACTAGTCCCTGTGCATAATCAGAGGCATCCTGAATTCTAATTGACATGCCAATGCATGAACAGTACATGACCAATCTCGGATTGGTCAGTGTGTGTGCAATTCCTGATTTGGTTTCTTTAAAAATGATGACCATCTTACTGGTGTTATTTCCTACAATTTTCTGATTTGTTCCTTGAAATGCTGTCCCTTGTGTATCGCTCATTTTATGACCACTTGTACACCTCAGTTTATTAAATTTTTAAATCTATACCAAGAAAATTAGTCAGCAGTGGAGCAATTTGTGCACTTGTGTCGAGAATATGTAGTGCCATCCCTAGTGATATCCTGGAAAATTCCAATGCCTATCAATATTTTTTCGCGAAAAAACCATGTGTGGCTCCACAATAAGACTGAAATAAGTTCATTGAATTTACTTTCAGATGACCATACTGGGTTCTTTTGTTCTCCAACAAAAAAAGGAGTCACATTAGCAGAAATTAGACTTTATTACTATACTGAAGTAATTTTGCCAGATGCAGCAAAATACATAAAATACCAGCAAACTATTACAGCTCAAAATAGCCATATGTAATTAATATATGCAGACTTGTTACATACAAAACTTAATCATTTTAAAACATAGCCAGTCCTAGAGTAAAGCTTTTTATCTCAAAGCACTTTCATTTTGTTAGCCTGAGTTTACATTAGCTTGGGCTTGGCACAGCCAGAGTCTGGGCCAATTTTGATGGTGTCTCTGAGCAGAATCTGTAGTTGGGAGGAAGATGTAAAGTCTGAAAGACAGTGAGGCATATTTTGAGACTCCTGTCAGTCCTCAGACAGGTGATTCCAGCCTTTCACTCACTTTCCTGGTGTAGCTCATTTAAATGTTCCCCTGGTTAATGGCGCTTGCTGCTGTTTGTGTGTGAATGAAACAGCAGTCATCAGGAGAGGAACAAATGTGCAGTTAGGTACCAATATTGGATCTCAAAGTTGCTGTCCAAATTGCACCACTCTATTTACTTTGTACAAAAAAGCATCTTTCTGTCTACTTCACTGTTAATGTGCTGTCAATTTCATGAAGTTGCTATATTTATGCAGTAGATACAAGCTGAACTTCTGCAGGTACTTGGAGCTTGTCATTGAAAGTGTAAGCATTCTTTCAATGTCTTAATTTAATGACACGATGCTGATGACAGCCAATTCTATATTCCAACCATGTCTCTCGACTCTTCACTATATCTAAATTGTTCAACTGCTTGTCTGGCTTCTAGAACTGGATGAGCAGAAATTCCAAACTCTATCCCTAGGGACTCTATTCCTCTTTCCGGTAACTTCTTTGTAACAGGCTGAAAAACATTGTTCATGATCATGGTTCCATGTTTGACCTGAAATGAGTTGCCAGATTGACGTTATCACAAAGACTGCCTACTTCTACCTCTAGAACATTGCTCGATTCCACCCCTACTTAAATTCATTTGCTGCTCTTCTGTGCTTTTATTATGTCTAGACTTAACTATTCCAAAGCATTTCTGGATAGCCTCCTGTATTGTACACTCTGTAAATCTGAAGTTGTCCAAAGCTGTGCTGCCCCTGCCCAATTCACCCCAATTCTTGTTCATTTATCACCCCTACGCTCACTGATCTACATTGGCTAATGATTAGGTAGTGCCTTAATTTTAAAATGCTCATTTTTGTTTTTTATTCCTCCATGATCATGCCTCTCCACTTCCACAATCTGAAACCATGGAATGCCTGCTCTGCTCTAGCTCTCGTCTCTCGAGCATCCCTAATTTCATTTTTTCCATTGTAGCTGGGACCTTAACTCTGGATTTTCCTCCCTAAACTTCACTGCCTCTTTAAGAAGCTTCTTAAAGCTTGCTTCCTTAAGCAACCTTTTTGGCCATCTGCCCAATATATTATTGAGTGGCTTGGTAACAAATTTTGGTTTATAACATATCTGTGGGGACCTTAGAGCATTGTATTGCATTAAAGGCACCATTTAAATATGAGTTGCTACAGTTGAAGTTGTAATAAATGTTAATGACTACCAATCATTGCTCTGGTACTGAAAATAAATGATTATAATTCTGGAGCTTCATTCCTTCAGGTCTAGAATTGTTTTAGAAAATTTTAAAAAAGTCATATTTTACATTTTAAATTTTCATACCTTTCCTTTCTGTCTGTCTCTTAATCCAATCTATCTTTTGCTTTTCTTATTTCTTCTTTTGTTACTCTTTTTAGACATTGAATTCACTTACTTTAATTTGTCCTCCTCAGTTGTTCCACTGTTTATTTCCAAGTCCTTAAACATCACTGGTTAAAGACATACACTGTTAGTTTCATATTTAGTCAGGGTTCCAGGCTTCCTTGCTGGAGTAAAGTCTGATCTGATATTCTGCGGTTACAAAAACTGTAATATGCATCTTTGACTTTCAATATATTACTACCTTCCATTTAAATGTGTTTATTTTTCTCTCTCTCTTTCTCACTGATAGTTACTTGTTGATAGTTGCCACATTAAAATACTCTAACATATTATCACAATAATTGTGTGTGTGCTGTATTTCCCTCCGTCTCCCTCTCTCATGCACTGATATTTTACACAATATTTTAGCATGCAGTCACATTGTTACTGAGATCCTCTCAAGTTAATTGCATGTCTCTTTCCATGTTTGTGTGTGCCTCACTTAGCAATTGACATCACATAAAACAGGAATTGATATTAGAATACTTTATCTGACTTTGTTTTTGCTCCTTTATGCAGCACCCTCCCTGTAGCCTTGGAACAGTTTTTTTTTTCTGTTTAATAGCTGTTCCTGACCTTGCTTTATAGATTGTGTTTGATCCTGAAACCAGCCATTTTGGGCCAGCAGTGGTCATAGAATGGCTGGAGACTAACTATTCAAAATCCAGGCACAGAGGTTAGACATGAGGGAACTGAGGAGCAACATTACTGTCCGAAGAGGAATTGAGTTATGGGATAAAGACCATGAGTAGCCAGTGTAAATGGTGCTAAGGATAATGAGGTGGTTTCTCGTAATAGACTGTACCAAGGACCGTGGAAAGGCAGAATTAAGAGACATGTTGAGAGAAGAAGAACAGAAAGCTTTTGTATGGTACTTTTAATATACCACAA
Organism: Rhincodon typus; assembly: GCF_021869965.1. Taxonomy (NCBI): domain Eukaryota; kingdom Metazoa; phylum Chordata; class Chondrichthyes; order Orectolobiformes; family Rhincodontidae; genus Rhincodon; species Rhincodon typus. The sequence goes on along the minus strand of NC_063362.1, from coordinate 17,533,381 downwards.
ATTCCCATGATGAGTATTATCAGTTAATAAAAGACATGTTTCACAACGAACCACAGGAGGCAATATCAGGACATTTGCCCAAACGTTTGACCAAAATGTTAGATTTGTATGAATATCTTTAAGGAGGAGAGAAAGGTAAAGAAGTAAATACATCTGGGAGGTAATGAAAAGATGGAAATCAAGGAAGCTCGTGAGACAAGAATTGGAAGAGCACAGTGATTGGGAAGGAAATAAAGAAATGAGATTGATTAATGGCCATGTGTTCCTGGTTTCCCTCTCCTTTTGCTGTAAATGACTGAATATTCTTAATTTTTTCAGATTAGCTATTGATAATGTGTAACAATTTACCTTTAGACCTGCAGTCTGATTCATGAAGACTGTGGTGTTGTGCAGAGCAAGGAGCTGAGAATTGCTTCAGGAGCCAAGTGAGATGATTTAGTCAGCTGGGTGCAGGGCTGGATGAACACAGCAGGCCAAGCAGCATCATAGGAGCAGAGAGGCTGACGTTTCGGGCCTAGACCCTTCATCAGAAAAGGGGGAGGGGAAGGGGGTTCTGAAATAAATAGGGAGAGAGTGGGAGGCGGATAGAAGATGGATAGAGGAGAGGATAGGTGGAGAGGAAACAAACAGGTCGAAGAGGCGGGGATGGGGCCAGTAAAGGTGAGTGTAGGTGGGGAGTTAGGAAGGGGATAGGTCAGTCCAGGGAGGACGGACAGGTCAAGGGGGCGGGATGAGGTTAGTTGGTAGGAGATGGAGGTGTGGCTTGAGGTGGGAGGAGGGGATAGGTGGGAGGAAGAACAGGTTAGGGATTGTAGTGCCTGGAGATGCCGGCGCATTGCTGCAAGTGTGTGTTTCAGGAGTCGCAGGGAGAAACGCTTCTGAAGGATCTCAGTGCCATGAGTGTAGATATTGTCACGGTTGGGGCCAAATTGGGAAGGCTTGAATGTGGATTGTAGTCCATTGGGGATGATCTGGTTCCGTAGGCAGGTGCTAAGGAAGGTGATGTGGCTGTAGTACCTGGTTTGCTTCAGGACATGGTCGAGCAGTTTCAGGGCCGAAGAGATTACGAGAGAGTTGCAGTGGGAGAGAGATCCCCTGAGGTTTGTCCGGAGGGAGGAGGGTAACTTCTTCAGGCTAGGCATCCTTAGAAGAGGCTTCACAGTGGGGTTAAAATTGAATCAGAGATAGTAGGAACTGCAGATGCTGGAGAATCCGAGACAACAAGGTGCAGGGCTGGATGAACACAGCAGGCCAAGCAGCATCATAGGAGCAGAGAGGCTGACGTTTTGGGCCTAGACCCTTCCTGGACTGACCTATCCCCTCCCTAACTCCCCACCTACACTCACCTTTACTGGCCCCATCCCCGCCTTTTCGACCTGTTTGTTTCCTCTCCACCTATCCTCTCCTCTATCCATCTTCTATCCGCCTCCCCCTCTCTCCCTATTTATTTCAGAACCCCCTTCCCCTCCCCCTTTTCTGATAAAGGTTCTAGGCCCGAAACGTCAGCCTCTCTGCTCCTATGATGCTGCTTGGCCTGCTGTGTTCATCCAGCCCTGCACCTTGTTGTCTCGGATTCTCCAGCATCTGCAGTTCCTACTGTCTCTGATTTAGTCAGCTGCTGTTCTCTCAGTGCACTGCAGGGACCTGCTGTCCTATCCTCTCAATATTGTTTTGCAAAGCAAATACTTAAAATGAACACAAATTTTCATCCTTTATCAGATGTCTTCCAGATAGCCATTGCTGACTGCTATGATAGTACTTGATAATGTGTCTGACTCAGTTGTTTAATTTTTATCACAGAATAGATGCAATCACAGAACAGTTTGAAGTTAGTTTTCATGCCTCCGGCAGTGTTGAACTGGGGTTGGAGAAATTTGAAAATGGTAGGTGGGATTCAGCTCTGCGTTTCCATGTGTAGGATTTTTATGGCTCCAGGATAAGTGTATAGGTAGCAAGTCCATACAAGTCCTACTCCACTATTGGAGTTGATGTTTCAGACATTATTTTTATAGAATCAGGCCCATTTTGTTAGAAAACATTGCTTGTAGCAACTCAAAAGAGTTAAGAATCTTGGAAGACTGTGGAGGATCTGGGAACTTATTGACAGGTAAGTTAAGTGGTCTAGCTAACATCAGCTGGATGTATGTGTGTTACAGTTCGTTTGGTGCCCAAATTGCTGTACCAGAGTGCGCTTTTACATGAACATTGTAGTCTGGAGCTTTGAATAGTAAAGATAGAGCCTCGCACTTTATTTCCATTGCATGGCTGACCATGAATTGATCCACTCTTAGCATCTGCCATTGGCCTGCATTGGAAGGATTTGAGGTTGATACTCAATCTGTGTAGCTGCATAATGAACACACTTTCCTTGAACGTCGTGTTTTTAACTGAGACTCCATCTGGAGCTTCTGTCCCAGATTCAGGGATTCTACTCATTTTGTCATGAGACCTCTTTGATTAGATGGTCTATGATAAGTTAGATGTGTTTCTTAATGCAGTGATTGATTATTACACTCACTCTTAAAAAAGGTAAGTGACAATTAAATTGAACAGAATTCTGTAAACATGCTTTGGATTATTGCAAGATATTGATAAAGTTCTCCTCTGCATACAACAGTATTAAGAATCTGACTGTACTGTGCCACTTGGATACTGCACTTTCTTTTAAAGTCCAGTGCTGTACGGAACCTTTTGAGACCCTCTTCCAGTATCCACCATGGCAGAAGTCATGAGCCTTATAATAAAGCTGGGAAGTATTTGAAATGCTCATGAAACAGTCAGAATAAATGAACAGTGATTCAAAGCCCAGTCGCAAAGAAGCTTTTTAGATGCTCATAAAACAATCAAAATAAACTGTCACTCACCATCCAATTCAAAGTTATGCAGGTCTTTCAACAGCTCATAAAATGTTAAGTCTACCTAAACACACAGTCTCTTTCACAGTTCTGTGAAGACCCCTACAGAACTGAAGTCACCAGAAGTTTTGGAGCTCAGCCTTGCATTCCTAATGAGATTCCATCTCTCAGCTGTACAAACAAAAGATCTAGAGCTGAATACATTGAAACCTTTGAAACAGGTTGAACAGATGGCCATCTAGTTCAACAGATGGCTGACTACTTTGACAGATTAACACACGAGTTCTGCCTATAATGGATACTGGATGAATGGAGATGGAGGAGAAATGGGGTTGTGGAGGTAGCATGAGGGCATAGTGGGTATGTGAGAGGAGCATGGATAAATAAGGTGCATAGGGGAAATGAGAAGCATGGTGGGGACTTGGGAGATAGGGGTAAAACATGGCATGGTGGTGAGTGGAGGGTGAGCATAGGGATGCCTAACAACCATTTGTAGAACTGGACTGATGTCCCAATGAATGGAGGCAAGTATTCTAATATAACTGCTTTGGCATCGGCCCTTCTCTGTTCCGGCCTCGGGCTTGCTCCCAGATATGGGGGATAGCTGATTCCAACTCATCCACTCCACGATGAGCAGGCTGTCTCTCCTCGGCAGGAGGTGGGGTCATAAATTTGGGCTTAACCACATAGGACAGTTGCTCAGGCTACACTGGGATGCTGCCGACTGTACGGAAATATAAATGAAAAAATTAAGTGGAAAATGGGGCTGGTGCTTGAAATTTTGATTGGCAGAAAAACTAAGTTTGAACACTGCGTGCCAGTGGAATGCATGTCTGCACCTTCGGTGTGAAGGGGTGGATGTTCAGGGAAGGAAAAGCTGAGAAACAGTTTCCAAACAGCACTAAGGAATTGAGTCTCAAGAAAATGTAGAATTAAAGCCAAAAGTGGGGAGAGTGAAACCTGCTGCTGGCTGAGACTAGAAACCCTTAGGAAACATTAAAAATGTATTGGAAAGATTTGCCTTGAGCATTTTAAGAGATGGGGCTTTTGATTTGGAATGTTATGCTTGGATCGGGGATTCTGTTTAATGAGGGTGACTGGGATGTGGTTTGGTCACTAGAATTCTACTGGGATTGGGTGTGTAGAAATTTTGAGCAGACTGTGCCTATTCATGAAGCCTGTTTTTTTAAGAACATATTTGTTTGCAATTCTCTGTCCTCACAGGGCAAAGGCGAAGGTGTATAGTCAGCTTGTTCTCTGCTAAGTGTTGTAAAGGTGAGGTTTGAGGGGCTAGGGGTTCTTACTGATTAATTCTGTTCCTCTGTTCTCAACCTTATTGCTCACTAAGGTACTAAAACCAAACACAAATTTCAAATGTTTCATGTCACCTCATTCTAATTAACAGCTTGCAGACAAAAAAGCAAGTTTTTTTTTTCCAGCTAGTGTTTAATTAAATCAAGTTAACCAAGTGCAGTGAGATTGTACTAAATGTCTTTGTTCCATTATTAATTGATCAACTTTTCACAAAAAAGCAATGAAATTGTATTGGTGAGGGAAGACTGATCAACCTGATAATTAAATGGCCGAGAGAGCACTATCACCCTCAAATCAGGTGGGACTGGGTGGCAGAAAGAAAAGAAACAGTGACAAAATTATTGACACAGTTTCCCGCAAAGTGCCTCTTCAATGCTGTGATGAATACTGGCTTCCACACCAGTGTCATATGTTGCATACCCTTGATCTGACCATCTGCTGACTGAAGTGAAACATTACATTTTTCTCACCAAGAAGCCGTGTAATTCATACTATTGATCAGCCTGTGATTGCAGTGAGCATACTGTCGGTGACGTACCGTGTACACGTGTATAAAAGTCTGGATTCGAAGACTGATTTTATAGCCAAAAAACAGAAGTTCACCTTTTACATGAGTCTTATTTTAAAGGGTTGAAATCTACATTTTCCCACTGTCTCATGATCACAGACCTGCTAGGTTGGAGACTGTTTCTGCCAACCCTGCTCCCAAATGTGGTACAAAAGAAACCAAAAAGTATTTTTATTAGCAAATTTCAATTTATAATAACTATCAGGGAGACATACATTAATTTGTGTACTCTGAATTTATTAAAACAAAGGCCACATATATAAATTTCCACACCTTAATTCCATTTATTTCAAAGTATGGAGAATACTACTTGTACTAAACATGTACTGAATGTCTAGGAAAATTCATAAAAATTACCCTTTAGATTGCCTTTAGAATCAAGTAACGCCTCCCAATTTGCTGCTTGAATTGAACCACTGAATTGATCATCAGCCTCATCTTCAGCAATCATGTTATCATTAGTCATATTCTGTAATATCATTCAAAAATTATCTTTTCTGCCATGAAATGTATTGAATATCCCACATCTCATGAATGATTTCCATTCTGATTTCATCCCAGACCACTCTACATCCCAGACCACTCTACATCCCAGACCAC
>NC_063362.1:17525052-17528034 GCF_021869965.1 Rhincodon typus | reverse complement strand
ACTCTACATCCCAGACCACTCTACATCCCAGACCACTCTACATCCCATTCACACACGGTTGTACACTGTTTTCCTTGATGAATATCTTCTGCAGTCGTCAGGTAATCCCACTTCCTTCTGACGATACCCTTGAAGGATATTCAATGATAGAGATTATTTATAGAGCTATCCAATGGTTGAACAAGACTTTTAGCCTACTGTGTCTCACTGTTTTGCAATCTGACTTCAACAATATTATCATTAAGGAATTATCTAAATACGTCTCAGATGAGAGGACGTTTTTTTCTTCATGTAATCCTTCTGGTCAGAAACATCAAACTTTCCTCAGCTGTATATTTAAGACACCTTTGTCCATCCATCTATCTATTATTGTGAATGTGGATGACTGCTCACTTTGGGAATTGCTGTTTTGGCATAGTTTTCTCTGGAATGTCTTGACTGTGTCATGTTTTATCCCATTGGACGTACACAACAGCACAATGGCAAATGTACTGTCTTCGTGGCAGTTATCTTCTCAACATTGTTTTCCCACTGACTTTGCTCACCAGTTGACTGGCTGGATGTCCAAATTCATGGGAGTCTCATTATGTTCCCAATATAGGCCAGTTGGTATCTATTTGTTTGTTGACTTTTAATTATAAACCACAGAAATACAATATCACTTAATTAGTTCCACTGGGAAACACTTTTAATCTTAGTCTTTATGTTGCAGTACAAAATTGTTTCTGTTCATAAACCTGGTGTGCCATCCAGGGTTGGCTTTGAAGTCTGTAATGCCTAACTTTTTTGCTTCATTCAGTGCAAAGATATTCAGATAGATTTGTGAAAAACGGAGAGTCCATTTTAAAATTTTCATTGATATATTTTGCAACTTAATTTTCCAACTGGCACCACATCCTCGGCTTTCCTATGTTTCTGCATTTATTATTGGGTACCCTGTGTACAGTGTTTTTGCCTATCTCTAAAATTCTTCTCTGATATCTTGAAAACTGTTGCTGCTGCAACATTATTTGACTGCTGTGCAATCTCGACAACTGTACGTTTAAATTGAATTGTTATTGCTGCCACATTAGATGGTGGGATTGAGGTGGTAGCCTTGACATCATGAGTTGAAATGGACAAACAGTGGTGTGCAATTCCACGATTCTATCATGTAAATTTTCACTAGGACAAGGTTGAGTCCACTGGTGAGTGGATGGAAAGTCGAGCTTTCGGTCAATAGTAAGGGCTTAACTTTTACATGCAAGCAATCGTAAGTAGAGCATATGTGATCTCTGAGTCAGCTATTGATCTCGTTCGGGTACATGGTCAGTTGAGGTGTGAATATGTGAGGTTCTGCATATAATCATAAACAAAAGATTTAGTCAATTACCCAACACAGTGTGGAACAAGTTTCTGGCTGCACAGAGGGTGAGGTTTTTATTGATACATCATGTGTTTATATGAAAGGAGGTCTCTGTGCAGTTGGGTTCCCTATGGATTTGGGTTTCCTGTCAGATGGGGTCTACATAGAGAAAACTTCTCACTGAGTTTGAGTTCCCATGCCCCTGTAGTCATGATGAGTACAGACTGTGATGTGTTGATTGATATGTATTAAAGCCTATGCTGTCTACATGTTATGTGATGTAATGAGTAGTTACAGCTATCTGTAAGTTGTGAAGTGCATAATTAAATGACCTGAGCAGGAAACAATAGTATTTGTGTTGAATGACTAAGTGAGGCTGGTTTGACCCCAAGTCTACCATTGTCCCATAATTTCAAACAAAAGTTGTTTGATTACAATTTTTTGAAGTGTTCCATCCCCTTTGGTCAGTGACCTTTTCCAGTGTTGGTGAAAGTGGAGGACTTCTGTTCTGTCTGATAACATGCCTTTCCCAGCTGTGTGTGTCCCGAGGGGCTCTTTGTGAAGCAAGTAACTAAGGACTGTCGGAGCTGATTTCTCTGCTGACCCTAAACGAAGCCCCAGGGGCTTATCATCAGTTGCTCCTGATCAGATGCTGAAATGGGTGACTTTGGGGAGTTGTTTTTAAATATTTATGGACAAGAATGATCAGGTTACAAACAATAGAAGGAACCACTTGTCTTATTTGACCCTTGGTTTGGGTGTGGGACTCCTGGTATCCCAAAAGTCAGAAACTGTACCTTTTTGTGGTTGGATATCCTCTGGCAATTCCTTATAATAGTTCCTTTTAACTTAAAAGTTGCTAGATGTGTTGAGCAGTGCACTGCTAAATGCAGTATTCTCTCTCTCTCTCTCTCTCTCTTTCTCTCTCTCTGTCTCTTTCCGCCACCACCCTCTTCGGGAGGAATCACCTCCAAGGGTCAGGCAGGGTGTGTCCTTCCCTTGCTGTATAATTAGGAGCACACTTGATATAGTGCTGCTGTCAGTGTTACAGAGATAAAATGGATAGTTTTGTTTGGAGGCAATTTATTCACGAGGATGGTCAAGGTCAGCTTTACTGACAGACGGGCATTAGATTGAGGAGAATCCAAGAGATGTTGTTTACAAACTAAAGCAGCGTCACTGGGTAGAGAGGGAGCTGGGACCTATTGTCCTTTCTTACTCCTTAACTGATTGGTCCCATGTGTAAATGTGCCCATATCAGGAGCTGTACTCCCCGTGGCCACTGTCTAATCGTTTGTGATAAAGCACCTGGACACCCAGATTAAAGAAGGAACAGTTTTTAATAGAAAGTCAGAATGCAGTTGTTTTTACTTGCACATAATCGCTTAAAGGCATATTCTATCAAACCTGTGAACTCTTTAAAACTGAAATTGCTGGAGAAACTCAGCAGATCTGGCAGCATCTATGAAGAGAAAGCAGAATTAATGTTTTTAGTCCAATGACCCTTCTTCAGAACTGTGAATTCTTTGCTATCCTTCAATCCACAGGCATTAAACAACTACTTGCATTTATTTGAGATAGTAGGAACTGCAGATGCTGGAGAATCCGAGACAACAAGGTGCAGGGCTGGATGAACA
>NC_063362.1:17492547-17524652 GCF_021869965.1 Rhincodon typus | reverse complement strand
CATCCAGCCCTGCACCTTGTTGACTTGCATTTATTTGGTCTGTTTAATATAAGAAAATATTCCAAAGTAATTTGCAAAAACAAATAAGACAAAATTTGACATCAGACTACATAAATTATTTGGGCAATTAACAAAAAAGCTTGCATAATGACTTGGTTTGTAAAGAGCACCCTAACAGAGGCAAGAACATTTGGCTGAGATCAGGTATAAAACCAGAATTGATCCCAGAACTATCCAAGTTAGTAGGATACACTGACTTGAGTGTTTACTCCTTCAACTGTTGGGCAAAAGACTAAGCAGTGCACACCCGTTCACAGGTTGGAAAGGATGTTCTACTGTGAAGGACAATATACCACGGAACTGAGAAGTTGTTGGCAGGAATTTAGTGCAATGTTTAATTATGGGAAATCATTGTAAAAGGACGTGCTTATGCTGAGGACGCATCCTGGAGGGGCTCCAGTATCAAGTATTATTGTGGAAGAGGTGCAGTTACCTACCCTCACTGATTGTGGCCTGTGGGTCAGAAAGCTGAGGATCCATTTGCAGAGGGCAGAGCCAAGATCAAGGTCACAGAGTTTTGAGATCAGTCTGGACAGGATAATGGTGTTGAAGGCAGAGCTGAAATTGATGAGCAGGAGTCTGACGTAGGTGTCTTTGTCATCCAGATGTTCCAGGGATAGTGCAGGGCTAGGGATATGGCATCCTCTGTGGACCTGTTACATCGGTTGGCAAATTGTAGAGGATCGAGGCAGGTTGGGAGACTGGAGTTGATGTGGGCCATGACCAGCCTCTTGAAGCACTTCATGATTATTGAAGTCAGAGCCACTGGGCGTTAGTCATTAAGGCACGTTGCATGTGCTTTCTTAGGTACGGGGATGACGGTGGCCTTCTTGAAACAGGTGGGGACTTCAGCTTGTAGGAGGGAGAGGTCGAAGATGTTGGTGAAGACCTCCACCAGTTGGTCCGCACAGGATCTGGATGTTTGGCCGGGGACACCGCCCGGGCCCATCGCTTTCCTTGGGTTGACTCCCAGGAAGACCGGTCTGACATTTGGAGCAGTGACGGAGGAACAGGTATGTCTGGGCTGTCAGGGCAGGCATCACTGCGCAGTTGGCAGTTTGCTCAAACTGAGCATGGAAAGCATTGAGTGCGTGAGGGAGGAATGTGCCTTTTGTCCAGTATCTTGCTCTACTTCATTTGAATCCCGTAATGTGGTTTAGGCCTCACCATAGGCGGCGGGAGTCTGTTCGGCAGTTTTGAGCCTCTAGCTTGATCCGGTACTGCCTCTTGGCTTTGCAGAGGTCACGTGCCTGGATTTCTTGTATTGCTCTGGGTCATCTGACTTGAATGCTGCACATCTGGTCTTCAGTAGGGATTTCCTGGTTCATCCAAAGTTTACAGTTGGGAAACACTCGGATTGACTTCTTTGGTACTCAGTCCTCCACACATTTGTTAACAAAGTCCATGATGGTGGTAGCATACTCATCGAGGTTTGCCGCTGAGCACTTGAACACGGACCAGTCCACCGATTCCAAGCAGTCTCCGAGACGGTCTTCCACAGCCTTGGACCAGCACTGTACTTCCTTTTGTGAAGGATTCTCCAGTTTCAGCTTCTGCTTGTAAGCTGGGAGGAGGAACACAGCGCTGTGATCTGATTTTCTGAAGTGTGGGCAGGGGATGGAGCAGTAGGCATCTTACTTGGTTGTGTGGCAGTGACCCTGAATGTTCGATCCTTTGGTGGGGCAGCAGATGTGTTGGTGCTACTTTGGCAGCACCATCTGGAGGTCGGCTTGGTTGAAGTCGCCAGCCGCAATGAATAGGGCATCAGAGAATTTTGTCTCCAGAGTGTTTGTGGTGGTGTAAATCATGTCTAGGGCATTCTTCACATCCGCATGGCATTGTATGTAGACTGCTGTCAGAATGGCAGAGGTGAACTCTCGTGGTAGGTAGTAGGGATAGCATTTTACTGTAAGGTACTCTAGATCCGGGGAGCGGTGTCTTGCCAGGGTCACTACATCCGAGCACCGGGAAGTGTTGTTCAGGAAGCATACCCCACCACCCTTTGCCTTATCAGTGGACGCTATGTGGTCCATGCGGTGTATGGAGAATCCGTCGACTTGTAGGGTGCAGTCGGGAATGGCAGAGGATGGGCCAAGACTCCGTGAAGCAGAGCACACAACAGTCTCTCGGTTCCCTCTGGTAGGAAAGACTAGATTTGAGCCCTCATTTCAGCCAAATCGATCCTGCAGCAGTTAGAAGGAGGGGCAAATCCCTGCCTTACAGTTTAACAATCATTTCCTTCATCAACTTAAATCTCAATCCTTAATTTTTCAGCCATGGTCAGTGTGTCCTGAATGAGACTCTGCATCACCTCTTATTTTTCCTAGTTCCTGGAGTTCCTTCTCTGGCACTATTTTTCATATGAGCCTGCGAAACAGATGAAATCTTCTCGCATATGCTTTATTCATTTAGATATAGTGCCTTACATTTCATTTTATTTGCTACTACTGCATGCATGGTCCTTACTCACTGATGCAGTTACTGTCAAAAGACAAGTGTGACAGGAGGAGGTGCTGTTAAATAATGTGTGTAACTTGTTGGCTTTATTGAAATCATATGGTTCCCATGATTTCAGTGCAAAACAAATCCCCCTGTGTGTTAATTTTACTGTGCTAGTTATTATCAAGTTAATGTTATCCAAATCGGGACCTGTTATTCTCGCTGTAAATGCTGCCAGACGAGCTGAGTTTCTGCAGCACTCTCTGTTTTGTTTCAGATTTCCAGTATCCTATGGTTAGTTAGGGTGATTTAAATATTGATCTGTTTAATATTCGTTATTAAATTAAAGCCTGTAGCTTATTATTATGCTAATGCATCACCAGTTAACACCAATTATTATCCATTGCTAATCATATACAATTTCATACTAGTTATTATCCAGTTATGTGATTATCAGTTTTGTGGTTATCATGTGGAAAATGACACCCTATGTGACTGTGACAAAGGCCCCTCTTCTCAATCTATCAGCAGGCTTTGACAAAGTTGACCACAACATGCTCCTCCAAAGACCGTGCACTGATATTTGATTGAGTGGGACTGCTCTCATTTTGTTCCACTTTCATCTATTTAACCATAGCCGGAGTATGACTTGTAATGACTTCTGTCTTGCTGCTGCACTGTTACATCTGGTAACACCTAGAAGATCCATCCTTGACCCCTATCTATTTTTTCATGTACGTGCTACTGTCTTGGTTATAAATAACATTGTTATTGTCACAGATGACACCCAGCTCTATCACAACACCATCTTTTTCAGTTCCTGTACTGTTACTAAATTAACGGACTACTCATCTCGTATCCAGTATCAGATAAAAAGGCATTCAAATTAAATATTGGGAAGACTTGAACCCATTGTTGTTGGTCTCTGCTCCAATCCCAATTTACTGACTCTGCCTCCTTTTCTGGCACCAGTCTGTGATTTAGCCAGTCTGTTTGCAACCTTAGTGTGATATATGATGCAAGATGAGTTTTCATTCACATATTGTGCCATAACTATAACCTCTTATTTCTCCCTCTGTATTGTGCACCAACTTCACACTTGTATCAGCTTATCTCCTGCAGAAGCTCTTATTCATATTTTTGTCACCTCCAGATAACTATTTCAATGTACTCTCTGCTTATCTCCCTGCATAAACTTAAGATCATTCAAAACCCTGCTGCTTTTGTCTTGTCTTGCATCATGTTGTGTTCACCCATCACCTCTGCTTACCAGTCTACGTTGGCTCCTGTTCAAATAGCATCTTGATTTTAAAACTCTTATTCTTGTTTTTAGATCTCTATGGCCTCATCTTCTGTATCCCTGTAATCTCCTGCAGCCTCGCAACCTTCTGAGATAGCTGTACTGCTCTAATTCTTACCACTGGATCATCCCTGACTTTAAATACTCCCAACATTGCCTTCAGTGCTGGAGTGCTGGGTGCTGAGGGCTGAAATACTCTCCCTACCTTTCTCTACCTCTCTATTGTTGTCCTGCTTTAAGACACTCCTTCAACTAATCTCTATGACCAAGCTTCTGGTCATCTGACCTAACATCTCCTTTTGTGCCTCAATACAATATATTCTGTTCTATAATATTTCTGTGAAGTACAGGGTGATTTTCTATTACATTAAAGGCACTGTATTGATGTAAGTTATTTGTACCTTTTGATATTTTGAATAGTTATACTTTCAGAAATCTCCTGTCACAGTTCTGTGATGTATATATATAATGGGAGAGTTTGAAGGTCACACACAAGGGTTAATCTGTGTCCATCAGCAGTGATCAAACACTAGCAATTCTTTGGCATCTGAGGAAGTACTTTCTGTCTCACATATGCATACAGACACATACTCAGCTCGAGACCACATTCAGTGCCCTTAATGAAAGCATTTTACTTTCAACTTTTCTTTTTATTGGGTTCGTGTGGGGAGATATTGATGGGAGTTGGTTAATCTGTCAATCAAAGAACTTTTGTTTGTAGTAAATATGCTGAGAAGTACGAAGTCCTGTAATTAAGCAGTGCTGTAAGGGCTTGCAGAAATCTGGTGCTGGGCTGGGAATTGATGAGAAAGTGGCGCAGAATGGATGGTGGGAAATTGATGGAGGGGAAAATCAGCTGCCTGTTTTACACTCACCGAGTTTTTCTTTTCCATTAAATTTGGTACCCAAGATTAACTTCAAGTCCCAAATGTTCAGCATGTCAATGAGATTTGATGCAAATTAATGTGTACGTTAAAATTGGATTCTTGAGAGCTGTTAATGTAAATCAGATTTACGAACTGAAACTATGCAGAATGTCATTTTATCCACATGGATTTGAAGGGAGGTGTTCACGCTTCAGATTCTTTTTTCGTGTGAGGAATGTAACAGGAGGTATTTTAGCATTAAATATTTAAAACGCTGAAAGAAATTCTATAAAACCAAGGAAAAGAGGCAGAAACTGAAATCAAGGAACTCGTGTATTTAAGGTGAAGCAATGTCTGGATGGGAGATTAATTAAAGGTACTGTTCCTTTATCAAGAGCAGTTTATGCAATTCATCTTTCATCTTTCAAGGAATGTGGGTATCACCAGCAATGCCAGCAATTATTGCCATCAACAAATGGTGGTGAGCTGCCAGCTGGAAATGCTGTGGTCCTTGTGGTGAGGCACACCTGCATTGCTATGAGGGAGGGAGTTCCAAGATATTCATCCAGCAACAGTGAAGAAATAGCAATGCTTTTTCAAGTCAGGCTAGCTTGTGAATGGAAGGGACCCTGGAGGTGATAGTGATCATTTTTGTGCCAGATACCTTTGTTCTTCTAAATGTTAGGAGTTATGGGTTTGAAAGGTGCAGTCCTAGCAGTTTTGCTGCAGTGTATCTTATAGATGGTGCACATGACTGCAAATGGTGACAGCAGTGGAGCATGTGAATGTTTCAGCTTGCTGATTGCAACCAACTACTTTTCTAAACACTGATTACACTAAGAAATATGAAGCAATTTAGCCTGGAATGATGCATCTGGTGAGCTGCAACCAGGCTGAGGAAGGGCTGCTCTCTAAAATTAATCAAAGCAGTGCCATGCGCTGCCCTCTTCTTGAGTGATGTGATAATCCAGGAATGGCCTGGTCTCTTTAATATGCATGCAGGTATTCACAATGCCAACTCAGTTGAGAAAGACAGTATTACACAAACGTTGCACTGTCACAGCGGGGAGTATTTAAGGGAGTCAGAGGTGCCTTATTTTGGATAAAGTATTAAACAGAGGCTCTATCTGTGTTCTTGGGTTGACATTAAAAACCCAAATGTGTATTCTGAGCAGTACAGAGCAGGTAGGTCCCAGGAACAAAAACAAGCTGCTGGAAGCTCAGCAGGTCTGGCAGTATCTGTGAAAAATAAAATCAGAGTTAATATTTCGGGTCTGGTGACCTTTCCTCAGAAAAGTCCCAGGTTTAGTTCCTCGTCTGTACTGAATTGGATAATTGAAGCTGGGACTCCTACTCCTACAGTTAGCCTCCTCACCCTTGTGTGACAGAGGAGAAAATCACTCTGGATTTCATCTGCTCATTGGTGATTTTATGCAGCAAAATGTATTGATGCAGGGATTGGTTAAGGAGAGGACCAAACTTCAGTATGATGGCTTGATATTTGAATAGTCTGCCTGTTCTCACCTTCTGGCCTCACACAGAAAAGTGCACTATTGATGAGAGTCAGCTCCATCAGGAAAGGAGGGAATCTGAACCAAGTAAACTGATTTCCCTGTGAAAGTCAGCACTTCAGGAAAGAAGTAGAAAAAAGTTGAGCAATAAAGAAGTCAAATTTTGAAATCAAAACACCATGAATTGGAATGTGACCTTGGCATAAACAAAAATTAGGCTGTGGCAGGGAGGGGGTTAATTCCAAAGCTGGGCAGAACAGTACCTGTTGATACAAAATGGTGCTTTACTTTTGGTTGGCGCTTATTCAGTCCTCCATAATAATAAGGTGCCTGAGGCAGGCATTGACGGTCCACAGGAGTGGTGGGGGGTGGGGGGCGGGGGGCAGAGGGCAGAGAGAGAGAGAGAGAGAGAGAGAGAGAGAGAAAGCCAGGCAGAGAGGGGAGGGGGGAATAATTTGCATGTGCTCTTGCTATTGGATTCTCATCGACTGTTGCGACTACCCCTCACTGCCTGAGGAACAGAAGATCTCTGTCCGTGGAATATTTTCATTGTATTACAGGTACATAAGCTGTGCAGGCACAGCCGGTTCTGTGGACTGTTTGTGTAAAATTAGCATGCTTACCTCTCGCTTTCATCTCTGGGAAGTTGCTCTGCTTCTTTACAGTAAGTAATTTATAATGTACATGATAGAGAATGTAGAGTAGTCTAGGCTGTTTCAATCACTGTTCCAACTCAGATTTTCTGTATTAATATTGATTAACTATTGAAGTGTACTCATCAGTGGGTATTTTGTTGCCAGGCTGTGCCCAGCTAGCCTTTATGGCCATATGGCGATATGTAAACTTGATGTCTCATTAAACAGATCCATTGCTCCCAAAATTTGTGATTTTTCAGGCATAACTTAAGCAGAACTTAAGCAGTTAAGCTGTCGTTGTTTATTGATTCACCATATCACTGCTGTTCCTGGGATTCAGTTGAGTACGTTAAGAGTAAATTATCTGCATCCGGCTGTTGATGTGGGACAATTATTTAAAGTGAATTACTAGGTTCAAAATTTAAAATTCTTCAATGAGGTTCTGACTAACTCTGGCACTCTGCTGCTGTGCCAGCCATTGCCTCTGGCTGACGATACATCAAGTGGATGTCTAAGAACTTCAAGATTGGCCACTATCATATCCTGCCACTGAAGCAATGTGTTAATTTATTTTGATAATGTAGCTTTTACAAACAGTCCCTTTTAAAACAAAAATCAGAGGGGAAAGCAGGAGGAAATCACTGAATGATCACAGATACTGAGCAGAATGCAATACTGAATCATATTTCATACAACAAAGAAGTAGGGTTACCACATATTTGCATATTTATTGGATAATCGCCAACTCCCTATTTACCTGGAATCTCACCACTCACTATTACCTGTACCACCATTGTTATCTATCTGTAGTAATGCAGGATAACTTAAAGTAATGTTAAATGGGTTAGCTGCAAGTATGTAAAACAAAACTTCTGTGATGATAAAACTCAGTAATTCTTTGTTCTGAAGAGAAATATGTTCTATCCCCCAGAATTTGGGTTTTAACAGCAAACTGGATGCTCTCATGCAATGGCACAGTGTGATTTGCATGCCTCCTCCATATCTGTGAGCGCCAGTTATCAGGAGAAGGTATCAGGGCCTATCATTTCCTTTACATCTTCAGCCCCCATTACTTGGCTGATTTCAAGTTTGCTGTTGATGTAGGGTTGACCTCCATCTGACCCAAATCCTAAATTGTTTTCAGTTTCATTCTTGTGGATAGTTTGATATTGTATGTTAGGTAGCTTTCCTGGCATTGTGCAACATCTGCTGTTCGAACTGCATCCCAATGGCTGGATTCATTATCTCATCACATAGTAAGACACTGTGTCACACAGACCAGCAAGGTTCCAGCTGTCATTCCAACAGTCCTATTACCTCAGCTAGAGGAATCCATTGATGCTACAATTGATCTCCGTGTCCCTGGATTAGACAAGGGTAAATCAGCTAAGGTTGCTGCTCTCAAATACACCCCAATCAGTGAGCATGTCTTTGCGTAAGAGGGACAAGTTCCAATTCAGGGATGTAGTTAAGGTGAATTGTAGTGGCAGAGATTGGAAATAATGATGTAACTTTCTCACAGATTGTGGCTGTCACCATTCAAGGGCTAGCATACAGCTACGGCGTGGCAAATGATGCCCAACAGAATCTTTGGAAGGAACAGCGGATTTACCACTTTCCCCTGAAGTAGTCTTGGAGCTGCCGTGGATCTGTTTTGCCTTCTGTACCAGTAAAATATTTCTGTATTGTGCGTAGGGGATTACAGATGACCTATCCCTTCAGGGATTAAGCCACACTTGGAACAGGAGACGGACTGTAGCTCCCTCGTATGCTTGGTACAAGGACGTGTTGTGATACCAGCGATGGTTACGTCTAGGTTCTGGCAGTGCTTTGGAAGAAACAGGCAGAGACTGGAGTCCACACAATGCTCATCTCAACTGAATCGAGGCCTCCAATCTGGCCGCTCCCTATTGAAACCACTGCAGCCAGTGCAATGCTTTCCTGAGCTGCCGCCCCGGGTTTACCAGTGTAGGTATAAAATGGCTAAAGAAAGATATGGTGTCAACCATGACACACTCTAGGGAGGATCCTGTCCAAAGCGTACAAGAATGAGCCAGCTATTGGCAGGATCAACTGGCACAAGGGAGGATGGATTGGCCCATTGCTGTCCTGGTTGTATTCCTTTATTGTTCAGTTATTGCAAAACAAACAAAGCTGTATTTAGATTTGAACAATTTTCGTCTGTCCAATGTCTAAAAATGAAAATTATGAAATACCTCACAAGATGACATTTCCAACTTCTCCCTGATCTGCACACTTAGCTTAACTCCCTACCTCTACTCTTCCCTCAGTCTGGCTTCATCCCAGCCTTGCCCCACTCTCATCACTTTAATCCTATTACCATCAATCTTATTTTACCCCATCCAAATCTGAAATTAATGTAACCAAGCCTCCCTCCTTGTCACTAAGTCACCTGGTTTCTGCAAGCTGTCTTGCATTTTCTGTTCCACTCCCTGCTCTGGTCTCCTGTCTAACAGACACTGACTTACTGAGTACAACTTCACAGGCTTCACCTGCTTTACCATCCGTGTCAACTTCACACATGCCTGTCAATGTAGTGAAGTACTAGCAGACTATTAAGTGATCATAACTGAATCATGTACTATCTTCAAATGTACTGTTCCTGCCTTATTTCTCTCTCCTCCCTAACCACCTGGTGCTGAGGTCAATTATTACCCCGACTATCACTCTGTGTGGAACCAATTTGTTCCACTCAAAGTGGATATGGAGCCTAATACTTTGTGACCTGTCAGTCTCCACTACAAAGTTACCAGGGAGCTGAGAAAACTGAATTTACCAATGCTTCACTCTAGCATCAGTACACAATGCACACTGGAGCCCTTTTATATGTTCGATATTCAAGTATTTCATAAAGAAAGGAAATTGCAGTGCAGTCGTCACTGGTCAGTTTTAATTAGGTGGCAGCACAGTCATAAATATTTTATATGAGGAATCAGTGCGAGTTGCAGCAGGAGTGGCTACAGAGAGCCGTTCAGTCATAGCCACTGGGGTTTATTCTTGCCACCTGTCTAAATTGGAGTGGGCAGACAGTGGGACACTTAAGAATATTTGCTCTGTTGATGAAAAAATAACCGCTCAGGTCTTAGCAGGATTGACAGGTTAGTTCTATGTTAAGGAGACAGCTTTTTTTGATATTAATATTGAGTCATTATTTTGCTCCATATCTGTCCCACTGGCGATTTTGCTCTGAATCTGCAGTAGGCTAATGCGAATATGGAACATGCTATCACAGGGAGTACAGACAAATAGCATTTTGCATTCAAAGGAAATCTAAATAAACACATGATGGAGGAAGAAACAGAAGGATATGCTGATTGGGTTAGACGTAGAGAGGTAGGAGGAGGTTGATGTGGAGCATGATCGCTGGCATCAACAGGCTAAATGAATAACCTTTCTCAGTCTGGAAACATAGTGTGATAGATTATTGTTTTTCGAGTATCATGAGGCAGAAATGTGATCAGCGATTTATGTTCTCATGCAATCATCTTAACAGTCCCTTTGCACACACGAACTGATGGATTCATGCCTAGGTATACCTGGAGTGATGCCTGTGAGGGTGTTACGTTCTGGTATGTGTACACTCTACATGATAACTGGTGCCAGGGATGACATGATGCTCTTTAGTGGTTCTGCCCTGCCTGGTGAAATACTGAGCCTAGCAGCACTGACAGAATTGGTAACACAGGAAATTTGTACAGTTTCTCAGCAGCCTTCTGTCACACGGTTTGCAAAAGCAAAATCCAACAAGAGTGAAAATGATTGCCAAAGAATCAAAAAGCCTTTCATTCCTTGCCTAAGTGCTGGCATTAGAAAGATAAGAAAACCAAACTGTTATGCTTTCTAAAATTTCATCAAGTTGTTTTGAGAAAGTGTCCCAAGTCCCAAATTTCCCAGGTCTTCATTCACAAAAGCCTCCCCCTTCTAATGAGTACAAGAGATTTTTGGGACCTCATTCTCCGTCCTTTCCAATACAATATTGGGTCCTTTTGCAGCAAAGTATGTGTTCGTGCTTCCAGCAGTTTTTGAGACCAGGTCCCAAAACAGTCCAGCCAGTGTGAGAGTCTGCTGGCACTCATAGTGTAATAGGGCAGAGCATGTGACCATCACAATGGGAAATGTTGACACCAGATGTTAAGTGACAACTGTGAGCAGAAATCCTGGTTAAAAAGAGAGGAAGGATCTGAGGTGTTTGTTGCTGACACATTACTTCTCCCTATGATGCTGCTCTTCAGTACACCTTCCCAATTACTCTCCTTCTCTCTTTCTTTGCTGCTTTTCTTATCCCTGTTCCCATTCTCCCTCTCACTGCTCAAACATTTATTCAGAGTGCACTTGAACCTTTATAACTATCTGAAATGGCGCTTCTTGAGCTTTTGTCAGTCTTTGGAAGATACAACAGCATGCGAACTGCTATATAGACAAATAGAAATGAATGTGAGCAGTTGCATTTTTTTCTAGAAAGGAGGAGTCTGAGGTGTGACGAGAGAGGCCTTCAAGATTATGAGAGTGTTTGATAGGTGCACAGATGATGTTTGCACTTGCAGGTATGATCAGATTTAGGAACCATCCCTATAAGATCATCTTAATAGGGAATTCAAGGAAAATTTCTTTGCCTAAAGAATTATTCAAATGTTGAACTCGGAATCACAGAAAAAAACCGTTAAGGCTGTCATTTCTGTGTCAGCTCTCCAAATGAGCAATTCACCAATGCCATTCTCCTATCTTAATAATCCAATGGCATCCTGAATTACTTGGTTATACCTACCTGTATCACACTGTCAGGCAGCATATTCCGCAAGGGATTGGTTCTAGTTAATAGCATACATGCATGTGTGGGGAATCTAGGATTAATGAGGGAGAATGTATTAGAAGGATGTGTTGAGCAAAGTTAGAAGAAAAAGCATGAGAAGAGGCTTATGAGGAGCATAAATGTTGTATGGACTTTTGTATTCATGATGTGTGTAGAAAGGATATATGTAGATATATAGACTGTATAATACTATTTAATGTAAGCATCCTTTTTTGTGTAAGGGTATTATGAACCAGACTAAACACCCTCAAAATATATTAAGAAGGTAGTCTAGGTTGTAACTTCCTCTTATTTTACAAGTAAGTCTAAGGTGTTGTATTCTGGATGCAATTTGATTGATCAAACTACCAGGCTTGAAATAAGACACACTTTATTCATTGACTATAATTAAAATACAGATAAAAAATAAAAAGACAAAAGAATTGGCTTAACTGTAACTATTGAAATGCTTAATAAGATAATATATATTAACTATTAATGTTAACTGTTTCATGTTCCAATATAGTAACATCTCAAAAACACACCCTTGGCAAAGCCAAATTCAGAAAAATAGATCATCTCATATGCAATTCTAGGAGCAGGAAGAGAGCCCCAGCTTTTAGCTGTAACAAAGAGAGGAATCAGAGCTTCCACATCCAGCTTCAAGATCCCAGCAATTGCGACTGAAGGCAAAAACTAAAAAAAATCCTGGTTCTTTGGGAGTTTGACCACCACCACCCCCCGCCCCCACTCCTTCAGGCTGCTTCTATTGTTCCAACTTTAAAGAAGAACCTAAGGCCTCACAAGCTGTTTACTTTATTGGCTTTGGAGCAGACTGCTTGTTGCCTCTGTCTCAATCTTCTTTATTTAAAAAAAAACAAGACAAAATACAACTGTTAAAGCCAGACTATCGTCACAAAGGGTGCAACATTTCTAAGGCTTTTGAGCATCTCTGATGAACTCATTTAGTCAATAGGCGGCAATGGGTAATGTACTCAATACTGATTAGGAGTCTACTCCTTTTGTTGGACTTTTTGGATGTTATTTCACTGAAACACTTGAATCTCTCTTAGAATAAGTGGAAATAAATCATGAATTATAATTCTTCTAACATTATGGCACTTGTCCCACAGTTCCACGAGTAAATGGACACACTAAAACAGATCGGCATCGGAATGCAGGTGGCTATGAGAGTGCTTCCACAGTGATGAGCAGCGAGCTGGACTCGAGCAGCTTCATTGACTCAGATGATGACAACACTAGCAGGTAGGAGCAAAGGTGATGCAGGTACATGTAGTAGAACAAACAAAATATGTTATCATACATCAGCTATACAGCAATGCATCATACACATAAGAGGACAGATGATGTATTTATTATAGTTAGGACAAAGGTGATGCATTGTACATTGGAATGAAAGGTTATGCAATTTTTGGGGAGGAAACTGGATGATCTATCGCCTGACAGCCTTGCCATTCTGATGAGGACAGAATGAAGGTGATTACTTCTATTCATATCTGGGATGCTGTGCCCCATGTCATGTTGTCTCCAGTTAGATTTGTTATTGGCCTCTGGTTTTACAGATCAACCTTTTTGTATCGTACAGAAATTCAATTGCAGACGCAGTGTTATTTTGTGACAAGAAGTATTTGTTTTATTGCAGACAGTGAGGTTACTCTGGTTACTTCAATAACCTCCTTGAACATGACTGTAACCATTGATAGATTATTCATCCATGACCTTGCTGGAATCATTGACTTGTTCACATATCCTTGCCTATCATTTGTCCTTGATTGTGTTGCAGTCTGAAACCACTCGTAACTCTTCTCGCTGATTGTATCCTCTTACCAAAGTTTATTCCATGTTTCTTATATAACCTCCAGGATCTCCCAACAATCCCTGGTCTTCTTCATGTACCTGCTCCCCATTGGCAGTATCATTTTCAGATATGTCAGTTTCTGTATGTACGTTAACAATCATCACCTCCTCGCCACAAACCTTTCCTGATGTCTTCCTGTCACTTATTTTCAATCTGCTTCTACCACACCCAGTTCTGTTACCCAGTCTGCGGAACAACAAACCAGCTCGGCGAGCCAACTAACCACAACATCCACAACCCGAGCTACAAATTTACTCTAAAACCTTACAGTTTTGAATCAATCATAAGTTGTTATTTTAAATATTGGAAAGATTGAAGCCATTGATTTTAGCCTGACTATAAACTCTGTAACCCATTTCCAACTGCAATTCTTTTCTTAACGTGTATTTAAGTTTGTTTGCAACCTCAAATTCTACTTGATCCTGAACTTCTGTCACTGTATCCTCCCAATCATCCACCTACTTCCACCTCTGTAATGTCACCCATCTCCATCTCTACCTCAGCCTGTCTGCTATAAAAATGCTCAGCCAGGCATTTGTCACCTCCACACTCCTCTATTCCATTGCCATCTTGTCCAACATCCTATACATAACCCTCAATAAACTTCAGCTCATCCTAAATTCTGGTTACCGGTGTCCTATCCTATACTAAATCCCACATGCTCATCTCTGCTAGGGACACTCAGGCCCACTGGCTCCTGGCCCCCGGCCCCCAATTGCCTTCCATTTAAAACTTTCATATTTGGGTTAAATCCTTTCATTGTCCCCTTCATCCTATCTTTGTAATCTCTTCTGGCTCAAAAACCACCTCCCCCCTTATTTTGGTTCTTTAACTCTGCTTGTGTATTTCCCTGTGTGCTGTCACCCAAAGGAGAGGTGGTGACATAGCGGTAATGTCACTGGACTAGCAACCTAGATCCCCAGGCTAATGTTCTGGGGACATGGGCTTGAATCCTACCATGGCAGGTGGTAAAATTTGAATTCAATGAAATCTAGAATAAAGAACTGGCTAATGGTGACATGAACCATTGCTGCTTATTGTAAAATTTCATCTGATTAATTTTATTTTGTCTGGCTTACATGTGACTCCAGACCACAGCAATGTGTTTGACATTTACAAAAACAGAAGTTGCTGGAAAAGCTCAGCAGGTCTGGCAGCGTCTCTGAAGAAAAATCAGAGTTAACGTTTCGGGTCCAGTGACCCTTCCAGCAACTTCTGTTTGTGTTCCTGATTTACTGCATCTGCAGTTCTTTCAGTTTTTATTTAGTGTTTGACACTTTACTGCCTGCTGTGCAATAAATGCCACTCTGGTCAACAATGCTCAGATGTAATGAATGAATAATTTAAAAAAAAAAGCCCACACTCTTCAACTCCACATCCCTTTCCTCTTTTAAGATCCTCTGTAAACCCAGCTGTTTGACCAAGCTTCAGTTTTATTTTATATTATTTGTGCAATGTCTTGGCCATTTTGTTAAGGACAGTCTATAGTTGTATCATTGCTGCTGTAAAAACACCTTACTATTGACGGAGAAACTGCAAATTGTATTGAGAAAAATCAATGATATTTACTTTGGAAGAATGAAAATTAACCATGAGTTAACATGGTTAACATGGATGAAGCAATATTCCATGTTGATCCGTTAAAACTTTACTTCAGTGTCTTTTAATGGTATTATGAAAGGATTCCCGTTGTGCTTATTAGGTCACTGGGTCACTTCCTCTCAGATTCTGCCTGATTATGTTGAGTTGCATTCTTTTATCTCTTCACTTTGTTGAATTTTTCCTCCCCTTCTCTGCTGAAGATGTTCACTTGAACTCGGAGCCTAGTGATAATGGACCTGTCCACTGGTCAGAAAGTCAAAGGCAGCCCTGCCCTGTTATTGGGTTGATCTGATTTTATGTGTGGGCAATTAGCTGCCTGCTATTGGGGTCCTGACCTTTTAAGAGGATGGCAGGATGTCATGACTGGTGTACCACCGGGATAAGTGCTGGAACTTCAACTCTTTTCAATTGATAAAAATGATTTGGATATAGGGATCAAAGGTATGGCAGCTGAATTTGCTGATGATGCAAAGGTAGGTAGGAAAGTGATAGTAGGAACTGCCGATGCTGAAGAATCTGAGATAACAAGGTGTAGAGCTGGATGAACACAGCAGGCCAAGCAGCATCAGAGGAGCAGGAAAGCTGACGTTTCCGGTCTGGACCCTTCTTCAGAAATGGGGGAGGGGAAGGGGATTCTGAAATAAATAGGGAGAGGGGGGAGGCAGATAGAAGATGGATAAAGGAGAAGATAGGTGGAGAGGAGACAGACAGGTCAAAGAGGTGGGGTTGGAGCTAGTAAAGGTGAGTGTATATGGGGAGTTAGGGAGGGGATAGGTCAGTCCAGGGAGGACAGACAGGTCAAGGAGGTGGGATGAGGCTAGTAGGTAGGATATGGGGGTGGGGCTTGAGGTGGGAGGAGGGGATAGGTGGGAGGAAGGACAGGTTAGGGAGACGGGGATGAGCTGGGCTGGTTTTGGGATGCAGTTGGGGGAGGGGAGATTTTGAAGCTTGTGAAGTCCACATTGAGACCATTGTGCTGCAGGGTTCCCAAGCTAAATATGAGTTGCTGTTCCTGCAACCTTCGGGTGGCATCGTTGTGGCACTGCAGGAGGCCCAGGATGGACATGTCGTCCAAGGAGTGGGAGGGGGAGTTGAAATGGTTCGTGACTGGGAGGTGCAGTCATTTGTTGCGAACCTGAGCGTAGGTGTTCCGCAAAGTGGTCCCCAAGCCTCCGCTTGGTTTCCCTGATGTAGAGGAGGCCACGTCGGGAACAACAGATACAGTGTACCACATTAGCAGATGTGCAGGTGAACGACTGTTTGATGTGGAAGGTCTTCTTGGGGCCTGGGATGGGGGGTGAGGGGGGAGGTGTAGGGGCAGGTGTAGCACTTCCTGCGGTTGCAGGGAAAAGTGCCGGGGCTGGTGGGGCTGGAGGGGAGTGTGGAGCGGACAAGGGAATCTTCAAATATTAAGCGATGGTCAGCAGCCTTCTAGAATTGCTGCAGTCCATTTGATCAAGAGTAGACTGATGGCATGCAGCACTCTCTGGGCAGAAGTCTTTAATACTGTTTCCGGAATGTTTCTAGGGCCCGTAGCCTTTACATATGCAGTGCCTCCAACCATTTCTTGATATCAGGTGGATTGAATGGAGTTGGCTGAAGACTAGGATCTATAATGCTGGGAACCTCTGGAGGAGGTGCTTGACAAGATGGTAGTGAGCTGACTTCTGAATTGCTGCAACTCTTGGAGTAGGGGCACCTACAGTGTTGTCAGAAAGTGCACTCCAGGATGTCAACCCAGCGACAGTGAAGGAGCAACAATATAGTTCCAAGTCAGGATGGTATGTGGCTTGGAGGAGAACTTGCAGGTATTGATGCTCCCATATATTTGGTGTTCTCGTCCTTCTAGGTGGACGAAGTCATGGGTTTGAAAGATGCTGTCTATGGATCCTTGGTGTCTTGTTGCAGTGCATCTTGTAGATGGTACACAGTGTAGTCACAGGGTATCAGGGCTGCAGGGAGTGAATGTTGAAGGTGTTAGATGGGCTTCCAACAAGCAGGCTGTTTTGTCCTGGATGATGTCAAGCTGCTTGAGTGTTGTTGGAACTGCACTTGAATGTTCCATTCTGCTCCTGAACCTGTGCCTTCTAGATGGTGGTCAGGCTTTGAGGTTACAGGAGGTGAGATAGTCGCTGCAGAATTCCTAGCCTCTAATCTGCTCTTAAAGCCACAGTATGACACGGCTAATCCAGTTAAATTTCTTGTCAATTGTAGCCCCTAGAATTTTGATAATGGTGGATTCAATGATGATATTATGCCACTGAATGACAAGGAGAGATGATTTGATTCTCCTGTGTTGGCGAACGTAGTTGCTTTGCACTTGTGTTATACCTGTTATTAATCAGCCCAAGCAGAATGTTCTCTAGACCTTGCTGCATTTGTGCACAGACTGCTTCATTACCTGCAGAGGTGTGAATGGTGCTGACTATTGTGCTTTAAGCATTTACTATCCCAACCTCTGACCTTATGAAGAAAGGAACGTCTTCGCTAAAGCAGCTGAAGATTGTTTGACCTAGGACTCTACCCTGAGGAATTCCTGCAGTAACATTCTTTTGCTGAGATGATTGACCTCAAACAACCACAACCATTGTTTTTACTCCAACAACCGGAGAGGTTTCTTCCATAGACTTTAGTTTTTCTAGGGCTCATTGATTGCATACTCTGTAAAATGCTTTGATGCCAAGGACAGTCACCCTGTCTGCCTCTCTTGAGTTCAGCATTTGTCCATTTTTAAACCAGGGTAGCAATGAGGTCGGGAGTGAAATAGATCTCACAGAACTCAAACTGAGTGTCTGTGAACAGGTTATTGTTGAGTAAGTGTTGCTTGATAGTACTGTTGACAACACCTTCCATCACTTTGCTATTGATTGAGCATAGACTGATGGGGTGGTAATTGTCCAGGTTGGATTGTCCTGCTTTTTGTTAGAAATACTGGATATATTTGGATAATTTTTTTGACACTGCTGAGCAAATATCAGTGTTGCAACTGCATTGGAACAGTGTGACTTATTCTAGAGCAGACTCTTCAGTACTATTACCAGAAAGTTGTCAAGGGCTAAAGCCTTTACAATATTCACTGAGTCTAACCATTCTTGATATCATGTGGAGTTAATTGAGTGACGATTGGCATCTATGATACGAGGAACCTCAGGAGGAGGCTGAGATGGATTGTCCACTTGGCACTGCTGGCTGAAGATTCTTGCAAATGTTTCAACCTTGCCTCTTGTACTGACGTGCTGGACTCTCACACCATTGAGGATGGGAATATTTCTGGAACCCCCTCCTCCAGTGAGTTGTTTAATTGTTTGCCACCATTCACAATTGGATGTGGCAGGACTACATAGCTTAGCTCTGATGTGCTGGTTATGGAATCGCTTGGCTTTGTCTATCAATTGCTGCTTCCTGTTTTGCATCTTCACCACGTTGACACCTTTTTAGGTATGCCTAGTGCTGCCAATGCAGTTTTGTTTGATCCAGTGTTGATCTGCTGGCGTGGTGTTAATGGTAGAACGTGGCATGTGTCAATCTATGAAGTTGCAGATTGTGTTTGAGTACAGTTGATGGTGGCTCACAATGCACCACACAAGCCCAGCCTTGAGCTGCTAGATCAAAATCTCTACCTCATTCAACACAATGGGAGGTATCCTCGATGTGAAAGTGAGACCCAATTTCCACAAAGACTGAGCAGTGATGCTTCTACTCATAAATGTCATGGACAACTGCATCGGCGCAGCTAGACAGGTGAAGACAAGCTCATGTACCCTTCTTTTATCCCACAGAGTGCGATCCAATCTAACAGCCGTGTCCTTTAGTTTTGGTGCTACCGAGCCATTCGTGGTGATGGACATTAAAGTTCCCTATCCAGAGTACATTATGTGCCCTTGCCACTGACCAGTAAAAATAGTTTTTCCTGATTAGCTTTACAAAAACCTACTGTAATCCTGAACATCTTGAAAAGAGCTCCAGTTTCTTTTGCTTCACTTCTATGACCAGTCATCCTGTTTCATGCCAATGAATCTCGTGCATCTTATTCCTGGCTCAATACCACACCAGATAGTTCTAGAGTTTTAATGGCTAAGGCAAACATTTTGGAGGGTGTGAGGTATTTAGTGTTTACTGGCAGCAGAACACAAACTTTGCTGTAATTCCTTCTAACCCAGCTGGCTGTTATCCGAGGAAAGGGACAATAGTGAACAGTGTCCTGAATGCTCACCTTCACTTTGCCATCGAAAACAAACCTGTTTGGACTGAGGCCATTTGGAAGGTGATTAATTGACCTATTGCTTCAGTTCTGGAGACTTCAGAAACCTCGCTGTTTAGACTGACATAGATCCAGCAGTTTAAGCTCAAACCAGAAATTTGAGCTGATCATACATGTCAAGTGGCAAGTTTGTTAAAGTATAAGCTGAAAAATGTAGGTCATGCAATTTAGGGGAAAGGACCGGAAAGTGGACATGAGGAATGTCGGATCAGCTGTGATCTAATTGAATGGTGGAGCAGGATCAAGGAGACTGGCCTACACCTATTCCTATTTTTTTTTACGGTCTTCTGTTACAAGAAAGGAAGCCTTATTAAAACATCCCTTCACCAAACACTGTGCAGAATCTGAGCAAAGTATGGTAGGGAGACCATCTTCCCTAGGTGCTGAACTTTATTGATAGAAGTTTCATTCTGAGTCAGATGACTGAGAATCTGACTCCCGCTACAGGACTTGATCCTCTAATCTAGATGGAAACTCCAGGCTAAAGAATGTTGCATTGTCAGAGGGCTGATCTTTCAGATGAATATTTAAGCTGAGGTGGATGTGATAAGAGCTCAGCTACCTTTGGGTGAAGAGCAGGGACTAGTGCACCGATCAACACTACCAGAAACTAATTAACTGAGCATTTATCAACTTTCTGTTTGTGGAAATTTGCTATGACTACACTTGAAGGGTAGTTCATTGACTGTGAAGTATTCTGGGTTTCCTGAGGAAGAGAGGCTGTTTAGAAATTTGAGTCTTCCTTCCTTGTTGCACAGAATCCAAACCAAATTTTACAATAGTACAATAGAATTCTGTAAAGCATACTCGGAGCAGGGCATGAGCTTTGTTTACTGCATGAAGTGCTCTTCTTATATTGAGAGTTGGGGATCAGTTAGTCATTTGACTGGATGAGTGGTTTGCGATGGAGAGTAGCACCAACAGTGTGGTTCAGTTCCCAGACTGGCTGAGGTTACCATGAAGGACTTTTTCAACCTTGCCCTACTCCGAGGCATGATGACCTTCTTCGGATTAAACTCACCACCAGGCATCTGTCTAATGAGAGAGCAGGCCTATAGTCCTCTGTGACAACAGCGACTTTACCCTGTGTTATGTTCCTTAACATCAAACTAACACACACATACTTAATTGGGGAGTAGCACAGGTTCAATTTACTTGAAATCTGAAGTAGGTTTATTTAACACACAGATAACTTGTCACTACACAGCAACTTTTGTACACATTGTCAGTCTAGTATGCTGCTGCTTCAACTTCACATGTCTTCTAGTCATGTGGTGTCATCTTGGTCCTTAGCTTATTGGCATACTTAAAGCAATAATATAACACTGAGGTGGTCTGCATTATCTATCCCCCTCACTGCAGTTTTGCATTTTATTTTGTGTGTCAAGTTATCTATTTGTGCTAACCCATTTGAAGATGCAATTCATTTAGTGCCACACCCCAGCCTTTTCTCCATAGCTGTAAAAATCTTACTCCGATTGTTCTCCTCCTCTCCTGAAGGTGCTGACTCTCACTGGGGTTCAGCTCCCCCTCACCTCCTGAAAGTGCTGAATTTCACTGGGGTTCAGCTCTCCCTCCTCTTCTAAGGTGATGACTGTAACTGATCAGCTCCCCTCGCCTCCTGAAGCCACTGTTTTCTTGTCTGGGTTTGGTTTGCAGGAGAGCTAGTAGCCCTGCAATACCTTATTCAAGTGAGAGCTGAAACAGTTATTGACCTGTGACAGAATCACAGCCAAAGCCACTCCTGTCTCCCGATGAGCACAGTATCGCACTTTGCAGCAGAAGTACTGAATAGTGATCAGTTACAAGAGCCCTGGCTGGTTTCTCTTTTCTAGCCTGGGCACTGAGGCCAGTTGCTGCCATAGGCTCAACCAAGGTGGAGCTTGTAAGCTTCTGATGGTAGAACTGAGACTTGTTCACAGCGACTTTCCCAACTGAGCCAAGAGAAAGGTGGTTGTAGTCTTTTAATAATGCAAAGAAGATATGAATGTTTTGTAGTTAAAACTTTACTGGTTAACTGTTCAGTCCAGCTCTTCACTCACCACTTTGTGTTGATTCTAATGATTTTGAAAGCAGTGTTAGTCCTTTTTATTTGTTCTTAATTGACTGTAGCTACAGAAATCTTTCTTGACTATTTAGGACTGTTGCTGAGTCGAGTTTTTATCAGGGAGC
The DNA here is from genome assembly GCF_021869965.1 of Rhincodon typus. Classification (NCBI taxonomy): domain Eukaryota; kingdom Metazoa; phylum Chordata; class Chondrichthyes; order Orectolobiformes; family Rhincodontidae; genus Rhincodon; species Rhincodon typus. Next base: position 17,503,117 of record NC_063362.1, on the reverse strand, counting down.
TGATTTGGGCTTTGTAAAATAGTGATTATTAAAACCAATATCAACATAGCAGACTGAAATAATTTGTGTTTGAGTTTAATGCCAAGAGAGCTTTTCAACAGTAGTCAGTGAAAGATTTTTTGATATTGAAAGTGTGCAGTTGAGGCTGGGCTTAGAGTCTGTGTCTTATTGTTTGTTTCTATAATTTAGAATAATCAAGTGATACAACACAGAGAAAGACTGTTCAGCCTATCTGTTCCTGCTCTGTTATAGAGCTTTCCAATTTTTGCCATGTCTCTGGCTTCTCCGTACAGTTCTGAAAATGTTTCCCCTTTAAATATTTGTAGAATTCCTCTTGATAGATAATTCTGTATCTTCTTCCCTCAGCTTTTATAATAGTACCTTTCAGGTCAAAGCAAGTCAGAAAAACGTCTCCACATCTCCCACTCCAGTCTTTTGTCAGTTGTCGTAAAGCTGCATATGCTGCAATGCCGCAATGCCATCACTAAATAGCACAAAGAGAGCGGTGGCAACGGCCTAGTGGTATTATCGGTGGCCTGTTAATCCAGAGACCCAGGTAATATTCTGGGGAACCAAGTTTGAGTCCCACCAGAAGAGATGGTGGAAATTGAATAAATAATTCTAGCAAACCTGGAATTAAGAGTCCAATGATGATCATGAATCCATTGCCGATTGTTGGAAAAACCCATCTGGTTCACTAATGCCCTTTAGGGAAAGAAACTGCCATCCTTACCTGGTCTGGCCTACATGTGACTCCAAAACCCATAGCAATGTGGTTGACTCTTAACTACCCTCTAGGCAATTAGGGATGGGCAGTAAATGCTGGCCTAGGGTCTCGCACTGACCTGCTATGTAGCTTCTGCATGAGTATTTATTATTTTATACAATAATTATTCTAGAGACAAAAACAAAGTTGCTGGAAAAGCTCAGCAGGTCTGGCAGCATCTGTGGAGGAGAAAACAGAGTTAACGTTTCAGGTCTGGTGACCCTTCCTCTGACCCTTTTCCAGCAACTTTGTTTTTGTTCCTGATTTACAGCATCCGCAGTTCTTTTGGTTTTTAATTATTCTAGAGAAGCTGAGTGAAAAAGATTTACCAAGTATTTCTCTAAGCAATTAGAGGCCTTTGAAGAGAAACACTCAACCAGCTGGCAAGAATAGTGGAATTGAACCACTGTCACTATTGAGAGACAGTAGGATTGGTGAGATGGAGAATTCCAAATGCACCTGTAAGAAACTATACACACATGTAAATGTGGTGGCCTCAGTCCTGATGCAGAGTGGAGAGTTTGACAGATATCCTGGACTAGGTCATGAGTGTCGGTTGCAGTCCCAATTCTGATCCTGTACAAAGTGAGAAATATATGATCCTGCTACCGTTCTGCAGCTGGAGGTTGGTCTTGTGAAGCATGTGATAATGATATGATCTGGGTTTAACTCAGTCCAATGCAGAATGCTGACTGGGCTTTCTTTACTTCTTTAGGTTAAGTAGCTCAGTGGAGCAGAGTGCTTCCTCTCAGCTCATGAGGAGACACAAACGCAGGAGGCGGAGACATCGTATGAAACAGATGGACAGGGTAAGATTGTAATCAGCAGCTGCCACATTAGAAGGAAGATCAGAATCCGGGCACCATCAACAGCCTAAAACACACATATATAATACTAATAGGGTTACAAATTTAGCCATTTATTTCCTTTTTTTCTCGTTCACTATTTCAAGTTTTTCAGCAATGTTATAAAGAAGACAAACTTGTCAAAGGTGCAGAATACTTTATAACAATTATTATATGAAGAATTTTCCTTTTGAGTTGGCTAACCGAGAGCCAGGCCCTTAGAGAGCATAATGGAGCTTGAGGCTATCAAAACGTTTAAATGTAAGAAAAGACCATTGCCAACCACAACTTGCATTTATAGCATCCTTAAAGTAGGAAAGCATCCCAAGGCATTTCATTGAAATGTTAACAGAAAAAATTGACACTAAATCACATCAGGAGTTATTCAGATAGGTAACCAAAGGCTTTGTCAAATACGTAGGTTTTAAGAAGCATCATAAAGCAAGACAAAATGGAAGTAGAGATATTTGAGGAGGAAATTTCAGAGCTTTAAGCTTAGTCAAATAAGGTGGAAAAAGAGAGAGGGAATGGATAGTGTTTCATTTTGACTTGCTGTATTGTTCCCAAAAGAAATCTGGGATGGGAAAGAGGTCAGAATTACAGGTAGCCCTTTTTGTAAGAGAGAACAACTCCACCTCTCAGCCTGTGCCCCAAGCTCACAGTTGCTCAGCCTGTGCCCCAAGCTCATCACCTCATCACCTCATCATATTGTGAAACTTCACCTACCCACCTATTGCTCAAACTTATCACTCATCATATCGCCCAACCCTGCCACCTCATCATATTCGTCCCCCCCCATCGACACCTTTTTCTCCCTGTCAGCCTTACCAATTTTTAGCCTTCAGGTAATGCAATAAAATAGATAATCAAGAAATTAGTCACGCTGCATCTGGGAGCTTCTTATTTGAAAATTTGGCTGTCTCGCTTCCTACATTTCGGCAGTTATTTCACTTTAAAAATACTTAATTGGCCATGAAGTGGCATCTTGAGGTTGTGAAATCCATTATGTAAATGTGAGGCTTAATTTCTTTGAATTTCTTAGAAATATTTGAATATTTTTAAAATATTTAAGTAGTTCTAAGAAATAAATATTTCTTAGAAAAGTGTGAAGAGACCAATCAAATCAAAATGTTGTACTTCGTTTCTTTTATACAACCCAACAAATGTTTTATTTCATACAGTCCTCATCGTTGAGCAGCATCACAGATTCCACTATGTCCCTCAATATTATCACTGTGACACTCAACATGGGTGAGTGACTCTTATTCTTTACCAATGTGTAGGTGAAGGTGAACATTATGTGTTATGGTTGTGTGAAGGCAGGTGTGTTCCAGGAATATGAATGTAATGAGCAGATTAGGAGGCAGAATGGGGGCTATTGCCAATTAGCCATAGTGAGGTTATGATGTTTGTGGGGTTCAACAGTGGGAGCATTTTTGGGTGTCAGTACGGGGACGGTTTATTGGGGATTTGTTGGAATATGCTTTGAGCACTGGGTGAAGTTGATTGTTGCGTTTATGTGTACAGTGGTAGAAACAAATGAACTTCTTTGAAATTATGTATTACAAAATGTGCGTTAATTAAATTCAAGGAAGTAAGTCTTTATTGATTGAAATTTAGAAACTTATTCTGTTAGTATACTAACCTGGGAATGGACAGGCAATTTGGTATACCCCTTCCATAGCCTTGTATATATGTAGACATAAAGTATTCTAAGAAGACTAGCAATCAAAAGCACACACCCAATGTTAGCGTTGTTTATAAATGTGCGTAAAATAGCTTTTATTTGCAACAGGGTGAAACAGTTTAATTATCTCTGAATGACCTCTGCATCTGTCATTTGAGAACTGTAACATATAGTGTAGTGGCATTTCCAGACAAATGATGACTGCTTGCTTTAATTTCCTGTTTTATTCATTGTTTACCCTGCCATGTAGTTGAAGACTGTTACCTGCTCCATTAAGTCAGGATCTTTTATTACTGTCACAAGCTTAAACCAATTGTAATTTATTTTCCTCCTCCTGTTCAGAGAAATACAATTTCTTGGGGATCAGTATCGTGGGTCAAAGTAATGATCGGGGAGATGGTGGGATATATATCGGGTCAATAATGAAGGGAGGAGCAGTGGCAGCTGATGGCAGAATTGAGCCTGGTGACATGCTTCTACAGGTCAGTGTCCGAACCTCCTCTTCATTCCAAATAAAACTTTTAACTAAGGATGAATTAACTCAAGCTGAAGTACACAAGTTGCAGCCCTTGGAGCCAGGTTAAATACTACTGCAGCCGTGGAAACCATGTCGGTAGAGTATTAGTTCCAGATGATATGCAAGTTTTATTCTGTATCCTGTAGAAATTCTGAGAGTAATCCTGTTGTTTGATGGTGGAATTCTGCGGGTCACAAAATGTGTGAAGAATTAGGTCCTGACAGAGGCCACAATTTTCGTGGACAGGATCTACCAGGGGGATAGTTATTAAACAAAAACTTCTATGTTAACAAAATAAAACTTTACCTGCCCAATGTCCAGATGCTTCCCTCCTACACTCTGGGCATGGAACCTTGTTGACCCTTCCCTTTATGCTGTTGTTTCCTTGGAACATATCTATCTCTTGGTGTCCCGCACCCTGAACATCATCCCTTCTCTCTTAGTGTCTTGGCCTTGATTTGACTCTCCACTGGTCAAGTCCTGGCCTTGACCCTTGACCTGTCATGAACTATGTTATAGCTTTTCACACTTCCCTGTAGACTCCTGCATTTGAACTTCCATCATTCTTTGTTAATTTAAATAAATGAAATTAGAGCTTTTGATGGTGAAATTTCTATGGTATGTGTATCTACAATTTTTTTTTAGCTTTGAGGTATTTCTTGATTCAGTGTTTCGGGCCACTTCAATGTCCAAGCCCTTGCTCCCTTTAAACAAGACTGTGCTTTTGCCTTGTCAATATCTAGAAAAATTGAAATGAATCCAGAGATTGAATATTATCATATTTTATTTGGCAGGTACAACATGTGCCATTGCATGGCCTTTCTCAGCTTTGAAGTTGTTAGGATAAACACTTCACCCGACTGTTTACCTTGACCGGTAAACAGGTTTAATATCAATACAGTATGGAGCTGGAGGAAGATAGCAGCTCAGGCAGCATCAGAGGAGCAGGAAACTCAACATTTCAGAGTCCTGATGAAGGGTGTAAACCAGAAACGTTGACTTTCCTGCTCCTCTGATGCTGCCTGACCTGCTGTCTTCCTCCAGCTCCACACTGTATTGACTCTGACTCCAGCATCTGCAGTTCTTGCTATCTCTGAGTGACTGAAAATGGGTTTAATAGCCTGGTAATGGAAGCAGTGCATTGCTTTGCAGTAATTACAGGTTACTATTGCCCCTCTGAATGAGGGACAATATTAGTCACATCTGCAGATTTAAACTTCAGTGTAATCTGATCTGGACCTTACCTGGCTTTTTATTGCTTACCTGAGTTTCTCAGGTTTATCTGATTTTTCTTACTGGTCGACTCAATTGAAAGGCAAGCTGAGACATGTGTTTAAAAAATTTGACTGAGACAAAGTACAAAATTTATATCTCACATTTATCACTTTATATGTCAAATACCAGAAATATCAGTGATTTTTTAACTGCTTTGCAGGAGGAATGAGCTAACCTCTGTTTGTTAGTGTCTTCTGGTTGATATTCAAGTAGAGGTGACATTCAAGCCATATTATAGGCAAAAGTACAAAATGGTGTAAAATATCCAGCATATGGTGATTTTGCCTGCTTCCTGTGGATCATGTCACCCAATAAACTTGCAATGATGATGGCTAAGTCACTCATTCTTAGTATTTCTCTTGGCACATCAGTAACATACTTAAAAATTCCTTGTCTTTTTGTCCATCACTGCATAAAATTTGAATTATATTTAACATAAGTGAGAAGCAACTTTGAGGCATTGGTTGTATCTCAAGATTCAGTTGGTTTAATTTAAAACAATTTCTGATTTTACCTAAAAGCTGTCACCCCCAGGATTGTCTCCCTTTGCTGAGTGCTAGAGTTTAAACAGCCCCTTGATTTGAACTTTTTTTTTCCTGTTCTATGGTTTAGGTCAATGATGTCAATTTCGAAAACATGAGCAATGACGATGCTGTGAGAATTCTTCGGGAAATTGTCTCGAAACCAGGGTAAGTTACATGTTTCACTAACTTCCATCATGTGGGATTGAGAAACGTTCTGTGAAGAATGGAGATGGCTCAAAGTCACCCCTAAGAAATAGCAATAAGCAATGAACTATTGCATGGAGGGTGATGACCCCGCAGTGAACTCCTCTCCCAGGGTGTGGAGGTGCCGATGTTGGACTGGGGTGGACAAAGTTAAAAGTCACGCAACACCAGGTTATAGTCCAACAGGTTTACTTGAAATCACAAGCTTTTGGAGCACTGCTCCTTCATCAAGTGAAGTCACCTAACGAAGGAGCAGTGCTCCGAAAGCTTGTGATTTCAAATTAACCTGTTGGACTATAACCTGGTGCCGTGTGATTTCTAACTTTGTCCTCTTCCAGGGAGAGAGGTCTAAAATCCTTTTTCACCTCATATTCAGGGTTTGTTCTTCTAATGCAGCACCCCCTGGAGTTACTTAGGGTAGAGCAACCATTCTACCTTGGAGCTAGAAGTCCCACCTGGAGTCTGCATGCAGAGCTATTAACCCAGGAAAATTAGATGAGTGGTACTGCAGAATCACATTACCATTTTTAGTCGAACATGTGTTATCTACCTATTCAAACGTAACAGGCACCTCAACTGAATCCTATACTTACCAGTTTCATGCAGATGCCTGAGATCAGCCTGGCCTGTGCACACAGTTCTTCACACAGTGTTCCATCTACGTTCTGAATAATAAGGGCCTTCAGTTTCCTTTTTTCTTGATTCCTGGACAAATGTTTCAAATCCTCTGTTTGTGTAATCTTTGCAGTAGCTGATAACTGTTCCACTACGTTTGCTTCTCCAGACCCATCAGTTTAACAGTAGCCAAGTGTTGGGACCCCACCCCGAGGAGCTATTTTACCATCCCCAGGAGTAAGTAACATTTTCATCATTTTAAACATAGTAGTTTATAAGGAATAAATGTTGACTTGGCTGATGTTTTTGGTTCTGTGTCTGACAGCTAGATTTCAATCCAGCTGCTCCATGACTGTGAAGATCACAGCTACAACATGTGCTGAGCTTCCAATTTTTCTTTTTATTAATAATAATATCACAGTTTAGTGTTTTAACTCTACAGAAATTCTGTGTTTTTCTTTAATTAAAAGTCCTACAGGGCATTATTTAACATTTATTTCTGTCCGTCTGGCTTTCTTTTCCTCTGTACTCCTTTTCAATAGTGTGTGTGTGTGTGTCTCTTTCTCTCCCTCTGTCTCTGCCCTCCTCTCCCTTAATTATGCCTTTCCATTTGCCTTTCCCTCCATTTCTCCCTCTCAGTCTCTAACTTTGTGCCTGTGCTTTGTGGAGAAAGTTAAGAAAAACAGTGAATTGCCTACAACACCAGCCACAACTTGCCTTTCATTCCAGCATTCCAAGGAACTTAACAGGCATGTTATAAAACAACATTTAGACTGGTTTACCCAGAGCCTGTTATTTCAATCTGGGCTGTGTTGTTGCAGTATGTAAACCATTGAAGAAGTAGTGCAAGCTCTATTTAAGTAAATTGTCCATCTCTGATGAACTTCTTTAACTGCTGCTCTCTGGAGGTGATGCTGCAGTTGTAGTTTTACCTGCAGCATAACGCTGGGGTCTGATTTTTCTCTCAGCTGCTGATGAACTCGTTGTAAATGTACAATTTTGTTGCTCTTCTCATTCTCTTCTGTTTGAACTGAGCTCACCTCTTCATCTAATCTTCCTTCTGTCACTTTGTGTTGTAGCAGAACCAGTGAGACCCATCGACCCAGCGGCCTGGATATCTCATACCACTGCTATGACGGGAACTTTTCCCCGCTATGGTATGAGCCCCACCACCAGTGCCATCACTTCCACCAGCTCTTCACTAACCAGCTCTGTCCCAGATTCAGAAAGTAAGTAACATTTCTGTTTCAGGATCCCCTGTGCTTGAGTGTGTTGGAGATGGACTGCTTGAAGGGTTCAAGTTTCGCTTGAAGGGTTCAAGTTTACATTGGTGTGAGGTCATGAGGCCCTCTAGTCTTGTCTCTCTGAATGTAATATATTAGCCTTATTTTTAACTTGAGGAATGTCCTCTGGATATGGGGGTTATTCCCTCAGGATGCTCACCATGGGCCAATTTTAATCCAAGGTCTGCTGTCAACTGCCTGATGCTGACAGGATTGAAGTAGCATTCCCTCCATGAAATCCCTATCCTAATGGTCTTGATGGGAAGTGGAAGCTCATGATAGAAACTCAGTGGTATTGGAGGGCCTGAGGCTTTTGATGGTGTCCGTCCAGAGGATCTTCTGGCCCAGAAGAAATCCTCTCAAAACCTTAGATAATAAACTTTACCTTGACCTCTGCCTCCAACTGGTTTGGCTTCATGGGACCTACCCTGAATCTCATGCTGAAGTGGGACAGTGGCATTAATGATATCATTAGCTCATAACATTTCCATGTATAGTATCTCTTCCAAAGTCAGTTAAAGTAAGAACCAGTGTGAACTGGTCGGTGGTGTTTTATACAAATAGCTTTGATTTAATTGAAGGGTGAAAAAAGCTTTAAGGTTAAACTGTTGTCTCCCTGTTTGGTGGCAGGTACTAGCTTTAACTTTCCAATAAGCCCTTTACCACTCTAACTGGTCTGATGGGGTATGCAGTTTTGGGATAGATTCTCTAATAGTTTGATGAATCTGTGAGGGTCGGATCCTTTATTTTTTGTGTTCATTTGTTCAGAGTATGAGGATACTCCACTCACAGTTAAGAGTGACATGCCTGTTATTGTCAAGGCCATGCAGTTGTCTGACTCGGGATTAGAGATCCGTAACCGACTGTGGCTAAAGATCACCATTTCAAATGCTGTCATCGGTGAGTATCTGTATCTCTGAGACTGTTCTCATTTTAGACTGTCCTTGCGTCGATATTGTAGGGAACGACCTAAATCAGTGAGACCCCCTTTTCCCTAAAAGGCAGGCAATATTGGCATTCCAGAGCTTATACTTAACATTTGCTACTTTTGGATTAGGTATCATGTGGCTTTCCCTCACCTAAGTTCCAGAATCTCTGTGTAGTCTTGTATCCTATAATGCACACACATGACTGGGAAATTGCTAGCTGGTGTTTTTTTTTTAATTTTGTACATGATTTCCTTGTCTGGAAGGCACAGAGTTAATTGACTCTGATTGCAATCTAAGTTCTGTTTCATGTTTGCTATTATCCCCAAATATCTTGATTTGACTGTCATTTTTGGGAACGGCTTCACTTGTTTTGGCCAAATTGAATTGAACTAAATTAAATTAGCTTTATTGACACACGTACTCAAATGAGTATAGTGAAAAGTTTACAGTTGCTGCATTACAGCACCATCTTAGGTACAAAGGTGCCTGGGTACAGATCCCTAAGATCAAATTCTTAGGAAACAAAAAAAAATTAGAAAAGTAAAGAAATAAATAGTCCAGCATTATGGCCATGGGAATAAATTAGAAAAGTAAAGAAGTACAATGTTATGAGTATCAGTCCTTCCAACCCAGGCCGTGCTGGCACCCAGCCGCAAGGGAGACCTCCACCCCCTGGCTGCCACCTGCACTGGACCCACCAACGTAGCCATCGTCCCACTTTGGGTGCCATCTCTTCACCATCACTTCACTGATTCCACTGAACCCATACTCACCCCGCAGCTACGAGTCCCTGGCTGTGCTGCCAGGCCAGGCCAGGCCACGAGTCCTGCGTCAGCTGCAGATGTCACTTTGCCAGCGCCATCATCTTGAAGAGTCTGCTGCCACTGGCACCGCCATCCCCGATCACTGGAGGAACTTTTCTGCTGCTGTGGCTGGCCCCGAACGCCAAGAGAACAACCTCACTGCTGCTGCCACCAGCCCCGATGCCGGGAGAATGATTCTGCTCTCGCAATCAAACGTTCCACAGTTGCAAGAATTTGTCCATCTGATTAGAATATTACATCCTCTATCACTCTTACAGGATTAGGATCCTTCCATACCCTGAAATACAACAAACGACCCAGTTCCAGAAAACATCTCATCCTCTGCCATGCTTCTCATTTATTCCAGCCCAGTACTTATAAGACTATGCTAGTGTAGGAATTATGTTACCAGAATAATACAGAGATCAAGAATACACAAGTTAAAATTCTATCATGTAAACTTGACAATTGGGTAAAAGTGAAGCTGTTGGATTTCCATAACCTTAAAAATTAATCTCTTTGCAATAAATTGACTTTTGTATCCTCAGAACATGCCAGAGTAATTTGCAATCAATTAATTATTTTAGAGGCGCAATCACTATTGGTTTAAGTATATGTAGTGCTGGGCTGGTCTTGCTTGATCTTTGAGCCTCATCCTTGTCACTTTATCATTTAACCTGACCACTGGTGATCCTGCCCAATCTTATCACCCACCAGTGAGTCACATATACCAAGAACCACAGTCAGCAACAGGAGGACAGTCATCTGCCCACAAACTTAGATTGTTATTGAGCTTTTAGAAAGAAAATGAAGTGGATAGAGTTTGTGATCAAGAGAATTGTATATGAATAAAGAGATTATTCATGGTCAGTGTGGAATGTGTATGGTTTAAGAGGAGTATACATGGTCTAAGGGAAGTCTGGTGTCATGGAGCCATACGTGATTGTGCACCTTTGTATCAAATCAAATGACCTGAGGCAAGTGTATTTTTTTGTGTGGTCAAAGAGGATGCTCCCTGAGATAGCAGGAACTGCAGATGCTGGAGAATCTGAGATAACAAGGTGCAGAGCTGGATGAACACAGCAGGCCAAGCAGCATCAGAGGAGCAGGAAGGCTGACGTT
>NC_063362.1:17469203-17492147 GCF_021869965.1 Rhincodon typus | reverse complement strand
AGATTTCTGAAGAAGGGTCTAGGCCCGAAACGTCAGCCTTCCTGCTCCTCTGATGCTGCTTGGCCTGCTGTGTTCAGGATGCTCCCTGATCTGTGGATGAGATGAATTTGATAGCAGGACACAGCTTTTCAGTACTAGACTTTTTTTTTTGTTTCTGCTTAAGTGGGGATGCCTATAGCTCAATAATTTGATATTCTGATTGATTTCATGAGTTTTGAATTTGGTGTTAGAACCCTCAATGATTTTTGATTATTTTTATTCTTTTATCAATTTTGATTTATGAGCTAGAAATGACTGGTGGACTTTGGACAGCTTGTGGTAAAAGGAGAACAGACCAAATAAGCTCGTAATTAAGGCCATGGGAGGAATCAATCAGTCTATCAAGACGGAACCAGAATAAAAGTTATTTTTTGAACTATGTTTTCTGAGAGATGGTTCTGGGCTGCTACTGAGACAGCATGAAGATTTGAAGGCTCCCTGTCTAATCTGCTATATCAGCTTCTGGAAGCCCAAACAGTAGAAAGCTGAGTTAGCAATTTTGTTGCCTTTGCCTGGGTGAACTGAAAAGGTGACCCTGATCAACGTTTCAGAAAAAGCAGCCAAAGAGTCCATGTTTATGCCTATGAAACAATGCATCATGAAAGTCCTTTAAGTAATTTGGTAATTTTGTTATTTTTTTTATCCCTTAACTGTGTTGGCTTGTCTGTGTTTTCTGTGTGAATGGGGCTGAAAACAAATGTTTCGGGTTTAAAGCACAGACTTTCATCAGTTTGTTCTGTTTAATTTTCTCTCTGCCAGAGTTATTGTGTATGATACAAAACCTGTGTCTGGAAATTAATTATTCACAAAGTCTGGGATTGGTTATTCAAAAGTCTGGTTAGGAACCATTGGAGTGACTATTGTGGAGTCTTCGATGATTTAATTTTTCTTTGTTGTGAATCCAGAGGTGGAAAGGCTGATTTGGGTTTGGCTGTCTGTCTGTCTCTGTGTTGAAATTGTGGGAGCTGCTGATAAAATGCATTCCGAGTTAAATCCCTAAGTCATAGCCAGGTTTGTACAACATTGGGAACTAGCAGATCCTGAGAAGCCCTGACCGAGGTCAGAGAAGGCATTCTGAGAGATCCTGCCCACGATAAAGGCATGTGGGGAGATTCTGCAAGCTCTGTCTTAAGTGGGGCTGCAGGATTTGCAGTTGTTTAGTTGGTTCGCCTCTTCATACAGTTGCTTTTGATTTTCTGCAGGAGCGGATGTGGTCGATTGGCTTTACTCACATGTGCAAGGCTTTAAAGATCGTCGTGAAGCAAGGAAGTACGCCAGCAGCATGCTGAAACATGGCTATCTAAGGCACACAGTGAACAAGATTACCTTCTCCGAGCAGTGTTATTACATCTTTGGTGACCTGTCTACCAGTAAGTTCACTCTGTCTCTCTAACATTTGACAAACCTGGTCTTGGAGAACATTCCGGGGAGAATTAATATCCACTTGGAAAAGCATGATTTAATTAGGGATAGTCAGCATGGCTTTGTCAGGGTGAAGTCATGCCTAACAAATTTATTAGAATTTTTCAAAAATGAGATCAAGTGTGTGGATGAGGGAAGTTCAGATAATGTAGTTTATATGGATTTTAGCAAAGTTTTTGACAGGGTACCAGATGGTAAACTTTGAGAAGTTTAAAGGACATGGAATTCAGGGAAACTTGGCGAGATACATCTGAAACTGGCTTAGCAAAAGGACATAAAGAATAGTGGTAGAAGGCTGTTTGAGTGGACTGGAGGCTGGTGTCTGGCAGTGTACCACAAGGATCAGTACTGGGCCCCTTATTGTTTGTAAATAATCTAGATGAAAATGTGAGGGGAATGTTAAGCAAGTTTGCATGAGACACCGAGATTGGTAGGGTGGTTAATAGTGAAGAAGTTGGTTGTAGATTATATAGATACAGATGGGTTGGTCACCTGGGCAGAATAGTGACAGATAATATTTAACCCTGATAAGTGTGAGGTGATGCACTATGGAAGAAGGATGATTCGTTAAATATGGAGGCTTATGGAGTGGAGTAGAAGGTGAGGCCAAAGTGGGGAAGAGATAGAAGCCCAGTTGCATGAACTGAATCAGATATGGTCAAAACTCCCATCAATCATGGTGGGTGAGACAAAGGAAGACATTTCAGATGCACTGACGGAGAAGATGATATCATCAGATAGATACAATAGAGACAGAGAAACTGGAAGAAAGGAATGAAGTCTTTCCTGGAAACAAGGTGAAAGCAAGCATGGTGGATTTGTGATGAATATTACTTGGTAAAAATTTAACAACGTATAAGCAAATACAGGGACAGCAATAAAGGGAGGGAAAGAAATCTAAAAGAAAGACTTGTGAAGGAGTGGAAGGCGGGATGGATTAAATAGTAAATGTCATGATTGTGCAAAGCAAAATAGTGTAGTAATGGGATAAGTAAAGAAAGAAAGGTTGGTCTGTAAGTTTTCTGGCATCACTGGCTAAACCAGCATTTGTTGCCTACTCCTAATTGTTCTTGAGAAGGTTGTGTTGAGCCACCACTTTGAACTGCTGCAGTCCACATGATGTAGGTTCACTGCAGTGTTGTTGGGAAGGGAATTCCAGAATTTTGACCCAGTGAAAATGAAGGAAAGGTGATACATTTCCGAGTCAGAATAGTCCAGAGGAAAACTTTCTGATAATGGTGGACCCATGAACCTGCTTCACTGGTCTTTCTTGGTGATAGAAGTTGTGGGTTTGAACAGTGTTCTTGAAGGAGCCTTGGTGAGTTCTTGCATTGCATCTTGCATTTGATCCATACAATACATTAGTCAGGGAGGGAGTGAATGTTAAAGGTGACGGATGGGGTGCCAATCAAATGGATTGCTTTGTCCTGAGTGGTGTTGAACTACTTGATTATTGTTGCAGTTGCACCCATTCAAGCAGTGGAAAACATTTCATGCCATTCCTGACTGTGCTTGTAGTCAACCGTCAGGTTTTGGGGAATTGAGAGGTGGGTTATTCACCACAGAATTCCCAGCCTGTGACCTACTCTTGTATACGTGGCTGGTCCAGTTCAGTTTCTGGTCGGTAGTGACCCACCCAGGATGTTGCTGGTGGGGGATTCAGAGAGAATCACGCTGTTGAGTGTCAAGAGCAACAACACAAGCTGGCTGAGACAGTGACAGAAGTTGTTAAGAAATGAAATTATTGAACTCAGTGTTGAGGCTGGAAGGTGCCTAATTGAAGGAATTGTATTTAATTTTTGGTGAACTCTTTCCTTTGCTGGTAGATTTGGCTGGCCTGAGCTTAAATGAAGGCTCCAGTGGAACATCAGAGCAAGACATCCTTGCACCTCTTCCACATCCAAATTGTCCCTGGCCACTGACTCAGGGCTTCCCTTATCAGTATCCACTGCCTCATCCGTATTACTCGTCCACTTGCCAAGATCCTGCTTTGACCTATGGAAATGGCAGCACCGGGAGTCAGCAGAGTGAAGGTATGATTCATTTATAAGGGTCTCACCCTGGTTTGTCTGAGGTGTAATGTGTAGCAGCCAACGCAACTCCCTTCCAGAACCACCAAGATAGTGCTGTTGGGAATTGGGGAAGATGATGGTTAAGTGTGTGGAAAGCAGAATCAAGAGTGGGTGGAATCTGAGGAGGATGTCTTGAGGAAGAGAGTGCAGAGAAAGGGATGGAAGGATGGGTTGTGGGTAGGTTGAGAGGGTGCAGAAAGGAAGGGAATGTTTGGGGAGAGGTTGGGTGCAGAAAGAGAAGTAAGTGATGGGGACGTGAAGGGGAGTGATCAGATGGAGTGCAGGAGCCATACAATTTACTGGAAATGATTTTGTAGCTGAGTGAGATTGTACGATTAATGTAGCTTCTTCAAGAAGATTTAAGAAAATAATTGTCTCCAGAATTCATAAAAGAAAACCTGTCATTCAGCAAGTTTGAGTTTTTGTCCTGAGCACTGGAGTCACCAGTTGACTCTGTCAAAATTTGCAAATAGTTTACTATATAAAGACCAAATTGTTTGTTATATGAAGATCATAATCCCAGCAACTCACTGCGGCAAGAAAGGCAGGTAACTGAAGCCTGACTCATTTGAACATGCTCAGGAAGTAGCAGTGACCCAGCACCCTGGCAGAGTCATCAGAAGAATTTGCATTTCTTTCAAAATAAATGAAATAGATTTACCGATTAACTTTCATCCAATGTTACAGCTACGTTCAGCTGCTTCTCAGAAACCCAGTCATTACTGAACAAAGTAAACAAGCAACTCTAATTGCTCCACTGACTGCAAGATTTATTAGACTTTTCTGTGTCCATGTTACTCCCTCTGCAGCAGTGGGAAAAGAGTGACTATGACATTGTTTAACCATTTTATTACAGGTCTGTTCAACAGTCCAGGCACAGTAAAATGAGCCGGACACCTCTTCACTTGATGTTTTATTATGGTGAAGTTCATAGAGTGAAGTGACTGGTGTCTTGTGTTACCTGCTATGTGTACAGGAAGCAAGAGCAGTGGATCGAATCGGAGCATGGGTGAGAGGAAGGGCTCAGCGGGGAAGGAAAAGGAGCAGAAAGCAGACTCCAAGTCGGTGGGTAATGGAAGTGAGCCAGACCGTACCACTGGGAACAGCGTGCAGTGCGAACGACCAGCAAGCCAGCTCAGTCACCATAGCTACTGCTCTCATGGACCTCCAGGGATTCCTCCTGTTTACCAGCTGCCCACGGTCATGGTAACAAGCGGACCTCCTGGAGCTCCTCCTGTCCGGGATCTAGCAGCAGTCCCTCCCGAGCTGACCGGCAGCCGGCAATCCTTCCAAAAGGCCATGGGTAACCCCTGCGAATTCTTTATTGACATTATGTGACATCACCAGCCTTCTGCACTAAACAACACTAAAGTCTTTGCACAAAACAATGCTTGTGTCTCACTCCTGGTGTCACAGGAACCTCAGGCTTCTGAGTCTAACCATAGTTCTCTTTGTTATCTGTCCTCCATTAATAACAACTTTAAGTGTATTGGTTTTGGTAAATATTGGTGCCAAGGACAGCTTTGTGTAAGTGTATTCCACATTTCAGCGTAATCAGCACCTGATTTTAAAGGGATGTTGAAGACGTTTTGACATAGCTGGATGATTATCCCAGATAAGAATTTCATGTGGTCCTCTCAACATCACTCATCTGCTGTTGTGATGGGTGCATCTTGGTTTTGTCATTGTGGATCATCTAACCCTTTTAGCAAGCACTGTTTTGTTTTACAGAGATGACTGAGCACAAAGGGATGTGATTCCATTCCCAGCTCAGTGACGCACAAGTTGGTAGCCTTTCAAGAATTGTTTTCCCTTGAAGCATTAAGAAAGTTTCAACTGCATCTCCAAACATTCAAACAGCTGTTTCGCTCTGTAGCTTAATCCCCTGAACAACAGGAAGTTGGACACGCTACCTGTGTATACCATGTTTTTGATATGTCTAGTTTGGGCACTTCTGTTCTGGTTGTTGCTGAACAATGTAACTGGATCAATCAAGGTTCCATCGTCAGTCATTTCTGAAAGTTTCACAGTTTGATTGGAACAGCTACTTATACATAATGCTTTCCTTTGGTTCAGTCAGTGTTGAGACCTTTTGCATCTAGCCTGCATTCATAAGGACATGAATTGGATTATGTTTTATTTCCCAGTTTTCACATCTGTAATGGAGATGCTAACTCTCAAGGGAACGCAGGTTTTATGGGCCCCATCTGATCGATAACCATGTGCAAGTGGCCATCATTCACATGCAATAGAGTGTCAGTAGATCATTCAAATGAGATTGCCCTGCTGTCTGCTCTGTGGGACTCCTCGTTCTATGCTGGGTGTCATCTGTCCACTCCTGTTTCTCTCCACCTTCTCTTTTTCTTTACTCTGAGCAGTTCAGAGGCTGGGAATTCTGCAATGAGTAACTGGTGTCCTCACTCCCCAGAGCCCTATTCACCATCTACAAGGCTCAAGTCAGGAATGTGATGGAATGCTTTCGATTTACCTTGATGGGTGTAGCTCTAGTAAAACACTTTAGAAGCTCAAAAACATCCAGGACGATGCAGCCTGTTTGGCGTCCCATCCAATACTTTGAATATTCACGTCCACAAGTGCACAGTAGTAGCGGTGTGCACCATCTACAAGGTACACTGCAGCACCTCACCAAAGGCCCTTCAACGTGGCCTTCCAAACACCCAACTTCTGAGAAGAACAAGGGCAACAGATGCATGGGAACACCAAACTTGCAAGTACCCCTCCAAACCACACACCATGCTTACTTGGAACAACATCACAGTTCCTTAACCATTGCTCAGTCAAAATCCTAGAACTGCGAACAGCACTGTAGGTGTACCTACACCACATGACTGCAGTGCTTCAAGGGTAGTTAAAGTTTATTTTTTAATTCATTCACAGGATGAAGCTATCACTGGCTAGGCTCGCATTTATTGGTCATCCCTAATTGCCCAGGGCAATTAAGAATCAGCCACATTGCTGTGGATCTGGAGTCATATGTAGGCCAAACCAGGTAAAGATGGCAGTTTCCTTCCCTCAAGGTCATTCATGAACCAGATAGGCTTTTCCTCAACAATCGACAATGGATTCATGGTCATTGTTAGACTCTTAATTCCAATTTTTTTTTAAAAAAAATTATTGAATCCAAATTCCACCATCTGCCATGGTAGGGTTCGAACCTAGGTCCCCAGGACATTACCTAGGTCTCTGAATTAACAGTCTATTGATAATATCAGTAGGTCATCACCTCCCCATCCATGGATGAGCAAGAAATGCCATCGATGCCCGCATCCCCTGAAGAATTAAAATTTCAGATTGTGTTTCTGTCGTTTTTGTGAGTCTGTAATTGCAATTAAAATCCATCCCCAGCAAAGTTGACGAGAAAGGCTTCAAAATCTTTCTGCATGGGGCCAGGAGAATTGAAGATGATTTGTGTTGCCCAAGGACCACCCCAATTTTCTGCTACCCCTGTAACCCCTCTCAAATAACTAGCCACACAACAAGCCTGATACTACCTGCCCCACTCTCAGTCTTACCTTAGGTAAAATGTCAGACTTATTCCAGACATGTTATTGCCCTCTGATCCAGACGGGAATATAATGGAATATTCTCCACTGTGCAACATATGCAAGTTTGCCCGAAAGCTGGAACTAAATGTGAACAATAAACTAAAAGAATAGACGTCCAACAGACTGCTGGATGTCTAATGTGAAGTGACAATTTCCTTCCATTTAGAGATTGAAGAAATGGTAGCTTGTGGAGAATCAGATTTGATTCCACCAGAACTAATTGCAATCCTTAGAGCACAGGAATGAGCAGGGCACTGGATTAAGCTAACTAAGCATTGTGTGTGCCTCCATTCTTTAACATACATGAGGAGTATTCCTCAGAACAGAGAGTGAGGACACTGTTATATTTGTGCTGGTACCAAAAATTCCAGGATTCTGCAAGATGCTTTGGAGAGAAGTTAAGCAGCTCACTCAAAAAGGATTTTCAATTGTAGCTTTTCATCAAATATTACTATATCTGGGGCCATCTTGTGGACACTTTGAGGAATAACAGGTGCTGCACAAAGTCAGCTGTGCGCAAAACACACTCTTTGAATGTTGGCACAAGTTGGTCCAGCATTTGGACTGCACTCAGCTGGATTGAAATAATAAAACTAATTGAAATTTACAAGAAAGTTTAAGAATGCTAATCAGAATTATGAGAAAATGTAAAAAGAAATGTACAGTAGGAAATTAAATTTTATTAAATTAATTATTAAAGCTATTCTATAGATTAAACTCGTTGAAAGAAGTTCAGTCCAGACTGCAGATCAATTGGCAGCTGGAGGCTGTCATTGTGTGTAACAGTGTTGTAGATATTGCGTTCTGATTCTGTGTCTCTATAGTTAATATATCGCTGCCTCCATGTAAAAGCTATTTTAAAAACTAAAAAAATTTACATTTCTTCCTGTCTTATTTTATTTATACTTTCCTTTTTACACTTGCCCTGTCTTTGTCAATTTAATTTTGTTTACACTGGCAAGAGCATTTGATTGAAACCCTGAAGATCCAATTTTTTTGAGGCTAGGACCAACCTCATTAACTCAGTGGGTATGGTCCGTGCCATCAACTATCTATCTCACACAGCCATGATGCCACAGATTGTATGAGCTTATATAAATATATAAAAATGAAACGAGGAGTCAAATGAATGTTGGTCTTTTAGAGCAGAGACTTGAGAAATTATAATGAGAAAATGACAGACTTGAAACAAATAGATTTTGTCTCTGTTCATAGTAGAAGACCACAAATTACTTATTAGAAATGGGGAGTACCCAAAGGGCTGATAAGAGTGAGGAACTTAAGGCCTTTAATATCAGCAGAGAAAAAGTATTGGAGAAACCTAAAGGACAAATGGCTGACAAATCCCAAGGATCCAATGGTCTGTATCCTCAAGTTCTCAAAGTGGTAGCTGCAGAGATAGTGGTTGCAACAGATCATTATTTTTCAAACTGTCCTGGGCCTAGAATGGTCTCATTGGTTTGGAAATTAGCAAATGTAACATCTCCATTCAAGAAAGGAGGGAGAGAAAGCAAGGAATTCCAGCCAGTTAGCCAGTGGCTGGAAATAAACTCAAATACGTTACTTAAGAAAAACTTAATGCACGCAGAAAATCATTCTATGATCAGAATCAGCACGGTTTCCTGAATGGGAAATCGTGTTTGAAAATGTATTAGTTTTTTTTGTGAGGATGTAACCTGGATGGTCGATAAAGGAGAGCCATAGATGTAGCATTTTCCAAAAGACGTGCACTAAAGTGCCACAAAATAAAAGGTTAGTAGTCAAGTAAGGACTCATGGTATTCAGATTATTCTGATAACGTGAATGATCATTGGTTAATGAATAAAATGTAGGGATACAGTCTCAGAACAAGGGGTTGATCATTTAGGAGTATGATGAGAAATTTCTGCACTCATAGGGTTGTGAATCTTTGGAATTGTCGACTGAGGGTTGTGGATACACCATTGATTAGTAAATTTAAATCTAAGATAGCCAGAATTTGGTCTTTTTAGGAATTCAGGGGATATGAGGAGTAGGCAGGAAAGTTAAATATAGAATCATACAATCCCTACAGTGTGGAAGCAGGCCATTCAGCCTCCAAACAGCATCCCACCCAGACCCACTCCCTTACTTATCCGTATAACCCTGCATTTCCCGTGGCTAATCCACCCAGCCTATGCATCCCCGGACACTACGGGCAATTTAGCATGGCCAGTCCACCAAACCTGCACATCTTTGGACTGTGGGAGGAAACCCAGGCAGACATGGGGAGAATGTGCAAACTCCACACAGACAGTTGCCCAAGGGTGAAACTGAACCCAGGTCCCTGGTGCTGTGAGGCAGCAGTGCTAGCCACTGAGGCAGAAAGTCACCCATGATCATTGTAAATGGTGGTGGAACTGGTTCCAGGGTTTATTCCTGCTGGTTCCATTGCTTTTATTTCAAGTTACTTATCTCAGATTCCTGACATAAGATTTATCCACAAATCAGCTTTAACAGTTAAGACCATAAAACATAGGAGCAGAAAATAGGCCATTCGGCCCATCGAGTCTGCTCTGCCATTCAATCATAGCTGATAAGTTCCTCAACCCCATTCTCCTGCTTTCTCCCCGTAACCCTTGATCGCATTGATAATCAAGAACCTATCTATCTCAGTCTTAAATGTACTCAATAACCTGGCCTCCACAGCCTTCTGTGGCAGTGAATTCCACAGAATTCCACTCTCTGGCTGAAGGTTTCTCCTTATCTCCGTTCTAAAAGGTCTCCCCTTTACTGTAAGGCTGTGCCCTCGGGTCCTAATCTTTCCTACCAATGGAAACATCTTCCCAACATCCATTCTGTCCAGGTCATTCAGTATTCTGTAAGTTTCAATTAGATCCCCCCTCATCCTTCTAAACTCCAATGAGTATAGTCCCAGAGTCCTCAAACGTTCCTCATATGTTAAGCTTCTCATTCCTGGGACCATTCTCGTGAACCTCCTCTGAACCCGCTCCAGGGCCAGTACATCCTTCCTGAGATATAGAACTTAGAACAGTACAGCACAGTACAGGCCCTTCAGCCCACAATGTTGTGCTGACCTATTATCCTACTAAGATCAATATGGGGCCCAAAATTGCACACAATACTCCAAATGTGGCCTGATCAGGGCCTTATTAAGCCTCAGTAGTACATCCCTCCTTTTATATTCAAGTCCTCTCAAAATAAATGCCAAGAACAGCCCTTACAAAACCTCCAACTCAAATTCACCAGGTAAGAAACAAAATTGCAATAAGATGTTTAGATTTTCAGGATTGAATGGCTGGGGATGTCAGTCATCAGGAAAATGATGTAATTTTTTGTTAAGAAAGTATTAATAATACACTTAGAAAATATAAGTATGATGAAGCAAAGTTACCATGGTTTTAATGGAAAATATCACACACAAAATTTGTTAGCATATTTTAACAATGTAATTAATAGGGTAGATAAAGAGGAACAAGTAAATGCAATACACTTGGATTTCCAAAATACATTTGGTAAAGTGCGCAAGAAAAGGGAGTAACATATTTGAATGAATGGAGGATTAGTTAAAAGACAGGAAAGAAAGTAGGGATAAATTACCAAGGTGGCAGGCTGTAACTAGTGGAGTGCTACAAGGATGTGAGCTGGGACCTAAGCTATTTGAAATCTATATTAATGACTTAGACAAAGAGAACAAGAATAATGCATCTAAATTTGTTGATGAATTAAAGTTAGGTAAGAATGTTAGCCATGAGAAGGATACAAAGAAACTTCAAGGAGATCTAGACAGATTAAAGAATGGGTCATGGTGGCAGATGGAGTAATGTGAGGCAGTGAATGTCATAAGTCTAGAAAAGCAGATTTTTTTCAAATGCCTGAAGCTTCCAAATGTTGATTTTCACAGACTTTGGTGTACTTGTATAAGCAGGACAGGGTGTTAGCAGAACAACAACAGTGTATTGAATATTCTCTGAAGTTTAGATGAATGAGCAGTGAGCTTATTGAAACAAAAGATGCTGAAGGGGCTTTCCATGGTAGGTACTGAGAAGTAATTTCATGCTGAGATGACCTGAAATTTCTTCAGTCAAGGTTGTGAATCTTTGGAAATGCTTACGCCAGAGATTAAGGATATTGCATTATTGAATGTGTTAAGGGTGTTAGGTTTCTCAAGAAGTCAAAAAGTATGTGAAATGGGTGGGAAAGTGGGGTTGAGGCAGGAGATAAGCCATGATTGTGCTGAATGGCAGAACTAGCTCAAGCGGCTGTATAGTCTACTCCTATTTCTTTGGTCATGCAAAAGGATAATGGGACATGGAGGAGTTGCTTTGCATTGACATGCATGCTACATGGTATAGCTGCAAAGTAAAGTTCTGTTACACAGCCCTTTCAAACATTTCCAAGTTAGATGTAGCATGTGTGAAGTAGACAGTAAAGCCCCCAAACACTCTTGTATCAAAATCTCCCAGACCAAGTGCATCATTGGTTAAATATCAAGTAAAGCTTTGGCTACACTTTCGCATCACATCTGTTGGAGGAAGTGTGCAGGTCAAACTCGGACACTTCTGTAGCTTTGGCTGTTTGGTTTGAATATTATTTGCATTGTAAACTAATGTCACTGTATTGTCATCCTGTTTGTTAATATAACCTTCACGCTTACTGATATGCGCATAACCTAGAATGTAATTGCATTCTGTAAGCTTTCTGGACTTGGATATGTCATGCACCATATATAATTGGAAATAAATTGCTCACAAGTCTAATAGGATATTCCAGTAGTCCAGTTAACATTCGTGAGAGTAAACTTTGCTCTTGTGCTAATGCAACGAGTCTTCTGCCATAACTAGTAAAGTTTATATTAAGCTGGGATTTCATTAACTTGTTCTTTAAGTTGGAAGTTGGGGAGAAAATAAACAACATATCATGATAGAATAGCTAGAATCCAAATCCTTCTGGACTTCAATGCATGCCTGTTGACACCAGTCTCAGGTTGGAGATTAATTACTCAGCTGCTGATTTTTATGTTAGTGAAGACAGAACATTCTTTAGTCTATGATAACAATACCAGTCTATTACACAGTGACCTGACAAACGTGCAATTGATGTGAGGACCTGACTAACTGCTTGGGTACACTGTCTAACAGACCACACTCTCTGATCTCCATTTTTCCTAAATTTATTTGTAATACACAGAGATTGACAAATATTATCTTGATTTACCCATTGAATGTTAAATGGTGATTTACAGTGAGCTCCCGTGGGTCAGAAATAAAGTCAGCTTTGAATCCAAGTCCCATAGGTAAGGGTCCATGTTATAGTTCACCTTCCATCCCCTAAGGAAGTGCATGCTTTTCTCCAGTTCTGAAGTATCTAAGATTTGCTAAGACTTTGAGACTAATTTGCAATGTGCCTTCAAAAATGTTATTTAATAGGCTGGGTAAGATTTGTGAGAAAGCTTAGAATGACACTGAGTTCAACTCATTGAAGTTTTCAGGTGGGTTATTGGACTAAAAATGGTGTAGATGGGTATGGGGGCTAAAGTGGGTGAGGATGAACCTAGGTTTAGTGGGAATGAACTAGTCGAAGCTGGCTGATAGAATGCTGGGCACAGCAACATTAAAGTGGGTAGGTTTATGCATGAGACATTAGCAGGATTGGGGCTGGGCTTGCGACTGGGTTGTCAGGGTTGACATTAGCAGGTTTCAGGATTTGATGTTGACAGAGATTTGGGCTGGGGACAAGTTGGCACAATTGAGATTGATGAGGTTTTGATTTCTTAACCAGACTGAGACAGTGTTCTTAAAATTGGATTGCAGAATCAGCAGGTTGATGCTGCTGGCATCATAGCACATATGCAGGTGTAGGGTTTTGACGGTAGGTTTAGCTGTTCAACTCTGGTTTAAAGAGGGCCACGTGGCACAGATTGATTATTGAAGCTTCAGTGACATTCACAATCTTTACTTTGATTAAAATTAAGTGTGTGGTGCCCTTAGTAAACCTAGGTTTGGAAGGGGAACATTAGCCACATTTCCCACCCCTGATCCCTGACCATTGATCATTCATTGGCTGTTGGGTAGGAAGGGAAAACAGCCTTGTAATTCCCAAGGCTTGTATGCAGAATAGGCACTTGTATGAATGATCTGAGATGGCTTTTGTCCTGGAGGGATACAACCTAAAGGGAACAGTAATAAATGAATGGAACTAATGATTGGTGTCATTATTATCTCCAACAATGAGCTGGGACAGTGTGGCACTGGGATTCAGTGGTGGGTGGAGGATTGTCATTAGGGCTTTGACAGTAGGTTTTGTTGTTGAACTCAGGTTTAAGGAGGATAATGTAGCATTTGGGCAGGAAGTAGGCAGTGATGATTCCATATATGCTCACGAGACCTGCAAACAACTGTATAGAGGAGACAAACTTGCCTTTAGCTGTGGCGTAGGCTGGGATGAAGAAAACCCAGGCCATGAGGTAATTGAGCATAGCGAAGGTGATGTGCCGGGCCAGGTTGTAGGTTTTGGCTGAGCTTTGAACCATGAATGTGCATAGGAAGCATGCAACAGCAAGCAAACCATTGTAGCCCAGTAGTAGCCCAAAGCCAGTCATAAAGCCCTCATCACACTCCATGACTATTACTCTGACCGAGATGTTGTAGTTTGCAAAGACAGAGGGAGGGGATGTGGACTGCCAAACTGAACAAAGAATGATCTGAATGAAGACGAGTGAACAGACCCCAAGATACCTCAGAACCCCGGGCCACCATTGTGCCCTAAAGCCGGTCCCTCTGAACAGGCCACTTACGTGGAAGGACTTCACTAGCATGGCTGATAGACAGCCTGTCAGACCAAATGAGAAAATGGGCTGCCTGATAGTACAGAGCAACCAATTTGGCTTCTCCATGAAGCAGTAAAGGCTGCAGCATGAGATGGCCATGGACACCAGCATCACCAGGCAGGTTTTACCCCCAGCCAGCTGAACCATGGGACTATTCAGATTGATGATGAAAATGCCGATTATTGCTGCTATAATGAGAAGACCCGCAGTAGTCAGTGAGACCAACAGGATAGCCAGTGTGTCTGTCCACCGTAGGAACTCAATTGTTTTGTTCTGACATTCAATACTCTTCAACAATGACCATTCATTCTTCAGGCATGGAGTGCACTGGTTGTCTGTGGGGAGGAGGGAAACACTGTTACTATACTAGTGGGATTTGCCCATCA
Source organism: Rhincodon typus (assembly GCF_021869965.1). Taxonomy (NCBI): domain Eukaryota; kingdom Metazoa; phylum Chordata; class Chondrichthyes; order Orectolobiformes; family Rhincodontidae; genus Rhincodon; species Rhincodon typus. Next base: position 17,477,854 of record NC_063362.1, on the reverse strand, counting down.
AATATTTGCACCCCTGTTTCACATTGACAGCAGTGTGTGCCATCTACATGATACACTGCAACTTGCCAAGGCTCTTTGACAGCACCTTTCACATTCATGATTTCTAACACCTAGAAGCACAAGGGAAGCATATGCACTGGAACACAGATATGCAAGATTTCCTGCAGGCCACACACCATCCTAACTTAGAATCATATCACTGTCCCTTCAGTGTGGCTGGATCAAAATCCTGAAACTCCCTGCCTAATAGCACTGTGGGTGAACCCAGGCCATGTGAACTGTAGTTCTGAGGAACGGTCACCGGACCCGCAACGTTAACTCTGTTTTCTCCTCCACAGATGCTGCCATACCTGCTGAGCTTTTCCAGCAACTTTGTTTTTGTGCATGTGAACTGTAGGTGTTTGAGAAAGTAAAACCTTCTTAAGGGTAGTTAGGTAATAAGTGCTGACCTTGCCAGTGACACTCATCCCCAACTAAATAATAAAAAGGATTGGGGCAGACTATTTCAATATTTTATTTGTCTCAAGTTGAATACAATGTTCTTTTATTTGTTTATGGCTTGTGAGCATCACTGGCAAGTGTTGTCCATTCCAAATTGCCCTTGAACTGAGTGGTTTGCTAGGCTACTGAAGGAGGCAGTTAAGAGTCAACCAACTTTACTCTGGATATGGAGTTTAATGTAACTCAAACTGGGTAAGAATGCCAGATTTAAATGGTTAGTGAACTCAGTGGATTTTTACAACAATAGATTGTTGTTACTGTTGCCATTACTGAGAGCAGCTTTAATAATTAAAATTAAATTCTATTAGCTGCTATAGGGTTTTAACCACAGTCCCCTGGAGTATTATCCTGGACTTCTAGATTCCTCATCCAGCGACATTGCCACTACACCACTGTCTCGGCCTAACGTCAGTCCCTGCAATTGGACACGAGTGCTGGTATCTAAGACTCCATTGAACCGTTGGAGTAAGAGAAAATGCCTGGACTCACCATCACTCTGAAAAGTTCCTGCTGGACAATCTGCACATTCATAGCAGCAGGAATGGAATCCTTTCACCATCTTTATTTGTCCAGGTTCACAGGAAGTTGAGCAATTGGAACCAGGAATCTGACAGTAAGAACAAAATAAACTTTGCTTTTTAAGAGTTAAAACTCCTCCTTTAGTGCAGGATAGATGGGTGCATTAACAAATTACACTGCAATACCTTTGTTCTCCTAATTGTTCTGATCTCTGTAGGCTCCCTGCCTTCAATATACCACCTTCAAAATCCTTGTAATCATTTTCAACTCTTTCAGTACAGTGGATGTCTGCAGCTCCATATCATAGCACATATTCCCTATGAATCCATCTTGGATCTGTGTTCATGCATACACATCTGCATGTGTGTGATGACCTGTCATCTTCAGAGCTTTCCTAAAAGCCACCTCTAACCTCACCAATACTCACTTCTGGACCCTCTATGCATTTTTTTGTTGCTCCTGTATAGATTCTTGAAATGTTTATATAAAAATGTCAACAAAATAAAATGCATTTAGATTTGGTATTTATCATATAGATTCACCAAAATGGGAAGCTATAGTGAAAAGGACAGACTTGAGATGCTGGGAATATTCCCACTGGAATGGAGATTGTCATCTTAAAAAAAAAACTGTCCTCTTGACTATAAGTTTTGATAAAGTGAATTGAAAATGATTTCCCTGTGATTGGGGAATCAATAATGAGGGACATCAATTTAAAATATTCACAGCATGTAATGAAAGGTTCATAGAAACATAAGTTCCCTTACACTGAATGTTGCTGGAGAATGGCATGCTTTGACAGGTGGAGTTGTTGAGGCAGAGACCATTTTATCTTCTAAGGAGAGGGATGAGGAGAAACCCTTACCTTATTCTGTGGTGTGTTCCATTGTATCAGGGATGTATTAATTCGAAGCTCCTCATGCTGTGCTCTGTATTCTCCAATCATTTTGAACTCAGGAATTTGATTCCCACTTCTCCATTGCCAATTAATTATATCATATCCTGTGGGTGGGTTTCCATATTTGTCAAAGAAAATCGCTCTGCTATGCAGAGTGAAGTTAACTTGTGGCATTTCTTTGAGAAGCTGGATGGAAACCAAGAGTCAAAATTACTCAGCAAAAATGTTGAGACGTAGTATATAAGAAAAATGCTGTCTGAGAAGCATTCCCTTTCCTAACACATACTTGAGTGGCCAGGTGTGTGAGCTATCGAAGGTTAGTTGACAGTAGTGGAATTTGTACTCCAGGGAAAGGAGGGAACTTGTATCCCATTGAGGATCACTAACTTCAAGCAGTGGGGGAGCTGAAGCCCAGTGAGAGTCAGCGCCATTATGGATTCATGACAAAGTTCAGAATTTTAGACAAATATCCGTGCTGACACTTCTTTGCAGTGCTGAGGGAGTGTTGAACGAGAGATGGGCAATAGATGCTGGCCTAGGCAATAATACCTATGTCCCACAATTGAATGAAAAACACTGCAGAGGTGCTGTCTGTCAAATGAGACTGTTTGGGTGGATGTTAGATCTCCTCTGGTACAATTTGATGACCAGCAGGAAAATTCTCTCCCTTGACCTGAGCCAACAGTTAATTTCAATCAATAACACAAAAGAACAAATGAATAATGCAGAATACCTGACACATTCACTAATATAACAACATTAGTTATAAAGACCAAACAACAATGTATTAAGCACTTTGAGAAATTTTTCAAGGATTAAATTAGAAGTTTTTATTTTCCAGTTAATTACTTGCCTCAGTTTTCCAGACTAGATCAAGAGATTTGATCCCATTGGTGACTCCTTGAGATGCCTCTACTACACAAAACTTACCTGCCATGGGTAAATGGTGCTCTTACTGCAGTTTCCTAAGTCACAGCGGAGCAGACGATGGAGTGCATGGGCCACCGTGTAGACTGCAGCATAGACATTAAACGAAATTCGCTCGAGGTCTTTACCATCACTGTCAGCATCTTCATCAACAGATTGTGTTTGACATTCATTACACTCTTCTTCCAGAAGTCTCCCTCCACTTCCACATCTTTGAGATTTCACACTGGGCAGGTCCCTGAGGGCCAATGCTGCAGATTTGTAGCATTCAAAGCCAGGCATATGGCCACTTTTAATGGCCACACCCAGAATTGTGCCTATGCTTGAGATGTTTGGGGAGCTAGCAACCGCTTCAGAGGTGACCCAGGCCTCACTGGCAATCCATACTTTACCTGTCACATTCTGCTCATGGATTATCGTCATCAGTATCTGGACGTATTGTTCATCAGCGAACACAGCTGTGATGTTAACTCGTGAGTAAATAATGTTCTTGATGACTGACACCATTTTTCTCTGAAATTTGGAGCCAGGTAAGTTCAAGGGAATCAGTTCTTCATAGGCAATGCAAATCCCAGTTCTGGACGCAAGTTTGGCAAAGTGTTCTATTCCCCTTCGGCCATACATGTCGTCTGTCCCAATCACTGCCACCCAGTTCCATTGAAATGTCTTCACCATTGAGACCATCGCTGCTGCCTGGACCTCATCTGTGGGAACCGTTCGGTAAAATGATGGAAAATCCGTCCTGTCATTGAATAAATTGCTTGAAGCAGCATAACTAATCTGCAACAAGAAAAAAAAACACAACCACATAGACACACATGAGAGAACTGATTAACATCAGCAAAAACAGGAATATGGTGCTAGTAAATAGCAGTATTGAGTGACTATCTGAAGATAATGAATTCAGCAGTAAAATTCAGTGACATAGGGATCCAGATACAGGAGTTATTGAGTGAAGGAACTGGACTGATATGAATGAGGTATAGACAAATGTTCAGTAGATTTCCCAACACAATTCAGTAATTTGCTCAACCTGTCACAAGCAACTTCTATGTAATGTAAACTATTTATCATTAAAAACACTGGATGTTATTGAGAATATTTTGGGCATTTAAAAATTCTTTGTTCCCAGCTTCTACCATATGCTGGAGTGCTGCTTCACTGGAGAGCAGCCACTGGTCACACACCATGCTTCAGCATGTGAATATTCTTAGTGCAATGGCTTTCATCAGTAACTATCAGCAGGCTATTTGATCATGGGGAGCATCTCAGCAAGTCCAATCCTGTTTTCCCAATCAAAACAATCAAACTGGAGGGAAGAATGAGAAATCTTTTCACACAGCAAGCTATTGTAACCTGGAATGCACTGCAGGGATGGCTTAAGAGAGCAGAATTGTTAGTAGCTTCCTAAAGGAATTTGAATGAATACTTGAAAACCTGAGGGTATTTGGATAAGTATAAGGAAGTTAAGAATAATGGGATAGCTTTTTCAAAGAACACGCATGATGGGCTGATTGGCCTATTTCAGCGCTAAACAATTCTAAGATCCTAACATCCCAGTGCACTTTCCAGCAAACATCAGAAAATAGTGATTCTCACCCCTTCCCTAACCTGATATTAATGTTTTATTGTTTCTTCAACTGGGAGTAGTTAGTGCAGTACAGGTTGGGATTATCAGTGAGGAATGCCTTCAGGAGCATTGTATTTTGAACCAATGCATTGATTCCTGATAATGATAGCGACTCTCATGCCATTGATTGCTTTCCACTATTATACCTGTGGAATAAGGAGGAAGCTGAAGAGCCGAGCGATCACCTTGGAGAGCTCAGAGTTAGAGGGGCCAAGAGCGGCTAGTACTCGTGTACTATAGTCAGTGTAATCACACTTCAGTTCAAATCTGTTTCCATCCTTTGCCATCAAGAAAGAAATAGCTGACTGTATCACGATCGAGGACTTGAGGCAGGTGTCCTGGATGTCATATCCCAGGGTCACACCTGGTAGGAGAGTGCTTGAGTTATTGATCTCCTCAATGGCAAACTTCATTGCCTGAAGCCAGTAGAAACCATTTAGATGGAAACTGTGTAAAAGAGCAAAGGTAAACAAGTAACAGCTGACAGAACCATAAGGGCAAGAAAGAAGCTTAAATTCATAAAATCAGGAGTTACCTGTTTCCTTCAAAGGAAGGAGGCTATTGAATGGTGGTGTGAGAGATTAACATGAAGAGAGATGGTAACATAGTATGTTGAAAGAGGGGTAATTGGGTGATAGTGTGTAGGCTAACATTCATGATACAGTCAGTCACACAGGTTGAGAGATTGTAGTCCCTAAAGTAAATGCTTTACAGACAGGGTGTCAAAACACTTCAGTTCTATACTTAATTTGCCGGCTCCACTGCTGTGTGATGCTTCTGATGTGAGATACCATTGTAAGGTTTAGCAGTGTATTCATTCCTTATTTATCGAGTTAATTGATTGGTTACTGCCTGTATGCCTCCATAGATTCCAACAAGGGTGCAGCTCACTGTTTACCTTTCAAACCAGAGGGTACAGTGCTGAGGCCAATTCCAGCCTCTTCTATTCACCCAAATTAGATCATCATCCAAACCTTATATCCTATTCTGTGTCGTAACCTTTTCACCTGCCATCCCTGTGTGCACTGACCTACATCAACACCTATTCCACTAATGCCTTAATTTGAATATTTTCACTGTCATTTTCAAATCTTTCTGCAAGCTATTTCGGTAACCACAGTAAGCCCCCTAACCCCTCACTCCAACCTCAAAATCTTTTCACTCTTCCAATTTGTTCATCCCCAAATTTCTTTCCACAACTCACAACAGTACTTTTGATTTCCAGGACTCTAAGCGCTGGAATTCTCTCACTAAAGTTCTACTTCCCTGTACCTCTCATTCCTCCTTTAAGACATTCTTTAATGAAGCTTGGATGAAGCTTTGGGGACGTAACCTTATGATGTTTTGACATGATATCAGAGTTTTGTCTGATGATTCCTACTGTGAATTATCTTGGGACATTTTACTGCATTAAAGACACTATATAAATGTAAGTGATTGTACTGACTGTAAAGAATAGAGTTTGAAACATGAATTGTACAGGTTACAATATTCAGTCCCACATTAGGCTGGTGGAGATCCAATTATAATTCAGCACAAACAGTGTGCCTTACCTTTCACATTTTCCAAACTCTGACTTTGTTTCAGTCATCCAATGCACACCAGTGGAGTAAAGGGGAAAGAGCCCTCCAAGTATGTAATCACCAGCAGCCTGGAACTGCCTGAGTGGGTCTCTGTGACGGTCAGATGCTGAGGTATCATGTTGTCCATTTAAGATGCAACAGAAAACTATCCAGTAATGAACATGAAGCATGTTAAAGAGTGGATGAAGAGCTGAAACAAGTGCACAAGCACAGTGTTCGTATGCCTATGTTGCTGCTCAAGTCACAGACTTCACTCACTCACTATTTGCATGAGAAATCACCAATGTTGCATATGCATTTGGAAAGATTAAATATCTACGTGACAGACTGCACATCTGATTTTTACAGTTTCCTTTTGCAAATATTATCCTCCCAGACTTTCTCTGAGCAGATATTACCTTTCCTTTTCCCTGTTCACCTCCCATTATTACCGGATATCCTAGCTGTTTCTTGAGCATCATTTAGGTAGAGACTACTTGAAGTGTTTGTGACTAAGAATTGTTGTTAATCTGCAGGTGTCTGTGTCCTGAACAACCCAATGATCTTTTTCTGGACCCAAAGTAACCCCAACATGTATACTGAGCAGTGACTGTAGGTTTTCAGTAGCTAGTGGTAGAGAACCTCCAGGCTGATTGCAGAACAGAAACATCAAGAAAAAGAAGCTCATCTGACATCAAAGGAGAATTTGAGTGGAGGACAGAACCCATTAAGATGTGTAAGGAAATTCTAACATGCAGTGCAATTGATGTTTTAGTATGTGTGGCTGTATCTTCTAACAGACACAGTTGGTTCTTACACACTCTCTCTCAGAGAGTTTTTGATATTTTCCTGGTTCTGTCAACTCAACTTAAGTTAGTACATTATTTAATGTTTTGATTAGAATACTCAGGAAGTAAAAGAATAATTCAGGCTGACATTTCACCACTGACAGAGTGCTGCTTTGTCAGAAATGCCATTTTTCAATGTGATGTTAATCCTTCTTGTCTGCTCAGCTGGGCATAAAAAATCCCAAGCCTTTATTGTAAGAAGCACAGGAGAGTTCCTTCTGGTGTCCTGGTCGATACTTATTTCAGTATCAGTATCAATGAAATAGTTTAGTGTTACAACCACTTGGGAAGATGTTCTAATTTTGGAGCTTCATTACTCCTGGGGTCACCACAAAAGTTAATGATTTAATCAAAATATGCTAAGTCCCTGATTTACCTGTTTGGTGGCATCAGGTTAACAGAAAACACTGACTAGGTTCCTGTACTTAACTACTATTTATTATTCTTAAATACTACAGTTAATTAATTAATTAATTACTACTACTATACTAAAAAAAACTACTATTGAGTACTATTTATTACAAATAAATAAGTTCTAACCACAAGTAAACCAAACTCTAACACCCTTTTTAAACACGGACACAACACATCCAGCCAGACAAAAAAAAATTGATATCATTGAGGGTTAAAAAAACACTGGAGAAACACAATTCAGTAGCACCAGTCCATAGGATTTGATGAGATGTTCGTTTTGCTTCTCAAGATCTTCTGTTCTCTAATTTTCTTCTCCAGATTCTTTCTTGTTTTTGCAGGAGGCATAGAGCATTGGTAACTAATTCTAAAGTCTTTTAGTTACTGGTATCAGCTTAAAGCAACTGGGGGAGAAAATAACTAGCTTTCATCAGGCTTTGGTTACTTTTACTGCTGAGAGATATAGTCACAGACCCTGCTTCTTCCAGTCTGGAGGCCTTCTGCTTCTGGATTGTCCATGCACACCAGCTGCTCAGTTGCCCAGGAACCAAACAGAGAATTGTTGTCAGGCTGATGACCTCCAATAACCACAACTGGCCACAATTGCACAAAACAATCAGCAATCTGATGCTGGGTGAATTTCACTCTATATATGCACACAAACACTTCAGTGCTGTGGTAACGTATCTCACCTCCGCCATTGCTTGAGAAGGAAATAATGGAAACCCAACCTATACTGAGCTCTGGTAACTTGTTTTTAAAAGTTCAGCAGTCCCTGCCTTAGCTTTTGGTTTTAAAACAATCCTTTTCCCATTTCAGTCCACAATTAAAAATAAGAAGATGTGGTCTTTACATTAATTCTTTATTTCTCCCTTTGCAGTGTGCAAATTAACTGAGAGGTTTAATTATGTTGATTGCTCAGTTTCAAAACTAAAGGCTGTTGGAGTTCTTTGACTGGTCTGGATTTGTGAAGGCATTATATAGCACGAGGTTCTTGCTCCTATTGAAAGAAAAGTACCATACTATTGAGATAACAAGGTGTAGAGCTGGATGAACACAGCAGGCCAGGCAGCATCAGAGGAGCAGGAAAGCTGATGTTTCAGGTCTGGACCCTTCCTCAGAAATGGAGGAGGAAAAGGGGACTCAAATAAATAGAGAGAGGGGGTGAGGCGATGATAGAAGGTGGATAAAGGAGCAGATTGGTGGAGAAGAGACGGACAGGTCAAGGAGGCGGGGATGGAGCCAGTAAAGATGAGTGTAGGTGGGGAGTTAGGATGGGGGTTGGTCAGTTGAGGGAAAATGGACAGGTCAAGGAGGTGGGGATGAGGCTGGTAGGTAGGAGGTGGGGGTGGGGG
>NC_063362.1:17288727-17468803 GCF_021869965.1 Rhincodon typus | reverse complement strand
GCTGCAGGAACAGCACCTCATATTTCGCTTGGGAACCCTGCAGCCCAGTGGTTTCTATGTGGACTTTACGAGCTTCAAAATCTCCCCACCCCCAACCGCATCCCAAAACCAGCCGAGCTCATCCCTGCCTCCTTGACCTGTCTGTCTTTTCTCCCACCTATCCGCTCCTCCCACCTCACTGATCAACCCCCACCCCCACCTCCTACCTACCAGCTTCATCCCCGACTCCTTGACCTGTCCGTCTCCTCTCCACCCATCTGCTCCTTTCTCCACCTTCCATTATCGCCAACCCCTCCCCACTTTCTATTTATTTCAGAGTCCCCTTCCCCTCCTCCATTTCCGAAGAAAGGTCCAGACCTGAAACGTCACCTTTCCTGCTCCTCTGATGCTGCCTGGCCTGCTGTGTTCATCCAGCTCTACACCTTGTTATCTCAGATTCTCCAGCACTGGCAGTTCCTACTATCCCATACTATTGAACTGTTACACATAAATTAAAGTACAATTTCAGAATAATAGAACAGATAAACTAGAAAATAACCGCTGGCCATTGTTGTCTCTCTATCAGCACCATTCTGAGCCTAATTTCTGTGAATTTACCCATGTTGTACTATGTTTGGTAGAAATTGTATGGGAAACATCTAGTTGTGGCAGTACTAGTTGCAGGCTGTTTGATGGTACCATATGGAGGAAGCTTTACCCTGTATCCACCCTGTGCAGTACCTGCTCTGGCAGTATTTGGTAGGGATTCTGTAGAGGAACCTTTACTTTCTGTCTAACCCATGTTGTACCCAACTGTAATAACTCAGGAAGCCCAATTGGAAAATCCCTGGGTCTGCTTTTATATTTTATATATATCTGGAAGTGCTGTCACATGCAACCAAATCTTTTTTTAATGCCCCCATTACCAAATCATCATGTTGTGTTTTCTTTTTAATCCTATTAACCACCACCAGTAAATCACCTGGGTTTCCAACTGAGTGGGTCTGCATTTTTTTTTGTTTCTCTATCCAGAAGTGCTCTTACACACAACTGAACTGTTTCTTTGTCCCACCACCAAAATCACTGTGATTCTTTGTTTTTTTTTCCATTTTTAAACATTAACCATCACCAATAAAACACTCCTGCAGCCAATAAATAATTGCACGCAAAGCCTGTTAAGGGCAATGCAACCCATCAAAAGTGAAGGGGAAGTAGGGAGAGCGGAAGGGACTAAATCAGAATGGAGTTGGAGGGGGAAGAGTATGTCTCATTTAGCAAGGGCTCAGGTGATGAGTTCTAGCTGGACAGGCCATTTCCTGTTAATAAGGGAACTTATAGTCTGCAAGCTTCACAGGGACATTAGTCATTCCCCATGGGCCTTGCAGGGATTATCACATTGACTTGGGAATGTTTGATGAAACTGTGTACCTATGAATAGGAATAAGTCATTCAAGTATGAGTACTTTTACCAGTTCATTAGATCATTTCTGATCTGTACCCTAACTTCATTTACCTGCCATTACTCTATATTCCTTGATAACCTTACCTTTCACAGTTAGACTATCCTCCATTCTTCTAAATCCAAGAGAATACCAACTATATTTATAACTTCCAATCATCACTTAAGTGATGGAAAGGTATCATCAACAATAATATCAAGCAGCATTTGCTCAGCAATAACCTACTCACTAATGCTCAGTTTGGGTTTAGTTCCTGACTTCATTACAGCCTTAGTTATAACATGGACAAAAGATCTGAATTGCAAAGGTGAGATGAGATTCACTGCCTTTGACATCAAGGCTGGATTTAACCAAATGTGGCATCAAGAGGTCCTAACAAAACTAAGTCCGTGGGAATCAGGGGGAAATCTCTCCATTGGTTGGAGTCATATCTGGCATAAAAGAATATGGCTGTGATTTTTGGAGGTCAGTCATCTCAGCTCAAGGATATCTCTGCAGGAGTTCCTCAGCTGCTTCATCGTAAGGTCAGAAGCAAGGATGTCTGCACAACATTCAGCACCATTCACGACTCCTCAAATAATGAAAAATATCCAGGTTTCGGCTGACAAATAACATAGTTGCACATAACGTGTGCAAGTAACATAGTTTTTGTTTTAATTCATTCACAGGATGTGGGTACCGCTGGCTAGCATCAATGACCCATTTCTAATTGCCCAGAGAATCAACTACATCGCTGTGAGTCAGGAGTCACATATAGGTCAGACCAGGGAATGATGGCAGATTTCCTTCCTTTAAGGACATTAGTGAATCAGGTGGGTTTCATTATCATCTTTACACTCTTAATTCCAGATTTTTATTGAATTCAGATTCTACCATCTGCCATAGCAGGATTCAAATCCAGGTGGCCAGCACCTTACCTGGGTCTCTGAATTAACAATCTAGTGATAACTAGACCATTGCCTCCCCACAAATGCCAGGCAATGACCATCTCCAACAAGACAAATTCTATTGCCCCTTGATATTCAACGGTGTTACAATCACTAATTCCATCACCATCAACATACCTTTGACCAGGAACTGAACTGGACTAGCCTTATAATTACAATAAGAGCAGATCAGAGGCAAGGAATCCTGCAGTGTGTAATTTGCTTTCTGACTCCTCAAAATCTGTCCATCACCTACAAGGAACAAGTCAGGAATGGGATGGAATTCACCCCACTTGCCTGATGAGTGCAGCTTCAACAACACTCAAGAAGTTTCACACAGTGAAAGACAAAACAGCCCACTTGATTGGCACAAAATCCACAAATTTTCACTCCCTTCATCACTGGTGCTCAGTAGCAGCAGTGTGTACCATCTATAACATGCACTGCAGAAATTCACCAAAGATCCTCAGACAGCACTTTTCAGTCCAACGACCACAACCATTTAGAAGGACAAGCAACAGATACATTGAAACATTACCACCTGCGAATTCCCCTTCAAGCCACTCACTATCCTGACTTTGAAATATATTGCTGTTCCTTCATTGTTTGTTGAGTCAACATCCTAGAATTCTCTCCCGAATGCCATTATGGGTCCACCTAAACCAAATGACTGCAGTGGTTCAAGAAGGCAGCTCACCACCATCACCGCCTTCTCAAGAACAATGAGGGATGGGCAATAAATGTTGGCCCACGTTCTGTGAATTAATTTTTTTAAAAACCCTGCATAATCTTTTCAGGCCCCATATAATGCTGGTGAATTTGTGCTGTACTTGCAAATCCATGAGATTTAGTGCTCAAAACTGAATGTAGTTTCATAAATGGATTCTGACCAAAGCTCTGAAGAATTGAAATTTAACTTTCTCTCCATCATGTTCCAAAGTCCTTGAAATAAAGACCAATATCCCATTAGTCTAGAAGAGTTTTATTTTGTATAAATTGTTATGAAGAGGAATCTCAGCACCAGAATTTGTCAATGGACCATGATGTAAGAAAATCAAGTTTATTTTGAACACCTGTGAGTATCATTATTGCACCAAGTTGCTCTATTTTCATGTCCTGTCTTGTTTGCATGTGATCCACTGAACTGTGTAAATGCATTCAGGTACTGCAGTTTTCAAATGAAACAGCATCTCAGATTAACTCACCCCTGTTTTGCACTTTGTTCAGCCACACAAACCCAGTTCAATCATACTCTTGATTTGTTTTCTCCCTCTTTAGATTATTCTGACTCTCAAGACATATCCCAAACCCCATCTGGAATGCACACTCTTGAGCTGTCCAATGAGAGGTGTTAGTTCCTTGTTGAATAAGTATCTCAGCTTCTCTTAGATGCTGATGGGAACTGTCATGTTGAGAAAAGCTTGATTCCACAATGTTCAATTATGGACTAACTATAACATACACATTACTTGCCATTTTTAAAGGAGACATGAAGCATTTTTGGAAACAGTTCGAGAAGGTAAATAATGAAAGATTATGAGTACTACTTGCTAAATTAAAATTTATTCATTCTGATGTGGATGTGGGTGCTGTTGGCAAGACCAGCATTTGATGCCTATCCCTGGTTACTCTGGGAAACTGGTTATAAATCTTGACCACTTCTGAAGATAAACCAAATACAGGTAAACTTTTCTTACTCAATATCCATTATACAGTTACTGTCCTCAATGTACCCAATTACCCACTGAGGATACAAAGCAAGATGCAGGACTTGTAAGAAGATACACTGATGTCAAGAAGAGACAACTGATTCCCTGTGAGCCTGTGAATTTATGTCAGCTTCCTTGTCTAGGCTCAGACTACATGAGCAATGCAACTATCTCATGGAACACGAGGCCTAAAACATCACCTTTGAGTTACGATGTAGGTGGCAGAAAAAACTGAAGGCAAAATGTCTCATAGTTTAATAATTGCTCAACACCAGAAATTTCTTAACTATCCAATTATAATATAGAAACTATCACCATGTAGGCTATGTACCACATGGTACAAATTGTATCTACTTAAGAGACCCTAAACTAGAGCTTGCAGTGGGTTGGGTTCCAGAGCTCCCATATCACACTGTTCTCATGCCATATCCTTCTTTGTTAATATTTTCAAACCATAAGTTTGAAGATATTCAGTGTATTGTACTGTAACAGAACATCTGAGAATAAAAATAGGTAACCATGATTGTCTGGGAATTGAGAACTTGGTAGACCTTCCTGGTGGTGGATGCATGTTTCTTGCTTGGGATGACACAGATCCAGTTGGTGAGATCAGAAGGGTTTTGAGACGCTGATCTTCCGAGCCAGGTTATAGTTTGGACGTGGGGTCTAGATCAGAAAGGTACCTGTAGGCAGGTCACTGTACCCCAAATATGAACCAGAACATTACCTCGAATGGTTATTACTGAAGAGGACAAATGGTGTCTTCAGCAGCGCCAGTTGTTTTCATCAGAAAGTCACCATATGTAGCAAACAGCACCCTACATTCTACTGCTGTGCTGCGCACAGTGAGGCCACAAGCCAGTTCAGAAATTCCAGCGAGCTCCTTTAATTTACCTGAATCGATTACCCGCTGCTTGCTTTTGGCTAGCCCTCCCCACAACCGGTGGGTAAAGGGCTCAGGGGCAGGACGCTGCCAGAGAAAGGACATGCCAGCCAGAGGCACAAAATTAGACTGTCCACCCTCAGGGTAATTACTGTGCCCTTGCTCTCTTACCATATATACTCCTTTTAACAGTGAATAATCTGTTTCATTCTCTGCTGGCAATGCCTACTTCAAATTATTCTTCATTGCGTGTTCCAATGTTCTTGAGTTCAAATCTGTTATGCTGCAAGTTTTACAATGTTTTTTAAGGTTGCTTGAATAGGGAAGCTAACTTATCAGTACTGTACATTATATTGTTATGGCTTAGATTAAATTGTCAGAATTCTGTGTTGGATGGTATATAAGCAAGAGGTGTCAGGTTAATGCAGTTTAAAGAGTTCAGTCAAAATTATTGCTATTTTGGATTTTTTTGATAAGATAAGGTGTTTCTAACTGCAAAATTTTGTTATTACTCTCCATAATGATACTCATTCCAGTGAGAACTGAATGAATGCTGTATATTATTGCCATCTGCTGGGGAAGTAGTATATGAACCAAAGCTCACGTGGCAATAATAAATAAAAGCAGAACACAATGGAAATGTTCATTAACTGCCAACTTAAGGGCCTCAATTGGCACCGGAGTGTGAATGTCTAAATGGATTATGAAATAAATCAGGATACAGACAGGAACCCCACTATCCCATCCCCATGACTGAATGCCTCCCTGCCCCAAACTCACCATGGAGGAGCACTTAATATTCTACTCAATATTTCAGGACTGTTCCTTTCACTAAACAGGGAAGAGTTGGGGATGTTAAATGTTTTGAACAAGTGAAAGGGTAGAGGGCAGGAGAGATTAAATGACATTATCACTCCCTTTGACCTTGTACCATGAAACCTTTTGCTATCTCTGCACAGCCTGAGGTTACCATGAAGGTCCCACTTTCTTAACGTTGCCCCTCCCTTGAAGCGCAGTGACCCTGGGATGAAACTCGCCATCAGTCATTTCTCTCTAATGAAAGAGCAGCCCTGTTGTCCTCTGTGGTGATTTTACCTTTATCTGTGTAAACTCCCTTTGTAAAATACCATGTTCCATTGGAGTTTTGCCAACTTTCTGGAAGGTACTTTCTAGGAGGACCAGTGCAGAGCTGCCAGACTGAGAAATTAGGGCTGAAGAGAAGCCTGGGGTAGTGAGTGAGCCATTCAATGCACACACATGGGGAAACCAGTGGTTGCCAACATTGAGAAAGGTAAGTCATGAGGAGCAATTTGTTTTTCACTTCTTATTAATTACTGATGGATCCCTACCGTAACTACACCTTCCTGTAACATACCCATATCCCTCGATTCCCTTTGTATCCAAATATGTCAATATTTGATTTGAATGTACTCAATCACTGAACATGCACAGATCCCTAAAGTGTAAAATTCCAAATGTCACAACCCTTTTGGGTAAAAAAAAAAGCCTTTCATTTCATTGCTAAATGGCTGACTCCCTTATTCTGAAATTGTGACCACTATTTCCACAATTACTAGCATCTGCCCTGTCAAGCCCCTTAAGAATTTTACATTTCAATAATTTTTCATCTTTTGGAACTATAGGAAATATAGACCTAAGATCCTCAATCTCCATCTGTAGACTGAGGAGCATAACTTACTTTGTGTTTCCTCTAAGGTGATTATATACTTCTTTTGTAAGGATACCAGAAGGGTACACTTTATTTCAGAGGTGATCTCTCAAAGGCCCTATACAATTGCAGCAAGACTTTACTGTTACATTCCAATACTTTTGTAATAGAGGTCACCATTTGTCAATAGATTTTGCGATTTGCCTTCCTAATTGCTTGCTGTACCTGTATGTTAACCTTCTGTGATTCCTGTATGATGCCCAGCCCACTCTGAATATCATAATTTCCCACTCAGCATTTAAAAAAAATTCAACTTTTCTACTTTTCCTGCAAAAGTAGATTGCTTAACCGTTCTCCACACAGTATCTCATTTGCCTTATTCTTTCCCACCAAATTAACTTATCTAAGTCCTTTTACATCCTCTTTGAGTCTTCTCACAGTTTATTTTCTTAGTGAGCATGTATTGTCAACTTTAATACTTTATGCTCAATTCTCTTATCCAAGTCATTAATATAGGCCCAAGTACTGATCCTTGCAGTACCTCAGTATTTACAGCCTGAGAAACAAAACAAACTGTTTATTCATATTTTCTGTTTTCTATTGACCAAATATAATAACCCAATCCATCGTCTCTATTTTTATGTAACACTGCTTGAACAACTCCTTATTGAATGCTTTTTTTAAAAATCAAATATACCATATTCACTGTCACGATTAGCTATTTTCTCAAAAAACTCTTAACATGTTTGCTAAATACAACTTCCTTTTGTAAATCTGTGTTAATTCTGCCCAATCTTAATATGGTTCTCTACATATCCTGATATCAGATCCCTGATAATAGGTTTTAACATTTTCCTTCCTACTGATTTCAGAATAACTGTCCTATGATTCCCTGACTTTTCTTTTCATCTTTACTTGAGTAAGGGGATTACTTTCACAGTCTACCAATCCAGGAGGATCATTCTAGAATATAGGGAAATCTGGAACATCAAAGACAATGCACCTACTATTGCTGTCACTATCTCTTTTACAACCTTAAAGGGAATCCCATCAGGGCCTGCTGAGTTAAGGGCTTTCAACCCCATTGATTTCTCCAATACTTTATTTTGCTAATCTTAACAATCAAAGTATCTAATTTTCGCTACATCTTGGTTCCCCATTACATTTTAAAATCTTGTTTGTGTCCTCAACCATGAGGACAGATGCAATGTCTTAATTGTTATGTCTCTGACCTTTCCTAATATAGTTGAGTTAATCCGGTGCACTTATGACACTGCAATTTTGACACTCCAAAGTGTGGAGTCTTCCCTGAGGAAAGATTTAGATGCAACATAATGTTTGCTTATTAATTTTTGTATGGTATTACTCTTGGTACATCAAAGGAACTGCTGTTTCTTTAAAATAGAAGCATGATGCCATGTAAAAGCTGAAAGAACTGCGGATGCTGGAATTCAGAAACAAAAACAGAAATTTCTGGAGAAGCTCAGAAGGTCTGACAACATCTATGAAGAAAAATCAGTTAACATTTCAGGTCCAGTGACCCTTCCTCAGAACTTCCCCAGTTCTTTGCCAGACCTGCTGAGCTTCTCCAGCAGTTTCTGTGCATGATGCCATGAGATGCGCAATATGTTATTATGTTACTGTGCTAGTGCTCTGACCCATTACAGCAGAGTCAAGATTGTTAGGCTTTGGCAACTTAATGTAGGCGTGGTTTGATCACAGACTTTTGCAAATTTCACCATTCTTGTTAGTTTTGGTTTTAAGTCAGCCGTAAATCATTGGCTTTTAAGAAGCTAAGTTGCATATGCAACAAAATAGGATATCTTTTGATGCACTTTTTCAAGTATAACACATTAAAACCCCCCTGAGATTGCTTACTGTGAATCACTGGGGTCAATTTGAACCTACTGACTTGATGGAAATCAGACAGATGGGCAGTTAGAAGTGAACAAGTTGCTTACCTGCTCAGAACTTGACCTTTCCCTAACACCTTTGATAACTTGCAGGCAGATATAGTGACTACAGGTAACCATGAATGGACTAATCAACTGGTGACCACTTAAAGGAAATCATTTTATTTCCAGTTAAAGTTTACAGTTGCAAAGTCACACAGAAGGATTTAACAAAAATAGATACTAACATCAGCTAACAAAAATGGCCATGTTGACTAAAATCAGCTTCAATTACTGAACCTCACATTTGACACAATGTTTGCTGAAAAAAAATCCATGAATGGGAATTGAGGGAAAATGTCAGGATAGTTCCTGTGGGAAATTAAAATACTGTTTGAAAATCAATTTTTGTGGTTTGACTATTTGTGCAAAATAAATGTGTCAAAAGTCTGCAATGACATCGAGAGAAAGTGACTGACCAATAATTAGGAGAAGAAGGGCAGGGAGCAATTACAGTAATAAGCTAAGGGAAGTAATTTAGTTTTCTAGGTTAAATTCCTTCAGTGGAGCTGGTTCTCTGTCATTGTTCTCTCAATTGTCACCTTTCATGCACAATTCAGTTTACATTTTCATATAAACATTTTCTGGTTGTGTTCACATTTCTGAGAAAATTAAACAGGCCTATAAGGGGATACAGCAGAGAAACAGGCTATTCAGTCCCAGCGGGTTCATGCTACCCTTTATAGAAGCCTCTTTTCTTTTCACTATCAGCACATACTTCAATTCCATTGTTCTATGTGAACTTCTTCTGAATTATGTTCATGCCCTTCACCTTAATTACACCTTATGATTATGAGTTCCATATCCTAATAACTCTTTGAATAAAAAGGGTTGATCTAAATACCCAATTAGATTTATTAATGACTAATTTACATTTATTGGATCTAGTCATAGTTTCCCTACAAATGGAATTAAATTTTCTATTTATACCCTATGAAATTCCCTCATAATTTTAACAATCTTAATCAATTTACCCCTCAGAGCTCTCTTTTCCAGAGAAACAACCCAGTCAGTTCAATCTGTCCTCGTATGTAGAGTTTCTTGTTCCCAGTACCATCCTTGTAAATGCTTTTTTATACTTTCTGTAGTACATCTATATTCTTTTTTATAACACGGAGACCAGAACTAGTTACAGTACTCCCAAGATTCTTTCCGTTTAACGTAGCTTCTCTGTTTTTCAATTGTATCTCCCTTAAAAAGATTGGTTTTTAATGGCCTTGTTAAACTGTAGTACTACTTCTAGTGATTTATGTATCTGTTTCGGATGTTCTACTGGAATCTGTTAGCTACTTACGTGTAATTGAACAAGCCAGTTATTCTGTAGACAAAATGTTCCACCTTACAAAGTATGATTGCTTAATGGGATTGGAGGTAGTATATTAAATAAATAGTAAGCCATTTATTTCTGGACACAGATAGAGGGAATGACATGGATTGTGGAAGTAACTTGAGTTATCATGAAGTCTTGTCTGTTTGGGGGAGGAGTTACTGTCTTCAGGTTGTCTCTTCTGACACCAGTGAGATGGGTAGGCAATGGCAAAGTAGATTTTGGTGATGTGAGTCCACAGCTGAAAGATGTACGCATTTTAGAACAGATTGGGAATTTGTTCCGAAGGGATGTGGTATGTAAGGTGCAAGGTGTACAGTGCATTGTGAATATTACTGGGTTTTACAAGAGGTAGACAAAAGCAAGGTGTAAATAGAAGCTGAAAAGTCTTCCATTTGCCTTCACTCTCAACTTGAAGCTTGAACACAAGCATTCACCAATTCTTTTCAAATCATTATGCACAGGACCCAAACAGCATTGGACTAGCACAAGATGTTTGATCACTGTGGGACTGATTGAGGGGGTGCTCAAGATTGCTCCTAGTGAGGTCTTCAATAGATTAGGTGCAATTCAAGAATGAAGAACAAACCTGCCTAATGGGGGAGTGATAAGAAACCCTTGAGGATAAGTTGCACCTTAGGATCAATGCCACACATCTTCCAGCAGCCAATGATACAGAATAAGGAGCAGGACATTGAGCATATGAAGAGAGTGAAGGACAGAAAATGAGATGTGAAACTGATCCCCTCTCTGTTCCTCCCCAATCAGTATTTGTACCTCTTCTTTATTGCTCTCCTATCCAGCAGCTGTCCTGTATCCATCACCTTCCCTCTACATGAGTCATATTTCTGAAGATAATTCAATGATTTTGTGTCATTGACACTCCTTCCTTGTTTGTGTTTGTAGACCATAAATTAGGAAATAATCAGGAGTGTTGTATTGTGGTTTAAAATAGATAACAAAACACTTGGGAACAAAATAAGCACTAAGGATTGCAAAAGAACTGAGGAGTGTGGCAGCAATCTGAATGGAAGATGCATGTTTCTTGCTTACTGCTGGGTAAGATGGGATGAAGCAAAGCCAAATGATAATATAGAAGAGCATGGAGACACTTATTTCCCAGGCTAGGTTATAGGTTTGAGGTGGGGTCTGGATCAGAAAGGTACACATGAAACAAGCCAGTGCCTGTAGGCCACTGTTACCCAACATCAGCCAGAACATCACCTCTGAATCACTCTTACAGTAGAGGACAAGGGCATCTTTAGAATTGACCGTGGTCTGCATCAGAAAGTCACCATCTGTGTTCAGCCAAAAATAGCAAATGGTGCCTTGCCCTATGAGGCTGATACAGATGGTGATGTACCAACCACTGTGTTTGTGTCTCTGCAGCAAAGACTTAGTTAAGCCAGTAAGCTCAGTGCTGAGCAGGATCTGCACCGAGTTGACTAGGAGAGTTGAGATAGAAAGGGTGAGGCTGAAGGCAGTGACTGGTAGACGTGATTTACAGATGAATTCAGAAGGTTCTCTGAGGTACAACAATGTGCTGCAGCATAAGACAGCCAGTGAGGTTAGGGTGACCATGTTCTTCTTTCCTCCAGTACCTTCCACGACTGGTGTGCTTGAATACACTAGAAAGATCACCATAATGGCCAGTATCAGCATGAGCTCAAGTACCACGAACAGGAGCAGAGTGACACCAACAGGTGAGATCCAGGACAGATACTGCAGGGTTTTCTTGAAGCAGGAAGAACTGTTAGATGGTGACCATTCATCAGGCTGGCATTCATTGCAAGAAAAGCTATCTGTAACAAAAAAATTAAGCAGTCAAAATTCATCTAATGGATGACCAAGAAATCTTTCACATCTTCCCAGTGCTGTTAATCCTAAATCTCTGCTAAAATTGAAGTTGATGAGAATCATTGAGAAACTCCTCACTAGCTGCAGTCATGCCTAGGGCAAAGGAAGGGCTCTTATAGTACAGTGATAGTGTCCCTATCACTGTGTCAGAGGATACAGGTTCAAGTCCTGCCTTCTCCAAAGGTGTGTCAGGTTGATTAGAATTATTGACCTGGGGCAAAGGACAATAGTTGTGGTCTTTGGAGGCCAATTATCTCAGCCTGGAATATCGCTATGGCTGTTTCTCAAGACCCTAGTTCCCAAACATATTCAGCTGTTTCATCAATTACCTTCCCTCCAACATAAGATCAGAGAAGAGATTTTCTTCTGATGATTGCATCATGTTCGGTTCATTTGCAGCTAATCAGATAATGAACCAGTTTTTGCTTGTAGCAATAAGATCTGCACAACAATCAGGTTTGCGCAAGTAGTAGCTATCCCTAACAAGTACCAGGCAACAATCACCTCCTACAGTTCATCAAGGATCCCTCGACAGCACCTTCTAAACCCTCACCCATTACCATCAAGAAGATCAAGGTTAGCAGATTCATGAGAACATTGCCAGAAGAAAGATACTGTCTAGTTACTCATCCTCCTGACTTAGAAATATATCACTATTCATTTATCATTGCTGGGTTAAAACTCTGGAATTCCACCCCTAAAAGACTGTGTGTCTATCTACACCAAACAGACTGCAGTGGTTCAAGAAGACAGTTCACCACCAGCTTCTCCAGGGTAATAGGGATGGCAATAAATGCCACCTCAGTCAGCAAAGCCCACATCCCATGAAAGAATTAAAATAAACAATAGAGTCTAACCTCCTTTTCTAGATATTCAGTGGCTTTAGAATCACCAAAATCTTCATCCTTAACAGCCTAGGAGTCACTATTGACCAAATTTTAATTGATCCAGCCACAGTCGCTACAAGAGCTGGTCAGATGCTGGATATTTTCTGGCACCTTATATTCAGTTTGGAACAGTTTCTATTATTCTCTATATACACTACCCCCTCTTAAATTGGATTCCATCCTGTAACTCATTTCTTCATATCTGTTACTGTGCATATAAGCTGTTGTCCTTCCATGTTTGGATTTCTTGCTATCATTTAAATATTGTAGAGAATGATTCCTTTGCTCTGATCTAGTGAACTGCATGACAATAGATAAGTAATCAAGCTCACCGGTCACATTCTGGAAAGTTCCTCCTGGTAAACATTCACATTCAAAGCAGCAGGAATACAGGCTGATGGCAATTTTCTTCTGCCCCAGGCCACAGCTCTTGGAACAATGGGATGGAGGTACCTGCCGGTACAGATATGTTTATTAATTACTCAATCTTGATGTACTGCTCCTTAGTCACTAACTGAAATCAGGGATATGACTGCTGTACTGATGTGAACATTCTGGGTCGCAAAGACCAACACTCATTAAAGGGTCTGAAGAAATCAGTTCAGACATGAGGCATTCTTTGGCCCGATGATAAAATTACGCTCTGGGAATTGGCATGCAGAATTCAACCCCCATTCCAGACAGTCCCAGTGATGACCCCTCCCCCCCCAGATGAAAACGGTTAGGGTTAGGGATATGGTTACCAGCCTGGAGCTCACTCCTTCATATCTGATACTTATATCTGAAACACAAACTTTTATAGGATAACAAACACTCTAGAGCGAGCTACAAACTGAAATTCTAATGTTGTTACAAGTATTTTAAATTCTGCACCAAACAGCTTTTAATGCTAATGATTTCAAGAAATGTTTATAATTAAATCCTGGAGCAAAGAGCCCCTGGTTCAGAATTGTGCAGCAACATCTGATGGAACAATTGCATTCAGTGAGTGTGGCTGGTTCTTCACTTACTCTCACTTAAAATTTGAATGAGTCCACAAAAAAGGACCACCCCCAATCACCACCTTCCCCTTCCCGGTCCCGACGACTAATTTAGGGAGAGTCAAATGAAAGGAGTATCACATTATGGCTTAGCAAACTGTTAATCCACCTGTAAATGCTCTCATTACTTGGAAAAGTGACAGACTGATACAATGACAACTTGTATTACATAAAACTATTAATCTAGGAAATCATGACAAGAAACTTCACACAAGAAAGAAAGATCAATTCAGAGACAGGTCAGGGATAAGCTTGAGCTAAGTCTGGTTTAGTGAGCTAGGGGAAAGACAAAAATAGCAGATGCAGCTGAACAGGTGATCTCGAGATAGTGACAAAAAAAGCCCTCAGTTTCCTGTTTTCTTGTTGGAGGTGAGAATCGAAAGGAGTATAAAAAGATGAATTGTGGTGAATTCTAGGATGATCCTGAAATAGTGAGCAGTTTCACTGAGGAGAGGGGGCCCTGATACTGTTTGAAATAGTCCAGGCAAATTGGGCAAAGAATGGCTAAACCTAATAAACATCCAAATCTGTTTTCTTGAATTAAGGGAGTAAAGATGGGAATAAAGGAGGTTGACCAATGCAGGGGAAAGAATGGCTAAATTCACATAGCACCTTTAACATAATAAAACTTTGCGGAAGTATAATCATTCAAAAACAATGACACTTGCCTAAAGAACCTTTGTGTTCTTTTCCAGGGAGACTGGATTATTGAATATATTCAAATCTGCGCAAGTCAGATTCTTTAATTGACAAAGGATTGACGCCTCCATACAAGAAGGAAAGTCAAGTTAAGGCAACAATCAAATTAGCCATGATCTTATTGAATAGTGGAAAAGGCTTGATGGGCTGAATGGCGTACTCCTGTTCCTATTTTGTATGATCCTATGATGAAAGACATTAAGACAGGTTTCTAAAAGCTTGTTCAGAAGCAGGTCTTGAGAAAGGCCCTGATGAAGGAGAGGGTAGTGGTAAGGTAGAGAGATCTTGGAAAGAATTCCAGAGTTTAGAGACTAAATGGCTGATTACATGACTGGCAATGATGAAGTAAATGCAGTGGGAAGTGGATAATGTTACACATAAATGCTGGCCAACTTACCTTATTGTTAACTGTTTTCCATTGAATCTGTGAAGCGTCAATGGTTAAATGATCTTTGTAGCTGCCAATCGTAGATAGTTTGAGTTGCCCTGCATGTTGGATCCAGGTTATGATGTCATAACCTTGCTGTAGGTTTCCTGCAGCATCGTAGTAAATGGTGGTGTTACCGATGGTGAAATTAACTTGCTTCAACCCTTCCAGCAACTGCTTAAAACAAAGTCAAATTTTGATCATTTCAGGACTGGTTGGCCTAGAAATCCCATCAGTCCTGAAAACAGGCATACTGCACTGGATTGATAATGCTGAATTAGACAACATGCAATATTTATAATACCCACTTATTATATGATGCAAGGTGAATCATGGGCCTGAACTGCACGTACATTTCCTCCACATCAGGTTGGAAACTTAGAGGTTGGTTGCTGCGCAAAAAAATGGGTTCTGCACTGTTGAATATCTAGACCAGTATCTCCAGGGCATTTGTACATTTCAACAATAAAGGACTCTAGATTTGTCATTGCAAGAGACAAGAACAGAAATAGGTCTTTCAGCCTGAACTGCTCATGCAATTCCGTACTAATGAATCCGTAGGCAGTGAGTGTGATCACTACTAAGGAATTCTGTGTTCAGAGGTATGGTCAATTCAGATGGACCCTATGGTCAGTGAATGTGTTCACTACTGAAGAATCATGTGGTCAGTGAATGTGACCACTTATGAGGAATCCAGTGGTCAGTGAGTGTGCTCACTATTTAGGTTAGGTCAGTTGGTTTAAAAGTTGGTTTGCAATGCAGAATGATGCCAATCAGCGTAGGTTCAATTCCTGCACTGCAGATTCCACGAAGGACTCTCCTCCTCAACCTCTCCCCTCACTGAGATTTGGTGACCATCGGGTTAAACACACTACCAGTTGTCTTTCTCTAATGAGAGACCAGCCCCATGGTCTGGTAAGACCATGGCAACTTTACTCTGTGATCAGTGAGTGTTTTTGCTACTAAGGAACCTTATGGTCAAATCAGTGTGTACACTATAGAGGAATCCTGTGGTTAATGAGTGTATTCATTACTGAGGAACCATATGGTTAGATCCTATGAACAAACTGGTAAATGTATTAGAAATCATAATAATTTTATTACAGCATAACTTAAGGGCTGCAATAATCTACTGGGGCCTCTAACCCTGAGCACAAACAGTAAGACTTTCCTGTACCTGCCAGTTTTGCCATCCAGCTGTGTTTTGGCATCTTCCATTGTGGTACTTGAGCAGAGTGTGGAGTGCGTGTGCGATGCTGTACACTGCTATGTACACACTAAATGTCACTGGTTGATCCAACACCATAGACAGATTGTTGGGGACCGGATGCTGAATGGCATTAAGCAGCTGACTGGAAGATTCTGTGGGGTATGGTCAAAAAGGAAAGGTCTGATTATCACCATGTTTTGCGATGATGCCCTGTTCCTTTGCATCCCTGATATTAGTAAAATGGTTTAAAACATAACTCTCGAAACCTGGCATTCTCCCACTGTTAATGATTGTACCAATCACAGTGCCAATCTGTCCAACATCTGGGGCATAAATAATGGCTGACTTGACCCAGGCCTCACTTCCAATCCAGACTTTCCCTGTGAAGTTTGCTTTAACAATCTGTTTCAAGAATTCATGAGCGGGTCTCTCACTGGAGAAGAGAATGATAACATTGACATTCATCTGGTGATCCGGTCCACAATATCAGAGATTTTTTGCTTGGTGCTGGATAGATTGAGGTGGAAGGGAATCAACTCAATGTAGCCTATGCAGATATTATGGAACAATGCGTATTTCTGAACTAATTCTATTCCCTGTCGCCCGTACTCATCATCACTCCCGATTCCAACAATCCAATTCCAGTTGAACTTTCTGATGATGGAGACAATGGCCATGGCTTGGTTTTGATCACTTGGCACTGTCCTCAGGAATGATGGGAAGAACTTCTTGTTGCTCAGTTTTTCACTTGAGGACCCATAACTAATCTGAAAATTGAAGAGAATCGACAATTATATCATCATGTCACTGTTTCCCCCTCTAAACCAGTCATGGCCTCTCGCTCTGTTTCTCTCTTCCTGTCTCTCTGTCTCTCTTTATGCCCAATCAATAAAACTATAACCTTTATTCCTCTGAATTTGATACAAAAGCAAAATACTGTGAATACTGGAAATCTGAAATTAAAACAAAAAATACTGAAATCATTCAGCAAATCTGACAGCATCTGTGGAGACAGAACCAGACCTGAAATATTAACTCTGGGAGAGATCTTCCCAGGCGCTGAATGACAAGTGCTATGCTGAGAAATTTGAGAAAATCAGGTAAGATGTCAAGCAAGACCTTTCTCAACACTGTGATGAACTAAGTCCCAGATGTTGAGATGATATTCTGACCAGAGTAGTGAGAAGCCTATTAAGATGAAATATTGTTCATTATCACCTTCATCACAACCTAATCTCATCTCATTAATATGCAGGCTCCCACATACTGGATAGAAAGTAGTTACCGAGAATTCCTGGCATGAAAGCCCGAATGGGTAACTGGCAACTCCAGTTCGCCGTTTTCTCTTTTGGAACTCCATCTTGGACAGCACCACCATTTTCTCAGGGCCTACTCAATAGGCAGCGGCTGCACACACTCCATGATCATGAATATTGGTATCTGATATGTACGAGCCTTTCCACAGCATCATGGCATGTCTCTAATCAACTTAAACTACACTTCGAAGCTGACTTTGGAGCACATCAGCACCTTTCATTGGAATGCTGCTATAGGGACACAATATGAGAAGGAACAGGAACCCACCTCATAGATTTTATCCTGCTATGTCTCAGGACTGCTTGCTTGCTCACTTCACACCTACTTGGATGCTTACAGCATCCCTGCTTTCCATTGCCTTGCCATTTTGCGCTTTGACTTCTCACCCAGACCTTAAATGCTCCAAGTACATCTGTCTTGCCTTGCTGATCAGAGCAGATACAAAACCAGGAAGCTTGTCATAGTGGTCAACAGTCAGCTTTTAAGGGAATGGACATGCTGCTGTGTGACACTGTGCTATGTCAGTCTCAAACCAGCACATGTGCCAGCTGCATACCAGCCAAACATACAACATGTGCTTCAAGCAAGCATCCATTTTTCAAATCTGAGGGGCGTCAGTCTCAGCCAAAGGAGACACGTCAGGCATGGGTCCCAGTCAAAGGCAGCCTCCAATATCAGTCTAGGATTGGGGATGGTCAGTTGGCCACTCAGGGTGTTCAGAATCAGGAGGTCTATACCTCTACGGTTCAGGCGCCAGGCCACTGTCAGCACTATGGGTCCAGTGTAACTCATTTGGGGTATTGCATAGTTAGGATTCTGTACAGATATCAGGCAGGAGTTTTGTCACTCATTGTTCATGACTTTTCAGCTAACTCGCTCTGGGAGTGGGCCACAGTCAGTCCTGTGTCCTGGCCACTAAACGTTGTGGGGTGTTCAGGGGCTACTGCCAAGGGAGGGAAGCTGGGGAACCTAATAGTAAATGATTGAAAGAAGAATGCTGGGATGCAGAGGGGATTACAAAAGTGGAAATGCCTGACTCAATATATAAATGGGGGAGATGACAAAGCATGAAACCGAACTGAGCCATTCAGGAGAGTGCTGTCATTCAGAGTGCTGCACCCTGACTCCTCAGTGTATGTGGTTCCTCCTCTGGCCAGTACCTATTGGCACCACCCTGTCTTCTTGTCAGGAAAGAGCACCCAGTTTGAGCTAAAGGTCTCATTTCCCAGATGCCTTGCTGTTGATGCTGAACACCAATGGCCGTAGCAGTAGAGCATAGGTCTGTGCATATATCCAGCAGACTCTGCAACAGCTGGTCCTGGCACTCCTTTGCAGCTGCCAATCTGTTCATGGAAGTAACCAGATACTCACAAGCCTGAGGCAGCAGGATCCCAATGTTGTTGTTGTAGTCCTGCAACCTTTGTGTCAGACTGCCCAGTGCTCCCAACAAACCTCCCCGCTGCTACTGTGTTTGCTTGTGCATTCCAAAGAAATCATGCACTGCCAACCCCACAGTGTCATCTCCTGCCTGGGGCTGAGCAAGAGCCTGGTCTCCAGCAGTCCTCCAAGTGGCAGAGTCCTGGGGTATTTCCTCCTGTATCAGCTGCAGGGACATGGCAGTTAGGTGTTCACCTGCAGATGCTCCTGTCTCTAATCCAGCTCATGTAACCACTGAGGTGGCAATATCTGAGCTGGTGAGGGATGCAGGAGACAGCCTTGCTAATGCTTCTCTTGAGGCATCTATTCCTCAAGAGGAGAAGAGGGGTTATGTACTGCGGCACCAACCTCTTGAACACAGAGACTGTGGAAATTCCACTTGTACCTGCAGGAGACAGAAGACAGAATATGTTGTGACCAACAGGTAAATTCATGTTAATAATACATTCACTGCTGGGGTAATGGGTGAATAGTATCACAATGATAATGCCTCTTATGCCAGGACATGGAAGTTTCAGATTTTCCACAGGACCAGTCCTGATCCTTGTCAGTGAGGGTGTCAAGGTCCTTTCCTTGAAGGGGGTGAGGACCCTATTGTTAGCTACTCCACCACCTACCTTGGCTCTTTCAGCCCAGTTATGACCATTTCTCCTGCAATGAGAGAAGGGAATGGATGAATGAGATGAAAGTGGGTGACACAGCTGTTAGCGCTGGTTCTAGCGGGGGAAAAGTGATGCGGTGTCCTGAGTGAGTGAGCAGGCAGTGCAAAGGGTGTGCAGGGTTAATAGGATAGGGGTGTTTGTAGGGGAGAGGGCAAGTGAGGGAAGATGTTGGACATAATAGTGAGGGTTGTAGAGTATGAGCCTTGATGGGAAGTGTGTGCAGTTGCAGAGATAGAGTGAGCATGAGGTAGTAGAGAGAAGATAGTGGCACTCACCCTGTGGAGCAGAGAAGTTTATTAACCTTCTTTTGGCAAGGTTGGCTGTTTCTCCAGACTCTGGAGACTGCATTGACGATGGGACACAATCTCAGTCCAGGCTAGCAGTGTCTGGTGCCTTGTTTTCGTTGGGGAACAGGGAATTCTTCCTTTGCATCACTTCATCCACCAGGACTTCCAGGTTCCTGTCTGCAAAGTGGGGTGCCAAATTTCCCTGACTGTCTTGTTCAGGGAGAATGTCTCCAACTGTGCTGTGGGCATGTGCAGGCCAGTCTAAGTAAGGATGACAGGTTTCCTTCCCGAAAGGGCGTTATTGAACCAGATGGGTTTTCACAACACGCAACAATGGTCACATGGTCACAATTAGATTTTTTTAAAAATCCATATTTTTATTAAATTAAATTCTTATGAGCTGATTTCTGGTAAGACTCAGCCCTGTTTCTCTTTTACATATCCTCCCAGGGCAGATGTGTATTTTCAGCATTTCCTGTTTTTGCTCCTCTAAAGTTGGCTTTTCAATTACTTTTAAGATTCAACAAACATCTCTTTCTGCGTGTTCACAATGTTGATGTCAGGATTCATTGCACTATCCCATTCTCTAAAACATCCCTCCTCACCACCATGGAGCTTTCCGCTTCCCACTATCTGCTGTATCAATGCTGGCATTTAAGACCCAGATTTATGACATCTAATTGCTAGTTTAAGTAGTATAGTTAGTTCAATTCCAATCTATAAGATCACAAAATGTAGGAGCAGAAGTAGGCCATTCAGCCCATTGAGTCTGCTGTGCCATTCAATCAGATCATGCTGATCTGATAATCCTCAACTCTGCTTTCCTACACTTGGATCAGTCCCTCTGGATGACTGAAAGAGAGGGGACAGGAAGATATGATCAATGGTAGCAGAGATGCTGCAGGATAATCCATTACAGTTGGGTGGAAGGTGCAAAAGAACAAGCAAAATACTATTGTGGTTTTTGGAGGTGAGTTTAGGTTTGCAGGAAATTGAACAGACGTGGTCAAGGGCTCTGTTAATCAGTGTTGGGAGAATCCTCATTTGAGGAAAAAGGATGAAATTCCAAAGCTCTAAAATGGAACCTTACATCATGAGAACAGATGTGACAGAGAGTGGAATTTTAAGTGGTCTTTTCCATTCTTATGAGAAGCTGGGTGTGAGAAAGTAAAGTCTTATCATGAATATTGTACAAGAACTTATCCCAGAAATGACAACAGAGAAGTCCAAGCGGAGAGTCCGAGATGGACCATTTAAGATGAGGAAAGGGTGGAAATTGGCAGCAAAGGTCATAAAATTTTACATTTTGGGGTCAAAGCATGAAAATATAGTTGTGAATGTACTGGTAAAATGGGGAAATCTTGGGTAAGGTTGGAACAAAGAATATTCCATACATCAGCCTAGGACTTATACAACTACTATTAGACAGTGGGATAAAAATTCACTTTGAGTGGTTGCACAAAGTGGATGATAGTGATTCAACAGGGAATTTAATATCCAACTTAATTTCCTTCTTTTATGAACTTCAGTATTGTGTAAATTTTGCTGAAATTTCATTACCACCTGTTTTATGCTGTCATTCACAACTAGTTTCTGCCCTGGAGACTTTAATTCCTAATTGTCACAACACAAGAAATGGTCATTTAGCAAACCATGAAAACACTACTTACATGTGGAATTAAAAATAAGCTGAATAGTTTGGCTGTGACAATTGCTTGTTCGGATGTCCAAGGTCCTATCAGAGCAATCACACGGTTTCTGTACTCTGTGTAATTACAGAGCACATCAATCCCATTACTCTTGTCTTTCAATAACAATAGAAAGCTGGGTAGGATGGAGGCCAGTGTCTCAAAACAGTCGTCGTAGATTTCATAACCCAGTTGCACACCCGGCAGAAGAGAGGTGGAGTTATTTATTTCATCAATCGCAAATGTCATCGCCAGAAAATTCCCATAACCAACAGGATAAAAG
Source organism: Rhincodon typus (assembly GCF_021869965.1). Lineage (NCBI taxonomy): Eukaryota > Metazoa > Chordata > Chondrichthyes > Orectolobiformes > Rhincodontidae > Rhincodon > Rhincodon typus. The sequence continues at coordinate 17,447,104 of NC_063362.1, read as the reverse complement.
CTTAAATGGAGATAAATGAGAAATTAATGGCATGTGGATATCAACCTGGAACAGACAGCTGTAAAAGCCAGAAGGAACTAGTAACTGAGAAAGAGAGAGGGGGAGAGAGAGAGAGAGAGATGGAGGCAGCAATAGTGAATGAGAAAATACAAAGAAAATCCTGTAAGTGGGACAAAAATACAGAAATAGAGAGGAAGGATAGTGAACAGAGTGTGGCTGCATTAGTGAAGAAAAATAAGAGGGGACAGCAGAGGAGGAGAAAGAGAAAGATTTACAGAGGGAGAATTTGTGAGAGAGAGTAACAAATAGGGACAGGGAGACATGAGAAAGAAAGAAATAGGCACTGCTGGTGACCTGATGTGACCTAATCTGGAGAGACAAAGGGAGGAAGGAGTATTTGCTGAATATTTTAGAGATTAAACAGTCAGGCAATATGGGGTCTTAAGCCAAAATGCCAATTTACCCTGAATTTTGCATTATACACCATTTGGTAAAGGAGTAACCAGCACTGTGTTAGTTAAACAGTTAGTTACTCCATATAATGGCTGCTAGCACTCATTAAGAAGGTTATATCGCATTTTGGTGGCTAGTGCTCCGCCTAATATCCGCTCCAAACAGCAACCCGCTACCTGAGAGTAAACATTTGCTTGATGTGGATTTGAAGACTACTTAAAAGTATCCTCACCGCGTAATTCTGACCTTTCATTTAACTGTTCCTGGAACAGTGAAGATGGGCCTTGTCAAATGCACAGACATACTGGGGCATTTTGTTAAGACTTTATCAATATTTGAACAACAAATGGAAATTCTCTGATGACTTCACCTAAAAGGAATAGCTAAGTTGTAACCTTAGATGGGTCACCTGGAGAAGGAGTGTTTGGTCATTGGCATCTTATTAGTAGTGCTCCTTAGCTGAAGAATAATGAGCCGAGACAAAGCAGTATCAGCTGCTGCAAAGTGAAGCAGAGGAAGGTGAGCTGATGTTATTTCTCCATGCAGTTGCAGGATATCCCTCCTATTCTCAACCTCCTCCACCAGAACCTCCAGCACTATGTTGAATAAACTGTCCCCTCACTGCTCAGTCCTAGTGTCCTGCTACTGTACTGCTGTGTCAGCGAGAGCAGTTCACACCTTTAGTGAAAATTTGTACAAGGAGCTCACATAAATCACTCCATAAAAATTGTGTCTAATCACCAGTTGAGTACAAAACCAGGGTTAAAGCCTGCATGTACATTTAAATCAAAATGCTCATCAATGAGGCCAAAAATTGAATACTAAATCTGGTAGTTCAAGTGAGCATTTCTCATTAGCATAGCACTCATTTAGGATCTGTTTTTGCCCAGCGACCAAAATCATCCCCATTAATTCTGCGTAATTGGGGCAGGCTTGACCCATTGAGTAATTCGGTATTGTGCTGTCCGCAATGAGTGCAATTAACTTTGTCACACATCCAAAACAAGGAATAATCAACAGACAGAATAAGGACAACATGTGCTTTTGGGTGGGTGGGTCATGTGCACTAGTAATGCCCCTAGTTCTGGGCTAGAAGGTCCATGTTGAAGTCCTACCTACCTACAAGTCTGTCATAACCTAAGCAGGTTGATTAAAAGTAACATTTTGTACTTTTGGAAATAACTTGCATTTATATAGTACTTTTCATGACATCAGAATATTCCAAAATACTTAACCATAAGACATAGGAGCAGAAGCAGACCACTGAACCCATCGAGTCTGCTCCACAGTTCAGTGAGATCATGACTGAACTGATAATCCTCAATGTAACTTTTCTGCCTTTTCCCCGTAACCCTTGATTCCGTGTCTGTCTCAGCCTTGAATATATTTAATGACTCAGACTCAACAGCCTTCTATGGTAAAGAATTCCATGAAATCATAACTCTCAGAGAAGAAATTCATCCTTATCTCTGTCTTAAATGTGCAACCACTTATTCTGAGATGATGCCTCTGGTCCTAGACTCTCCTACAAGGGGAAACAATCTCTCTGCATTTTCCCTATCAAGTCCTGTAAGGATCTTGTATGTTTCAATGAAGTTGCCAATCATTCTTCTTTATTCCAATGAGTACAGGCCTAATCTACTTAATCTCTCCTCATAAGACAGTCCCTGCATACCTGGTATCAGCCTATTGAATCTTCTTTGGATTGCCTCCAATGCTAGTATATCTTATCTTTGATAAGAGACCCAAAACTGTTCACAGTGATCCAGCTGTGGTATAACTAGTGCCTTGTACAGTTTAGCAAATCCTCCCAACTTTTATATTCCATTCCCTTTGAAATAAAGGCCAATATTCCATTTGCCTTCTCTATTATCAGCTGGGATTTGGTTTAATATCTCATCCGTAAGACAGTACCTCTGACACAGAAGCATTCTCTCAGCACTGCACTAGTGTGTGTTAGCCTAGATTATGGGCTCAAGTCTCCGAAGCAATGCTTGAACACATAAACTTGCCTTCTGTGGTTGACCAGCCTACTGACACTCAGTGTGAGTACATCCACTGCATTTCTGCTTGATTTTGGGTGAATCAGCTGCAACCAGGGCTGGGTTAAGACAATTGATCCTTATCATTATTCTTGTGATTTACTACTGGAGGTAGTGCTGGGTAGTGAAATACTGAACCCACATTTGTCCCATATGTAGGGATATCAAATATCACATTTTTCATCATTATTGTAAATATTTAAACTTATACCTAGAGAACAGGAGTATTCTCTATACCTCACCCATGGCTGTAAGTCATGCTGTCGACAGCTAGCCTGACATTTGGCCTCTTCAAATGCATGAGCTACTGTGGCTTTAGGAAATAAATTGATTTTGAAATAGGTACAGCACAGATTTGCTGTAAGTTAAATTATGAGGACAGACTCATAGACTAGGCTTGTATAGAAGTATAAGAAATGATCTAATTGAGATGTTTATAATGATTAAGGGATTAAATGAGATATGTACAGATTCTTGCTGATGAGAGAATTAAAAACAAGGAAACAGTGTCTTAAGTTATAGCGAAGATATTAAGGTTGAAATCAGAATGTAGTTTTTTATAAAAAAGGTCGTGAATTTTGGAAGAGTCAGCACCTGCAAAAGAGTAGATGATCTGAACTACAGTGAGAATCAAATGAAGAGGTGAAGAGAATTTAAAATTATTCAATCAGAGTACAGTTTCTTACCTGTCACAAGTCACCTCTTCGGGCTTTGACCTATGAGCAAACCCAACAGGGACTGTATGGAAAGGAAACAGGTCTCCTATATTGTAGACTCCAGGCAGCATGTACTGTGCATTGATTCCATGAAGCCCCTGAGTCTCAGTCACAGAACCCTTGCCCATCACTAGATAAAAAATCAATTGTAAGAGACAGCAATTCATCTTGAACTGCAACAAGTTTCCACATTAATGGATTCTTCTGTGGAAACAGAAACTCATTGATTTTCGTTGTGAACATTTAATCTGTGTTCTTCTTATTCAAATAATCATGCAATCTCATTTGAGGGATATTTGCAATTTTTACATCTGCTGAGCAACATCTAAACCAAACCGGTAATGGAACAATGTTTGAAGTTAAAAATACTCCAAGGTCAATCTTTTTTTTAAACTTAGGTCAGCACAAAGGAAAAATCTAGACAAAAATGGCCAAATTCATATCCTAACCCTACCATGTTAAGTGTATTGGAAGATTACCCTTCCACATATAATCTCCTGTTGGGGAAGATCTTATGATGCAATGTGTAGTATCTCTATCTTTGAGCAGGACGTTTCTGCCAGGTTGCATGTGCAAATCTACAAGGAACGGTATCATCACCCTCATCTACGAGCGGAAGCGGGAGTGAGAAGACATTTGTAAGTGGCAACCAATTTCACTGTTGAATGTGTATTTTATAAAATCCTGCTTAAAGTCATTGCCAACCGGGTCAGGTCTGCTCTGGGATTGGTGATTCACCCTGACCAGACCTGTGCTATACCAGGCAGGATGATTGCTGACAGCCTTGCATTCCTTAGGGATACAATCGCCTGGGTGCAGGACAGAGGTTGGAGATTGGTGTCATCAGCCTGGACCAGGAGAAGGCCTTTGACAGGATATCACACACCTACATGAGGGATGTGCTCTTCAAAATGGGCTTTGGAGAGGGAATCCGCATTGGATGTGACTCAATCAATTGGTGGGAATCAGAAAGCTTTCCGATCAGATCTGGAGTCAGGCAGGGCCACCCACTCTTTCCTGCCTTGTTTATGTGTTGTTTAGAACGTTTTGTTGAATTCATCAGGAAGGATGCGAGCCTAAGAGAGGTGACTATTCCAGGCAGCAGAGGCCTGCAGGTTAAAGCCTCCATGTGCATGGCTGACGTTGCAATTTTCTGCTCAGATCTGCTGTCAGGCCGGAGACTCATGAGCGTCTGTGACCAGTTCAAACAGGCCTTGGGAGCCAAGGTAAATCACGGTAAGAGTGAGGCAATGTTCCTTGGAAACTGGTCTGACTAATCTTTTATCCCCTTCACCTTCAAGTCAAATTATCTGGAGGTGCTGGGCATATGGTTTGGATGGGCCGGGGTTGCGCCAAAACTTCAGACAAGCTTATCAGCAAAGTGAGGCAGCAACTGGGCAGATGGGAGCACTGCTCCCTTTCTATTGTGGATAAAAACTTGTCATCAGGTGTAAGGTACGCTCTGTTGTTGTACATGGTACAGTTCTGGCCTATTCCTCAAGCCTGTCCTACTGAATCACCTGAACCATCTTCCTCTTCATCTGGAGGTCAAAGGTGGACTGTGTCTACTAAGTAATGTACAAGCCCTGGATAAGGGGAGGAAGAATGTATCCAACGCTGCCCTCATCCTGATGGCCATCTTCATGTGTTGCTGCATCAAGATCCTTGGTACACAAACATCAAGTATCACTGACATACTGGGGTTCTACCTGTCCCTGGCATTAGAAAGAATGAGTCTGGCCTCACTGGCATGGAACACCATAAATAGTTGGACCATTTCATATCACCTGTCCCTCATGGAAAAATTTCATAGGGACAACACCTTCAACCACAAGTCCATCAAGTTGTGTTCAGCACGTAGTCTTCGAAACCCTGTGGGAACAGAAGAAGCTGATCATGTTGAGTGGCTCCCTGAGCAGACTGTCAGTCATTTGGCAGAATGCCTCATTGCCGGAACTTTCCAATAAATACCAAGGTGTAGCTTGGATGCTGGTGAGAAGGGCGCTCGTTGAGTGGTTTGTAACATACCACTACCACCACGCTCCTTCTCACAATCCCTTAATGTCATCTACCCACCTTATCCCTCAACCCAACCTACTGATCTCACCATTCTCTCAAAGCCACCCATGATATTTAAAACTAATCCAAAACAAGTCCTCAATAGCAATCCAGGTTAATGATATTCAAGTGATACCAACAACTGTGACAGTGGATGAAGGTTGTGGCAGTGGGGAGATCCCCAGTTGTCAAGATTTCCTTGCCACTAGAACTGTGTGTCAGCTGATGTGTAACAGTATTTCCACATTTAAAGATGTCCCGTGCAAGTCATCTACCTAGAGGAATTCAATTCCCCCATACAAAATTCTCATATCATGCTCATTAGCAAGTGATTGCCGATGGCAACAATTTAAAATTTATTCCTCAACCAACATTACTAAAAATGGATTAGTTGATCATTAATACACAGCACTATAAGGGAATAAAAACCGAAAGAATTGCAGATGCTGTAAATGAGAAACAAAAACAGATGTTGCTGGAAAAGCTCAGCAGGTCTGGCAGCATCTATGGAGAGAAATCAGAGTTAATGTTTCAGGTTCAGTGACCCTTCCTCAGAACATTAAGTAAGAGTCTGAGTTCTGAGTGTCACTCAATCTGAAACGTTAACTCTGATTTCTCTCCACAGATGCTGCCAGACCTGCAAAGTTTTCCAGTAACTTCTGTTTTTGTAGCTGTTTAAGGGAGTTTGCTGTGAGCAATTTAATTGTCGTGTTTTCTACAACTGTGAAATTTTCTAAAAAGTACTCATTGTCATTGTGGCTTTAAAGCCTTTAGGACATCACTGGATTGTGATTATAAATGCAGATTTCGTTGTTCATCTGTTCACCTTCTCTCTGTGTTTAACTCTCTCCCTCAGTCTGTACTGTTTATTTACTGTCTCTTTCTACTCTGTATCTCTTTTGCCCTTACACTCTTACTTTAATAGCAGTACCAATCCTATAAATATTTTATGTGGGAGATGTTTAATTACCTGCTTTATATTTTATCCACTTTCCTCTTCATTTTGATTTCCAGCATCTCATTTTTGTATATTTCTTTTCACAGGGTCCCTAGCTGAAAGTTCTTAAATCTATTCTCATGTTTTTCTGTAAGGACAGCAAGGGAAAGCTTTGAATGCAGAACTGTCCCAGAATTCTAAGCAACAGCGAAAGCCTCCATTAAAAATACAAAAAAACTGCGAGATGCTGCAATTCATAGTAAAGTGTATATATACAGGACATTCTAAGGTAAAGGGTGGTAGGTTGTGACCTGTATGGGAAATTGAAAGCCAAATGGGAGAATTGATGTGTTTGAACAGTCCCTCATTGTCATCTATAGCCATCCCATTAGGTTAAGAAAATGCTTATGATATAAAGTGCTTTTTTCTGACATATAAAATAGGCTCATGCATGTTTCCATAGTAACAGCTCTTATAAATCCTCTTGCTATTGACCTTGATTTGCTCTGAAAGCCTTCGAAATTCAATGGCTATGCAGCTCCCTCCTGTGATTCCCTGTTGGATTTAATTCTCTCTTTAGTCAGAGAGGCTCTGTGTTGAAGAAATATTCCAAATGTTCAGCTCTTGCCCATGGCAACTAGGCCTTGATTTATAATCAGTGGTTTACTTGTCACTTGTTGTTAAATTGTGACTCTAACTTTATCCAATAATGATGAATTCTAAATTAAACCAAATAACCTTTGAGCATTGGATCAGTGACTTAATATGTCAGATCTAAGAGCAAAGCAGAGAATGACACAAGAAAAATAAAATCCTCATGGGCCCAGTTACTCAATCATCGTTAGAGTGATGCAGACATGGAGACACTGGCGATGGAAGGCTAAACACTGAAAGATTGCAGATACAATAGAGGCTTAGACATAGGCAAAACTGGAGATCATAGTATCTTATGTCATAACCAGCCATTCAGTCCATCATGCCTGTGGCAGCTCCTTGAAAGCATGTCCAAATTAGTCTAGACACACCCCCAACCCCATTCTTTTCCCACAGCTTTGCAAATTTCTCATTTTCAAGAATTTCCTATCAAGATCCTATTAAGGTGGCGGCAGAGTAGCAGTCCAGCATGTGGACTCCTGCTTGGGACTTGTCGGCTCAGTCACTTTTACTTTCTTTCTCTTTCACATTTTTTTCCACTTCTTTCACTGCTGTTTTCTTTCTTTTGTTTTCTTGTGCAGTGCGGAGGATATTGAGCCAGTGCAGAGAGGGCAAGCTCAATGTGGCAGCAAGAGAGGTCCCCGGTGTCGACGGCAACCTGAGGGGTGATGACAGCAGGAACATGTGGCCCATGGTGACTGGCAGCGAAAGTGGGAGCAGGCAGCCTGAGGCGACTGGCAGCGAGTGAGAACAGGAACAGGCAGCCTGAAGCGGCCAGCAGCGAGTGAGAACAGGAACAGGCAGCCTGAGGCGGCCAGCAGCGAGGGCGAGAACAGGAACAGGCTGCAAGACAGCGGGAGCCGGCAGCCCAGAGTGGGAGAGGTCAAGCCCTTCGGAGGAATGCGACCCCAGCATAACAAAGCACTTATGGACTATGGTGTTAAACCGTTAACTGTGTTTCTTAGTTTTTCTACTGTTTATTAAGAAGGACTGTGATGTTTTCACTTTTTCACTTCATTCTCTTTATTTTTCTGCTTTGTGCCAAGATTCTGCACCTGGGTACCTTTGTACCTAAGATGGCACGGTAAGTGGCGACTTGTAAACTTTTCACTGTACTCTGTGACAATAAACTTAATTCAATTCGATTTTAGGACTAATTTTCATTTCAATATTACTAATGAATGCTGCTAACAAAATGCTTCCTTTATCTCCCTTTGATATTTTTGCAAATGATGGTACATCTGTGACCTCTGATTATCAACCTACCAAACTGTGGAAACAGCTTTTTCCTATTAATGCTATCAAACCCTTTTGTAATTTTGAACAATACCACTAAACCTCCCCTTACCCCTTCCCTACTTTAAGGACAGTCTCCCTATTTTTTTTTCAAATGCATGTCCACACTTCTCTACGTTAAACTTTAGCTGCCACTGGAAAATTCACAATGATGGATTTGGGATGGAGGGAAAGACCCACAAATAGCATCTAATATTTTGGCATTGCGGAATTTGGGGATAAGCAGGCGATAAGCCTCTAACCCATGACCATGAATACTTTGTCGAGTAGGCAATACATATCTGTAGTTAATCCCATCAGATAAATTTCATCTTTCTTTAAACTCATTCTGGGGGTGTATGTATACATTTGTAGCCAATTCCTCATTGCCCTAAAATAGTGACGTCAGGACTTCTCCTTAAACTGTTACAGTCTCATGTGAAGGTGTTCTCAAAATTACACTAATATTACCACAATAGTAATATTTACTTCTTCATAGATTTGATTTGTTTTTCCTTTTATATTTGATAATTTGAATTCAAAACCAGCTTTCCTTCATTTATAGTCTGCTGTGATTCAAATCCTGCAGAGAGAGGTGAGGAACCCTTTAGGGTCTGCTTCCTGACCAGCAATGTCTCCTTTGACTGGCCGTTATAAAGTGTGAGTCTCCATCCTAAACTATCTACATGCCTGATTTCCTGTCAGTCCTTCTGGGAGATGCTATACCTTCTGCTTGGGAGACAGATGGAATAAGAATTTAAAGTTGACACACGACACAGCCCTGAATGCCAGCAGAATTGAACCATAAGCCCGGGGGACATACTTGTATCACCCCATGACAACATAAAATAATTACATACAAATCCATGCAAACAATTCTCCAGTTTTCCAGCCATCCCACATACTGAACACTTTAAAAGAACTGGAAATGGCAAACATCAGCATTTTCTTACATATGCAGAACTCCCTGCTCTTCCCCACAGCAAAATGTGTCTTCTTCTTTCACTTTTTGTCATTGCTATCTGTAGCTTTCCTGAGCATTCATCAGCTCAATTTACATTGTCAGGAGAATACGTGCTTGGAGGTTTGTTCCCTATTCATCTTACTCCATTGGATGATGTTGATCGATTGAAGCCTGTTGTTCCAAAATGTGAAAAGTAAGTAACAGTTGAATAGATTTATGCTGCAACCTGCAATTAATCCCTGAAGGAATATTATACAAGTCACGGCATAGGTTTAGGTACAAACAAAGCATGAAGGCAGAATGAGGCTCTATGATTATCAAAGTGTGAGAATACATATACACCCCACATACATCACTCATAGTGGAGGTGTATAGCAATCATTGTGTAAGTACAGTTACAGCTGCTGTGTACAGCAATCCAAAGTTACAGCCATTGTGTGAGTCCAGACATTATGTACACCAGTGACTGTAGAGCTCCCACTTCTTGAAGGTACTGATTCTCTTCAGGGTTCAGGTTCACATTTCCCCTCAAGATGTTGACTCTTACTAGGGTTTAGAACGATCGTATATAAAATTAGAGATAACCAGGCTTAACTTATGGGCTGGAATCTAATCAAGGTGCTCAGGTAGTTTACATACAAAATAACAGATGCCCAAGAGTGAGTAACATGCTGGAATCTATCAAGGAGTTAATGACCTTCCTCACAAGATAGGAGGCAGGGATATTTGTTGAAGATCACACAATGTTCGGTTCTATTCACTATTCTTCAGATAATGAAGCAACTGTGCCCACATGCAGCAAAATTGGGACAGCAGCCACTCTTGGGATAGTAAGTAGCAAGCAGCATTTGTGCCACAAAAGTGCCAGGCAAAGACCACCTGAATAAGAGAGAAAGCCAAGAGATCTTTTGACATTTGATGTCTCTTGACTGCCTGCCTACCCCAACTTAACCCTTTATTTTGGCAGCATATAAATTCAGTAGCAAACTCAGTTCAACTTGGGCCTGAGTACATGCATTCGTTGGGTAAGAAAGTCTAAATCTTTAATTTGTTCAAGCCTAATTTAGCCTAATTTAGTTTGTAGTTGGCTATTAACTGAAATCTACAGTTCTAATCTAAATCTAAATTCCGTCATTGCTATTCTTAAGCAGGGAATAGCAAGAACTGCAGATGCTGGAGTCAGATCAGTACAATGTGGAGCTGGAGGAACACAGCAGGTTAGGCAGCATCAGAGGAGCAGGAGAGTTGACGTTTCAGTTCGGGACCCTTCACCAGTCCCGATGGAGGGTCCTGACCCAAAACGTCGACTCTTCTGCTCCTCTGATGCTGCCTAACCTGCTGTGTTTCTCCAGCTCCACACTATTTATTCTTAAGCAGGGTTAATTTTTCAACGGTTGCAGTGAAAGAATAGCTTAATTAAGAACCAGTTGAAACTTCCTCAGATAGAACATTTGTGATGGGAACATACATAAGTAGTCAACTTAATGTAACTTTCAATAGAATACCAGAGTCGAGCATGTCAAGAGGTTACAAGGAGGAGGGAAAGAGATTTGGTTGTTTTTTGCCTACACAAAGCAGCTGATTGTGTGTAGAGTTGATGAGTATTTATAGAATTTAAATTAAATGTATGATCGTTAATTTGTATTTACGTTTCCAATCCTATACTTCTCTCTTCTTAAAAATAGCTTGTTAAAAGCAAGATTGATACTGCTGCTAAAAAAAGGTGTAAACAGCAGAGATACTAAAGTGATTAATTAATAAATTAAATAAAATAGAGATGGCAGATGTTGCTGCTGCAATGTATGGGAGATGCTGGAAAACAAGGCAATCCCAAGTGAACGCATCCATAGCAAGTGTTTACAGCTCGAGCAACTTCGGATTTGAGTTGAGGGGTAGAGGTGCAAGCTGCAGACATTGTGCCACATCAGACAGGAGCAGAGTTACTGGACACTTTGTTCTAGGAGACAGTCCTATCCCTCAGATCAGGTCATTCAAATTTGGTCTATGATTGTGGATAGGAGCATGTGACTGCAGATAAGGCAGGTATGGGAACCAAAGGACAGCGTTTGAGGAGTCTCAGCCACTGCAATTGTCTATAAGTAATGAGGTTCTTTCAAGCTGTGTGAACTAGAGTGGGAGCTGCAAAGAATGTGAGAGAACAGCACTGTCGTACAAGAAGCTATTTATGGGACGGGCGATGGGAACATAGTGGTAGTGGTAGGGACAGTATAATTCGTGGAATAAATACTCTTCTCTATAGTCTTTAGTATGAGTCTCGGAGGCTGCGTTACCTGTGCAGTGAGTTAAGGACATCTTAGGATTGGAGAGGAACTTTGAGTGGGAGGGCAGGGATCCAGATCCTGTTTTCCACTTTGGTTCCAACAATGTTGATAGGACTAGAAGGAAGTTCTACTGAAAGAAATTAGAAAGCAGAATCTCCAAGGGAATAATCCTGGTTACTTGTGCCATGGGAAAACTGAAGTAAGTAAAGTCAATGAATTAAATATGTGTCTCAAAGATTGGCGTTGGAGGAATGGATTACCATTCATGGGGCACTGGGTGGAGGAAGCTGGTCTTCACTTGAACTATGTTCAAGACCAGAGTCTTGGTGAATCATAGAAAAAAAGACTAGGAGCAGGAGTAGGCCATTCGGTCCTTTCGGCTTGCTCTGCCATTCAATGCAATTATGGCTGATTCTCAATGGATCAATGCCATATTCCCACTTTCTCCCCTTATCCCTTCATGCTTTTAAAATTCAAACAATTATCTATTACTTTCATTAATATATTAAGTGACTTGTCCTTCACATCCTTCTATGGTAGAGAACTTCACTGATTCGCTATCCTCTGATTGAAGGCATATTTCCTCATCTCAGTCCTAAGTGGCCTATCTGTAGCCTGAGACTGTGACTCCTGGTTCTAGACTCTTCAACCAGGTAAAATATCCTCCCTGCTTCTAGTCTGTCCAGCCCTACTTGAATTTTATATGTTTCAATTAGATTCCTTCTCATCTTTCTATACTCTGTGCAAACAGGCCCAGTCAAACCATTCTCTTTAGCTTTTCATAAATTATTAATTAACTAGAATCAAATGTCTACACTGCAAAGAAGGTTTTAAATTAATTAGAAGAGGGAGGTTCTAGACAGAGAATACATAGGCTTACAAAATAAAAGGATATGGCACATTGCATGGCAGCTACTTAAGAAATATAACCAGAGTAGGACAGAATGTATAAACATTTTTTTTAAAAAAGCAGCTTATAGGCTCAAGGCGAGAAAAGTGATAAAGAAATAGATCGATCTTGGTCTTTTTGTTCTCAAAATTTCTATCTGCATATGTTGGAGCAAATAGCTGATACCTGTGGACCTGATTCTGACATCATTCATGAGAACTACTGTGAAGTTCTTACTAATTGCACTTTAATTGAAATAAATTACTTTCTTTTGCAGATCAAAATTCAGAACAAAGACGTTCACTGCCTTCCAAGCAATGAGATTTGCTGTTGAGGATATTAACAACTCAACTGATTTGTTGCCAAGCATCACTCTCGGTTATGATATTGCTGACAGTTGCTTTGAGGTTGTGGACATCCAAGCCATATTCAGGTTCCTTTCAGGCAAGCAAGGAGCAGAGCTGAAGATATTAAGCAATTACACAGTTTACCAACCCAAGGTAATTGCTGTCATTGGACCACCTTCAACAGATGTAGCAATTACCATTGCCAGGTTGTTAGGTTTCTTCCTTGTTCCTCAGGTGAGTTTATTATATGCTTTAGTGATGTATATCAATTGCAAAGACTTCAAGTTGTACAGATATGCTTAGTCACTCTTACACTGTCCAGGCATGCTGTGTTACACTGTTCAGGCATGCTGTGTTGTCAATTTTGTTTTAAAATATTGCTCAGTTTCCATCAACTTCCCTCGAGGGTGCTGACTGTCACTGGGTTTCAGGTTCTTTCCCCTACGAAAGGTTCCTGAGTCTTCTGGAATCTCAGACAAATGACTATTAATTTTGTGTGAGCAGTGGATATGGGCAGAATATTCAATGATTCATGGCATCACAGCTGAGCTATGATAGCTGAAACTAATGTCTTTGGCCATAAGCTTCAAGCCTTTGCCACTAACTCTAACTTTTTCTATTTCCACTGTCTAAAGCCAAACCGGATTGTGATAATCTTGGCCTTTTATTTGATGCCAGTTTGAACTTTCAATCCCATATCCTCTCTATCGTAAAAACTACCAACTTTCTTCACTATTTCTACTTTAGTTAACATCCTTCTCCATATCTATCACCTCAAGGCTCAATTATTTCATTAGTCTTCTGGCTGGGTACCTTTATTCCTCTTTCCATCTAAGTTAACGGTTGAACCAGCATTGAATGCCATATGGAATTGAGATTCTAAACTTTTACCACACTTATTTCTAGTAACTGAAAGAGGTAATTTTATTTTTAGGCCATGCCCCATGCTATTTACATTAGCCAGTGTAAATACTTTCTGTCTCTTATTTGTCTTATTTAATACCTTAAACTTTGATCAAGTCACTCCTTAACTTTCTAAATTTCAGGTAATGTTGTGTGTAATCTGATTTCTGTTGCTACAATTCTGGCCTCTGGATCATCCCCACCCTTTCATCATACCATTTTTGGTTATACCTTTTGCCACGTGCCAAACTCTGGAATTTCCTCCCCAAACCTCTACCTGTCTCTCTTCTTTTCAGACCTCCCTGAAAGCAAAAGCTTTTGGATAATCCACAAAACACCTCTTTCTTTGGCTGGACATCTATCATTTTGATAATGCAACTTTTTTTTAATGTTAAAGGCACTGTAAAAATGCAAGTTTTTGTTCACCAAATGGTGTATTTGGTAACTGAGCCATTGGAAAATTAGAAATCCCATCATATTTTCTTTGAATTAGAAAGCATAAAATTACACTAAGGTGTGAACAATTCAAGCAAAGGTAAAATAACTAAAGTTGAGCTAATTGCACTTATGTCTGATTCACTGGGTTGTAGATTCAAGGCCCAACTCGACTGGGGCACAAATATTCAGGCTGGCAACACAGGGCAGTACTGAGGGATTTTTGTACTGTCAGAGGTACCATATTTTAGATGAGAAATTAAACTGAGGCCCCATACAACCTCTCAGATGAGTGTAAAAGATCACATAGCATGATTTGAAGGAGAGGTCTCCCAGGTAACCTTTACAATTTTATCCCTCAACCACCATCATTGGAACAAATAATCTGACCGCTTACTTCTTGCCTTTTGTGGAACTTGCATTGCCCAAATTGCTGCCATGTTTCTTACATTGCAACAGTAACTACACTTAAAGATTACTATTTGTAAAGCACGTTGAGATGCTTGTGATTGTGCAAGGTGCTATATAAATGCAAGTTTCTTTTTCTGCTTCTGCAGATCAGCTACCAGGCATCTGGTGAGATTCTGAGTGATAAAATGCGCTTCCCATCATTTTTCCGGACCATCCCAAGTGACAAGAACCAAGCAAAAGCAATGGCACTACTGATACAGGAATTTAACTGGAATTGGATTGCTGTTATTAGGAGTGATAATGAATACGGGCGCAAAGGGGTTAACAAAGTGGTGGAACTGACCTCAGCAGCAGGAATCTGCATTGCGTATCAGGCTATCATCTCTACCTCCCCTGAGCTTGTTATCCAAATGATCAACAATATCAGTAACACTGTCAATGTCACCGTACTTTTTTCCAATGAGATAATGGCGCAGGTATTTTTCAGTCTTGTCGTGGCACAAAATCTCACCTCCAAAGTATGGATCATAAATGAAGCTATTTCTTTATCACAAGGATTAACAAGCATACCAAACATTGAGAGTATTGGGATGGTTATGGGTACAGCAATCAAGGAAGGGCAGATGGCACATTTTGAAGAGTTCCTGGACAAACCTTTGAGTCTCACTAATCCAAGAATGTTGCCAGATTCAGAGTTGGGAGAGAGTAACCACTGTAGAGGCAGCTATGAGTAGGCATGCAGCCAATTTAATTGGCTGAACGCCAAGTATTTGAACTCTTCATTATCCAGACTGGAAAAGCGGCTTTCATACAATGTGTACTTGGCTGTGTATGCTGTTGCCCATGCATTGCACAATCTCCTCCAGTGCAATGTAGCACAATGTGAGAAAAACCAGAGTATCCTTCCCTGGCAGGTAGGTGTATGTTATTGGTGCGATACTCTTCTTTACACAACAGTAAAAAAAAAATAAAAACAAGTAGAAGAAGGAAATTATAGGCTCAAAAGCACTATTCCTTTTTTAAATCACATCTTCTCGATAAATATTTCATCATGTTTAACTTCTCATAATATCACTCACTTCACCTGCCAGCCTCACCATGTCCCTGAAACCCACCTCACTGTATCTCAGTTGTTTGTCCCTCCAGGTACACACCTGTCACTTCAACCCATTCTAATGGCTTTCACTGTCCATCCCCAAGAACTTTTCCCCGGTGCTCTCATCTAACTTGAGCAGTTTAAGCACCTCACCTAACTCTTCACAGATCAGCAATGATTCCTCCTTGTTTAAATGCATGAATTTATGTGGGGTGAAATTTTCCCATTTGCAATTGAAGTGTTTGTCAATGATTTGTATCATGCAATCATCTGCTCTTTGACTCATTAAATATGGAACTGAGCTCTTACTGCCTTTCTTGTACGCTACTGATGGGACCTTCCAGCAGTCATACTGCTAATGCCATATTTGAAGCCCAGCTGCATACCACCTCACATGCTGCAAGCCTGGAACTGGACCTCACACTGCAGTGCTTGATCATTATGGCACACAGAAAAGGAAAGATCGTTCCCTGTTCTGTGGACAGGGATCTGCAGGTGATGGTGGATATGGTAGTGGAGAGGAGGGCTCTCCTTTTGCCTGTGGACTATCACAGGAGTCCACACCACCAAGCCAAACCAGCCCTGACCCAAATAGCTGCCTGAGTCTGTACTGTGTCCCAAGTGAAGAAGGACACCCAATAGTGCAGGAACAAGGGCAATAATCTTCTCAACTCTACAAGGGAAGGCGCCGTCATCTTCTCTCTGCTAAGTCTATTCTCAGGGCCACCACTTAGTCTAACTCTGCCACTAACTGCCACTGCACATGCCTCTCACCAAGGCTCATGGACTATAGCTCTTGGTATTGCATGCATCACATTCACTCAATGGCTCTCACCTACCTCATCTTCCTAAAACTTCCTGCTGTCTGCACTTTCTGCCCACTCACTGGAGATACCTCACCATCTCTCCTGCTCAGGGCTCCCCACTAACTGCTTTTTCATTCACTTCAATAATATTCAATCCCTCCCTTTGTCTCATTGCAGGAAAAATCAGCCCACAATTGGGTTGAGAGGGCAAAGACCAGGGTGCCTCACTCCGTGCAAAAATCATAAGGAGCAGAAGTTGGAAATTCAGGCCCTTGTGTCTGTTCCACTATTTAATACGATCATCATTGAACTCATCTCAGTCTCAGCTCCACTTTCCTGACTATTCCCCATAGCCCTTTAACCCATTACTAATTAAAAATCTGTCTATCTCCTCCTTAAATTTATTTAATATCCTGGTGTGCACCGCATTCTGGGGTAGTGAATTCCACTGGTTCATGATTCTTTGATAGAAGTAATTTCTCCTCATCTCTGTTTTAAATCTTCCACCCCTCAATCTAAAAATATCACCTCTTGTCCTAAATTGATCCTGTAGGGGAAAAATCTGCTCTAAGTCTTCTGTGTCAATGTCCTTTAGCATCTTATATAACTTAATAGATCTCCTAAATTCTAGTGAGTATAAGGAGCACAAGGAGAAGATTCTTGAGTTAGTCATGGAAAAGCTTAACCACTCTGTGAGGACATTTGGATGGTCAACCAACCCAGTAAACTTCATTATGCTATGCCACACTCCTCTCTCATTGCATTCTTAATCTGCACAAGCTTTTATTGCCCTTTGACAACTAATTCCATCTCTTCTTGTACTTAAACACCAGCCATACCCAGCAAACCTGCACTAAGAGGCCAGCACAGAAGACACTCAAGTCCACTTCTACCTCTAAGGGGGAAAGCTACTGAACCCTCAGAGGATGCACCAGCAATGGCTTACACCTGGACCCTCCACTGGCTCACAGACTTTCACTCAATAGGTATTCTTCCAGATTAGACTCAGGAGTGCATTTTGGTAAGTACATCACTGATGCATCTCTGCAGCTGGCTGAAGTAGAAACACCTCAGGTATCTAGCACTGAAGGTTTGCTGGATAGCAGGCACCTGTTCTTCCCCAGGCAGAAAGTGAATCCTGTGGTCTCAGCCAATAATAACTTCATCAAATGCAAAGACAGGCACAGAAACAACAGGCAGGTTTGTCAGAGGCATTCAGTAAGCTGGGCTGAAGCACAGAGGAGTCCAGCAACACTATCAGCACTGTGCTGGCTTCAGCATGTGTGGATCTGGCTGCTCCATTGTAAGGACTGTGTCTTTTTATTTTGTGCTTTGAAAACTATGGACTGAAATGAGAAAGAACTTTTAAACTCAGTGTTTGAAAGGGTGACTGCAAATTTGAAAAGCCAGTAACCTGACACCCATAGCAAGTGTCGTGAACAATTATTTGAACGAGAAGTAACTGAAGTTTGAGTTGCAGACAATTTGGAGTTGAAGGGGTGTCCTGAAGCAGCTTTTGTTGACAACAAGAAGTTGATTTATCAATGACAGTGTTTTTCAACTGGTGTGCCACAATGAGGTGAGAAGTACCCCATTAAAGTTTGCGGAAGCAGTGCCAGTATACCTGAGCACTAAAGCTGCATCTGTGTTTCTGATCTCTTCTGGTACCTTGTGTCTATTATTGAAGGTGCCCTGTTATAGGAAGGATATTATTAAATTGGAAAGGGTGTAGAAAAGATTTACAAGGATGTTACTGGGACTGGAGCGTTTGATTTATAAGGAGAGGCTTATGAGAGACAGGTCCATGAATATGAAAGATTTAGAGGGATACGGGCCATACGCAGGCAAACCGGAAACTTGTTTGGCATGGATAAGTTGGACTGAAAGGTCTGTTTCCATGCCGAATTCTCTATGACCCTATCTGCCAACACCCGTATTGACTGCCCATGCACAAGCCTGCAGACCACACATGCCTAGCCTGCGAATACCACACACACCAGCAGGCCCAGGTTTTCAACTAACTGAGTAAACTGCAATTTACTTTGCATTGAGTTGAGCAGATTTTGAAAACATGTACTTGTAGTCAAAGATGGTTTATTTTTGCTGTTGGATTTGAAACATTAATGCTTTTGATCCTTCTATCGTTTGTTGCATGTACTATGTTGCAAATCTCTCTAGTGAGGCTGTAACTATATTAAAGCAAGTAAATGTGCCATTTATGAGCAAGCAATTCAGCTGAAAAAAGTGGGTGTGCCATGGAACTGTTTGTTTCATTGAAGCGTGCCTTGATACTGAAAAAGTTGGGAACCACTAGTCTATAGATTGGTGGCCAGTTATCAATAACATAGACATTGTTGCCTGCTAAGAACTGTATGATGGTTCTCAGGTAACTGAACATCTTAAAGCTCGGAACAAATTACAGAGAGAGAGGTGTCCAGCTCTTCCCCGTCTAGGGTAGCCCCTCTATTCTTTGTAGTCGAAGCTTAGTGTAAACATGCAGAAAACCAGAGTTGCTTTTCTGTAATGATTGTTGTAAGCTGTGATTTTTAATTGATAAGTTAATGATGTTTTATGAGTGAACAGAACACCTTGTCTCTCTTACCAACCAAAGAATTATCCAAAGAAAGATGACTGAATGTGAGGTATTGTCAATGCAAAGGCAGGATTTCATCGCCACAAGAACTTTGCACTGATCATTCTTGATGGAACTGTCATGGACAGATGCATCTGGCAAGGCAGGTTGATGAGGACGAGGTCAAATATGTTTTTCCATCTTGTTGGTTCCCTCACCAACTGCTGCAGATTCAGTCTAGCAGCAATGTCCAACTGAAAGCTCAAGCAGTTCAAGGTAACTTAGCAGTCTGTGTGTGTTTGGAAACACTGAAATAATGATGGATAAGTCAAAAGGAAAGTCCTTAGGATTACTCTCAACTTTCTGTCTATTACGAGAGACTTCACTGCACAACACTCAGATGTGATATGTTACCTGAAGTTTAACTCATCTTAGCACCATGTGATGTTAGTTCATATTCTCAGTGGCTGCTGCTTTTCCTCTAGTGGTCAGACGTGGATCCTTGAAAGTGAAGTCATCTGAAGATATCAAGCGCACAATTAGAAGAATAATGAGACATTTATTCTGCAATAGAAAATATAGGCCTGCAAAAATAACAAGGTTCATATGTTCTTTGCAGTAAGTATGGCTGCTTGCCAGATTAGCAACGGAACGTTAGAACAATTAAACAAAGTTGAAATCCAGCTCATTCAACCTGAAAGCGGGTTTCAAAGAGGTTATCTCTGGCTTCTTGGGTTTAATAATGCATAACTCTATCTTTCTTGGACAGCCCTCTTGACAGCATCCTGATCTTGATCCTAATCTTCATCCTCAGAGGACTGTTACTGATCCCCATTTCCTCTGTATTCAGGAATCCGCTTTGTGTCATCTCCAATTAGGTTAGGATTAGGATTATGATTAGGGTTAGGGCGCAGAGTAGGACACTTCAGCTTGTCCACTCCATCTGTTTCCTTTCCTTTTTTCTCTTTTCTCCTTCTTCTCTCTTCTTTCTTCTCCCAGCAATGGACTCTCAGCCACGCACTCCATGCAGACTCGGCAAGGCAGCCTCCCAGCTTGATGTGGTGGCCTCCTGGCCTGGCGGGGTCACCTTCTGGCTCGGTGAAACAGACTTTCAGCCAAACGTTGTGCTTTTTGGCATGGCGTAGCAGATTTTCAGTTCCATATGGTGGTCTTTCGGCCAAGCATGGTGGACTTTCAGACCAATGTGGCGGACCCTCGGCCAGGCAGACTTTCTGCCCGGCATGGGAGGCTGTTGGCCTGTCATAGCAGTCTTAGAGCTTGGCATGGTGAACTCTTGGCCTGGTGTGGTGGTCTCTTGGCCCGATGTGACAGATTCTGGGCTCAGCATGGCAGTCTTTTGGCCCAGCATGGCAGATTCTTGGCCTGGTGTGCTGATCTCTCGGTGATTCTATGATTCTATGGTATGTGGCAATCTCTCGTCCTGGTGTAGCATCAGTGTGGACTTCCACTCTCGAAGTGATTCCTTGAAGTGCGGTCCCACCACAGCTAAGCACTTAAGTAAGACTGTAATGTTTGAATTTTCAGCTTTATTCTTTATTTTTTACTTTAAAACTAAGGTGTCACTGTACTATAATTACTTTAGTGTTTGACTTTTAACTTTGTTCTTTCTTTCTATCTTATTTTTAAGATTCTATACCTGAGTATTTGTACCTAAGATGGTGCCTTGTGTGCCTGACATACACTTTTCACTGTATTCCTGTGCTTTTGTACTTGACTACACATTACAATAAAATCAAAATCAAATCAGTCTTGAAGGGCACACCATGCCACATTGATGGGGCATAACCTTTCTTGGCCATACCACAAGATTCCACCAAAGTAATCCAGTTACCTTAAGGAGACCTTTGCCTGAGGCCTATGGAAGCCTGAGCAGTGCTGTATCTTCACTGTGTCAATCTGAGGACATTATAAAAGTGTCAGGAGCAATGCTTGGAGTACCTCTTGTCACCAGCCACTGTTTGTGTCTGGGACAAAGACCTTGAAAGGTTGCAGCAACCTGTGAATTCTCCAATATGTAAGACTAACTACTAAAACCAATAAATTTGCCCCTTTCCACGACCTGGAACATGCCTCTTACCGCAACTCTTAATGCAAAAATACTTAGCCCCTATGGGGATTAATTTACATCCATAATCACCAACCCAAATGATCACATTTGGGTATTGTATTCAGTCTGGGCACCTTATTTAAGGAAAGATGTTAACACTTAGAGAGAGTGCAAAGGAGATTTACTGGAATAAAACCAGGAATGAGGGATTTTACATCCAAGGAAAGATTAGAGAATTTGGACTTATTCTCCTTGGAGCAGAGAAAATTAATAGGTAACTTTATTGAGATGTTCAAAATTATGAACAATTTTGACAGGGTAAAGAAGGATATTCTGTTTCCACTTGTTGTTATGTCAGTAACTAGGGTTTACAATATCAAGATTGTCAGCAAAAGAGCCAGAAGTGAGATGAGGAAAAACACTTTTGTTCAGAGAGTTGTTAGGATTTAGAATGCACTGCCTGGGAGAGTAGTGTAGTTGGATACTATAGAGGTTTCAAAAGAGAACTGGATATATATTTGAAAGTAAAGAACTGTGAATGCTGTAAATCAGGAACAAAAACAAAGTAACTGGAAAAGCTCAGCAGGTCTGGCAGCATCTGTGAAGGAGAAAACAGAGTTAACCTTTCGGGTCCGGTGACCTAAGGGTCTTTGTTTTTGTTCCATATATTTGAAAGTGGTGAATTTAGAAGGCTACAGAGAGAGGCCTGGATAACTCTAACTGGGTAGCCCTTTTGGGAGCCAGTACTGGCATGTTGGATCGACTGGCTTCCTTCTGTACTGTCAAATTCTATGCTCCTAAATAAATCTATCACAGGTAACAGGAGCCCAATGAGAACTGAAATGGAGTACAACTCAGACCCAAACCAGAATCAAAAATAGTAAGATATCGGCTAAAATAACTGCACTAGAAGGCTCAAAAAACTCAGCCAAATACACACTCTAACAGATAAACACATAAAGTAGCAACTAGTCCCTTCTGCTCAATCCTCCCAACCTGACTTAATCTAAATCAAACTATTAACTCAGCCTGAACTCTAACCTGAACTATTGTCAGCTATCATGTTAAGTCTGTGTCTCAGTTACTCAGCAGCTTGAAGGAGGTGAAATTTAATCTTCATGATGACATTTTCTACTTTGACGAGTATGGAGATCCACCCAGTGGTTATGACATTGTCTTATGGGACTGGATGAGGGCTCAAGTCCGTTTTAAGACCATTGGTTCTTACTTGCCGAATGATGGACAGATAAAAATCGATTCGTCCTTGATCCACTGGAATTGGGAAAATAACTTGGTAAGAATCTAGACAAAGTTTCTTTCTTTTATGCTGGTCACAAGCGCTTATATTTAGGTCTTTTGGAAGTGTATAAACACAGGTATTGAATCCTCTTGGTGCTCCCCTTGTGCCAGTTTAAAATTTTAAAAATTTTGGAAGACAATCCAGGTTGACACTACATTACAATTCAGTGCTGTACAGTTGGAGGTGCCTTCTGAATAAGATCCTAAAGTGAGGTTCTGCTGTCCTCCCTGGAGGATCCCTTATCAATATTATAAGAAATGCAGGATAGTTGCCATTTTTTTTGAGCTAATGACAGTTAAACAGATGATCTGGTCATCTGTCTCTCCTGATTGTGGGGGCTTGCTGTGCACAAATTGCCTGCCACATTTCCTACATTGCAAGGAATATTATTAAGTATTTTAGGACATCTTGATATTGCAAAAGGCAATATAAAAATGTAAGTTTCTTTCTTATCGTTAGGAAATACCTCAAAATGCTTCTTAAACAGTAAATTAGCTCTTGATGTTGTTATGTAGTAAATATAAGTAGATCCAGCAAAAGCCAACTAAAAGAAGAATTAATAAACTTGTTCTTGAAGGTCCAGAGATAAATATTAAATAAGAACACCTTCAAATTAAGCTTCAGGATCTTTATGATTCATAAGGAAGATGTGATCTTGATTTAACTTCTAACTGAAGAATGATGCTTCTTACAATGCAGGATTCCCATTGATCATACGTGTTGTAGTGAGGTCACCAGCAGAGGTCACTGGCAGGCACAATCTGACATTCCTGGCAAAAATCAACAGGAATGGAGCCTATGGAATTTCAGCACCATTCTGGCTGCTGTAAAATTGTGATTGAAATGTCCTTTTACAGACTGGGACTCAATGGATCAGATACCCTTCTTTCACAGTCTGGGTCTGAGTGGGAATGTGGGTAGCACTGTCAGATGCTGTCCTTTCACACTTTGTGACTGGGTGACTCGGTGCATCAGAGATTGTCAGCAGGCAGATACCATCTAGTTTTGGAACTTAAGAATTTCAATTTGGCTAGGATTCCAGGTGCATTACGGTTCCAGACAATGGCTGTTACCAAGCTGTATTCCTGACAGCAAAATGAAGATTTGAGGAAAGAAAACAGAGTCTAAAAGAAGAGAGATAACAAGGTGTAGAGCTGGATGAACACAGCGGGCCAAGCAGCATCAGAGGAGCAGGAAGGCTGACATTTCGGGCCTAAACTCTTCTTCAGAAATGGCATCCAGCTCTACACCTTGTTATCTCAGATTCTCCAGCATCTGCAGTTCCTACTATCTCAGAGTCTAAAAGAAGGTGGATTTCTGGGGATTCTCCTGGTTTTCTGATGAAAAGTTGACAGAGGTGCACAGGAACTCCAGAAAAACAGTCTAAATTATACTTTCTTTTACTAAGATCTCATCAGTTCTGCTGAATCAAATGGGAGATATCCCTCAGACTGGCAATCTGCAGAAATTCAGCCCCAGTATTACCATCTGGGGCCTTCCAAGAACCAAAGAATGATTTCTTGTGCTTTTTTGCCCAGACCCCAATATCTAATTGTTCAGTGACGTGTGATCCAGGACAGAAGAAAATTCTAAGAGGAATCCATTCTTGCTGCTTCATCTGTGAAGACTGCCCTTCTGGAACATTTCAGAATCAAAGTGGTCAGTAAGCAGCTTTTCTGCACTTGCTCTCATTTTTGCTTTATTTATATCTTCTATTTCTCTAGGGAAATTGAGAGCTCAGACAAAAACAAAAAGGAGACTTATATAAAGTTTGGGAAACTGAAGATAGACAGAGCCTTAAAGAATACAAAGATCACAGGAAATATTCAAACAAGGAATTGGGAGAGCTAAAAGAGCTGTGAAATGTCTTTGGCAAACAGGATTAAGGAATATCCCAAGGTGCTTTATACATATAAAAGGAGCAAGAGGGTAGTTAGGGCAAGAGTAGGTCCACTCCAGGACAAAGGAGAGAATTTATGAGTGGAGCGAGAGTGCAATACTTTGCATTGGTATTCACAAAGGAGAAGGACATGGTGGGTGGTGAGTCTCAGGAGGGGTTTATTGATATTCTGGACCATATCAATATAAAGAAGGAGAAGGTGTTGGGTGTTTTAAAAGCATTACGGTGGACAATTCCCCAGGACCTGATTGGATCTATCCCAGAATGCTGAGGGATACAGGTGAGAAAACTGCTAGAGCTTTGTACAAAAACTTTGTATCCTCTTTAGTCACAGAGGTCCCAGAAGACTGGAGAGTATCCCAACATTATTCCTTTGTTTAAGAAGGGCAACAGGGACAATCCGGGAAATTACAACCCGGGTGCACCTTACATCGGTAATAGGAAATTGCTGGAAAAGATGCTTAGGGAATAGGATTAACTCACATTTGGAAAAAAAATGGACTTAACAGCGATAGGCAGCATGGCTTTGTGCAGGGAAGATCGTGTCTCACAAACTTGATTTTTTTGAGGAAGTGACAAAGATGATTGATGAGGGAAGGATGGTAGATATTGTCCAAATGGACTTTAGCAGGCCTTTGACAAGGTCCCTCATTGCAGGCTGATACAAAAGCTGAAGTCATATGGGATCTGCGGGGAGCTGGTAAGATGGATACAGAAATAGCTTACAGACAGTAGCAGTGGAATGATGAATTTCTGACGGAAATCTGTGACCCAGTGGGGTGCTGTGGGGATCAGTACTGGGACTCCTGTTGTTTGTAATATATATATAAATGATTTGGAGGAGAATGTAGGGGCCATGATTAGTAAGTTTTTTTTTTCCTTTATTCATTCACAGGATGAGGTGTGTTGCTGGCTAGGCAGCATTTATTGCCCATCCCTAATTGCCCAGAGGGCAGTTAAGAGTCAACCACATTGCTGTGGGTCTGGACTCACATGTAGGCCAGACCACGTAAGGATAGCAGTTTCCTTCCCTAAAGAACATTAGTGAACCAGATGGGTTTTTCCTATATTCATGGTTATAGTTAGAATCTTAATTCCAGATGTTTATTGAATTCAAATTCCACCATCTACTGAGGTGGGATTCGAACCTGGGTCTCCAGAATGTTACCTGGGTCTCTGGATTAACAGTCCAGTGATAATATCACTGGGCCATCGCCTTCCCATGACACAAAGAGTGGGGGAGTTGCAGACATTGAGGAGGATTGCCAGAGGATTCAGCAAGATTTGGGCGGCACGGTGGCTCAGTGGTTAGCACTACTGCCTCACAGTGCCAGTGACCTGGGTTCAATTCCACCCTCTGGCAACTGTCTGTGTGGAGTTTGCACATTCTCCCTGTGTCTGCATGGGTTTCCTCTGGGTGCTCCAGTTTCCTCCCACAGTCCAAAGATGTGCAGGGTAGGTGGACTGGCCATGTTAAATTGCCCATAGTGTCCATGGATGTTTAGGTTAGGTGGGTTTGACATGGGCAAATGCAGGGGTAGGAGAATGAGTCGGGGTGGGATGCTCTTTGGAAGGGAGGTGTGGACTTGTTGGGCCAAATGGCCTGTTTCCACACTGTAGGAATTCTATGAATATAGATAGGCTGGAGACTTGGACAGTGGAATGGCAGATATAGTTTAATCTGAACAAATGCAAGGTGATGCATTTTAGAAAATCTAATGCAGTAGGTAAGTATAGATAAATGGCAGAAGCCTTGGTAGCATCAGCCCACAGAGAGATCTAGGTGTACAGGTCCAAAGTTGCCTGAAACTGGCAACACAAAAGGATAAGGTGGTCAAGAAGGCATACACCATGCTTCCCTTCATCAGTTGGTGGTAGCCATGATGGGGAGATGCCAGTTTTGGACGGGGGTGGACAAAGTTAGAAATCATACGACACCAGGTTATAGTCAACAGGTTTATTTGAAATCATAAGCTTTTGGAGCGCTGCTCCTTTGTCAGGTGAAGTCTCTCTATTTATGTCATTTGTCTCTTGTTCTGCTGAAAACATTTGACTAGCAAAGTCTAGGATCTTCATTCAGGATCTCCTCTGTTCTTTCAGAGGTCAACCAGGCTACCTTCATTGGGCCACTTAAAAAAAATTTGGGTAATTGTTGTCGGTCTGTATTGGTTCTGATTTAAAATGTTTTACCAACGTTCTTTAGGAAAGAGAACTGAGTGGAGTGTGGGTCCTTTCACATTCTGGGACTGAATGTGACAGTGAGTTAAATAAAATTTATTCAGCGATCCAAAAATTAGGTTCTGTTGCACCCATTTCTCAGGTGCTGAGTAACTTCTTTGGTGTCCAAAATGGCAGGCAGCAAACTCATGCACACTGTCAGCTGAAGACGGTGAGACTAACAAATTCAGTTATGATAAGCAAGAGTCCTTTACCAATGACTACCTGCATTTACAAAGGGACTAACAAGCTTCAAAGGCCCTAATGTCTGCTTGAAGAACCTCTAACATGAATAGCTTCGTAAGTGCTATTGTAAGCTACACTTTAGAAAGTAAATCTGTAACAAAGAAGCAACTATCTGAATGTGTTTCTATTCTGGTTCAACATTAAATTTCCTCTTGCCACTGCTCCATCCTCAATCCTCCCCACTTCACCTGATCTTCTCTCTAAGTCCCTAAGGGATCCATTCCCAAACATTCTGTCCACTCCCAACAAACTCAGATTATTTCATGGGGAAATGTAAGAGTGTCATTACTCTTTATGTGATTTATGCTATATTTGTCCTGGGACATTTGACAGGACTGTATGGAAGGTAGTTTTTGATTCTAAACTCTGTATCTGCCTTAGAAATGTTGGATGTTGACAATGAAGGCCTGCAAAGGAAAATGTTCTATATTTCACCATTGGCTCTTATTCAAATTAGCACAAGACCCACAAGCAAACTGTTCAGAAAAGACCACTGAGGGATCTCTTCATACTACAATGTTCAATGTGCACCATTCAGTTTCTGTTTTACTACCTATGTTGTCCTTTCGCGGGTTAATAATATTGAGATTTTTGCAGATCCCTATCATTGCACGGATTGTCGTTGGCAACAATGGTCACCTCCTAAAAGTCATCGCTGCCTGGAAAGGGACCTCCATTATCTGGAATGGAATAGCATTTTCTCCATTTTCCTGCTGATCTTGGCAAATGGTGGAATTGTGCTGACCATCACCATAGCAATCATCTTCACACTCAATTGTAATACTCCTGTTGTCAAGTCTGCTGGTGGGAGAATATGTTTTCTCAAACTCATGTCTATGCTCTGTGGCTTTTCTTGTGTGTATTTCTATATTGGCAAACCAAACAACTTCTGCAAAATAAGACTGCCATTCTTCATGGTGAGGTTCACTCTCTGCCTGTCTTGTATACTGGTGAGGTCATTTCAAATCATATGCATATTCAAAATGGCCACTAAGCTGCCTAAGGCCCATGACTATTGGGTTAAATATAATGGGCAATATCTTTTCTTCTTCCTCAGCACCTTTGTCCAAATTGTCATTTGCAGTGTGTGGCTCAATACAGACCCACCCACTCCTAAAGGTCACATCATTGAGAAGGCAATCATCATGGACTGTGGCAATGGTAGCATGACTACCTTTTTGCTCAGTTTGTTTTATACTGTTTTTCTTTCAGTGGCATGTTTCTTTTTTGCTTATATGGGAAGGGATCTTCCAAAGAACTATAACGAGGCAAAGTCTATTGCCTTCAGTATGATGATCTGCTTTGTGTATTACATTCTGTACATGATGTCGATGGTCACCCCAAATCAGGAGAGGTACACCTCATCTATACAGACCTTCCTGATAGTCACTAGTGCCTTCAGTATTGCCATGGGCTACTTTCTCACAAAATGTTACATTATTTTATTTATGCCACAGAAAAATAGCACGGCTTATTTCCAATCTTGCATTCAGGACTACACAAAGAGACTGAATGGAGCAAATTAGGTATCATAAGCTTTTTCCTCATCTTATGTTTTTGTGCTACTGTGGTTTGGTAAGTGATTATTTTCCATTATTTGTGAACGTTAGAGGCCTGCTGTCTTATTGGCTGTTTCATGGGCAAATGGAGTAATATGGGCAAAAATTAATAGTAACAAAAAGTTCACAAGCTTTGCCTCTCCCTAACTCTCTAATGACCTCCAATTATTTGTTGAGAACTCTGTGTTCCTCTATTGCTTATTGTGTATCACCCACTAAATTTGCCCTGCCTTGGACAAGTTTTCAGTTGTCCAGGGCATTCCTTTAAAACTTATCTCTTTAGCCAATTTTTCAGTTATCTGACTTACTGTCTTGATCCTTCTTTGATTCAGTGTCAGTTTTTGTCCGATGACACTGCTGCAACACATCCTTGGGATGTTTTACTATATGAAAGAGATTACACTAGCTGTTTATGTAACCTAGCTGTTTATTAGGGGAGGTAATGGCATAGTGGTATTAACGCTGAACTGTTAATCCAGACCTCTGGTAATATTCTGGGGACCTGGGTTCAAATCCTGCCATGACAAATGGTGGAATTTGAATTCAAAAAATATCTGGGATTAGAAGTCTAATGATGACCCACAAAACTGTTGCTGATTGTTGGGAAAAAACCTATGTGTTCACTATTATCCTTTAAGGAAGAAAACTGCCGTCCTTACCTGGTCTGGCTTACATGTGACTCCAGACCCATGGTGACCAGCAATATGGTTGACAGCTAACTGCCCTCTGGGCAATTAAGGATGAGTAATAAATACTGGCCTAACCAGTAACACCCTCATCCCATGAGTGAATAAAAAAAAGTGGAGAAAGAATTCCTCACAACGTGGAGACTTGAATTAAGCCTCATCTCTCTTCCCAGGTTCTGAAATGTTTATTTATACAATGTGAATACAGGACACCTGGAAATTCACTGGGTTAGACCTCGTACTTCATTTCCCAGACATTGGAATTCCAGACCAAGCTGATGGAATCAGAGTCTCTGAACATTGTCGGATGTGGGTTTTTTTTATGTTAAACGAGCTTGAGCAGTGGGAATCCAGTTTCAATGAACAATGGTCCTCAACACAAAACAAAACAAAATTTGACATTTCACAGAATGGCTACTGGACTCCTCTTAGGCTAGGCACTGGAAGACCATAAGACATAGGAAGGTGAGTAGGCCAATCAGCCCCTTGATCCTGCTCTGTCATTCAATAAGACCATGACTGAGCTTTAAAGGAAGAGTTTTAATCGATCACTGATGCTGACCCAGTTTCTCCATAATGTTTAGTGCTACATTTCCCACAGGTAAAGAACTCCCCATCACTGCAAAGCCCAAAATTCAGAGACATTAGTTGTTCAGGAAATGAGTCTCAATCAGCAGCAGTAGTCTAAGATCACGCCTCAACCTCCAATCTGCATTGTGCTTTCCAGGTAACAAATCATTTTGATATTCTTGTGACAACTACTTAAATCACATTGCCAGAATTATCCTTTGCTAAAATTATAGCCTTGCCTGATTTAACTTGTCAGTAACAGATTATTTCAGCCCTGAGTTCATGTTGGAAATGTCTATGGAATATGGAAAGTGTATTCTAAAAAATAAAATTAGATACATGATGTGCAGTTTGTGTTGTGCCTTTCTTTTGATTTTAGAGAGGCTAGGTCCTGTGTGGAGTACAGAACACCAGGTTGCTTTCCCATGTATGCTGACTCACAGGGTACTGGTACAGTTTTACAGGGTAGGCTGATAAGGTGTAATCCTAATGGGAAGAGTTGCAGGCTACAATCTCTTGGGGAACAGTACAGAAATAGAGTTTCACAGAAATAGTTTCAGAGTACAATCTCATGGGAAATAGTCCTGGGGATACAGGCCCACAGAATATAATCTTCTAGTATACAATTCCATGCTTCTAGAAACCAATAGCGTACCCAATACAGTACAACTCCACAGTATAGAGGCCCATGGGGTACAGTCTCACCATGTATAGACCGTGGGTTAAAATCTCAGAGAATACTCATTGACACATTATATTTTCATGGGGTACAGAATTGTGGGGTAATAGTTTATGCGATAAAATTCTTCAGGGTAAGATCCCTAATTCCTTTATTAAAAGAAACAACATCTGGGTCCGACAAAGTTTGCATCAGAACTAACAATTGCCCAGATTGGCTATGGACTCACCCCCTGCTAAATCAAATGTAATTCATACCAATTCCTACCCTTGAAATATTAAAAAAAAAGTCAACTAACAGAACTGACTAAGGGGAAGGAATGTTACATGACCATGATCAGAGATATACAGTTCTGGACTCACTACTATAAGCCTAACCCCTTTCCAAACACCATAATCAATTAGGGATCTCTGGTGAGCCCATCCACCGTCATTAATGAACACCTAATTACAGAGTCAGTTTTAAAATTTATTCATTCGTGGGATGCAGGTATCAGTGGCTGGCCAGCATTTATTGCCTGTTCATAATTGCCCTTCAGAAGGTGATGGTGAACTGTCTTATTGAACTGCTGCAGTCTACATGCTGAAGGTTGATCCACAATGCCCTTAGGGAGGGAATTCCAGGATTTTGACCCAGCGACAGTGAAGGAACCATGATATATTTCCAAGTCAGGATAGTGAATGGTATGGAGGGGAACTTACAGGTGGTGGTGTTTCCATGTATCTGCTGTCCTTGGTCTCCTAGATGGAAGTGGTCATGGGTTTGGAAGTAGCTAAGGATCTTTGGTGAATTTCTGCAGAGCATTTTGTTGATAGTAAACACTGCTGCTACTGCGAGTTGGTGGAGAGAGTGGATGCTTGTGGATGTGGTGCCAGTCATACAGGCTGATTTATCCAGAAGAGTGTCAAGATTCTTGAATGTTGCTGGAGCTGCATCCATCCAGGCAAGTAGAGGGTATTCCATCACATCTGACTTATGCCTTGTAGATAGTGGACAGGGGAGTCAGGAAGTGAGTTACTCACCACAGTAGTCCTAGCCTCTGACCTGTTGTTGTAACCACTATGTTTATGCTGCCAGTCCAGTTGAGTTTCTGGTCAATGGTAAGCCCCAGGTTGTTGATAGTGGAGGATTCAGTGCTGGTAACACCATTAAATGTCAAGGGGTGGTGGTTAGATTGTCTGTTATTGGAGATGGTCATTGCTTGGCATTTGTGTGGTATGAATGTTACTTGCTACTTATCAGCTCTTGCCTGGATATTGTCTAGATTTTGTTGCATTTGAACATAGACTGCTTCAGTATCTTAGGAGTCATGCATAGTGCTGAACATTGTGCAATCATTGGCTAACATTCCCCACTTCTGACCTTATGATGGAGGGCAGGTCATTCATGAAGCAGCTGAAGATGGTTGAACCAGGGACACTACCCTAAGGAACTGCTGCAGAGATGTCCTGGCACTGAGATGACTGACCTCCAACAACCATAACCATCTTCCTATGTGCCTGGTATGACTCCAACCAGTGCAGAGTTTGCCCCAATACCCATTGATTCCAGTTTTGCTAGGGCTCCTTGATGCCACATTTGGTTGAATGTGGCTTTGATGTCAACGGCTGTCACTCTTACCTCAGCTCTGAAATTCATCTTTTTTTGTTCATGTTTGAACCAAGGCTGTAATGAGGCCAGGAGCTGAGTGGCCCTGGCAGAAATCAAACTGAGTGTCACTGGGTCGGTTATTGCTGAGCAGGTTCTGCTTGATAACACTGTTGATGACACCTTCCATCTCTTTACTGATGATCAAGAGTAGGCCGATGGGGTGGTAATTGGCCAGTTGGATTTGTCCTGCTTTCTGTGTACAGAACAAACCTGGACAATTTTCCACATTGTCAGGTAGATGCCAGTGCTGTAACTGTACTCGAAGAGCTTGGCTAGGAGAGCAGCAAGTTCTAGAGCAGAGTACTATTGCTGAAATGTTGTCAGAGCCACAGCCTTTGCAGAATCTAGTGTCTCCAACCATTTCTTGATATCTCGTGGAGTGAATCGAACTTGCTGAAAACTGTTATCTGTAACACCAGGGACCACTGGAGGCCAAGATGGATCATATTCTGTCATACCTGTGCCCAACTTCTGAAAGAACCATTCAATTAATCCCATGTCTCTGCTCTTTCCCTGTAGCCCTTCAAATATTTTCTCAACTTTTCATCCAATTTTCTTTTGCAAGTAATAAATGAATCTATTTTCACTACCCTTTCTGGCATTGCCTTCCAAATTACAACTTACTGCAGAAAAAAACTCCTTATCTCCCCAAGTTCTTTTGCTACATTTTATATCTGTGCCCTCTGGTTATTGACACTCCTATGACTTGAAACAACTTGTCTTTATTTACCACTTTAACTGTGATGTTGGTTTATTGTAGTACAATTTGCAACTTATCAGCCTAACAGTGTGAATCACCCTAATCAGGGGGCACTCCCATCAATGTGGATTCTTAATTAGTTTATGAGAAAGATTTTATGTATAGACGTCAAAGGTTAAGTGTGCCAACAGAATGAAATTATGTCATCTGGTTGTGGTATACTGGGTACCATGGTACTTCCCAGAACCTGTGACCAGATGGGCCAGCTGTGGTTTACTTTAAGTGGGAACAGTGAGTTGTAATCCAACCTTAGTCCCAGGCCTACCCTTAGGAATCTGAGTTAAGAGACAGGTGGAAGTATTTCCAAATGAAAAGATAAGTATTGAACAGTTGCAGTAACACACCTTCAGCAGGGACCATGTGGGTACAGTGAGATTTATCATCCATTACCTCTCTGTCTGACTGCTTTAAAACGTTCCAAATACTCAGTAGGAACAATATAACTGCCATGTGCAATGCAATTTGACCTTAAAACAGGAAGGACAAACGAGATTTACTCTGTATCAAACTTGTGGTGCAACTATCCTGGGAACTCAAGTGTAGAATGAACTTTAGTTTGGAGCTAGATCAATCTTATCTAGATTTCACAGAAGAGTTCAGGGGTGAAAGCCAGTGGAATCTATATCTAGTGGCAGTTGATATCTTCAGGGGACGAAAGGTGATATCCAGTGAGAGTTAGTTCTTTTGTGGGAGAGAGGTGAAACCTGAGTGGAGTGATTGCCATTATTTTTATTGGAGGTGAGATTTGACCTTTCATCCTTGGTGAGATGCAATATACAATATTGGAATTTATTTATGGGAGACATGTTTGGCTTGTGCAATGTGTCAAATGTGTCCACACTTCCGCTCCACGTCCGTTTTCCATAAATTAGGAATAAGTTAAAGTTGGCCCTTAATACATCAGCAGGTGAAACTGGAGCTGGTTATTGATATAAAAGGGCCATTGCTGTGAAAGGAGCATATAATTGAACAGAAGATATTATTAATAATAACAAAACATGAGGAGTGACGTAAGGGAGAAAAAGAATGAAAGGAAGGGATGGCATAGTGGTACTACCACTGGATTATTAATCCAGGCACCCTGGTAGTGTTCTGGTGACCCCAGGGTTCGAATTCTGCCACAGCAGATTTTCAAATTTGAATTCAGTGAAAATCTGGAATTAAAAGTCTAATGATGACCATGAATCTGTTGTCAATTGTCAGAAAAACCAATCTGATTCACGGATGTCCTTTAGGAAAGAAAACTGCCATTCTTATCTGGTCTGGCCTCCATATGAATCCAGATCCACAGCAATATAGTTGCCTTGTAACTGCCCTCTGGGCAATTAGGAATGGGCAATAAATGCTGGCTTAGCCAGTGACACCAGTATCCTGTGAATTAATTTTTTTAAAAATGATGAAAATTAGACCCAGATGGTACTTGAAGAATAAGAATGAGAATGTCAAGAAAAGTGAGAATAAGGTCAAGAAAGGGATGGTGAAAATAATGAAAAAATGAGAATTAGAGATTCAGACACTCTACCCCTCTCCAGCCAGTGGGCGGACACTCATCACTCTATTAAATATGAGCTGTAGTTTGTTAGCTGGTTCGTTAGCTAAACTGGAGGTAAGGTTGTCTCAGGACTTGGTTTTAACAGCCCAGTCTTTTATTGATACTTTTATGACAATGAAAAAT
Organism: Rhincodon typus; assembly: GCF_021869965.1. Lineage (NCBI taxonomy): Eukaryota > Metazoa > Chordata > Chondrichthyes > Orectolobiformes > Rhincodontidae > Rhincodon > Rhincodon typus. The sequence goes on along the minus strand of NC_063362.1, from coordinate 17,412,954 downwards.
TGATGAAGAAGGGTCTAGGCCCGGAACGTCAGCCTTCCTGCTCCTCTGATGCTGCTTGGCCTGCTGTGTTCATCCAGCTCTACACCTTGTTATTTCTTATTGTCAGATATTCCGGATTTTAGGGAAATATAGAACACTGTAAACTTGTAAGCACAGCTGCCCCCCGGCATGCTGGAAGCGCTCTGACCTGGCCTCTCCAGTTTCGGTTCACCATCCAGTCGCGCGCTGCACTCGAGTGCGCGTGGTCGTTATTCTTCCGTTCACAGCCTCCCCCTCCCCGCTTTCTGGTCTCTCGCGCTGTGACAGTTGGAATTTGAACTCTTTCGCGCCAGTTCTTCAACCGTCTTCAAATCCCTTTGCCGCTGGTGCTTCGAGCCGCTGTTCGATCCCGTCCAAAATTATATATTTGGTGTTCGAAGGTAGAACGGAGGAATAGTGAAACACATGGTGTTTCAGGGGGACAAAACCAGCATCCAGCCCCCTCCCCTCAACTAGCTGGAGAGAGGACAAGAGTGGCGTGCCACTTATTTATGGGATGGCCCGCCGCATGAAATGTTAATCAGTCACTTAACTGAGCAGTAGCGGGCCTTCCCCAGAATCAAGTACCCCGGATATAGACGTTATGCCCTCCGAGAGCTGCTGGATAATCGGGGTCCCTTCTTTGATGTGAGTTGGACACTATAAACTTGATCGTGTCCCAACTTACACTTCTTCAGTGCTATGATGTGTTGAACTGACGACAACACTGGAGAGCTGATGTCAACAATGTATCATAGAGCTAGTTTATTTTGTAGAATACACATAAAGAAAAGACCAGTTCTCGTTAACATCTGTTGCATGCAATAATACAAACAGAAAAATAAGTTACAGTCTTCCAAAAAGTAGATAATTTTTAAAATTTAACTCAGCTTCTAGGTTGTACAAATCCATATGCTGTACCCTAACTCCTTGCTGACGCTACATTATCTGTGACTGTCATGGAGTATAAACCTTCCTGTCTGTCAGTTTCGATCGGAGGAAGCACTAGATGGCACTGGAAACTACCCCTGTTGAGCTTAAATTAATCCAGTCACCATCTCAACCAGAACAAGCCTGACTGATCACAAAGGCGTCCAAACGAACGCCCATTGTCAAAAGGTATCGCGTCTGACTCTCTCAATCCTGCTATCCTTTGAATGTAATCCTTTGAGAACAAATTTCACTCAATAGAAGTATTTTTAATTGTTACACCAAGGATAAATGGTGAGAAATCCCCAAAGTGAAAGAGACATTTATATAGCATGATACCAATAAATGATTGTAAACTAAGGAAAATGAAATGTGGGAATATTTATATGACCACATGACACCAATAACATAGCAACAGGAGAATCACCAATGACCTGATAGAGTAAGCGATGAGCCATAATGTACCTATGCACCATACCAACTTGTTTCTTCAAAGAACACCTGTCAGTCAGGATTTTGGTGGATTATAACTTAATCAAAAGAGGGTTGGAACCAGTTTAATGGCATCCTCAGGTTCCTTTCTTCAATTTATTTATAGGTTACTAGTGGGAGGATGGAAATAGAGAGGCTGTTTGAGGATTACATATTTGACAAACTTGTGATGCTATTTTGATGTTTTCTGTTTATAGTAGAGGTGCAGTGAAGAGAGAGATGTTGCATACAATGAAGCTGAATAGGAAGGAAGCAGCCATATGTCTAAAACCTCTCTATCCCTTTCTCCAGGTGTAATTTTTTGGAATTCCTCCTGAAATATGTAAACTCAGCAGGAGCCAGGTTCTGTGAAACCTCTGATGTGAATGAAGACTTTGTGGTTGAATAATAAAGGATCAGTAATATGAAGGTCTGGAACATACAGCATCTAAATGCAGGTGACACATTATTAGAAGCATTACTTCACAGCATTACAGCCTTCTGTACATTGTCACCCCCTGTATGAGTTGTGTTGCCTAAACTCTTTATTTCTGATGAACAACAGATACCAGTTAATTAAACTGGGTAAAAAAAACACTTCCAATGCAAGGATTGAGGACTCAGCTGAATTTAAATGTTATTTTCTAAGACAGTGGTGCAGTAAATTTCATCAGAATGATAAGGAACCACAAGAGACAGAATTCTGGCATTCAAGCAATTGTACTTGTACAGCATCCTTAATGCAGCAAAGCATTCCAAGGTGCTTCACAGGACTAGTGTGGAAAAATGCTCCATGCAGTATATCAGGAGTAGAATTAAGTGAGATGATCAAGGATTTGGTCTAAAGGATGGTTTTTGAGGGGGTTCTTGAGGATAGCAGTAGGGAGCAAGGAGAAATAGGCACTCCTGAGACTGAAGACCAGCTGTTCATTCATAGAGCAGGGGAAAGGATGTTGTGTTACCAAAAGGAGTGAGTTGAGGCAAAGGAATTGGGGAGAAGAGTGCATGTGCGTCTATGCATGCATATATATATGTATCTTCATGTGTCTGTGGGTCTAGTTGTGTAAGTATGTGAACATAGGGACAAGGGTAGGCCCTTTAGCTCCAAGCCCAAGCTGTAGATGAGGTCATGGCATTGTTTAGGCAACACAACTCATACAGGGAGTGACAATGTACAGAAGGCTGTAATGCTGTGAAGTAATGCTTCTAATAATGTGTTACCTCCATTTAGATGCTGTATGTTCCAGACCTCCAATTTTAAGTCTATTTATCCATCTTTCTCAATCCCAAGCTAACAAAGAAAACATTTTAATTGATCTAACGTCAATCAGTTTTTGACGGAAGCGTGTTCCATATTTCCACCAGCATTTCTGTACAAAAATGCTTCCTTTAAAGTTTTTGAGAAGATTTGTATCTCGGGTTGTGAATGAGGTTGTAGACTTGCTCACCAAGCCGGTGTGTTTGATTGCAGACGATTCATCACCCTGCTAGGTAACATCATCAGTGCACCCCCCCGGTGAAGTGTTGGTGTTCTGTCCCGCTTGTTATTTATATGCCTCAGTTTGCTGTGGTGGTTGGCATCACATCCGGTTCTGGTTTTCAGTGGTTTGTATATAGGGTCCAGTTCAATGTGTTTGTTGATGGAGTTCCAGTTGGAATGCCAGGCCTCCAGAAATTCCCTGGCATGTCTGTGTTTAGCTAATAGCAGGCAACAAACCGAAGCATATAAATAACAAGCAGGACAGAACACCAATGCTTCACCAGAGGCGCGCTGACGATGTTACCCAGCAGGGTGACGAAATGTCTGCAATCAAATACACTGGCTCGGCAAGCAAGTCTACAACCTCAAAAATGCTTCCTGTCATCACCCCTGAATGAACTAGCTCTAATTTAAAAATTGGGCTTTCTTGTTCTAAACTCTCCCACCAAGGGAAAGAGCTTTTCTATCTACCCTTTCAAGTGTTTTAGTCGTTTTGAATGCCTCAATTATGTCACTCTTCAGTCTTTTGTATTCAAGAGAGCACAAGTCTAGTCCTTACAACCTGCCCTCATATTTTTAATTCTTTGAATCTGCACTATTTCCGTTCAAAGACTGAGTAAGTAAGACTTCAATTATATAGCATTTGACAACTTGAGGATTTCTCAAACCATTTACAGCCAGTTAAATACTTAAATGTATCAAGCAACTGCTGTAAAGTCAGAAAGCATACCGGATATACCCTTCCAAAGACAGAATGGCCAAAACTGCATGCAGTACTCCATAGGATGTTTAAGTGGAACTCTATACAACTGTAGCATAACTTCCACTGCTTATGTTGCAGCCACTTTGAGAGGCTAACATTTTATTAGATTTTAGAATTAATTATTACTGTCCACTAGATTGCTGTATTTAGAACTTCAAAGCTCTTTGCTCCCCTGCAGTTCCCAGCTTCTCAACATTTTGCAAATACTCTGACTTACCTTTCTTACGTAGAATAAGGATGGCCTTACTCTTCATCCATATTGAACTCCACCTGCTGCAGTTTTACCTATTTAACCTACCAAAGACCATTTGAAATTTCTTGCTTCAATATGTACTATTTATTGTACTGTCGAATGTGGTGTCATCAACAAACTTGGTTGAATTTTTTTAATGTCTTTGTCTAAGCTATTGGTAAATATCATGAAAGGTGGAGACTTATCCACGATACTCAGGAGCATCAAATGCCACATTCTATCAATTTCAGGATGTGCCCATTATCACAATGGTCTGTATCTTTCAACTAAATCCCTATCCCTACTCATGTTAATAGCTCCATTTTCATGTATTCTACCTTTTACTGATGGCTTCGTATGAAACCTTAGTAAATATTTTCTATATAGCTCCTGTTAAAAAAATCCATAGACACTATTATCTCCCACTTTAGCAATCCTCTCAAGAAATTCAACTGGATTAGTTAGATATGATTTCTTCTTTACAAATAATGGCTTTTCTCTAATCTGTTCATATTCCCCAAGTGGTCAATCACTTTATTCTTCACCACAGCTGTTAAACTAAAGGAATAATAGAATGATTCCAGCACAGAAGGTCAGAGATACAAGGGAAACTTAAAAAAGGATGAACCTACTAAATTTCGTACATTCAAAAATGAAGAAAATAATTAGACAGAAGATGAACAAACCTCCAAGGTGTGATTAGAAATTGGATTGAAAAATTCTCAATGTCACTCCATTTTTAAAAAGGTTGGGAAAGAGGAACCAGTATAGAAGTAATGATTTTTTTTTAGTTTTCCATATATGGTATTTTAATCTCTTCTTCTGTGAGGACTAGCAAGGTCTTTATTTAACAAATCTACTCTTTCCTTATTTCCAATTAAAATGTCACCTGTGTCTTTAAGGGACCATCAGTATCTGTAGCCACCCTATTTTTCTTAGACATTAACTTTAGTTGTAAAAACTTTGTGTTCATCAGTTTGTCTATCTTTGAATGTGTTATAGGTGTGTAAGTTGTAAATGCCAATGGGTGTATCCATTCCCTGTCAGTCAATTCCACTAATAGGGCTGGATATTCACCCCAGGTGTTGGTCGAATCTGTTATAACTCAGCACTTTCCAATGACTTTTGGTTTTAGATTTGGCTGCAGTACAAATACTGCTGTGGTTTTCTGTTAATATGTGACACTTTGGGACTGACTCTGCCCAGCACAGTGAAACTTGTTGACTACTTTTTCAGTGCCTTACTAAACAGTGCCATTGGTTATTGGTGATGTTTATTCATAAACTACTTCTACTGCCAGTGAAACACTGAACCAAATATACTGCAACAGTACTCTCCGAAAGATCAGCTTATATTCAAGTATGTTCTCACAGAGCTCAGCAAATGAATCCAGAAAGTAGATGAGCCTACAGAGCAGGCATGGCCCAGGTTGCTTCACTGATCTGTGTTGACACAAATATTCTGAGAATTACAGTTGTCCTCACTGCTCCAGGGATGTGTTGGGAAATGGTAGGTAGTCAGTTAGAATTCTCTTTGATCATTATCCAATTATACCAGCTGTAGGGAAGAGGAAAGAAATGGAGTATATGGCTTTACTTGAAGAGCAAGCACCAACAACTGTTATAAATTCTAATCATTCTTTGACCAAAGGTATAGATCTTGAAGAAAGAATAGATTCTGCCAGCTATAATGCCCATTAAAGTTGAACATGCTGCCTAATATGTTGAGGGAAGGCTACATAGATGAGAGGCTGGGGAAAATTTTATTTACCAACTAAATCAGGCTATCATATTCTCTCTTCCTTTAGAAATTGTTATGAGTTCCTGAGCTGGGACTGGTGGTGTGTTGGGATTGAGGGGAGTTAGGAAGAATGCAGGGTGGAAATTAGGAATAATAGGAAGTCATTGGGCAACTCAGTCAGTTCACATCTTCATGAGCAGTTCAGAAACCAGTTCAGTTTTGCTACCTGTCAAGTGAGGTAAAAATTGGATAGTTTGCTCAGGCTCCAGAAAGAGGAAACAGATTTTTGTATTCCATCTATGATCTCTGAAAGGTTGTTTAGGGCAAGGGTGTACTCCATGTCAAAAATGAAGTTACATTGAACTTTTATAAAGCTCTGGTTAAGCCACAACTAGTGTAGTCCATCCAATTCTGGTCACTACATTTTAAGGAAGGATGTCTTAGAGGAAGTATAATTGGAATTTACCAGAATGATTCCAGGGATGGAAGATTTTAGCTCCAAGGTTAGGTTGGAGAGACAGGGGTAGTGACACCTTTAAGCAAAAGAGTTTGAGTAAGATTTGATGGAGGTGTTCAACTTTAAGGCAGGTCCATGGCAGGTAGAGAAAGGTTTTTTGCGTTGTCTGGTCATTACAAAAATTAGGATACGTAGATTTAAGGTTGGGGCATGTTTGGAGTTGGGAAGGGATATAATGAAAACTGTTTTTATGCAAGTGGTAATGACCTAAAACTTGCTGCTAACAAGAATGGTGCAAGTGTAGACAATGAATAATTTTAAAAGGAAATGGAGTACAAACTGGAAAAGTGTGAAATTGTCCATTTTGACTGAAAGAATAAAAAAAAGCATATTTTCTAAATGGTGAGAGGTTGCAGAGATTGGAATGTCCTAGTGCAGGAATCACAGAAGATTAGTATGCTGGTACCGCAAGTAATCAGGAAAGCTAATAGAATGTTATCATTTATTGCGAAGGGAATTGAGGGAGGTTATACAGGGCATTGGTGAGACTGTATCTGTGTACAGTACTGATCGCCATTCTTGTGGAAGGATGTTGATGCACTGGAAGCACTTCAGAGAGTGTTTACTCGACCAAAACCTGAATGACCAGATTGGCTTTTGAGGACACACAGACCAGGCCTGAATCCTCTGGAGTTTAGAAGAGTCAGAGATGATTTAACTGAAACATTCAAGATCCTGGGAGGACTTGACTAGGTGGATGTTGAAAGCATGTTTCCTCTTGTGGGACAATCTAGAACCAGGGGTTATAGTTTAAAAATAAGGGCATGCCCATTTAAAACAGAGATGAGGAAACATTTTGTTCTCCAAGGGTTGCGTGTCATTGGAATTCCCTTCCCCAAAAAACAGTGGATGCAGAAACTTCAAATATTTTTAAGGCAGAGGTAGATAGGTTCTTGATTACTGAGGGGATGAAAGATCATTAGGGATATGCAGGAATGTAGAGTTGAGTTTAAAATCAGATCAAACTTACTGAATGGCGCAGCAGGCTCAAAGGGCTAAATGGCCTACACTTGTTCCTTGTTTGTATGTTAAAATGAAATTGAAAAGGCACTCAAGAAAAACTTGCAGGGCTGAAGGGATGGAGATTGACTGGAACCTCTACAGACAGCCACCTTGGACTTGCTGGGCTGACCCTCCTTCTGTGCAGTAATGATTCTATGGCTCTATAACAATGTGGTATTCTGTTGCTACATGTAGTCAGCCCATAATAAAAATACAAGCTGTGGCTATTACTAAGGTATACACCTCTAAAAAGCTTAATTGTTAAATCTTGCGTTAATTAGGTACTAAATACTCAGTGAATGAATGGTACAGAGTTGAAATGGAGAAGATGGGTTAAAGGAAATAGTGAAGAGGTATGTTTGAGGACCATATTGATATGGAGATTAGCTGTGAAGAAGGCTTAGATTATAGGTTCCTGAGCATTTAGATACAAATAATATATTTTGAATATAACTTCAGTTTCACAGGTGTAGTAAACATTCCTGGATTTTAGTTACACATACTCCCCAGGACTACACTCAGTCTAATTCTGTCAAATTAGATTTCTTCAGCAACACAAGCTTGAACAGCACATCTCCTTCCCAGTTTACTTTGTGTAAAAGAAACCAATTATTTCTGACATGAATAATGTGACTTGTGTGCTTCCATCTCAGTTTCTGTACACAAAAGTCTCAAGTAAAAAAGGAACTCTCTCTTAAAAATGAACTTCTTCTTTGATACTCATCCATATGTAAATACTGTCTTTGTCCTTTATTTATTGTGAACTGAAAAGAGAAAGTAATTGTTTTATTGCATTGCAAGGATTGTTGCAAGGTTTAAAAAGCAATTAACTTGATACCATGAATACTGTTTGCACAACTATGGGTAATAGCCGTGGCGGTGAACCACAACCAAAGGATTACAAATTGAGATTCAGCTAGCAACAAGTAGCTGATTGATAAGTAGTCCTGAGCTCACAGATCAGTGACAAAGGCCTTATGTCTGTTAACAACTGTGTGTTTGGTTCTCAGGTATCTGAACAGTTTGGAGCTGTAGATAAGGTATAGAGAGGCTAATCAGATGACCAATCCAGGAGCTCTCTCTGTTCTCTGCAGAAAACAAAAATGCTTTAAGTCTGAGGAAAACTAATTTGTCTTTCCTTCAGCAGTTACTGTAATCTGTGACTTTTAGTCAATATGCCAGAGACTGCTCAGTGAGCTAGCCACCATACCTCTTGCAAACCAGTGGAAGCATCTGGGAAAGGGAAGACTGAGAAGCAGCATTCTGATCAGCACAAGAACCATCTGAACAGATCGTGTCAACAGAGACAACTGACCTGCTTTCCCAGTGTTCCCTCCATTCATAACACTCATATTAATTTTCCCTGTCTAGTCTGCCTGTGTGAGAAAAGGGAAGTTTAAGGGAATTACAGTTTTAATTGATAGTTATGTCAACAGTTCATAACTGTTTACCTATATAGCTAAAGCCTATTCACTTGTAATAAATAGTTTTTGTTAAGTGTAGACATCTGGTTCATCCTTTCCAAAAGGTCTTAAAAAAAAAACACAGGTAAATTGGGGAACCTATATGTACTTTTTAAAATCTTTAACCTTTTGTGATGACTCTGGCAAACAGCAGGGCTTGATTTCAAGCACAACACCTCAGTGCCTCAGTGAGGTGTGACATATGTTGGCGTCCCCCTGTCATATATAGTAAAATGCCATACTGCTTATTCCCACAAATTTGATTACTGGAGAACAGAAATTTAGTAACACACTGAAGGCACATATTTATCCCGCATCACTGTGGATCAGTTCTGAGGTTGACCAATGGGTAGATGAATTGTTTATCGTGCATTTGATTTAGCTTAGTCAGAGTTGAGCCCTTAGCAGGCAGCACTGATCAAAACAACACAGAACAATTTAATAAAAATAGACATAGGGAAGAATTTTTTTAAAATAATGTAATTAATGATATCCCAATAATACTGCACAGACCACAGGAACAAATATCATTGTGGTTTTTCAAACAAATAGTTACAATACATTAAAAGATATGTTACAGCCAATGATACAAGAGTAGAATTATAGACCTTCATTTATGGTACATGTAGTTAATTGAGTCACTTACACAAAACTATTCTCGAACATAAGCAACTGCATGGATTCTTCATCTAGGTCCCTAATCACCTATCATGTAAACTAGTCTGCAGGTTAGTACTGAGTCTCTCACCATTATGTCCCTTGTTGCACCCCATTAAGTTTTATTTTAGTAGCCTGATGTTTACTCATGGTCTTATTTTCCATTTAACTCAATTGCTTATGTCTATGAAGAGGTGTTTGATTTCCGAGATAAACTGTGGCTAAAGCTATCTTGCATCTTACTGCCAATAGATGATGAGCTTTATATTAGAAGGCCCAACATCATTATAGTCACCTCCTGAATGTTTTTTTCTTGCTTTGTTCCTTCAATCCCCACTCTTAGCTGATGTAGCGAGCCTAAGTGTGGACTCAGAGGAGGCGAAACCTAGGGTCATGTATGGGCTTTAGGGCAACATATGAGTCACAGGCACAAATCATATCCATCCACAAACAAACAACACTAAATACTGACAGTAGGAGCTACTGGAAAGCAGTTGCTGGTTACCATGGACCTCACTTGCCAGATAGGAAGCCATGGGCCCATTTTTTCCTAAATTGAGAATGTACAAAGGACTGTAATGTGGACTGTGATGCTCTGATGGTCAATTATTCACAATCACTTGAAGAATGGACATTTAGATATGGTAATAAGAGGTCAACGAGCAGAACAAATGCTAACAATCTCCATGCCAATCCCCACTGCAGTATCTCCTATTAAGAGCTGGTGATCATCTGTAGCCTTTTGTGGGTTAATATTAAAAAGATGCATGTCATGTTTTGGGTGCACTTTAAAGGTGTGGGTAAGCTACTCGTGCGGACAAACTTTGAATAGCAAAACGTGACAAGTCTGTTCCCCTGTGCCACATTTACAGCTGTAACAGTTCCTTTCAAAACAGGAAGGGAGCACACCCTGAGGGGCAAGAAAGAAAGGACAATGAAAAGATTGTTAGTCTTCAAACAAAGTGGATCACTGATTCCATTCCCTCTGACCCTTGGCTTCTTCATCCCAATAGACATGTCATGAATTGTTGGGGATGGGTAAAAGAGGCAGAGACATGAACTTGTGGCAGTTTCTATGCTTAACTTTTAACCAAATCCCTTCACTTTAGTATAATACTTGTCACTCAAAATAGTCAAGTGAGAGGTGACCTTCACTGAGCATCCCTGAGCTGCATTGTTATTAGGCATGGTCATCTGTATGCTGCCCTTTAACAATTGCTGCAGTTCTTCTTCGCAAGAGTCTCTGGACAGTTATATAATAAATCACAAGTTTCGGTAATAAAAATCTGGTCTTGATTGTGTTGTGCTTGTTTCACATGAGAGTCGCTGCCTGGGAAGGGCCTTTATATCCAAACGGATGTTGAACTTTCTCCAAGATATCATAAGGCACTGTGCTCAATGCGTCTTGCCTGGTTCACTGTCTTTTCAAGGTTCCAAAAAGTAGATAAAGTGCAATTAAAAACTATAAAATGTTCTAGTGAAAAATGTCTACTGTAAAACTATTGTACAGGTAACCTGGTCACTGACATGTTCAAGGGCCTCTGGTTTACAGCAACTTATATTGTATTTTAACATATTGGATTTTCACTGGTTTTTGGATCACATTCTGTGATTCAACCTATTTTCTAAAGGAATTGCAAACCAATTGCCTTGGATTATCCTGGAACTGTTTTTTGCTGATGTCATATTTTGTTGCCCCTCTGAGGGATGATAAAATCTAAGGAGCCTCTGCATAAGGAACAGGTTTCCCCTTTACTGTTGCTGGTTTGGTCAATGCAAATGTCTTTAAATTCTCTGCTGTGCAATCATTTGACTCCCATGTGTTCTGAGCCTCTACCAAGTATTTCTGAAACTTGTCCAGATAAGGAGGCTTCTCAGGGAGCAGGTAGTAGTGTGTAGAGCTCATCTTCTTACCATCTTCCATGATTGGTAAAATGCACGGCACCCTTGTGTTTGCTCCATCACTGCTCTGCCGCTGCAAGATTTTGTTGCTGACATATTTAGGATCAGGTGCAAAGCTTCGTGTGGGTGGCATCACTCCATTGAGGTAGGAAGGGAGGCTTTTGGGACTTGGGGTGCGTGAGTTATTTCTGGACACAGGTTCCCGTGGAGGTATCTTCGGTGGCCTGTCCTCATCACAATACATGCCTGACATCACCTCTGCAGACCATCTCCGGCAGTCATGTTTCACAAGTCGCGGGGGTATGGGAACTCGAGGAGGAACCTCGGGCTTCACCTCGTTCGAGTTTGGTGATGAATTCGATAAGCAGCTTCCATTTTTAAATGCAACAGGTTTGTTGTAAGATCCAGCCGGACCGGAATGTGAACGCCGTAATTTGCGGTGAGGCTGAACAGGCTTCTCAGTAACCTCCATGCTTTCCAGGTTAGAGTCTTTAATCATATTGCAACTCTCTGGCAACTTAGTCCCATTAGCACCTTCTGAGTAAGCATAGTTGGTCTGCCCACATCCACGGAAGCTCCTTCTGCTCGGAGTATTGTACCTAAAGCTCAGTGGCCTATAGTCTTGCAAGAGGGAATCAGTTTCAGAGCTCGTAATGGATTCAACCTCGCTATCAACATCATCAAAAGGCATATCATCAGTGATGGGCAACGGAGGGAGTGGCTTAGAACTTCGATCACTGGCACACCCAGAAATAGATAGTGGACTTGCTCCTTTCACTGGTGTTTGAGGTGGTGACTGTGTAGTGCTATCCACAGAGAGTCTCTTAAATGGAGAGAGCAGCGGATCTTTTTCCATTTGTAGAAACGACTCCTCATTGTTAGGCATTTTCAGAGGAGCTGGTCGCAGCTTGTGGAAAGATGATCTGAGACAACTCCCAAAACAACAATGGCTGTTCAGCTGAATTGGATCCATTTCTTGCCCTGTTGGAGGAAGAAAAGTAATTTTTAAAATGGAAATGCTTGTTATATCAAATTCTTTCCATCTCATCCGGAGGTTCAGCCACCTTCTAGAGTCTGAGCTCCACAGTTGTTGGCCATCTCTCAGTATCTCACATATGCAGCCATTCTTCATGAGAAATTCTAGTCAAGACTGCCAGTGTAGTTTTCAAAATTAGGTTCAAGGAATGACTGGACAGTGATCATTTACAGGAGCCCTTGTCTAAAGTATAATGTCAATGGTAAGGCTCAATGCCAATTTAGCATAAATCTGGCTAAGACCTGTTCGGTACACATGGCGTAGGTAGGAATAAAAGTAGTTACTCAAATCCAGTTTGATGATCTGACAGCACTGGAAAGGCTTAATTATCATCCAGTGCTAGTTCAGAATTTGATGGTGGGCCTTCTCAAATCATAATTTTAATGCCTGCAAGCCACTTAAAAGCAGCTAAGTTAATCACAGTGGAGTGGCACATTTGGCCTAATCAGGTACGAATTACTGGTCTTCTTTAAGGGATATTAGTGAAAATTTCTTTTAAAATGACAATTTGACCGTTCCATGTTATCAGTAAAATTATCCAGTTTCTTTTTTGAACAAAACAAATTTCAATTCTGCGATGTTCGGTGAGCATTTCCCATTGATGGGAGATACATACGGTTGTTTGAAGTTGCGATGTAGGGCTGTTGATGGGGAGCAGCATTCAAAGTACAGGTCATGGCTGTGGGTCTGTGTAGTAGATGCTGAAATCACAAAAACACAATATTTGTTTCAATGTGTGAGTGAACAGTCAATCCCCTAGATTATTTCATAACAAAAGCTTTTCAACCCCTTCAATTCCATGCATCCAAGATACACATTTCCACCTACCTCTCTCATGAGCCTACTGTCTTGTCTCCACCTGTGGCCTTAATTCAACCACGAAAAATTACAGGAAAAGCAATATTCCCAGTGATGCTTGCTGGTATTATTCAGGTTTAGTTTTCTTTCTGCTCAATAGCCCTTTTAAAGGCTCAAGAGATCAAGTTTATCTTCAGAGCTAATCCCCTTTGATTCTGGGGATCAGCTGTTATTCTGCTCAAATAACTGCAAAAACCTCTTGTATTACACCTTACTTCGAACTGAGCCCAGTATTCCAGTATGCCTTGACCAGTGTCCTTTAATTATTGTCAACAAGACCCCAACAGATGTAGACTCAACTGATGTAGCAGCATTTGCCAACTTACTATGTTCAAGTAAAACATGACTAATTAAATCAACACTAAATTCTCTGCTTCCCACTGGCCAATTTATTTCATCCAATGGAGTGTGTTTGGTTCCTATTCATTTCTCCTAGGATGCAATACTTGCACTCCTTTTCGTTGAATTTTGTTTACCTCTGATGAGCCCAGATGCAATCCCATCTTTTTGCACAGACGGTGGTCATCTCTGCAGAATCCCTTAGTTTGGCGTTATATGAATTTAAACTCCTTGCATTGTAACTGTAATCTCAAAGACCCAAAACCCGAAACAGTATGCCAAGGACAGGTCCAACATCACCATTTCAGCAGCTTAACCTCAATATTTACTGGGCTTAAATTTGTAAATAAACCTCAATCTTTTGGAAGTCATGCAACATGACAACATACTTCAGTTTTGATATGTATTTGCCTCAAGAAGCCTCTGAAGGTAGTCCCTCCCAATACCAAACTGCACTGAGTTAAGGTGCTCAATTGTTTAGGTGCTTGAGTGATTTCTGAAACGTTTGGTGTTGATGACTTTGTGATTAATATGCATAAAGCAAATACTCAGCAGTTTGCAAATCTCCTGTGCTCCAGCCCCGTGATGAAATGATTACAATCTGGAGAATATATCAATCCTTTAAAAGACTTGGTGTTATAGTTAACAGGATATTTCACTCCTTGTCAAATACCAAGGAGATTCTTGAATTATTCGTTTAATTTATTGTATCTCAATAATGTCACAGGTAACAGATTGTAGGACTCACTCCACCCCCTTGAAGGCACATCAGTGATGAAACTCTCCTTTAGGAAACCACATTTGGCTTCTGATGAAAAGTTAACCACCTGAAATATTAACCAATTCTTTTCCTTTACAGGTACTGACTTAACTGCTTTGCATTTTCAGAATTTTTTGTCTTGTTTGACATAACATTTACACTAAAGAAGATTAGATAGGATCTTTGGAAATAGTCAACAACCTTACTTTATACGTTATTGTCAGGTTGTGGTGTGAAAGATTTCTTCCAACCAAATCACTAGCTGTGCTAACCAATAAGTGTCTTTGATGTTGAAAGTTCCTTTACAAACTGCACTTTGGTGCATTTCTGACCAAGTATGATGTCGAACATGGAATAAATTCAAGAGGACAAAGTTATATTATCATTAGTTATTTCAAAATGTGAAGAGGCATATGAAACAAGTTAATGTCAAAAGGCAAGAACAATAAAATGTTTGAAGGACTAGAACTCTTACTAGAGCGAAGTGTCAGGCTGACATTCAACATCCATCCCTTGAATTTATCTATTACGTAAAAATTCCCACCAGTAATTAAAAGGGACAAGTTCCATATATTGATATCCTGGAATGGACTAAATTAAATTAGTTTGGGAGACAGTAATGAGGCTCCATTTCAATGTAGGAAAGATGAACATTGTGTAGGATGGTGAATCCATGACAAGAGCTGAAATGGTAAGGAGTGTCAGTCATAGAAAGATTATGATGGAGGGAAAGGGTACAACTGGTTTTTATCTGTCCTGTTGCACAGCATGAAATTAGTTACAATCTTAATGCAAACTGCTTTTTAACTGAATCTTTCAGCTCTGATATTAATGGGTGAAGTAGTCAGACTATTAAAATAAAATAAAATAAAGCGATTTGCCTGAAACCTGAATTTGTACAGGTGATGAGGATATCAAAGAAACCTCAATAATCACTGTAAGGTGGGACAAGAATTTCAATATTCTCAGGAGGTTAATCTAAAATAACATTTTTGTGTTCTAATTAGCAATTCACAATTGGTACACAGACCAGCTGGGAATTGGAGATTTCCTGTACATAATGGATGAATGGCAAACCCTCAGCAAATACAGATAGCAAAACAGGAGATACACAGTGGCTCAGTGGTTAGCACTGCTGCCTCACGGCACCAGGGACCTGGGTTTGATTCCGCCCTTGGGCGACTGTCTGTGTGAAGTTTGCACATTCTCGTCGTGTATGTGTGGGTTTCCTCCAGTTTCCTCCTACAGTCCAAAGATGTGCAAGCTAGGTGGATTAGCCATGAGAAATGCAAAGTTACAGGGATGGGGGATGGTCAGGGTGGGATAGTCTTCGGAGGATCAATGTGGACTTGATAGGCTGAATGGCCTGTTTCCCCACTCTAGGATTAAAATGGCTGATCAGTTCTATGAAAATCATACCATTCCACAGAGCCAGCCAACCTGCAGCATCATTAAGTTTCTTCAGCTCTTGAAGATGATCAAGACATGTTTAATGAGAGATTTAAATCGCCAGACATAGTTTGTACACTTTAATAAAAAGCTATCACGTTCACGTTTTTTTGCCAGAGTTCCCTCTTTAGCCCTATCTTTACTCAAAAGGGAACAAAAGGTACTGGATTAAAGAGAAGGTTGCTATTGACACAGAAGGGTTGGACAAAGTCCGTATTTTGTATGAAGAAACAGCATCACAGAAACAACCAGTGCAGGCACTAACCCAAAGATATTATTGTAGTGTGTCTCACTCGGTGTATGGCAGAGGACAGTTATACAAATTTAACAATTAAATCGTGCGCCTACTTCCTATTTGCTAAAATACATGAATCGGTATTTGGAAATTATCCGTCTATCTACCACTGCTTGTGATAGTTTTTCCACTATTCTTGCTTAATAGCAAAGCTCATTACCATGAAAGTAGTTTGTATAGTTGGCCTTTTCATTTTTCAGTATCTGCTACCTCCAAAAGTGGTTTTACCGCAGCACCAGTCAGACAATGACAATATCAGTTAGCAACTGCATCTCCACTTTCATTCACCATTGCTCACTCACTTGGTGCCTCCAGCGTGCTCAATGCAACCCTTTAAAAAAAAAAAAAAGACAGCTGCGAACATTTTTGTCACTGCTCCTGATTGTGCTCACTCTTACTAGGGTTCATGTACATTCTTCCACTGAAGGTGCTGATTCTCACAAGGGAAACGGAAGTAATTATTCTGCCATCTCCATCATGGAGCTTGAACTAGAGGTTCTCTCTGTGGGCAAGAGGTATGTTGATAATCATACAAGATTACACGGTGCATTCACAGTGCTTCTTATAATTTTTGTTTTAGAAAAGCACACCAGAATCTTTCTTTAATTTAAGTGGTCTGCACTGGTTCCTTTCAGAAGTCTTATGTTACATACTTTGCCATTGATACTTGAGTACTCAAATTTCTTCAGCAGTTTGGAAAAAGCTCCTGTGAAACAGATGAAGATCTGGGCCAATCAAAGGAAGCCCTGAATAAGATGAAGAGAGATGCAAATGGGACAGAATTAGGACACAATTTCCAAGATGCCATCATCTTGCTGCCAGTGGAATGAATATTGACCAAAATGTCAATTCAACAGTGTGAAGAGTCACACAAGTACTGTTCTCTCCTCACCTTGCATTCACCCTGGTTCACTTTCTGCCTGTTCCCTAACCCAGTGTTTACTGAATATACCTAATGTTGCCCAGGCTGAAATGGAGTCCAATTCATCTCAGATTGGTGATAGAATGAGAGTTGAACATTGGTTGCTGTGTATAACACAGGTGATGTGTGTTTACCCATTGAAGCATCATAAGGGAATGTAGCAGTGCGAGTGATGTAATATCATTGAATTTTGGAACATTCTGTATTTAGGGGTGGGCATAATGGTGTCTGTTCTAATGCACAAAAGAATGTCAACATAATTTAGTTGGACAGAAATGCTCAGTAATATGGAATTGTACAGTAAACATACAGAATCTTTACATTGGGGAATACTTGCACACATTTTGCTTGGTTCTGTCATTCCCACAGTTTAATTAGGGCATGTTGTTCACAAATCAAGGCACAATCTGACCGATGCGCAGCTTTTTATTGGAAGATTGTGGATGTAGGTGAATTTTAAAACATTAAACTGTGAGAAAACCAACTGAAATGGGGCAGCACAGTGGTTAGCACTGCTGCCTCACAGCGCCAGGGACCTGGGTTCAATTCCATCCTCCGGCGACTGTGTGTGGAGTTTGCACATTCTCCCTGTGTCTGCGTGTGTTTCCTCCAGGTGCTCCGGTTTCCTCCCACAGTCCAAAGATGTGCAGGCTAGGTAGATTGCCCATGCTAAATTGCCCGTAGCGTTCAGGGATGTGTAGATTAGGTGGATTATAGGGGGATGGGTCTGGGTGGGATGCTCTGAGGGTCGGTCTGGACTTGTTGGGCTGAAGGGCCTGTTTCCACACTATAGGGATTCTATGATCTTCCATGAAATTTAAGGCAAAAACACACATTCTTGGAACAGAGGAATTACTAGCAAGACCTCCATCTATTACCCATCCAGATCTGCCCCGAGATCTTAGAGAAGGCACAGGCACCACAGTCGTACGCACACCAAAATAAAGAGAGGAAATAAAAATCAAGTGGCTTCCTCTAGACATCTGCAATTTAAATAAGAACATGGTATTTAAGTTTCTTGCTTTGTACCAAATGTCTGATGTTTCAAAATTAAACTTTGAACGTCCAAAGCTTTCTACTGGTAGAAGCTTTTTTGGTGGGGGGGGGGGGCGCGTGGTTGAGAAACAACAAACCGTCATTTTTTTAAAAAATGAAAAATGTGTACAGTAGTGCCTGCTTCCACTTGTCTGCTGTTCTGATGCTCACCATGATAAAATAGCTTCCCAACACTGTTAATACCTACATGAAGTATGGCTATCTGGATCAGGTGAGGGAGAAGAGTCAGCAAAGGTCATTATCTTCTGGACTCAAAGTGGAAAAGGAAGCACACAAAACATAAGAGGGACCCTAAACTGAAAGGAGAAAATGCACATCTTCAAACTGCCAAGTGTAGTACCTCCTCTTTATACAGTCCAAAATCATAAGGATCAACAAATGTTGAACAATATGTTTGTGACCAAAACCAAACAGTCCTTCTTAATATACCAAAATCATAATAACCTAATGGATGGAAACAGCTCCAATATTGGCTGCACTTACTAAGTTTTGCAAATTTTTCGGAAGGGTCACTGGACCCAAAACGTTCACTCTGATTTTTCTTCACAGATGCTGCCAGACCTGCTGAGCTTTTGCAGCAACTTCTGTTTTTGTTTGCAAATTGAATGTTTTACCTGTGACCCTGTGCCTAATTTCCAATACTGACAATAAAAAAAGTCTGAAAACTTCAACAATTGTAGCTTTAAAAAACCTGAAATATTAAACCCCTTCCTTATTTTTGAGCCAAAATCCATATAGGCACATAAAGTCATTCACCACATTTACTCCCAGTATTTACACCATGTGCTGTCATCACTTCAGACTCAAAAGAAAGATAAGCCAAATAATGATGAAAAACGTATAGTGATTGCTGGTAACAAGTTTGTCACACCTGGGAGAAGTGGGAAACTTTGTGATTTCTTTTCCTAGTATGAGCATGTCTTTCTAATCTCCATTACATTGCCTGAGCTTTTTTAATGACTAGTCTTGACGGGACATTGACAGAGCATGAGTAATAACACCAATAATGTCTTACATTTCTGATGTGGGTGTTGCAGTTTATTGATACCAAAAGGAGAAAAAAACCAAACCCAGATCACACAAGCTTAAGGCCACTTAATGTGGTCACAATGAAACTTCCTCTTTGAAAAGAGGGTCTGACAAGCTATTGTACCTTACGGTCAGCACATATAGCAAGTGTATGTATAAGTATAAATACATACTTGCAAGAGAAATAGAAAAGAATTGCACGGCTATAGGAAAAGATTGGAGGACACAACTAATTGAATAGCTCACAGGTGATGCAGGTGTGTCCAGCTGAATGGTCCCTTTCTGTGCTGTAAGATTTATGACTCAATGCTATATAACCCTTCCTGCCAGATTGTACACAATTTAAGAACTGTAGCATGCTATTCTTTATTGTAGTGTTGTTTCCTCAAGAGCAACTTTCGGATTTTTTTAATGTTTCAAACTGCCATAGGTGGCAGGGTTGGGTGGTGACATGGATGTGAACTCAAACTCCAGCTCGTAAGTCCAGTAACATAATCACCACTCTACCATAATGCAACTACGGGAAGTCAGATAGCGTTTCTGCTTTTAATCACTATCCAGTCACCCTTTCTATATAGACACTTACAGATATTAGATAAGGACAAGCTCCTGAGGTAAGGCTTCCATTGACTCAATAGTCAAACACTTCTGGATATTCACTATCTTCTGACATTAAGAACAGCTATTCAGTTGGAAAACAGGGAAAAGGGACAATAAGCAACATCAGGACTATATCCAGCAGAGGACGCAGAAGGAACTAGGACAATTTAAAAAAAAAGTAGGATAATTGGACTCTATATCAGTGACAGAATATACAGTTTTTGAATTGCTACCTAAATATTCTCGTTTGGTTGGAGTTTTCACAGGGCAGCTCGAGAATGCCATATAATGTGTATCATCCTTTTTATTTTTTTTGAAAAATACTCGACTAACGTGTTCACAGCTCAGAGAGCTAGAAATCGATCATCTTAAAATGGCATTTATAAGGGCATTTTGGAATTGGTTCACTAACAGCGAAGTCTAGGACCAGTTGATCCGTATCCTTTGGCTCTAAGAACGGACCGTTAAAACTGGGCCTTAGCAGCAAACAGGCACCGGACAGTAAAGCTTTAAATAACCAATCACTGCAGTTTGAGAGCCGATACTAACACCTTGATTTACTGCTGGCTGGAGAGAGAAACTGGTTTAGATCACAGCACAAACTCGAAGGGAGAGATGCACTTCTAACTTAGCCCAGAGCTTCAGTTCTGTCCTCAAGTCACTTTTTGAAAGAAATAAGTGAAGCCTGCAGCAATCGCGCCACAGAAAGCCATTGTCTTGGAGAGTGTTTTTCAAAACTTTGAGAGGTAGTGAGCTGCATTTATATTTCTCAAAATAACTACAAACGGATCAATGATGAACGTTTCGCTACAGAAGTGATTTCAACATAGCTGCGGAGGAACTCGATTTAATCATGAGATATGGAGAGAGCTGGACAGTCCCTTGCGTTCAATTCATGTATGTATCCTGCCTAACTCCTGGTAACAGGTTGACATAACCATAATAAAATCCAGTCACTTTATACACTGACTCAGAAACCGATCTCAGGTTCCACAAAGCTGCAACTTTAAGATATTTGTTAAACTAAGAAGAAAATGTACCAAACTTCTGAATTAACACTAAATCAGCTAGTATGTTTACAAAATCCATTTGTATCATTATTGCAAAAATGTATTTAATTTTGGAAAGACTTTTACAGAAGTTTTAAACTGGTGTAATACTTGCTGCAGTTGAGGTTATATATTAAGCTGATCGGAGTGGCTCACGGCTAATAATTTATGGATAGTTTTATTCATCCAATACGGCAATAAACACATATCGACCTTTTTGGAGAAAATATTGTTGTATAACAAAGGATTTACATCACGAAATTCAGCAGAAACAGGGAACGTTTAAAAAGAAAGACGAAAAAGTGATGAATAAAAAAAGCAACGTGATTTTTAAAAAGCAAGAAGCAATAGCAGCGTAACAGGAGAGTGCAAACGACTACGATTGGGGTCTGAAACTCACCTACCTCCTGATCAGTTTCACGGGACAGGAAATCCGGCGCAAATACTCCAACTAACCCGATTCAATGTAGCAATGAATATAAAAACATTTCTCCAGACTACGTTGCACCTTCCCTACCTACTCTAGCTCCCGACTCTAATTAAATGTTTCTCTGTTGCAATGCGTCCTGCAGTTTGCTTAATAAGGCGGGCTCTAAATCCTGATGTCACCGTGAAGTGAGATCAGGATATCTCCACGCCCACAGCCTGCAGTCAGCACGCTTACTTAGCTCTGCCTTAAAGGGGAACATGTACAAATAATCGGAGATCAGCCCCTTGTATTTAAATTGACAACGTTCCTCCTATTATGTGTACAAAAAATGTATTAAGTTCTCAACCTGACAGCATCAGAGGGATGAATCCACAGATTGCATTTTTTTTTAGCATTCGGTGGGGCCCACCATTCATCGTAGCAATTTAAACCTTGCAAAACTCAAATCAGAGCACAAAAACAAAAGGTTATATTGGACTCTGCCAAGAGTTTCCACGTCATTTACTTATTCTCAGATTGCTACATAGCTGACTATTGAGTGCTGACTGTTAAATTGTTTTCCGGCCCTGTGTGTCGCTATTGGGCTAATGTCTTGATTCACCATTAAATGTTACTTTAACTTCAAAGGATGAATTGAAAACGATTTAGTAGCTTGCTCCAGTATTGCATAGGAAGTATCTGATGTTACATTACTGTGTCTGTATCTATCTGTGACCCCATTAGCCTCCCTTCCACTCTCCAACCTCACTTTATTTCCGTGTCTGGCCTCGGAAAAACTCTACCCAGTGACACTTAACAGCTGTACTTTCTCATTCATAACTGACTTTGGCCCTCCATTTACCATGACATTTCTGTAGGTACTAAACTATTCAATCATT
Source organism: Rhincodon typus (assembly GCF_021869965.1). Taxonomy (NCBI): domain Eukaryota; kingdom Metazoa; phylum Chordata; class Chondrichthyes; order Orectolobiformes; family Rhincodontidae; genus Rhincodon; species Rhincodon typus. Next base: position 17,391,078 of record NC_063362.1, on the reverse strand, counting down.
TGTTCAACTTCTCTTCTTAGTGTCAAGCATGATTTAGTTTGCAGTGTTCCTAACCCTAACTCATAAGTTGTGGGTTTAATTAAGTTCCACTCCAGAATTTTTAAGTACAAAACCAGGATGGCACAACTGTGCAGTACTGATGGAATGCTGCACTGTTGAGAAGTGCTACATTTCTAATGGATGAACTAAAGCCCTATCTACCCACTCAATTGGATGTAAAATATATCCATGGCACTGTTTTGAAGAGCAGAAGAGTATCCCAAGTATCCTGGCCAATTTTTATCCCTCAGTTAACAACACAAGTAACAAATTATCAAATCATTATCACATTGCTATTTGTGGGAGCTTTCTGTGTACAAATTGGCTTACATATTTGATTACATTTCCTTTTCGTGAAGTGCTTTGGAGGCCATCTGGACATAACAAGGCACTGTTTAAACGCAAGTTTTACCCTTGATGCCCTTGCCCCACTAAATCCATTTCTCATTTCTCATGATTATTTGCCATGTTATGGTACCAAATGAACAATCAGTGGGCATATGATAGATGAAACTAAATGTAAAGAAATGTGAAGTGATGCGTTTTGTGAAGAAGAAAGAGGACAGGAAATATAAACTAAAGAATGAAATTCTACAGGAGTTGCATAAACAGAGTCTTGAGTTTTGTATGAACAAATAATTGAAGTTGACAAGGCTGGTAGAGAAAGTAGTTAATAAGATAATTGGGATCCATATCTTTATTATAAATAGACGCATTGAGTAGAAAAGCAAAGTAGTTATGGTGAATCTTTACAAAGTACTGGTTTGGATACCAATCCTGGAAACCCATCTTTAAGAGGGATGCAAGCATTAGAGAAGCTGCAGAAAAGATTACAAGATTGGGGAAGTTAAAACTGTTACCCATAGAGAAGGTTGAGAAGAGATTTGATAGCAATGTTCAAAATTGTGTTGGGTCTGGATAGAGTAAATACAGGGAAACTGCTTCCAGCAGCAGAAGGTTCAAGAACCAAAGGATATTGGTTTATGATGAATAGCAAGAAAACTGCAAGTGACATGAAGAAAAAAAAATTGTGCAGCAAGTAGTTAGAATCTAGAATGCACTGCCTGAGAGGTTGATGGAGGCAAATACAATTGTTGCTTTCTGAAGGGTACTGGTTTCAAAAATGATCTCTTCCTCAGAAGAAAGAAAATACTGGGCTACAGGGAGAAAGAGAAGATGTAGGAGTAGAATTGTTTCAGAGATAGTAGGAACTGCAGATGCTGGAGAATCTGAGATAACAAGGTGTAGAGCTGGATGAACACAGCAGGCCAAGCAGCATCAGAGGAGCAGGAAGACTGATGTTTCGGGCCTAGACCCTTCTTCAGAAAGGGTCTGCATTTCTGAAGAAGGGTCTAGGCCCGAAATGTCAGCCTTCCTGCTCCTCTGATGCAGATGTAGGAGTATTTGTGTTTCTCATGCATAACGCTAGCATTGACACAATCGGCTGAATGAAATCTCTCCACTCAGGTTTCTGCTCCTACCAAAGCATTGAAAAGGCCCTTATCAATATCCAAAATAATAGCCTATGTGACTGTGACTTTGGTAAACTAGCTTCCCTCATTCTTCTTGAGCTGTCTGCAGCCTTTAACATGGTTGATCATATCATCATCCTTTTTCACTATCATCCAATTTGATGGAACTGCTCAAAACCAGATAAAAGAAATACCTGAATGGTTTCTCTTCTCACTTCCTTTGCTACTCTGTTGTCCCGATCCCTGCCCCCACTACCCAAACAGATACACAATTACCCATCTGCAGTTTTGTCCCCTTGGCAATACTATCCAAAAATACAAACTCAAACTGACTGATACCACAAACTTTTTTTTAACTTAGTCATCAGCTTTCTCAAGCTCACTACAGTTTCTAATTTATCACACCGTTCATCTGACAGCCAGTCCTGAAGGAGCTGAAATGAATTCCAACTGTATTTTGGAAGTTCTGAAGTCATTATTTTCAGGCTTTACCAAAAAGCTACTCCCTAATCATCATTTGCTCCAGGTTACTATTTGAGTCTGAACTGGACCATTCACAAACTTGGCATCATATTTAAACCTGAAGTTAACTTCTGACTACATCACCAAGATCACCCACTGCCACCTTTATAACTTGGTGCTGAAGCCCTCATCCATGCCTTTGTTTCACAATGCACCTGACTATTTGAACACTCTCCTACCCAGTCTCCCATCTTCCACCCTTCAAAGTCTTGAACTTATCCAAAACAATGCCCCGATCCTAATCTGCACCAAGTCCTATTCATCTATTGCCCCTTTATTTGCTGATCTATATTTGCTGCAGGTCTAGCAACTGCTTGATTTTAAAATTCTCATCCTTGTTTTTAAATCCCTCCATGCTTTTGTTTCTCCAATGCTTTGCAATATCTGCACTTCTTCAGTTCTGGTCCCTTGCACATTCCTAATTGTAATTACTGTACTGTGCTTTCACTGTGGAAGTCTCTAGCTTTGAAATTCTGTTCCTATGGCTTCCTATAGCTCTACCTGTCTCTACTCCATCAATGTATCCCTTTAAACCCACCTCTAATATATCCCTCTGTTTCTTTGTGTCACTTTTTTGATACTTCTCTTGTGAATTATCATAGAACGCATTACTATATTAAATGGGATACATAAATGCATGTTGTGTTTCTGTAGGTAAGCATTGATGCATCTAGGTATGAGTGCTGATACAAATGTCTGTGTACCTTTTGTTTATAATTGTCATTGTGTCATCAAACGAGAAAGATCAGACAAGACTGTCCCTTTTCAGAGGAGTATAACCAAGAGGAAACCTAAATGAAAATTCATTAATTGGGGACCAAATATTCTTGTTCCATATCTCCAGTGTTTCTTTTGAAAGATTTTGTCATCACATAATTGTAGAAGGTTTTCTTCAGCTAGACGTTCAATATAAACTTGGAATTCTGAACTTTTCTGTAGAAAGAGCCTTTCTCATTGACCAAAACATCACTGTTTCATCACTTGTGTGAGAACACTAATTGTTTGAGTGCAAGATATTTGGAAATCTTCTGCAAACTTCTCATTTTCCGCCTGCAAAGCTTGATCTAGATTGCTAAAATTTGGACTTTTATTTCAGTAGTCTTACTGAGGTAGTGATACTGCCAACTCTTGATAATTTCTGAGCTGTTCAATCTCGTTTCTACGTTCAAATTTAAACCATGCCTCAAATCTTGTAGGCTTTGGCTGAAAAACATACCAGCTGTTGGCAGACAAACAGGAGGCTGGAAGAACACAGCAAGGCAGGCAGCATCTGAAAGAAAGGAGAAGTCAACAGCCTCCTGTTTGTCTACCTTGGATTCCAGCATCTGCAGTTTTTTTATTGTCTCATAATAGCTGTTGGGTTTCTCTTGTAGCCTCCAGCTGCCATCTATGCAGATTGACAATTTTTCATGCTAAATTTTATCATAATCCATTTTGGACTAAGGATCTATTTCTCTCTGGATAACTTCTTATTAGCTTCTTGAAGTTGTTGTACTTCTTCTTGGTGGGCCTTTGCTGAAGACTGAAGCTTCTCTTTAAACAATGTCAAGTTCAAAAGGGATGTTTCCTGTGCATGACTGCATAGATTTGTTGCATATAATTGGTTTATGCCTGTACGGGTGTGATACCACCCACCCTGATAGGACCTTCAATAGTCTTGCGCTTATAAAGTCATAGCATCATAGAGCTGAATGGCATAGAAACAGAATCTTTGGTCCAACTTGTCCATGCCAACCAAATATCCTAAAGTTTAACAACATCTTTCCTATAGCAGGAAGTCCAGAATTGAACTCAATATACCAAAAGGGGTCTAATCAATGTCCTGTACAGCCACAACATGGCATCCCAACTCCTATACTCAATGCACTGACTAATAAAGGCAAGTGTACCAAATGCCTTCTTCACTACCTTATGACTCCACATCCAAGGAACTATGAACCTACACTCCAAAGTCTCTTTGTTTGGCAGCACTCCCCAGGACTCTACCATTCAGTGTATAGGTCCTGCCCCGATTTGCCTTACCAAAATGCAACACCTCACATTTATCTAAATTAAACTCCATCTGCCACTCCTTAGCCCATCTGATTAAGGTCTTGTTGTACTCTGAGGTAACCTTCTTCACTGTCCACTACACCACTAACTTTACTGTCATTTGCGAACTTATTAACCATTTCTTCTATATTCACATCCAAATAATTTATGTAAATGACAAAAAGCAGTGGATTCAGCACCAATCCTTGCAGCACACCACTGGTCACAGGCCTCCAGTTCAAAAAACAGCCCACCACCACTCTCTGTCTCCTACCTTCAAGCCAATTTTGTATCCATTATGGGCCAGCTCCCCCTGGATTCCAAGTGATCCAACCTTGTTGACCAGTCTACCATATGGAATCTTGTTGAACACCTTGCTGAAGTCCACATAGACAATGGCCACTGCTCTGCCTTTATCAATCTTCTTTGTCACTTCTTCAAAAAACAGAGTCAAATTAGTGAGACATGATTTCCCTCGCACAAACCCATGTTGACTATCCATAATCAGTTCTTGCCTTTCCAAATACATGTAGATCCTATTCCCCAGATTCCCCTCCAACAACTTACACACCACTGACCTCAGGCTTACTGGTCACTTGTTTTGAACTTCTGAGATCTTTTCTTTGATTAATTGAAGATCTCTTTCTAACTTGATAATTTATAATATCTCAGAAACTGTGGTTACTTTACTGGTAGAAACTTCAGAAATTTCACTTGCTTTCATTACAGCTTGAACTAGCACAAGGTTGCTTCTTCCCAGCTGTGACTTTGCTATCTACACTGTAAGGAATTCCTTCCTCTGACTGTGACTGCAGTTGCTGTTGCTTCATTTCCTGGGCAGTTTCTGTGCAATAAGTAAATAACTTTACTTCTCAGTATGTTCTTCAAGAAAAGTCAGTCTTTCATCCAAAGTGACAACTTTCTGTTGTGGAACAATATCTCCTGCATCCATAAATACAGGAAGGTCCAGAATTTCAGATTCTAACAAATAAATGACTTGTGTGATTATTTCTTTCTCTGTAACTATTCTGCAAGAACAAACCACGATCTGGAATACCTCGCAGATGGCTTGTCACTGCCTTCTTGGCACCTTCTTTTCTAACTAGTTACAATTTCTATTTTGAGAAATGCAGTGTCTGTTCTACTCGCTTTTTAAGTGCTTGGATTGAAGTGTCTTCAATGTCTGCTAATCAAAGAATATCTAAAGAAACATAAATGGCTCCACTTAGTAAAAAATGGTGATGAATAGGACAAAGTCTCTTTAATGTCTTTCCTACTGTAGTGAAATGTATGACTCATCAGGTCTTTTACACTCATTCGTATACTTCCCAAGTTCCTAAGTATAATGGAGAACAGCCTGAGGATTCCTGACCTCAACCAAGGTATAGCATCTGATAAGGTTGAATGCCTGCTTCAGTATACAATTTAAAACTAGTTTCTCTGCCATTTACTTTAATTGCTGCACAGCAAAGTTCATCCCCTGGGTCTGTACTGTCAAGCAAGTTGAATTCTTGCTGCGACGCTCCCACATTCTCCATGAAGAGTTCATCCTACCCCTCTGCATTCCCCACAGAACTTTCAAAGACTGCTGTGGTCTGTGTTTGATTTTCTGTGCTGCCAATGCAGCCTTACCCTGGTGTCCCTCTTTGCACTTGCAACTTTCTATAAAACTGGTCAGGTTGGATTCCCGCTGGTGGAGTTCCCTTCTTGCTTGGACCACACCCTATTCCTTCGCATGCTTGCTGTCAGTTTATTTTCTGAGTGCTCATTTACTCCTCATTTCTGTAAGTACTTTTGTTTCTGTAGTAATTTACTTACTATGGTTGATTTTTATTTTCTATTGCTTACTGTGGCACTCTGCCACAAGCCTTCTCCCGCTCTATCTTCAGAAGACCCTAAGAAACAGGAACAGGAGGAGGCTGTTCGGCCCTGCCAATAGGATCATAGCTGATCTCATAATCCTCAATCCACTTTTCTGCCCTTTCCCCATTACCATTGATTCTCCTACTGATCAAGAATCTATCTATCTCAGCATTAAGTATACACATGGACTCTGCCTGCACAGCTCTCTGTGGCAAGGAGTCCCAAAGACTCTCAATCCTCTGAGAGAAGAAATTCCTCCTTGTCTCAGTCTTAATTGATATCCCTTTATCCTGAGACTATGTTCTCTGGTCCTAGACACTTCCATGAGGGGAAGAATCCTCTCAGCATTTACCCTGTAAGACCCATAAGAATTCTACATGTTTTAATGAGATCTCCTCTCATTTTTCTGAACTCCAGTGAGTTGAATCTCTACCTGTTTAACCTTTGCACAAAAGACAATTCCTCCATACCAGAGATCGTCCTAGTGAAGATTCTCTTAACAGTCTCCAATGAAATAACATTTTACCTTAATTAAGGGGACCAAAACTGCTCACAGTCCTCCAGATGTGGTCTCATCAGCACCTTTTACAGTTGCAGTAAGACATCTCTGCTATTTGAATCCCTTTGAAAGAAGGGCCAACATTCCATCAGCCTTCATGACCACCTGACGCACCTGTGTGCCAGCTTTCTGTGTTTCATGCTAAACTACCCTCAAGTCCCTTTGTGTAGCAGCTTTCTAGAGTTTCTCTCCATTTAAATAATATCCTGTTCTTTAGTTCTCCATTCCAAAATGAACAATTTCAAATTTTCCCATATTATACTCCATTTGCCTAAACTACCAATATCTCTCTGTAAACCGTTTGTATCCCTCTCACAACCAGCCTTTCCACCTATTTTTGTGTTGTCTGCAAATTTGGCTATGATACATTCACTTCCTTCCACCAGGTCATTAATATATATTGTAAACGGTTGCAGTCCCAGCACTGATCCCTTTGCAATGCTGCTGGTCACAGTCACCTGACTTGGAAATGACCAAATGTCCTCAATTTCTGTTTCCTGCCCATGAGCCAATTCTCTATCCATGCCACTACACTACCTCCAACACCATGAGCTATCACATTATGACCTACCTTTTTTGAGATACCTTGTCAAATGCCTTCTGGAAGTCCAAATACAACACACCTACTGTTTCCCCTCTATCCACTCTAGCTGAGGCTTCCTTGAAAAACACTAATAAGTTAGTCAGACACAATTCGCCTTACATGAAGCCATGCTGACTCTGCTTGATTAGATTATGATTTCCAAATGTTCTGTTAATATTTGATTTGATTTGATTTGATTTATTGTCATGTGTACCTAATTACAGTGAAAAGCTTTGTTTACAAGCAGTACAGGCAGATCATTGTAAGCGTGAACATACAGAGCATAGGGTGAAAAAAAGTTTAGACAGAGGCATATAGATTACGTCGCACAGGGCATGCACTAGGCAAGATCAACATTAGCAAGGTCAGCATTATTTGAAGTTAGAGAGTCCATTCGTCAGTCCAATATGGCCAGGAAGAAGGTGTTCCTGAACCTGCTGGTTCGGGTGTTCAAGCTTCTGTATCTTCTACTTGATGGAAGAGGTTGTAGGAGAGCATTACCAGGGTGCGATGGGTTTTTGATGACGTTGGCAGCCTTTCTGCGGCAATGAGCTATATAAATGGAGTCCATGGATGGAAGGTTGGCTTCCGTGATGATCTGAACTGTGCACACATTGTGTAATTTCTTATGGGCCTGGGCAGAGCAGTTGCCATACCAGGCTATTATGTACCCAAACAGTATGCTTTCAATGGTGCATCTGTAAAAGTTGGCAAGGATCCTTATGGACATGCCAAACTTCCTGAGCAGCCCGAGGAAGAAGAGGCATTGTTGTGCCTTCTTGACCATTGCATCTATGAGGGAAGTCCAGGACAGGTTGTTGGTTACTGTCACTCCAAGGAACTTGACGACCTCTAATCTGTCAACCTCAGCTCCGTTTATGTAGATGGGGTGTGTTCTCTTCCTTTCTTTCTGAAGTCAATAATCAGTTGTTTAGTTGGGCGACATTGAGAGAGAGGTTTTTCTCATTGCACCACATCACCAAGCCCTCTATCTTCTTTCTGTACTCTGATTCATCATTGTTTGATATCCATCCTACCTTGTTGGTGTCATCAGCAACTTGTAAATGGCATTTGTTCAGAATTTAGCAACACAGTTGTGGGTTTACAGGGAGTACAGTAGGGGGCTGAGGATGCATCCTTGGGGAGCTCCAGTGTTGAGTGTTATCATGGAGGAGGTGCAGTCGTCTATCTTCACTAATTGCAGCCTGTGGGTCAGAAAGCTGAGGATCCAGTTAAAGAGGGTGGAGCCAAGACCAAGGTCTCAGAGTTTTGAGATCAGTCTGGAGGGGATAATGGTGTTGACGGCAGAGCTGTAGTCAATGAGCAGGAATCTGCCATAAGTGTCCTTGTTGTCCAGATGTTCCAGCGATGAGTGCAGGTTTAGGGAAATGGCATCTGCTGTGGACCTGTTACATTGGTAAGGAAATTGTAGGGCATCGAGGCAGGCTGGGAAACTAGAGTTAATATTTCCTTAATAATTGATTCCAATACTTTTCCAACATTAAATGTTAGGCTAATTGGCCTATAGTTACCTGCTTTTTGTCTCCCTCCCTTTTTGAATAGGGGTGTCACATTAGCAGTTTTCCAATCCTCTGGTACTTCTCTAGAATCCAATGATTTTTGGAAAATTATAACCAATGTATCCACTTTCTCTATTGCTGCCTCTTTTAGGTTCCTGGGATACAAGCCATCAAGGCCAGGGGAAGTATCTGCCTTTAGCCCCATTAGTTTATCTAATACTATTTCTTTTGTGATGTATGTAGTACTTAATTCTTCCCCCTGTATTCATTAGAATTAATGGAATGTTCAAAGTATCTTCCACCTGATGGAAAATATCTGTTTAACTCCTAAACCATTTCTTTGTTCCCCAAAACCATCTCCAATTTGACCCCTGTCTCTTCCTTTCTACATGTTTACAGAAGCTATTATTTTCAATTTTTATATTTCTCACTGGTTTGTTCTCATAGCTTACTTTATCTGTCTTTATTAACTTTTTAGTCCTCCTTTACTGAATTCTGAATTTATCCCAGTCTTTGGGGCTATGGCCTCTTTATGTGCTTTATCTTTCAACTTAATATTTTAGTTAACTTGATTGACTAGCCGTGGTTGGTTTATCCCTCTCTTAGAATCTTTCCTCCTCACTGGGATGTCATTTTGCTGGGAATCATGAATTACCTCCTTAAATGTTTGCCGCTGCTTGCTAACTGTCATTCCTGCTAATCTATTTGTCCAGTTCACTTTAGCTAACTCTGACCCCATTTCATTGTAATTCCCTTTATTCAAGTTAAACATAATTGTTTCTGATCTAAGTTTCTCACTTTCAGACTGAATATTGAATTCATTCAGGTTATGATCATTACGTCCTAGGCGATCTTTTGTTCAGAGGTTATTTATTAAATCGGTCTCATTAGTCATTACCAATCCAAGTGACCCATAATCATTGTTCTATTCTTTTTGCATGCTCCCATTATTTGATGATTTATAACCTTTCTGACAGAGTAGCTACTGTTTGGGGTCTGTACACAACTCCTAGAAATGTTTTCTCTCCCTTGCTGTTTTTTTCACCTCCACCCAAATGGAAATTACATCATCTGAGCCTAGATCATCTCTCATAACTTTCTTCATTTCATTTCTTAGTAACAGTGCTATCCACTATCTCTCCTGTTCATCCTGTCTCTCCAAAAGGTCAAATATCCCTGAAGGCTAAGTTCCCAGCTTTGATCTCATTGTAACCATGTTTTTGCAATGGCTATGACACCATATTTATTTTCCTCGATTTGTGTTGTCAGTTTGTCTACCTCACTCTGAATACTTTGAGCATTAAGATACAAAACCTTCAAGTTTGTTCTATTATCGAGTTTCCTTACACTTTCGTGGTTCCTTGGCACAATATGACATTCACGCATTCTGTCCTTTCCTTTTATTTTCTGAACAATCAAACCCTGCACTTTTTTTCTCATTCCACCGTTCAGTGCCTAGGTGTGCCTTGAAGTTCTTCCCTAAATGGCCCCTAACACCACTTGGCTTTGCTTCAGGTATTTTCCCATGTTTAGGTTCACAACTTTGGGCTGGCCTCATGCTTTATTGTCATTCTTCCTAAGTTGAGTCTTACCATCCACCTTTGGCTCAGTGGGTCAGTTCACCACTGCAACTTTGTAATAATGTGAAATTAGTCCTGTGAGTGAAGAGCATCAGGTTTTATTGAATTTAACAATATGAGGAGGATGGTAAGAGATGACATCTTACTTGGAGCAATGCAGATCCAGATTCCAGATCCCTCTGATTTGGGGTCACGATGAATAGCTCCTTTTACACCTGCTTATCTAGAGTAAAGTAACATTTCCCTTTACAATGGAAGGAATGAATGTTTAAGCCAATGGATGTGTTGTCAATTAAAGTGTCTGTAGTAGATATTTCAGGGAATTTTTAACAAGTGCTCTTTGACTCAGTTGCCCAGAAAGATAAACCAGTTAAACTTACAAACAACATAAAGTGGCCCGACTTGTCATGTATACGTCAAAATGGACCTCAGCTATGCCCAGTATGTTAATTTACAAGTATTACTGTTTTTTAAAAAAACTTTTCCCTGTGGATGGTAAATACACATCAGATGTGCAATTGATTGTCTCCACATGAGGTGCTGAGGCATCATCACATCAACAACTGTTTATACATTAATCAGGAATTCCACAGAATAGGAAGTGATTTAACTGACTGGAATTTGAGACATTGAGATTGTAAGGCTATGAGTCTTGTTTATTGGAATGTTGGGCTCGGAGCTGTAGCCTTCAGCAGGAATGTGTTTGGATTTCGTTGTACTGGAACATAAAGAACAAGGAGAAGGCTATCACTTTTCAATTGTCATACTCATTGAACCATGTCTCCCAGTATTCCTTTAACCTCACCTGACCAGTTTCTCAATATATCCTTCAATCAGTCCGTCTCCAAAACATATTGTCAAAACATTTTTTCAGAGATAGTAGGAACTGCAGATGCTGGAGAATCTGAGATAACAAGGTGTAGAGCTGGATGAACACAGCAGGCCAAGCAGCATCAGAGGAGCAGGAAGGCTGACGTTTCGGGCCTAGACCCTTCTTCAGACCCTGTTATCTCGATTGTCAAAACATTGTCTGTTTCAAGTCTTTCATGTCATAAAATTCTATCATCTCAAGTTCCTTTCCTACAGCCAATATCCTTACCTTTAATTTGTCGTTCTCAGATTTGAACCTTTTTGTTCCTGCATCATCTGTCTAATTTATTTATGATCTTGCAAACATCATATCAATTACAATGAAAACTCTTTTTCCAAAGAAAAATACATTTATCTTCTTTAATATTTCCTTACAACTTAAATTCCTGCTACTAAAATTCATTCCTCTTTTGTCTTTCTTGTACTTTTTCAGGCTTTAAGTCACCTACAAGTTCTTCAAGGATTATGTGACCAGGTCAAGATACAGCATCCCAGGGCAAGTCTGGCCAAGACCTTGATACGGGATAAAGTTAGGGGTATATAGAGTAACAGAAGCTGTAGGTATGTAAAAGTGGACTTTCCTCTATAAATTCAGCAGGTTGGTAAATGTTTAAGGTACCAGTTGATGATCCCCACTCAATTTCCCATATGCTCCAATCTGAGCTATTTCAGCCAGGAGGAAACCGTGTTTGGAAACTATGAGTTTCCTTTAAGAGAGATGAAGAACAATTCCTGAGCGGTCTTACCCCAGTGAGTTTGACTCAAGAAAAGTTGTGGTCTGGCAACTTAGTTTTTAATGGTACGGAAACAAAACAAAAGCTATGGGGACAAAATTGTACAGCAGCCAAAAAAACAATTGGAGTTCAGTAATGTGAGATTTTGGATCACAGAACTTTGATCAGTGTTTCCCAAATTCTGGTTGCAACCCACTATGGAATTGTAAGATGGGATTTTGGAATCACGAGGGTTGATGCAATAATGGCTGCTCTGGTGTATAAACTGAAAACTAACAACTACAAATCCCCTTTAAATCTTCATTTTTTTTTACTCTTGGTGGGCTTGGCTTAATTAGCAGGTCTTTACAAAAAAAGGTCCACATAAAGGTAGGTCTTTCTTTCAAAAAGACTACTGCAGCTTAAACAATTGTCATCCCACCCCATCCCTACTCAGGAGCTAAATCCAGCCCCAGCTAAGCAGCGAGAGCTACTGCTCTGGTTAGGTGCTCCCGTTTTTTCCCCTCACAATGTGCATTATACTTAGTTTCATCCAGTCATTATACATGGTGCTCTTTTACATTTTAATTTCCTATCCACACTTTGTTTTGCTTTCTCTGAATGAGATTGGCAATGATCATGAATTCAAAGCAGTTTTTATGCAATAAGTTCACCTTCAGAAGGCTAACTAAGACTCATTTCGCCATAATCTGCAAGCCTCAACTCACACATGTTTCCTAATTAAATTCATCTTCTTTCCTGATGTTCTCAAACATGGTGATTCTGAATACCCGCGGGTCTTCAGCCGGATTTGTTCAAGTAAAATTTCTAAAACTCTCTACATTGTAACTGAGGATTGACTACCTTTCCCACTCTCTGTCTGCCAGGACTTCTAGGAATATTGATGGAAATTCACAGCTGTTTTTTTTGTTCTGGTTTTAAAATGTGTTTCATTATAGTGCCAGTTTTTTGATTACTCTTCACAGCTGTTTTGAATTTTACAAATATTTGAATTATAGGGCTGCGGATTTTTGCAAGTGCAGGTTTTAAACAGACAAGATCACCTACATATGTTGGAATAGAAAGTGTGACTGAAGTCAAACAGCTTAGATGAACTCCAGTAGCATAAGGGTTAAGGTGACATTTGTGTCCTGTGGGAATTGAGATCCAAAGATCTATAAAGAATTGCTGCAGAACATGAGATGAAGCCAACATCTCTTGCACTGTAATAGTAAAATTTTGAACAAGAAAACACCATCCAAAAGAGAGCAGAACTGTGTATCTTAACAAAAGGGAAGGTGTGAGACTGGGACTGAGTTTTGCTTGGAGCAGTTTGAAGCAGGGAAGGGAGTGGACTGGTACAACTGGTTTAGAGAGAGGAAGGGCTGATAGGTGCTAGAGATAGAGACAAAGGGAAAATAATGCTGGAGAATCTGAGGGAGTATACCAGAGAGAGAGAGAGAAGAGAGGAAAAAGGGAAACTATGAAAGAAAGATAGAATGAGAAAGTATCAGAAGAATCAGAAAGAAAGGAGAATATCAAAGAGGCAGGGAGACATTGGAGATATATTTAAAAATACAGAAGAAACAGAGAAAATGTGAGAAAAGGGAAGAAGAACAGAGAAGGGAAATGAGAAAAAGCAAAGGGAAAATAAGGAAGAGAATTAAAAAAAAAGTGAGGGATATAAAGAGAATCAAGGACTGGATTTTAGGTCCACAAATTGGATGGCTGCATGAATGTAAAACAGGGCATGATGATCTTGGGCAGCAGTACTATGTCCTCGTGCAAATCCAAATTTATGAAAGATGAGTTTTCATGAAAATTGGCCGCCATTTTGAAAATTCTAATTGCTATCAAAATTGTTAATGATCAAATAGTTAGAACATACTTTGTTGGCTGCTGCATTTTTTGAGGTGTTGGCTCTGAAAATGACTTGAGTGTTTTATGACATCTGTGACAAGGAGACACAAGTGCAGAAGAAAACAGTCCGCTATTGGCAAGATGGTTAAGTGGACCAGCAGATTCTGTTGGTAAAAGTGGCAGCATCTGTACATTTTTACAGGACAATTTTTGAACATTCAATAAAAATTGGAGACATTTAGCAAGCAGGAGGTCTTTAAACCTGTAGCCATCCCTGACTTCCTGCTCATGGCGTTACAACAATACTACATGACTGTCCCTGTTAGCGTCTTGATTGGGTGTGGACTTCCTTCTCTGGACCTCTAATTGGCCTCCATCGTCCCAAATGGCTACTAATTGCTATCAGCGCCTGATTGGGCAAGTTGACAGAGTGAGGAAAGGAGTGGACAGACCACTTTTACATCTCCCTGACTCCACCCATGATATGCCAAATGTGACATGCATTATCAAAAATGATGTGCGTAACTGTTAATGGCTTAGTAACAGGAAACAAAGAGTAATGGTCGATGGCTGCCCTTGTGAACAGAAAACTGTTTTGAGTGGTATTCTGTAGGGCTCGGTGTTTGTTTTATACATTAATGGTTTCGATTTGAACTTGGGGGGCACAATTGGGAAATTTGCAGACAGCATAAAAATTGGTTATGTAGTGGATTGTGTAGGTGGTAGCTGTAAGCTCTAAAATAATGTAGATGGGTTGTTGAGAAGGCAAGAAAGTGGCAGATGGAGTTCAACTCTAGTCAGTGTGAGGTGATGCATTTAGAGAGGTCAAATAGTTAAAGGGAATACACAATAAATGAGAATGTACTGAGAGATCTTGGCATGCAAGTGCACAAGCCTGGAAAAGTAGCAGTACAGATAGATAAGGTCATAAAGAAGGCACATGGAATGCACTCCTTCATTGCGAGATATGGAATACAAAAGTAGGGATATAAAGATGAAACTATGTAAGACACTGGTGAGGCCACAACTGGAGTATTGTGTGCAATTCTGGTACCACATTACTGGAAGGACGTAATGCTCCGGAAAGAGTGCAGACAAGATTTACTGGAATATTACCAGGCCTTGAGAACTGTAGCTATGAGGAGAGATTAGAGAGTTTCATGTTGTTTTCCTTGGAACAGAGAAGACTGAGAGATGATGATTGAGGTATACAAAGTTGTGAGAGGTAGGGATAGAGTAGACAGGAGAAACCTCTTAGTCTTGGCAGAGAGTTCAAAAACCAGGGGTCATAGTTTCAAGCCAAGTGGCAGAAGGATTAGAGGGGAGTTGAGGAAAAACCTTTTTTTAAGCAGAGGGTAGTGGCTGTCTGGAATTCACTGCCTGAGTTGGTGGCGGAGGCAGAGACACTAAACTCTTTCAAAAGTATCTGGATCTGCATCTTAAGTGTTGGAAGTTAAAAGGCTATGGGCCATGCACAGGAAGATGGGATTAGAAAGATCTTCGGATGTCTTTAGGTCAGCATGGTCAAGATGGGCTGAATGGCCCTCTTTTTGTGGTGTATCATTCCTGCAGTTCTAAGGTTCTACGAGCATAGATAGCAAAACATGCCAAAGCACTCAATCAACAGGCAATTCAGAAAGACATGATAAATGATGTTTCCAGGAGATCTCCATTAACTTTGATCTTTTTTTAACCTGTTGCATTATCTACATTGGGAAAACTTATATTAAGTGAACGAGTAAGATTAGTTACCTCACTTGGGACTGACAGTGTTCAAAGATTTAGCTGAGAGACATGTAGGAACATAAAGCTCCGTTCAGTTCCACTCATCCTTCCTGAAGATCATGGCACCTGCTCACTGTTCAATCTGGCTCAGTCCATTTAGAATGCTTTTGATATTCTCAGCTTGTCAATGTTTATATTGCAAATCTTGAATCTGGCATTGCATGCCACATACACGTCTGGTATCAAGCAATCTAGAAACAGGACCATCTTTTTAAGTTTGCATCTGGTGCTAGCTGGACATTCACATTCCATTCCATGTTCTGTAACAGGATAATTGTTTATTGGAATAGGACTGAAATTATTATTTTGAAGAACCCATTGCACAAATATTGATATGACACAATAGGGGCATTGTGCAGAGTGTATCAGACTGTATAGACTAAATTGAACTGAACATTGAACAGAATGAAACAAAACTGTGTGACTTGCAACACAACACATCCGTTGTGTGTATCACAACTCAAATTGGCTTACTGTCAAAATATAACAAAATTGCTGTCTTTATTTGTTTAAGAACTGATTAAGAGGTGGTTTGCTGTGTCCAGTAACAGAGTTCTGTAATCTTGCTGGATTGATTAAGACTGATGTCCATCAATTCCTTATCCTGACAGCCCATGGCTACGAGTGCTATTACTGGCACAGATGTATCTCACCTTTCCTAACAACCAGGACACTGCAATTTGAGTCAGAACACTAATATTAATCATGTTACTTTAAATGAAATAACACTATTATAATGTTACACTGCTGCAATATTATTCACCAATAATACTGACAAAAGTACTGTAATATAAGTTAGACCATTGTAACATTAGTAAGGCTACTGAATATCAGCTGTCACATTTGGCAATTTACAGTAATATTAGTGTGCTATATTCAGGCTATCATACGAACAGTATTCCGATATTAGTCAATTTATGGTAATAATCGAATTACTGATTTACTAATGAAACTATTATTATGTTAATCAGGATATGGTGAAGTATGTGTATAAAATTAGCTGACACTGTTTTCTATTATATTAATTGGTCTACTGCATTCATAGAATTATGGAATAAGTATAAAATGCCAACCAGCCATTCATGCCCTACCTTTGATCCAGCTACACAAAGTTAATCCCACCCCACTGCTCCTTATCCATAGTCCTGTAAATGTATTCCCTCAAATATGTATCCAGTTTTTTTTGAACAATCATTACTATTGAGTCTGCTTTTCTCGTTCTTTCAGGATATGTGCTGTAGATCACAGTTCACCATGTGAAAAAGAATTCTCCTGACAATCTTTTGACAAACAGTTCGAATCTTTGTGCTATTTACCACCTTAATTACTACCTTATTTTTTGCCAAGTCTCTTCTCATGATTGAGGTCCCTTATCTCTGGTACAGTGCTGGGAAATCTTTTGCAAATTTATTGCAACATCAGTCAAAATACTGTAATATTGGTCATGATGCCTTAATATTAATCACACTATAACATCAATCAAACTTCTGGAATGCCATTCAGAATGCTGAATACCTGTCAACACATAACGCTGTTATATTACCCCGTAGCCTGAATTACCGAACAAATTACTTTAATATCAGTCAGAGTACATTAATTGACATGCATATCAATATACTGTAGTACCAGCAGGACTATAATGCCAATTAGTATTGTTATGATCCCCAATAAGACTGCCAAATGATGTTATAATAACAGCTTTTGTCTAATATAAATTTAGAAGAATTGAGATCTCGTATATTGACTAAGAGAATACTAAGAAAGCCTTTAACAAAGTCCCACATAAGAGACTTATCAAGAAGGCAAATGCACATGGGATACAGGATAAATTGAAAAAGTATATTTAAAATTGGCTCGGTTGTAGGAAACAGAGGGTGATGATAGAGGCTGCTTTAATGATTGGAAGCTGGTGTCCAGTGGCATACCACAGGGACCTGAGCTGGGTCCCCTATAATTCGTTATTTATATAAATGACATAGACGCCTGTGTAAGATGTTGGATTAGTAAGTTTGCTGATGACACAAAGATTGGTTGGGTGGTTAACAGTGAGGTTGAGTGTCTTGGGCTACAAGAAGATATAAATGGGATGGTCAAAGGGGCTGATAAATGACAGATGGAATTTAACCCTGAAAATTTGAGGTGATACAATTTGGAAGGAGTAATTTGACAAAGAAGTATTCAATGAATGGAATAACGCAAGGAATTTCAGTGGAACAGAAGGACTTGAGTTTTTGTCCATTGATCTTTGAAGGCTAAAGGGCATGCTAGTAGAGTGGTGAAAAGGGCATATGGGACACTTGCCTTTATCAATCAAGGCATAGAATACAAAAGCAGGGAAGGCATGTTGGAGTTGTATAGAACTTTAGTGAGGCCACAGCTAGAGTACTGTATGCAATTCTGGGGTGAAGGAGTACAGAGGAGATTCACCAGGATTCTGCCTGGGATGAAAAATTTAAGTTATCAGGATAGACTTGGGTTGTTTTCGTTGGAACAGGGAAGACTGTGGGATGATTTGATCGAGGTGTACAACATTACGAGGGGGTTGGACAGAATGGATAAGGAGCAGCTGTGTCTCTTAGTTGAATCGCCAGTCATAAGGGGACACAGGTTCAAGGTGAGAGGCAGGAAGTTTAGGCGGGATGTGAGGAAAAACATTTTTTTACCCAGAGGGGGGTGATGGTCTGGAATGCGCTGCCTAGGAGGGTGGTAGAGGCAAATTGCCTCACATCCTTTAGAAAGTACCTGGATGAGCACTTGGCATGTCATAACATTCAAGGCTATGAGCCAAGTGCTGGTAAATGGGACTACACTGAAGGTCAGGTGTTTTTCATGTGTTGGTGCAGTCTTGATGGGCCAAAAGCCTCTTCTACACTGTATGATTCTATGTGAGTAAAGCCACAAGATTCCATAAGCCAAATTTTACAAGGTCAGAAAAGTAAAACAATCTACAAAAATGTGCAACTTAAATTCTAATTTTCTGAATTTAACAATGAAGCAAATATGATTGGTAGACGATCTATGTTTAACAACTCACAGAGCATATCAAATAGCAGATGTGGTCAAGATAGAATCCATGGATTTCTCAGCAACCTGTGACCTTTTACATCACCAAAACACAAGTTTCGAATATTCATTCATGGGATGAGGACTAGGCCAGCATTTATTGCCCAAAAGACAGTTAAGAGTCAACCACATTGTTGTGGGCCTGGAGTCACATATAGGCCACACCAGATAGGTTTCCTTCCCTAAAGGACATTCGTGAACCAGATATGTTTTTCCTGAAAATTGATTCATGGCCATCATTAGACTGTTAATTCCAGATATTTATTGAATTCAAATTTCACCATCTAGTGTAGCAGGATTCAAACCCAGATCCCAGAATATTGTCTGGGTCTCTAGATTAACAGTCCAGTGATAATACCATTGGGCCAATGCCCTAAAAGTTTTTTTTCTCATTTACAAGTAATTCCAATTATTCACTTTGAAAATCTAGCCTTAAAACTACCCCCCCAAGACTCACTGTTATGAACTGCCTAAATGACTGTTCATGTCCTGGTGGTTAAATTTCTTGCCTTTCGAATGTGCTCCACTGTATTCCAAAGGCTGCATTTCAAGATCTACTGACACAATTCTAGCTCTTCTGCAGACAGCCAGCTTCATTAAGTTAGCATTACACCTAAGATTTCGCTGAGATCCAATATTTCTTAGTTGCACCAAGCAAACAGTACTTTTGAACTTCCTTCACCCATACTCTCAACTGTATGGAATTATCAATGGATTCCAAGGCTTCTTTTGAGCCCCCACAGCTCTGTTGCTCCCAACAATTCAACTCTTAACTACCTTAGCTCCCCAAGCTACCTAATAACCCCCAGGGTTTCTGTGAACCCTGACTTCTCAGAGCCTGCTGTATGGCACCTTTTTGTCATGGAGCCTCTACCTTTCCTTCAGAACACTCCCTGATCAGAGGGCTTGCCATTTTCCCATCACCATATGTCCCATAGTTGAATCTTCAAACTACCAACATAGGTAGATGCACTACTGGCTTTGCAATGCCCACGTAAGATCCCAAATTATCAGATTGAATATCCATGGCCTGGTGACTTGATTGCCTTTAGACTCATTAGATTGTCAGATTCCTTGTCCTTAATGATAGAGATTGTTGCAAGATCTTTCTTCCCATTAGCACCTTGAGTGTCTAATGTCTTTGGGATCTTTACAGTGTCCTGCACCATAAAGACTGATATAAAATATTGGTTTCAATTGTCTGTCATTTCCCCATTCCCTGACATCAATTCCCCAGTTGCTCCAAAGTTTGCACTCTTACTTTACTTACTCACTTGTTATTTACCCACAGAGACTCTTGCAGTTTGTTTTTATTATTTCTTGCCGATTTACTTTCATAATCAATTTTCTCTTTCTTCATTATCTTTATAGTTATCTGCTGTAGGTTCCAAAAAAAATCCCAATCCTCTGGTCTCCTATTAATTTTTCCTGCCTTGTATGCCTTAATTTTTGATTGGATACTCTCCCTGATCTCCTTTGTTAACCATAGCTGGTTCATCCTTCTCATTAAGTCCTTCTTTTTGACTGGAGTAAATTTTTGCTGAGCTTAAACGTCTGCCACTGCTTATCCACTGACATTCCCAATACTCTATTTTCCCAAGCTGCTTTAGAAATTTTAGTCTTTTAGCCCTTCGTCATAACTCTGTAATGGCCCTTATTTAAATTGAGGATGGTAGTTTGAGATCGGAATAGCTCTCTCTCAAACTGAATTTGAAATTCTATTATGTTGTGATCTCTACCCTTAGAGGATCCTAAACTGCAAGATCTCTTATTGTTCCTACCTCATTACATGTTATTAGATCTAAATTAGCCTGTTCCTAGATATGCTCTGCAACATACTGCTCCAAGACTGCCATCATGCTCTGCTCCATACTGGCACGGTGGCTCAGTGGTTAGCAGTGTTGCCTCACAGCACCAGGAACCCAGATTCAATTCTGCCCTCAAGTGACTGTCTGAGTGGAGTTTGCACATTATCCCCATGTCTGCGTGGGTTTCTTCCCACAGTCCACAGATGGGCAGGTTAGGTGCATTGGCCATGCTAAATTACTTGTAGTGCCTAGGGGTGTGTAAATTAGGTGGATTAGACGTGGGAAATGCAGGATTACAGGTAAAGGGTAGGGGGATGGTTTTGGGTGGGATGCTCTTCAGAAGGACAGTGTGGTCTTGCTGAGCCAAATGGCCTGTTTCCACACTGTAGGGATTCTATGAAGAAACATTCCTTGATGCATTCCAGAAATTCATTGTCCATGTCACACTTAGCCAATTCATAATTTGTCCAACAGTGAAGCAACTCTTCAGGGACCTTCAGATGACTTCTACCCATGACTTATTTTCCTTGCCATTCTTTATTTCCATTCAATTTGATTCCATGTCATGATATGTTGCACCTAATAAACCACTCATCACTGCACTGATACTTTTTTTTTATTAACAATGCTAATTTCTGGATCCTCGTATCTGCCTCACTCACATTCACACCCTCCTATCCCTGACCACAAATCAAATTTGACGTAATAAATCTAAGTGTTATTATAGTCTCCTGAAGCACAGTGTCCAGGTAACTTTTCCTTTTATTGATATGCCTCATAGCCTATAGTTCAGGCTTCAGTTCAATAACGCTGAGCCAAAGTATCGTGAACAGCAATCGTTTTTTGCAGGTGTGATCACTGTGGATAACACTGACATCCCCCAGTGCCCACATACTACAGGTGTAACGCCTCACCTCCCGACATCTCAATTTTATTCAAATAATTTGTATGTTAAATATTTTAAAGAATTTCTTAGCTGTACTCTTCAGATCTAATAATGTCCCCTGATTTAAACTAACTGGCCAATCAAAAGACACAGAAGAAATCCCAATCTATCATCTACCTGTTTTCCTGTGATGTCACACTTAGGCTTTTACAGGAAGACAAAAGTTGAACAGGTTCTATTCATTTTTTTTATCTCCCTCTGTCACTGCCCTTCTCAAGCTGGTCCACTTTTGTCTTTATGAAGCTACTGACCCTGTTCACTCTCATACTGTTTCAGAAGCAGAGGCTCCTCTTTTATCCTTCTTCACAATGATACTAACTCTCTGAACACTCTTCCCATTCCATGTCACTGTGATGCTGACTTATTGCATACTTCTCCTAGTCAACTTCACATCAATGCTGACTTGCTGCACCAACCATTACACCACAACCTTACCCATAAGGTTTTCTTCTTTCTGATACCCAAATAGTATAACATGGCCACAAAGTGTAGTCACATTAGAAAGATGACGAAGATGCTGCACCATCACTTGACTTTACAGGCTCAACCACAAGTTCAGATGCTGACACTATGCATTTTAGATTAGAGTTAGAGTGAGACACTGGACATATACAGGCTGCAATCAGGGCAGGGGTAGGACAGCACAAGTGCCAGCTCATCAGAGGGCAAGGTCACTTGTTTTTCATTGCAGAAGATTCAAATGATGATTTAGATGGGGAAGTCCATCCTTTCTAGCATAGAAGTGAAGGTGAAATCCAATTGCACAATCATGGACTTAACTGTGATGCAACCTCATGTTGCAGCCACCCAACATTTTGAACACAGTGTATGGTCAGATGGCTCTCATTTCAAGGTCATCATGCTTCCATGTAAACTCAAATTACTGCCTTTGAGACTATGGATTACAGCATACAGAGGATTTATGGAGTGGCATAGCAATCCAGTAATCCATCCTTCAACAAATTATTAGGATTGCTGAAGTTCTACCCAAAGGGGGTGGCATTATTTGCATGGTATGTGAACTTTGTGCCCATTGCAAGAAGACTTTTTTTTAATGTTGCCTTACTATTGCGTGTCAGGCAGCCATCCCAGACTGCTATTACCCATGTTGAGTTTGTGTAGTACATAGGGGCCTTGCAGGGCCAGAAATGTTCAAAGAGGTCTTCCGAGGCAATCTGACATTTCCACATTTCTCCCACCATGCTATAGCCACTGGGGTACACCAGGTGAAAGTTGTAGTACAGGCAAAAATGCATAAAAGGAATTTAAGGAATGTAGGAGATGATTAGTTTGATTTTTGTGCGCAATATGTTATAATTTGATTTATGAATTTGCTTTGGAAAGTTAATTTCCTGGTAACTTTTATTTCTTTCGTTGTGGCAGAGTGAATGTCGCATTACTGTGTGACAAAGGGAAGGTGAATGAGGAATTGAGATTGCAGTTACCAGTATTCCGCTCAGATGATTTCTTCTCAGACAGCATGGACAAAGACGGGCTGAATCCTACTTCCTACTGCCTCCTCTTTCTCTTCCTCCTCTTTACTTTTCAGCTGATCATCATATATCTGGTAAAATGGGCTGTGCTCTCAAGATGATGAGTCTTGATCAAGATGATCAGTCCACCATAAATCTTAACATGTATTCTCCTGAGTAGTGCAGTACTCCTCCAGAATGGACCAGGAAGCGTAAGCATTACTTCAGCACAACAGTTTCCGCTATCGCATTTTGTGTGTCTTCATAATGCTTGCTGCATACATGTATGTGGGTTGCACACTAGAATCATCAGCCATTTTGACAGCTGATAGCCATTGTCATCCTCTAGCTATTCTTTGGCTGACTGAAGTGATGCAATGCAGTTTGCAAGTCAGATCGGCATAGAGTAAAGCCATGATGATTGTGACCACAAATATTAACCTCCATGATTTGCAGCCTATGGCCCACATCAGCTGGAAGCATGATTGTAATATGGGGTAGACCTGTAATGTAGGACCAAATAGCAATGTATGTTGAATTAATGGAATCCTGCACAACTGCAAATCTTGTGAAATGTTATGCTCGCTACTGCACAAGAGAGAATCAATTACAATTTAATCTTTTTCAATGGAGATACTAAGTGATCTTTTTCATTCGACAGTGGATAGCAAACCATGATACATTACAAATAGCTCTAGATTGAGGCTAAAGAAGAAAACGTTCATTGATTTGGTCACTTTCACAACAACTTTAATGTAGTCCTTGGCCTGCTCTGAATTTGCAGTTGAGGCTTCAGCAGATGGTAGAGCTCAGAAGCATAAATATTTCATAGTTTGTTCCTCACTAATGTTGAGGTAGGAGTGTTGCTTCCTGAACACTTTGGGTAGATATGGCCTCCTGTTAACAGTTTAACTATTTTGTTCATTCTCCAAGTGTTGCTGCATTCTAAAGGAAATGCCAACTTGGTGCACCTATTCTATGAACAACTGGTTTGTGCGACACCTTGAAGTCAGCAGAATACCTTTTTAGCACCTGCCATGTGTCTCCCTATAGGCTTTTGAAACTTGAAGATACAATAGAAAGGGACAAACACGTTAAGAATTGGAGCAACATACGGAAGAAATCAACCAACCAACCTGTAAGAAATTAATGATCCCTTTAAATAGCACTTGGGCTGAGTTCTTTCTGCATTGCATGAGTTTAAGCTGTATGAGGCTAAGAAAGGTCATTGGTTAAAAAAGTGGGCTCCAAAATGGCATCTTTAGTGTTGCACTCTGATTGATTTCATGAACTGCCTGCTCTGCATGCTTTAGGTAGATATACACTAATGGCTGCAGCAACATGTTTCTGGCGTGAGTTGCCTCAAAAGTGTGTGGGCATGCTGCTTAGAACATCTCTGCATTTTAAGGACTCATGGCACACAAAATGGATGCTCACAAGCCCAATTTTCAGCTGTACATATTTATAAATACAATGTAATAGACTAGCTCAAAGGGTTACATCTGCTGCAGAAGGTGGCAGTGTTGCTGTGAGAGATACCTCAGAAAATATGTTTTACATTCACACCTTGTAGCAGTAGCATAGCCCTGTAATATTCAGAATGAAGGTTCAAAGATGAGGATATATAGAGGGCAGAATAAGCGACCAGAGCCAGAGGAGTCAAGGAGTAAGCATGTGACTTCCCCTGACATCAAGAGAACATTTGACTGAGAGTGGCATCAATGAGCTTTAGCAAAATTGAAGTCAATGTCAATGAGGAGGAAAACCTCCACATGTTGGAATCCTATCTAGCACAAAGGAAAACCATTGCAGTTGCTGAACATTGATCTTCTTAGTCCCAGGACATCACTGAAGATGATGCCCAACAATCTTCAGCTGTTTCACTTATGACTTTCCCTCTATCACAAGGGCAGAGTTTGCTGATGATTGCACAATGTTCGGTATTATTTGTGACGCCCCAGATGCTGAAACAATCCATTCACAGGGTTCTAAAAGAGGTGGCTACAGAGATAGTACATGCTCTGTTATGATTTTTGAAAATTCCCTAGATTGTGGTACAGTTGAGGTACCACAATTAGAAAGTAACACTTGCTACTTTCCAAAAAAGGAGACAGAGACAAAACAGCAAACAATAAGCCAGTTAGCTTGATATCAGACATGGAAATTGCTAGAATCCACTATTAAGAAATTGATAATAGGACTCTTGGAAAATTATATGGTTCATCTGCATCAACATGATTTATGAAAGTGAAATCATGTTTGACAAAGCTATTAGAAATGATTGAGCATTCTCCCTGCTATAGGGAGGATGTTGTGAAACTTGAAAAGGTTCAGAAAAGATTTACAAAAATGTTGCCAGAGTTGGAGGGTTTGAGCTATAGGGAGACGCTGGGCTATTTTCCCGGAGGGTTGGAGGCTGACAGGTGACCTTGTACAAGTTTATAAAATCATGACGGGCATGGACAAAGGTCTTTTCCCCAGGGTAGGGGAGTCCAAAACTAGAGGACGTAAGTTTAAGGTGAGAGGGGAAAGATATGAAAGGGACCTAAGGTGTAAACTTTTTCACGCGGGGGGTGGTGCATGTATAAAATGAGCTGCCAACAGAAGTGGCAGAAGCAGGTACAATTGCAACATTTAAAAAAGGTATCTGGATGGGTATATGAATAGGAAAGGTTTAGAGAGATATGGGCCAAATGGGACTAGATTAAGTTAAGATATCTGTCTGGCATGGACAAGTTGGACTGAAGGGCCTGTTTCCATGTACAGCTCTATGATTCTATTTAGCAAGTAGCATAGATTATGGATAGAGCCTATTTGCATTTTGAAATGTCATTCAACAATATGACATATAAAATGATAAGGGTTCTTTGATTTTAGGGTAATATTTTAGACAGCTAGAAGATTGATTAACAGGCAGCAAAGAGAATAAATAAATGGTTCATTTTCAAAATGGCAGACTGTTGCAAGTGGGTGACATAAGGTTCAATGCTAGAGCCACATCTATTCATAATCTATATTACCGACTAAACTAAAGAGATTAAATGTAATGTACTGAAATTTTCTGATGATACAAAATTGGATTGGAAAATAAAGAGGAGACATAAAGGGTAGTATTTAATCCAGATGATGGGGCTTTCACCCAATGTATAGAGAGCCAGAAAAGTTTTGCGTCACTTACTTTGGGGAAAGTCTATTGTCTATGTGCTCATCACAACCTTATTACAAAGGGTCAAAAATCCAAGGATGAAAATCCCACCTCCAAGCCTGTCAGCCAATCAGAGACCGGCATTGCAAACAATACCAGCAGGACTGGTGACAGCTGCTGATAATGCACCCAGGATCCAGGGGCCCAGGATCAGTGAGAAATCTCAGGGCACAACGAAGTGAGGGTAGGATGGAGGTTGCAGTTGGGAGTCAAGGGACAGGAGACTTGCCCACAAGGACAAGTTTGTTGCTCTCAGTGTTCCCCCTTCTCCCTGACACACATTGACATCCCTCCAAAAACCTGCAAGCTAACATAATGAGGAAGGGTAATGGACAAAAAAAGATCAGGAATTATTGCTGTTTAGGTACGCCAGCTCACTATGTTGTGTGTGCCACTGTTTGTGATGGTGCCACCATTTTCTTGGAGTGTTGGAAATCACAAAAATTACTTGGTTAATGTGGTAGAAGAAAACTACTTGCTGGTCTGACTAGAAGAATCTCTTGTAATTAATGAGATAAAATTTATTGCATGTTAGCAACTGGTTACAGGTTACCTTAATATGATAGACACTGTGGTAGAGACTTTTAAGAGGACTTAATGTTAGGTTTCACTTCTTTGAGACCTAAAGTTTTTCAGGCCATAAGCCCATGTGACATCATCATTATAGTGGGTGCTCTCACATAACTTGTGACTCCTCAGTATTAGTCATTTCAGTCTCATATACAACAGTGGTGTCACTAGACTTGTAATTCAGAAACCCAGATGGATGACCTTGGGAAAAAGGATCTAATCTTATCAAGGCAGACTATGAAATTTGAATTCAATTATTAAACCTGGAAATAATAGCTGGTGTAATGGTGACCATGGAGCCAATGTTAATTTTTGTAAAAACCTATCTGGTTCACTAATGCCTCCAGGTAGAGAAATCTGCTACCCTTACATTGTCTGACCTACATCAGATATTAAACCTACAGCAATGTGGTTGACTCTTAAATGATTCTGAAATGGTTGAGCAACCTCAATGTGTCAAACCAGTACAAAATCTAAGAAAAGGATTGAAAGTGGACAGACCACCACCGAACTAGGCACAGGAAAGGTCAACAGGAAACCCAACCCTGCAAAGTATTCCTTACTAACATCTGGGAAATGGGGAGTGCTGCCCCACAGACAAGTCAAGCAACAACTTGATAGCAGTCATACTACTGAAATCATGCCTAACAATGTTACAGATACCACCATCAACATCCTTGGGTATATCCTGCTCCTCCTGAAGGACAGATCCATCAAAGGTTGTGGCACAGTGGTATATGGTTGGGATGGACAAAGGTCTTTTCCCCAGGGTAGGGGAGTCCAAAACTAGAGAACGTAAGTTTAAGGTGAAAGGAGAAAGATATGAAAGGGACCCAAGGTGTCCCCCTCCAGTTCAGATGCAACCCTTTCCTCTCGGACAGGTCACTTCAGCCCCAGAAGAGATGCCAATGATCCAAAAATCCGGATCTGTGTGTCCCCTGAACCAGCTCTTCAATCATGCATTCATCTGTCCTATTCGATTCCTACTCTTACTAGCACGTGGGATCAGGAGTAATCCAGGGATTACTACCCTGGAGGCCCTGCTTTTTAACCTCCTGCCGACCTCTCTATATTCACTCTGCAGGACCTCATCTCCTTTTCCACCTATGTTGATGATACCATTGTGAACAACAACCTCCAGCTTCTCATGCTCCCCTTTGAGAATTTGCTGCACCTGCTCCAAGATGTCCTCGAACCTGGCACCAGGGAGGCAACACACCATCCTGAAGTCTTGCTCATGGCTGCAGAAATGCCTGTCTGCTGCTGACTGGAGAATTCCCTATCATAGTTACTTGCTTGGACTTTATCATGCCCTGCTTTATGGCAGAGCCAGTCGTGGGTTGCTACTGCTATTTTTCTCTGAGAGGCTATTCCCCTGCTAACAGTTTCCAAAAAGGTATGCTTGTTTGAGAGGGAGATACCTACCTGCCTCTCCTAGCGGTCACACATCTACCTGACTGTACCTGCAGGCAACTTCCCTGAAGCTACTATCTCTCATACTCTCTGCCTCCTGCACGCTCCTCAGTGCATCCAATTGCCACTCCAACCGAACTATGCAGTCTGAGGGGAGCTACAGACAGACACATCTCCTGCAGCACTTCGACCACAAAGCAGTCCCTTGCAGAAATGGCTGGAACAAAACATGGCAATGCCTCCCTACCCCACTTGCCTAATCTCCCACACTTAGCTCAACTCACTGCGATTGCACAACCTTGCTGTTCGCACTCTTCCCTGGATAAAGACCCAGACCTAATAACACCAGGAGGGTCTTATAGAGTTTGTTGCCTAGACGAGGTGTTTATGAAATCTCTGCATATCTCTTTCAAACATACTCTGTCACACTGGCTCAACTCACCTTTGTCCCATCGATTGCAGCTGGATGGAGAAAACAGCTCCAAGTCTCTCACAGCCCTGATCAAAATCAACAAGGTAGTGTAAAGTGAGTTGCAGGGCGCACAGTGAGTTGAAAGCCACCAAAAGATCTGGTCTGGGTCCCTCTCCTGGTGTAATCCCAGTGTGGTCACAGTCCTGGTCTGGGTCGCTGTCTTGGAGTAATCCAGTGTGGTCACAATCCCGGTTTGGGTCCCTCTCTCAAAAGGAATCTGGAGTGGTCACAGTCTTGATCTGGGTCCCTCTGCCGGTGTAATCCCAGTCCTGGTCTGGACTGGGTATAATGTCAGTTCCTTTCACGTTTCTGTCTCTTGCATCTGGTTTCTTGCCCGCACATGGCCAGCGATAACAAGAATCAAGAGAACCACCAAGTTCTGAAACACATAATTCTAATATGCAGAGAAAAGCACATTTTTCTACTTTGTCTCAAATGAAATTTGTTTTGTCAAAGCCTGGCAGTCTGATGATAGCAGATATTAGCGGGGTGTGGGATGGGGGAGGGAATGGATTGTAAGGTGGCATTGAATAATGGATGTGGCACTAAGGATGGTAGTGGGGTGATGGGACGAGTGTGACAATGGGTAATAGAACTGAAAGATGGTTATATGTCATGGCACTGAATGTTGATACTACTGAGTGATTGCAGTGAGATTTTAATAGAGGTTTCCAAAATTATGAGATGTTTGACAGAGTAAGTACAGAGAACCTGTTTCTGGTGGCAGGAAAATCTATAGCTTGAAGACAAACATTTAAAATAATTCTAATTCAGCAGCAGGAGTGGTGAGAGCGCGAGCCAAGGGATAGCCTGGAAAGTAAGGTTTCCCTATAAAAAACTTGCCTCGCGAGACAGTGGCCACTAATTCAGCAGCTGGAGTGGTGACAGCACGACCCAGGGAGCAGCCGGGTAAGTGAACTAATATATTCGGGCAGCGGCTAAACGCGAAACGCTACACGCCTAGTGTCTCCCACACATCCTCCTCCTCTAACCAAAAAAAAAGACTGTGGAGAGTTGGTAAGGTAAGCATCCTTTTATTTTCTTTTTATCTCTTTGGCAATCTAGAGTAGAGGGGATGGAAGCTAGGGCAGTTGCATGCTCCTCTTGTAGGATGTGGGAGGTAAGGGTCAATACTAGTGTCCCTTCTGACTTCACCTGCGAGAAGTGCACCCAAATCCAGCACCTCACAGACTGTGTTAGGGAACTGGAGCTGGAGCTGGATGAACTCCAGATCTTCGGGAGGCAGGAGGGTGATAGATAGGAGTTATAGGGAGGGTGTCACACCCAAGTTACAGGATAAAAGGTGGCTGGGTGATCGTCAGGAGAGGGAAAGGGAATAGGCAGACAGTGCAGGTGTCCCCTGTGGCCGTTCCCCTCAATAATAAGTATACTGCTTTTGATACTGTTTGGTGGGAGGGACGACCTACCAGGGGAAAGCTATAGCGGCTGGACTTCTGGCATTGAGCCTGGCTCTGTGGCTCAGAAGGGAATGGGGGAGAATGGGAGAGCAATAGTGATAGGACATTAAATGGTTAGCGGAACAGACAGGAGATTCTGTGGTCCCGAGCAAGACTCCTGGATGGTATGTTTCCTCCTGGGTCTCAGGGTCAGGGATGCCTGGGATCAAGGCTACAGGATTTTTAAGGGGGAGGGTGAGCAGCCAGAAGTCGTAGTACACATCGGTACCAATGACATAAGAGGAAACGGAATCAGGTCCTGAAAAGCGAATACAGGGAGTTAGGTTGGAAGCTAAAAGTCAGGATAAGCAGAGTAGTAATCTCAGGATAACTACCGGTGCCACGGGCTAGTGAGGCTCGGAATAGAGAGCGAGTGCAGCTGAACACGCTGCTACAGAGCTGGTGTAGGAGGGAGGGCTTCAGATATGTGGATCATTGGGATACCTTCTGGGGAAGGTGAGACCTGTACAAGAAGGACAGGTTGCACCTGAACTGGAGGAGCAGCAATATCCTGAGCGGGAGGTTTGCTAGAGCTCTTTGGGAGGGTTTAAACTAGTTTGGCAGGGGGATGGGAACTGGAGCTACGGATCAGAGGATGGGATAGCTGGTGTACAGGTGGATACAGTATGTAGAGAGTCTGTGAGGAAGGATAGACAGTTGAAAAGGCAAAGTTGCAGTCAGTGCGACAGGCTGAAGTGTGTCTGTTTTAACGCGAAAAGTATCAGGAATAAAGGGTAATGAGCTTAGAGCACGGATCAGTACTTGGAGCTACGGCCATTACAGAGACTTGGATAACACGGGGCAGGAATAATTGGTGGATGTTCTGGGGTTTAGATGTTTGAAAAGAAATAGGGAGGGGGGTAAAAGGGGTGGGGGACTGGCATTGCTAATCATGGATGGTATCACAGCTGCAAAAAGGGAGGTCATCAAGGAGGGGTTGTCTACTGAGTCAATATGGATGGAAGTCAGAAACAGGAAAGGAGCTGTCACTCTATTGGGAGTTTTCTATAGACCCCCTAATAGCAACAGAGACACTGAGGAACAGATTGGGAGGCAGATTTTGGAAAGGTGCAGAAGTAACAGGGTTGTTGTCATGGGTGACTTCAACTTCCCTAATATTGACTGGAACCTCCTAAGTGCAAATAGTTTGGATGGAGCAGATTTTGTCAGGTGTGTCCAAGAAGGATTTCTGACTCAATATGTAGATAGGCTGACTAGAGGGGAGGCCATATTGGATTTAGTGCTAGTCAACGAACCAGGCCAGGCGTCAGATCTCTCGTTGGGAGAGCACTTCGATGATAGTGATCACAATTCCCTGACCTGTAATGAGAGGGACAGGAGCAGATGGTATGGGAAAATATTTAATTGGGGGAGGGGGAATTATCATGCTATTAGGCAAGAACTGCGGAGCATAAATTGGGAACAGAAATACACTACAAAAATATGGAGGTTGTTTAGGGAGCACTTGCTATGAGCTCTGGATAAGTTTGTCCACTGAAACAAGGAAGGGATGGTAAGGTGAAGGAATCTTGGATGACAAGACATGTGGAGCATCTAGTCAAGAGGAAGAAGGAAGCTTACTTAAGGTTGAGGAAGCAAGGATCGGACAGGGCTCTAGAGGGCTATGAGGTATCCAGGAAGGAACTGAAGAATGGACTTAGCAGAACTAGAAGTGGGTATGAAAAAGCCTTGGCGGGTAAGATTGAGGAAAACTCCAAGGCTTTTTATTCTTGTGAGGAACAAGAGGATGGCCAGAGTGAGGGTAGGGCCAATCAGGGATAGTGGAGGGAACTTGTGCGCGGAGTCGGACGAGGTAGGGGAGATCTTTAATGAATACTTTGCTTCAGTACTTATCAGTGAGAGGGACCTTGTGGTTTGTGAGGGCAGTGTGAAACAGGCTGATATGCTCGAACAGGTTGATGTTAGGAAGGAGGAAGTGCTAGAAATTTTGAAAAGCATGAGGATAGATAAGTTCCCTGGGCCAGACGGGATGTACCCAAAGTTTCTACGGGAATCAAGGGAAGAGATTGATGCACCTTTGGCGATGATCTTTGCGTCCTTACTGTCCACTGGAGTAGTACCATATGATTGGAGAGTGGCAAATGTTATTCCATTGTTCAAGAAAGAGAATAGGGATAATCCTGGGAATTATAGACCAGTCAGTCTTACTTCTGTGGTGGGCAAATTATTGGAGAGGATTCTGAGAGATAGTATTTATGATTATTTGGAAAAGCATAGTTTGATTAGAAATAGTCAGCATGGCTTTGTGAGGGGCAGGTCATGCCTCACAAGCCTTATTGAATTCTTTGAGGATGTGACTAAACACATTAATGAAGGTGGATGTGGTGTATATGGATTTTAGCAAAGCATTTGATAAGGTTCCCCATGGTAGGTTCATTCAGAAAGTAAGGAGGCATGGAATTCAGGGAAATTTGGCTGTCTGGATATAGAACTAGCCGTCCAATAGAAGACAGAGGGTGGTAGTAGATGGAAAGTATTCAGCTTGGAGCTTGGTGACCAGTGGTGTTCCACAGGGATCTGTTCTGGGACCTCTGCGCTTTCTGATCTTTATAAATGACTTGGATGAGAAAGTATAAGGGTGAGTTGGTAAGTTCGCCAATGAGACAAAGATTGGTGGCGTTGTGGATAGTGTGGAGAGCTGTTGTAGTTTGCAACAGGACATTGACAGGATGCAGAGCTGGACGAAGAAGTGGCAGATGGAATTCAACCTGGAAAAGTGTGAAGTGATTCATTTTGGAAGGTCAAATTTGAATGCAGAACACAGAGTTAATAACAGGATTTTTGGCAGTGTGGAGGAACAGAGGGATCTTGGGGTCCCCATCCATAGATCCCTCAAAGTTGCTATCCAAGTGATAGGGTTGTTAAGAAGGTGTATGGTGTGTTGGCTTTCATTGGCAGGGGAATTGAGTTTAAGAGCTGTGAGGTTATTGCTGCAGCTCCATAAAACCCTGGTTAGATCACACTTAGAATATTGTGATAACAAGGTGTAGAGCTGGATAAACCCAGCAGGCCAAGCAGCATCAGAGGAGCAGGAAAGCTGACATTTCGGGTCTAGACCCTTCTTCAGATGGAATATTGTGTTCAGTTCTGGTTGCCTCATTATAGGAAGGATGTGGAAGCTTTAGAGAGGGTGCAGAGGAGATTTACCAGGATGCTGCCTGGACTGGAGGGCAGGTCTTATGAGGAGAGGTTGAGGGAGCAAGGGTTTTTTCATTAGAGCGAAGAAGGATGAGAGGTGAATTGATAGAGGTGTACAAGATGATGAGAGACATCAAAAGAGTGGTTAGCCAGAGATTTTTTCCCAGGGCGGAAATGACTATTACGAGGGGGCATAATTTTAAGGTGATTGGAGGAAGGTATAGGGGAGATGTCAGAGGTAGGTTCTTTGCACAGAGTGTGGTGGGTGCATGTTATCTGCTGCTGGCGGTACTAGTGGAGTCAGATACATTAGGGACATTCAAGTGACTCTTAGATAGGCACATGGATGATAATAAAATGAAGGGTATGCAGGGTAGTTTGATCTTAGAGTGGGATAATAGGTCAGCACAACATCATGGGCTGAAGGGCCTGTACTATGCTGTGCTGTTCTATGTTCTATAATTGACAAATGAAATCAGTAAAATGATGGAAGGTGTCATCAACAGTGCTATAAAGCAGCACCTGCTCAGAAATAACCTGCTCAGTGATGCCCAGTTTGTGTTCCGCCAGGGCCACTCAGCTCCTGACGTTACAGCCTTGGTTCAAACACGCACGAAAGAGCTGAATTCCAGAAGTGAGATGAGAGTGACAACCCTTGATATCAAGGCTTCTTTCGACTGAGTGTAGCATCAAGGAGCCCTAACAAAACTGGAATCAAGGTATCGGGGGCAAACTCCAGTGGTTGAAGTCTACCTGACACATAGGAAGATGGTCATAGTTGTTGCAGTTCAATCATCTCGGCTCCAGGACATCTCTGCAGGAGTTCCTCAGGTTAGTGTCCTAGGCCGAACCATCTTCAGCTGCTTCATCAATGACCTTCCTTCTATCATAAGGTCAGAGTGGGGATGTTCGCCGATGATTGCACAATGTTCAGCACACTCCGTGACTCCTCAGATACTGAAGCAGTCCATGTTCAAATGCAACAAGATCTGGACAATATCCAGGCTTGAGCTGACGAGCAGCAAGTGACATTCACACCACACAAATGCCAGGCTGTGACCATCACCAATAAGAGACAATCTAACCACCAACCCTTGACATTCAATGGTGTTACCATCACTGAATTCCCCACTGTCAACATCTTGGGTGTTATCATTGACCAGAGAATCAACCGGATTTTCCGCATAAACACAGTGAGTACAAGAGCAGGCCAGAAGGTAGGAATACTGCGGCGAGTAACTCACGTCCTGACTCCTCAAAGTCTGTCCACCATCTACAAGGCACAAGTCAGGAGTGTGATGGAATACTCCCCACTTGCCTGGACGAGTGCAGCCCCAATAACACTCAAGAAGCTTGACACCATCCAAGACAAAGCAGCCTGCTTGATTGACACTACATCCACAAGCATCCACTCCCTCCAACACCGACGCTCAGTAGCAGCAGTGTGTACTATCTACAAGATGCAGAAATTCACCGAAGATCCTCAGACAGCACCTTCCAAACCCACGAACAATTCCATCTAGAAGAACAAGGGCAGCAGACATATAGGAACGCCACCACCTCCAATTTCCCTCCAAGCCACTCACCATCCTGACTTGGAAATATATCACTGTTCTTTCACTGTCTATGGGTCAAAATTCTGGAATTCCCTCCCTAATAGCAGTTTGGGTCATCATACAGTAGGAACACTGCGGCAGTTCACCACCACCTTCAAGGACAACTAGGGATGGGCAAGAAATGTTGGCCAGCTAGTGACGCCCACATCCCACAAATGAATAGAAATAAAAGGGAAAGAATGGGCTGAATTTTATCAGCCATTGAGACCTTGGCATTGAAACCTGGACTTGCCAGCAGTGGTATCTGCTGTTATACATTAGATGATAAATGTTTGTGAACACAGCCCACAGCTTTTAGTGACAGCTTTATCGCAGTTAACTACATTCCATAAAACTCACTCCTACAGATTACTATCTTCCTTATGTGAACAGCTAGATAGAAGATAGACCAGAACAGGAGGAAGAGTTTCCTAACACCAATATAGACCAACACATTCTGTGCCAAAAGCCTATATGTCCTCTGGTATCACTGAACCAGAGGTAGGACTTATGCAGTAAATGATAAAGGTCTTGAGGAACGTTGTGGAATAGAGGGACCTAGAAGTACAAGTACATAGTTCGTTGAAGCAGCGTCACAGGTGGACAGGGTGGTGAAGAAGGCATTTAGTATGCTGGCCTTCATTGGTCGAGGCATTGAGTATAGGAGTTGGGATGTTATGTTACAGCTGCATAAGTTGTTGGTGAAGCTGCACTTGGAGTATTGTGTAGTTTTGGTCATCCTGTTATAGGAAAAGCATAGTTAAACTGGAAAGTGTGCTTAGAAGATTTACAAGGATGTTGCCAGGACTAGTAGGCCTGAGTTATAGGCACAGGTTGGCCAGGATAGGACTTTATTCCTTAGAATGTAGCAGAATGAGGGCTGACCTTATTGAGGTGTATATAATCATGAGGGGCAGAGATAGGATGAATTTATATAGTCTTTTTCCCAGGGATGGGGATTTGAAAACTAGAGGGCATAGGTTTAAGGTGAGAGGGGTTAGACTTAAGAAGGACCTGAGGGGCAACTTTTTCATGCGGAGAGTGGTGTCTATATGGAATGGGCTGCTGGAGAAAATGGTTGAGGCAGGTACAATAGCAACATCTAAAAAACGTTTATATAGGCATATGGATGGACATGGTTTAGAGGGATATGGACCAAATACAGGCAATTGGAACTAGCTGAGTGGGTACCATGGTCAGCATGGACCAGTTTGGGCCGATGGGCTTGTTTCCGTGCTCTATTACTCTATGACTCTATGATTCTATAATAACCCTTAATTGCCACTGTTGGATAATTTCTTTGTCTAATTAACTGATGTATCATATCTAAACTGCTGCTTCTTAACAAACTTACTAACCTATTGGCAAATACCCAAATTAGGTAACTCTTATCATGAAACCCCCAAATCTAATGAAGCACCCTTACATAGAAACATTGAAAACAGGAGCAGGAGTAATCTATTCTACGCCTTGAACCGGCTCCACCATTCATTATGTTAAGGTACTTTTTACTTATCTTCTGATCTTTTAGCTTCTTAAGCTAAAGAACAACATTTACCTCCCTTTCCCACAAGAAAAATTATAAACCCTCCTGCACTTGAGACCCCATCACAGGGGTTTGCATAAGAAGTATAATGAAAAACAAGTTTCATGTTCCTGGCATTGTCAATGACAGTAACTAACCATCATAATTGATCTGTTCACCATCAGGCAAACTGTGACAGTTTGGTCCTCACAACGACTAAACAGTTGGGTATGAGACGTATCTCGCTCCCTGTTATTTTCTATAACTTCTTCATGCAGTCTTGAAGATATTCTCGTGGAATACAATTATTATTTTTCTATTTTTATCAATAAACCTCTAGAGGCCTCTCCATTCTTTAAGTCCCTCTGTCTTACAATAAACCATATTTTCCTGATTGAAGCTACTTTCCAATGGCCTTACTTTGTACATCAATGCTCATCAAGTCTTTTCTGAGATTTTGACTTCAATGAAATCCTTTCTGCAAGCATGCAGTGCATTAAAAGGCTCCAAAAAACTAGAGCTAGATCCCTCCCAGGGTAAGGGCTGATCACTTATTGCTGATGGAACTTTAAGATTTCTATCAAAAACGCACTTTTATGGACTACATCCTTCAACCATCTGCCACAAGTTCTTAGCATGGACAGCTTATGCCACTGCAAATAATGATTTATTGTTTCGCACATCTTTCAAAATATTATGAATGATTTTATCTATTACTGCATGGTTCTTTTCACAAAGCTCATTGCCAGCAGTGCTTTCTGCTGCTGTATTTATAAGTACCAACTTTGTATTCACACACAAATCTCTAAATTCAGCATTAGAAAATTCTGTCACTATCAGTGAGAAATTTTGCCAGTGGTCCAAATCCACTCCCTATTCACTTTTTCATTATCTTAGCTACAGTTATTTTCTTATCTTTACTATGTATTATTGCCAATTGACAAAATCTGCTTGCCAAACACACAAAATGTAAAATTTAACTTTTTTTTATTCACCCCATTCCTTTAAATCTATAGTAACTACACTATTGAAATCTCGTTAAGTGCGGACTTACTATCAGCCATAATGGTGTCCTTTTATAACTTTTACAAATCCCATACCTGTACTTACACTTATCTCTTTTATGAGTTTACCATGTGACTTTATCCCTTATTTTTCAAACCTTTAATAAAACTTTTGACCTTTGGAAGATGAATGGGCAAACTGCCAATGTAATTTTAACAAAATTAATTTTTTGACTTTTAAATTTCTAGCCCCTGATGTCAAGAATGCTTTAAATTTGTTCAGTAGATTGGTTATGTTATATTAAAGAAATTTATGGTTGTGACGATTGGGCATATTGCAAAAACACAGATTTTACAAATATGGTAGTTTTGTTGTTTTCCATATCTAATTTTGTCTGTGCTTGCTTCATCCATGGCCTGTTAAATAACAACAATATTTCATTGGACGCTCCATCTCTGCTAATAAAATGATTCATTCCAGCTATTTTACAATGAATGACCACACTTTTGAAATATTTTATTGTGTTATTATCTTCAAATATGAAACTGGTGGAACTCTCATATTCATAACTTTGTGCTGATTCTTATTGCTCAAGAGTATCAGCATCGTTTTAGCCAATCTATTCCTCATATTTCAGATGTGCATCCACTGTCTAATACTGCACAATAAAAAGGCTGCCATCAACATGTTCATTAGTCTACTGAAACCACTTCTTACCATTACAATGCCTTCGCTTTGATCCGTATCTCCACCTTCTTCCTCTGACTATATCACTTCATGTTTAGTTTTGCATACTGTAATATCATTTGGGATAGTTCATAGAAAAGTGGTACATTGAATTCCACCCAGAACTTCAACTGACTACACACTGAACATTTCTGTGGTTTATCCACCTATTGTAAATGACAAATTCTCTTCACTTCACAAAATTACCATTGGTATTTCTGTCCTCATTTCTCTTAGTTACAGTTCTCCTTTTGTACTGTTGCCTGCAACATATTTAAGATAGTCTTGCCAATTTTTTAACATCGTGTCCTCCATTTTCTGTCATGTCATTAATTGCCCCTGTGTGCTAATGAACACTCCTGGAAATGAATGCTTTCCTTGGAATTTTTTTGAATGTCTGACATTCGTTCTAGCAACGTATATTTATCTACAAGTTTAACTCCCAAAAAAGCTAAGTGTCTGTCCATTTTTTGATACTTTGGCACAGTCCAAAAGCCTAAATGTCAGCATAAATACAGAATTTCCAAATGAAATTCCTGCAACCTCGCATACAATCTACTGAATTCCATTATGTACTTTTGCATGGTGCTATCAAAATCTGATCATGCCTTGTAAGCAGTCAATAATTCATCTTTTTGATAAATATTATCGATGAAAGTCCAAACCATCATCCATGATCAAATCATCAGGCTCCAAATTCAAAAAGAAACATTATTTCTTATCCAACTTCTGTATGGTAACAAAACTACTGAGACCATACCTTGTTTTCTCTTTGGTAAAGCAATAACATGGGTCCACAAATTTACTTCATTCTCCCATTGCTCATAAGGCTCATTTTCAGAATGCAGGAGTGGGGAATCATGCCTCAAAACTTCACATTTTGAATTAACCATCCTTTGCTACTATTGTTGTAAACTAGAAGGTAAATGTTTTCAAACATAGTCCAAGTCCACACTTTTAGTGAGAGCTTAATTAACCACATCCAACAAGCTCACCCTACTGATGCTGCCATCAAGCCTAAAAGATGTTCACCTACCATACAAATGCAGAATGTGAACTTCAGTGCCAATGTGCTGGTAGGTATGTAGGTTGTATGCCCTGAGACTGGTGAATCATGTTAAACAGCAAATAGCCAAAGCACTGACTGTACTGTTCCAGTCTATGCTTATAAAACCCAAAATACAATGTCCAACATTAGATGTGATTCAGCAGTTGATCATATTTTGCTCATTAATCCTGTGTGTGCTAAGAATTATGCTGACAACCAATTCAAAATTGTCAATCAGCCTTACAGTAGGGTGCACTTGGGCATTCGGGAAGCTGGATGTATTAATACACAGAATTCTTTACAGTTAGTTTAAACTTAACAAAATAACAAGAATTATTTTCTGGATTATTCCTTAGGACAATGCCTTGAACAATCAGAGTCAGCCTGCCTAGTTTAAATTTAAACAAAGTCTGGCTGTTAACTATCAGTAATCATCCGACTGGTGCATTCTTCATGGCAATTCCTCCAACAATCAGAGTCAGCTGGCCAACCAATCAGCATTCTTCTCAGAAAGTATGAAATGTTGTTCGCTTTTACATTGGTATTCTCACAAATGTCTTGATGAATCCAAGCCAGAAACTTTGACAAAATATGAGGCTTTCAGCTTAAGTTATGTACTATAAAATTACATTAAAGTTACTATACAAGTATAACTTGATGTTAAGCTAGTGAGGTCAATGGCTGTGTCCTAGGGTCCCACATTGAACAAAGTCACACCAAGGTCTTTTTGCCAAGAGCTGTCACAATGGAAAATAGCAGTGAAATGAAAATTGAAAAGGGACAGGGCAGTGAACTTTAAACTCCTTAATTAAGAATATACACACGGATACATGAAGGTTGTTGGACACTAGTGCTGGGACTGTGGCACTTTTGTGCAGCGGTATCTCTGATCAGTTCTCTTCAAGATACCCTCTGCTCACCCTAAATAGGGAGGAGCCAGAAAAAGTACCCTAAAAATAGGTGGCTCTACTTTCTCCTCGGGAGGAAAACCACATCCTGTGAGATCACCAACCTTTAAGGTCAAATAAAGAAAACACTAAGTTTTGCAACTTGGAATGTTAGAATATTTGTGGATAATCCCAAGAATGATCATCCAGAAAGGAGAGCAGTAATTCATCACCCGCGTTGTTGGAACTCCAAAATCATTTTGTTACCCTCAGTGCGATAGCGGAAGGAACAGGTAACAGATCCATTTTATCACAAGGAAAGGAAAGGCTGGGGGCAACCCTTGTGTTCACAAGAGATAACAAGGTGTAGAGCTGGATGAACACAGCAGGCCAAGCAGCATCAGAGGAGCAGGAAAGCTGAAGTTTCAGGTCTGGACCTTCCTTCAGAAGAAAAAAAAAATTCTGTTCACAAATTTAGTTTTGCCATCAAAAGTAGCATAGGTAGAACATAGAACTGTACAGCACAGGAACAGGCCCTTCAGCCCACAATGTTTTGCCAAACATGATGCGAAATTAAACTAATCCTTTCTGCCTGCCCTTGGTTAATATCTCTCCATTCCTTGCTTATTCACGTGCTTATCTAAATGTCCCTTAAACAGCCCTAATGTATCTGCCTCCACCACTACCCCTGCGTTCCAGGCTCCTACCACTCTCTGCATGAAAAAACTAGCCCCTCACATCTCCTTTGAACTTTCCCCCTCTCACCATAAATGCATTCCCATCTAGTATTAAAAGATTCTGACTGCCAACCCTACCTATGCATCTCACAATTTTATAGACTGTATCAAGTCTCTCCTTAGCGTATGCAGCTCCAGAGAAAACAACCTGAGTTTTTCTAGCCTCTCCTTATAGTTCATACCCTCTATTCTAGGTGGCATGCTGATAAACCTCTTCTGCACTCTCTCCAAAGCCTCCACAACATTCCTGTAATGTGGCAACCAGAATTGAATGCAATACTCTAAGTATAGCCTAACCAAAGTCTTATAAAGCTGTAACATGACATTCTGACTCTTGTACTCAATTCCCCGACCAATAAACACAAGCATGCCATATGCCTTCTTTACCACCTTATCTACTTGTGTGGCCACTTTCAGGGAGCTATGGATTTGAACCCCAAGATCCCTCTGTACATCAATGCTGTTAGAAGTTAATTGTATGAATAAAATAATCATGATACTTCACCTACCGTTTAGCAGTAATGCAACATGCCTTTGTCGTCAGTATGCCTTGAACCTTGACTGTGATGAAGAAGCTTACAAAACATTGAATTCTGACCTCACTACTATTAGAAAAGAAGAAATGATCATCCTTCTAAAGGAGACAACACAGTGTAGAGCTGGAGGAACACAATGGGCCAGGCAGCGTCAGAGGAGCAGAAAAGTTGATGTTTCGTGTCGGGACTCAAATTGTCCTGACCCAAAACGTCAACTTTCCTGCTCCTCTGATGCTGCCCGGCCTGCTGTATTCCTCCAGGTCCGCACTGTGTTGTCTCTGACTCCAGTATTTGCAGGTATTGCTAGCTCAGTGATCCTTCTAAAAGGACTTTTTTGGCCTTGAGTAGACATCATCAATTGTGGAGCAGCCAACAAATATGGTGATAAATATGAGTATTTATTGCTGTTGTTAAATATTGGCCAGGATACCATGGATAATTCCTCCTCTTTTCTTAACAACAATGCACTCAGAAGAGAAACAGAGCCCCAGTTTAACATCCAGTCTGAAAGAGTTGCAGCACTCCCTCTACTGCCCTGAACTATCAGCCTAGATTATGGGCTCAGGTTTCTGGAATGGGGCTTCAAACTCAGAGTCTTCTGGCCTGCAGCAAGAAATACCACTAGCTAAGTCTTAAACAATTTTAACTGTTTAACATTTCAAACTCGCTTAAGTATATCCTGCATCAACAGTTCGGCAGCCTGCCCCAATCTTTTAGGACATAACTTATACAGTAGCTGAGATCGTCTGTCAATACTGTCAAGTCATTTAGCAGATATATTGCAATAATTAGCTGGTAAATTGAGACATTCAGTTGAATGTAGCTCATGAATCAAATTAACTCAGTTCAGAGGGCTTGTTGTGAAATTGAGCCCTATAGAAATTAATAACTTACTCAAGGTACTGATTGACTCCAAACTTCTTGCCAGGATTCCACTTGTAATAAATGATTCAACTCACAACAGCTGGAAATCTTCGCATGTTTTCATGCTCTGAATTTATTTTCTTGTCTTTTTTTCTGGTAAGGGGTGGGTATCATTTATTCTTCACTGTCTCTGCAGTTACTGCATTTCTCAAGTTTTAATTGTCTTTTGGTTTAACACCAGCCAATGTAAATTGGGCAGAAAATGTATAAGGGCTGCTCTGAGTTTGGTTTACCAGCCACTGCATTAAAATAATTTGTAAATTCACAGTTTGCAAACAAGATACCTTTCTTCCCTTCTGTCCTGAAGGTACTGCCTCTCACTTACGGTCAGCCCCATCCACTCTTGAAAGTATGATTCTTACTAGGGTTCCTGATCTCCTGAAGTTGCTAACTTTCACAGGGGATCACCATTCCATCCTTACCTAACAGTGCCAATTCTCAATGGGGTTCAAATTCTCTTCCATCCTAAAATGTCAGACCTTGATTGGGGTTTAAGACCTATCCTCCCTTGAAGGTGCTGGCTAAAAGCTGCATTTATATTCAGGTGTCTACAAAGCCATTTCTCACCTACTGTTCCAATCCAATTCCATCTCCATTGAACTTGAAATCCCAACCTTTCTGTTCCTTTCCAAATTAAATTGTGTTTCCAATTCCAATACCAAGACCATTTTTTCTTCCACTGCCACTCTTGTCCCAAACATACCCTCTAATGTAATTCCACCCTCTCAATTAATCATACTCCCAGTCCCTCAGACATCATTTGAAGTGTCATCTCACCTTTTCCCAGCTGGCTCTATTATTAATTATTTTATTTGCTTTGGCATTTGGGTTGAGTTTGATATAATAGCACTACTGAGTGGGGCTGATTTCAGATTCATTTTAAAAGCCAAATAGACATAATATCTTTACTAAAATTCTAATTTACTTATTTCCTATTCAGGAAACTACCTGTTTTTTCACAGATTTGCAGTTCAACAAAGAAACATGCCTCAGTGATTAGCAGGAACATGCCTGAGCAATGATAGGCGAGTGTCACACATGACCCATAGTGGTATGCACAGGAATTGGAGCAAACACAGAAAGTTTACACTTGGGCCTCAGAAAGGGAAGTATTCATTCCAAAATGAGGTGGAAAGGTGGACAGGAAGTTGTAACGTGTTGCATTAGTTCTGTGTTTCATTTTTTGCAGAAAACAATTTTTGAAAGAACAGAAAGAAAAACAAAGGAAAAAAAATCATACAGGTTACATGTCAAAGAGACCAAATGTTCTTAACTTTATTTATTGATCCCGTTTCACCTTAATATTCAAAATTTTTCCAGAATAGTCTGGAGGAGATTGTACCTGATTAGATCAGCTCAGGACAAATGAATATAACAATGTACTAAAAAATACCTGAATCCAGTGTGTGATAGAATGTTAAAGTTTATGCATGGGCTGTCTAAGCACAGGGCAGGTATTGTTAGGCTGTGCGCATGGTCTCCCAAACCTAATATTTCCATCCGTTAACTTTATTAGTTAAGAAATTTGGATGGATTGCACATGAATACCTAAAACAGGTACAGGAGTATTACCTTCTGGTAAAACTTGGTATGTTAATATGAAGATAGTAGGAACTGCCGATGCTGGAGAATCTGAGATAACAAGGTGTAGAGCTGGATGAACACAGCAGGCCAAGCAGCAACAGAGGAGCAAGAAAGCTGACCCTTCTTCAGAAATGTGGGAGGGGAAGGGGATTCTGAAATAAATA
Source organism: Rhincodon typus (assembly GCF_021869965.1). NCBI lineage: Eukaryota > Metazoa > Chordata > Chondrichthyes > Orectolobiformes > Rhincodontidae > Rhincodon > Rhincodon typus. The sequence goes on along the minus strand of NC_063362.1, from coordinate 17,347,385 downwards.
GAGAGAGAGGGGGAGGCGGATGGAAGATGGATAAAGGAGCAGATAGGTGGAGGAGAGACGGACAGGTCAAGGAGGCAGGGATAGAGCCAGTAAAAGGTGAGTCTAGGTGGGGAGTTAGGGTGGGTGTTTGTCAGTCCAGGGAAGACAGACAGGTCAAGGATGCTGGTAGGTAGGAGGTGGGGGTGAGAGTTGAGGTGGGAGAAGGGAGGAGGGGATAGGTGGGAGAAAGGACGGACAGGTTAGGGAGGCGGGGACGAGCTGGGCTGGTTTTGGGATGCGGTCGGGTGTGGGGAGATTTTGAAGCTTGTGAAGTCCACATTGATACCATTGGGCTGCAGGGTTCCCAAGCAAAATATGAAGTACTGTTCCTGCAACCTTTGGGTGGCATCATTGTGGCACTGGAGGAAGCCCACGATGGACACGTCATCCATAGAGTGGGAGGGGGAGTTGAAGTGGTTCACGACTGGGAGGTGCAGTCATTTCCCCGATGTAGAGGAGGCCACATCTGGAACATTGGATACAGTATACCACATTAGCAGATGTGCAGGTGAACATCTGTTTGATGTGGACGGTTTTCTTGGGGCCTGGGATGGGGGTGAGGGGGGAAGTGTAGGGGCAGGTGTAGCACTTTCTGCGGTTGCAGGGAAAAGTGCCGGGGGGTGGTGGGGCTGGTGGGGAGTGTGGAGCGGACAAGGGAGTAACAGAGAGAGTGGTCCCTCTGGGAGGCAGATAATGGTGGGGAGGGAAAAATGTCTTTGGTAGTGGGGTTAGATTGCAGGTGGCGGAAGTGCCGGAGGATGATGCGTTGGACTTCACAGGCTTCAAAATCTCCCCGCCCCCGACTACATCCCAAAACCAGCCCAGCTCGTCCCTGCCTCCCTAACCTGTCCGTCCTTTCTCCCACCTATCCACTCCTCCCACCTCAACCTCCACCCCCACCTCCTACCTACCAGCCTCATTCCCGCCTCCTTGACCTGTCCGTCTTCCCTGGACTGACCAACCCCCACCCTAACTCCCCACCTAGACTCACCTTTACTGGCTCCATCCCTGCCTCCTTGACCTGTCTGTTTCTTCTCCACCTATCTGCTCCTTTATCCATCTTCCATCTGCCTCCCCCTCTCTCTCTATTTATTTCAGAATCCCTTTCCCCTCCCCCATTTCTGAAGAAGGGTCCAGACCCGAAACGTCAGTTTTCCTGCTCCTCTGATGCTGCTTGGCCTGCTGTGTTCATCTAGCCCAACACTTTGTTATCTCTACTATTGATTTTTAACTGCTGTCTGAATTGGCCTAACAAACCATTCAGTGGTACCAACTGCTATGACATAGTGTAATAAGAATAAAACTGGACCTGGGCCGTTGGCTTTAGATGCCATTGGATTTAATGAGGGCACAGAATGTACTCTTGATGGATGTATTTAATGTGCATTGCCAAGAATGGTTCAACAATGTCCCAATTGCCCAACACCTTTGACGCAGAAGCAATACAATATGAAAAACACATAATTTGTTTAAAGTATCATGGAATCTGTAATTATTATTAAAATATATTTTGGAACGTATCAGTTGTGATGGGATCAGTTGTGATGTTACTGCAATATTCTGAGATAACAAGAAATATTGGTTCTGGGACTTGGCCATTCTTGACACGGAAGCAGCATCAACAGGAAGAAAGTTAAGAAGCAGTGTGGCTGGCAGACACAAAGGAGAGCTGCAGAGAAAAATGACAGCTTCAAACAAAGGAGCTAAAGAATGAAGGTGATCAGCCAAAGATGCATAGCGAAAACAGACTGAAACAGAAAGAGGAGCACAGATAATTCTTGTGAGGATGAGAAACAAATCACTCAGGAAAATATCAGTTCCTCTGTCTGGCAGAAAAGGAGATTGGAGCTCTTGGAACTAATACGCGAGCTGGCTAAATAAATCTGGAAAGCCATACGAATAGCTTGGGGATGCTAAAGAGCTGGATGTTTTCCCCAACAGTGGCCAAACTTTGAATTGGGATGTTACTGGTTGGTCAGTTAAAAAAGGAATGCTGGATTATGAGCACCTTTTGAACTGTGGGATAGAGGGATCAAGTAAGTGTTCTTTGTCGATAATTGTATCCTTGAAACTTGTAGGTGAAAGCTATTGTTGAATTGGACTCCTGAAATTTCTTGCATTTTGTGGCATTGTATTGCTATGTTGTGCCACATGTCTGCCGAGAGTGATGTGAGTCCTGTGATTATGTAACGCATGTAGAACCTAGAACAATACAGCACAGGAACAGGCCCTTTGGCCCACTATGTCTGCTTTGACCATGATGCCATTCTAAATTAATCTCTTTTAAAATATCTTTTCTTTGAATGTCTTGACTTTTCCCTGAACAGTGTTGCTATTGTAAAATTCATGACCCACAAATTACACTATCACAAACTAATCAACTTTCAGGACTAAATCTTGAGATTTGGAATACTCATTCTATTCAATAAAATTGAATATGGGAAAAAATGTAGTTTCGCTACTTCAGTTTTGTAAGGTGCAGATAGAATGAGGTGGGCATTTGGTGGTGGTAAAGATCACTTCTCCTGTTATCTTTGCTGTTTTGACCATTGAAAGTGAAATTTACCTTTTTATTGGAAATATCATTTTCTTGTCAACTCTTGTTCAATTTACATTGATTCTGAGTTTTTGGTAATATTTTGTCATTTGGGGGTCATTCAGTTGACTTGGTTATTTTGGTTTATGGTTTCTCCATTGGGATTGAGAAATTAGTACCAATACTGACAGTATTTGCCAAGTGTTGAAGAATAGGCTGACCTGCTACAGGTGATGAGAATGCCAATATGAAAGAAAAGCCTATTGACATTGTCCTCACCAATCTACTGTCACAGGTGTGTCTGCCCATGACGTTTTGATAATATTGACCATCAGATGTTATTGTGGCATCTTCACATAGGGAACATGCTGGATCATGTTGCATGATGCTACCATTGTACTGAATGAGACATTCAGAACATATCTTACAGATTAAAATTGGGCATTTGTGATGAGCTGTGTGTCTACCAGTAGACAAATTGAATTCCTATAACAATCTATAATCTGAAGGCCATATTTTTTCTTCTTTCTGTCATAAGCATTAAATCAGAGTCATAGAGTAATTCAGCACAGAAACAGACCCTTCGGTCCAACTTGTTCATGCTTACTAGGTATCCTAAACTGAACTTGGCCCATTTGCCTGCATTTGGTCCATATCCCTCTAAATCTTTCCCATTCATGTACCTGTCAAAATATCTTTTAAATGTTGTAATTGTACCTGCCTCCGCCACTTCTGTTGGCAGCTCATTCTATACATGCACCACCCTCTGCGTGAACATGTTGCCCTTCAAGTCCTTTTAAATTTTTCCTCTCTCACCTTAAACCTATGCCCTCTAATTTTGGGTTCCCCTACTCTTGGAAAAAGGCCATGGCTATTCACGTTATCTATGCCCCTCACGATTTTGTAAACCTCTATAAAGTCATCTCTCAACCTCCTACCATCAAGTGATAGATGTCCCAGCCTATCTAGCCTCTCCTTATAATTCAAACACTCTGGTCCCGGCAAAAGACAAGGGTCTTTGCAAATATTTTCAGCCAGAAATACCAAGTGGATGATCTATCGTCATAATCCTGTGGCTTAGTACATAATCTTGGCTGCACTATTAAAGTTTTGTGCTTCAGAACTTACTGCTCTCTAACCAAGTTTTCCAATACAGCTACAACACTAATATCTACTTGACTTGTACAGTCAACAAAAAAAAAGGACAATTCCAATGTGGCCAATTACTGGTCTACCAACTTTCTGTAAATCATCAGCAGCAAAGTGATGGAAGGAGTCGTCAGTGATATAAAGTGACATTCCTCACCAATACCCTATTCACTAATGTTTGAGTTTGTGTTCCACTTTCATGATCAATCAGCACAAGACCTCATTGCAGCCTTGGTACAAATATGGATAAAAGAATTAAACTCCTTGACATGAAGGCAACATTTTATGGAACCTAATAAAATTGAAGTCAAAGGGAATTAGGGGAAAAGCCTTTCACTGGCTGGAATCATACCACTGCATAGAAAATTTGTTGTAGTTGATTTAATGCTAATATTTTCATGCCAGTTGTAGGATATCCTCAGGGAACTCTTCTAGACTTTTCTATCTTCGGCTGCTTCATCAGTGATCTTCCTCTATCATAAGGTCAGAAGTCGGGAATATTTGCTGATAATTGCATAGTGTTCAGTTTCATTAGCAACTTCTCAGAGAATGAAGCACCCTTGCCCACATACAGCAAGATCATTCAGGATAGCTAATAAATGGCAAAAAAACAAACAGTCACACGACACGTACCAGGTGACCAATAATGCTGACAAAGTCAAACAACTTCCCCTTGATATCAATGGCATTACTATTATTGAACTCCCAAAGATCAGCGTATATTGACAAGAAACATAACCGAACCAGATACTTAAATACTGTGGCTAGAAGAGTAGAGCCAGAGGCTGAGTATTTGATCTTACTCACCTTATTACTTTCCAAAATCCTGCTATTAGCTATGATGCATAATTCAAAAAATATCTGGAGATAACAAGGTGCAGGGCTGGATGAACACAGCAGGCCAAGCAGCATCATAGGAGCAGAGAGGCTGACGTTTCGGGCCTAGACCCTTCATCAGAAAAGGGGGAGGGGAAGGGGGTTTTGAAATAAATAGGGAGAGAGTGGGAGGCGGATAGAAGAGGGATAGAGGAGAGGAAACAAACAGGTCGAAGAGGCGGGGATGGAGCCAGTAAAGGTGAGTGTAGGTAGGGAGTTAGGAAGGGGATAGGTCAGTCCAGGGAGGACGGACAGGTCAAGGGGGCGGGATGAGGTTGGTTGGTAGGAGATGGAGGTGCGGCTTGAGGTGGGAGGAGGGGATAGGTGGGAGGAAGAACAGGTTAGGGAGGCAGGGACGAGCTGGACTGGTTTTGGGATGCGGTGGGGGGAGGGGAGATTTTGAAACTTGTGAAATCCTCATCAAGCAGATGTTCACCTGCACATCTGCCAATGTGGTATACTGCATCCGCTGTACCCGGTGTGGCTTCCTCTACATCGGGGAAACCAAGCGGAGACTCGGGGACCGCTTTGCAGAACACCTACGCTCGGTTCGCAACAAACAACTGCACCTCCCAGTCGCGAACCATTTCAACTCCCCCTCCCATTCCTCAGACGACATGTCCATCCTGGGCCTCCTGCAGTGCCACAACGATGCCACCCGAAGGTTGCAGGAACAGCAACTCATATTCCGCTTGGGAACCCTGCAGCCCAATGGTATCAATGTGGATTTCACAAGTTTCAAAATCTCCCCTCCCCCTACCGCATCCCAAAACCAGTCCAGCTCGTCCCTGCCTCCTTAACCTGTTCTTCCTCCCACCTATCCCCTCCTCCCACCTCAAGCCGCACCTCCATCTCCTACCGACCAACCTCATCCCGCCCCCTTGACCTGTCCGTCCTCCCTGGACTGACCTATCCCCTTCCTAACTCCCTACCTACACTCACCTTTCCTGGCCCCATCCCCGCCTCTTCGACCTGTTTGTTTCCTCTCCACCTATCCTCTCCTCTATCCCTCTTCTATCCGCCTCCCACTCTCTCCCTATTTATTTCGGAACCCCCTTCCCCTCCCCCTTTTCTGATGAAGGGTCTAGGCCCGAAATGTCAGCCTCTCTGCTCCTATGATGCTGCTTGGCCTGCTGTGTTCATCCAGCCCTGCACCTTGTTGTCTCGGATTCTCCAGCATCTGCAGTTCCTACTATCTCCAATATCTGGAGATACTTTGCATTTACCTCAATAAGTGCAGCACCAACAAAATTCAAGAAATTCAACAGTATTTAGGAGAAAGCGGTCCACTTTGATTGGCACCCCATACTCTACTACCTTAGGCACTCAGTCATTCCGCCACCAAGGAATTTCGACATTGTGCACCAGCTACAAAATACACTGCAGTAACTCCCTAAGGTTGCTTTGTCAGCATCTCTCAAACTTAAGGATTTCTAACCCTCAAAAAGGACTAGTGCAGCAGATGCATGTGAAGATAACCACCTTCAAACCACTTTCTATTCTGAAGAGCCGACACTGGACCAGAAACGTCAACTCTGATTTCTCTCCACAAATGCTGCCAAACCTGCTGACTTTTTCCAACAATTTCTGTTTTTGTTTCTGATTTCCAACATCTGTAATTCTCTCAGTTTTCTTCTACCTTCAAATACCCTTTCAAATCACACCATCCTAACTTGGAACGATATCCACAACCCTTCCTTGTCATTGAGTTAAAATGCTGTAATATTCATTTTATCATTGATTTTCACAAATCTTCACCACACAAACTGCTGCAGTTCAAGAAGTCAGCTAATCACCAGATTTAAGGGAAGCTAGTGGTACAGGTCATGACGGAGATGCCCACAGAATTAGGCCATTTAACCCATTTAGTCTGCTCTAACATCCAATGAGATCGTGACTCATCTGATGATCTTCAAAGCTGCTTCTTTGTCTTTTCCCTGTAACTCTTGATTCCCTCACTGACTGATTAAAAATCTGCCTGTCTATCTCAGTTTTTGAATATTTTGAATATAATGACCTCCTTAATCTCTAATCCAGGACATCTGGGTTCAAGTCCCACTTACTCTGGAGGTACGTAATAACATCTCTGAACAGGTTGAATAGAAAATGTCTATATTTAATGACCCAGCATCTATAGCCCTCTATGATAAAGAATTTCACAGATGGACTACCTGTGACAGAAGAAATTGCTCCTCAAAGGCAGCTAAAGGATAGGCTGCAAAGTGCAAGCTCTACGTGTAGCATCTGCCAAGTTGGAATCAGACTTCTCCATGAAGTTTTGCAGTGACATGAGATTTTTTGTTATTCATTCATGTTCCTTTAGGCTAGTAGTTGTTGCCTTTCACTTACTTCCCTTGAAAAAGTGATTGTGAGCTGCCTTCTTGAATTGCTGCAGTCTTTAGCATGTAGGTACGTACACAATACTGCCAGAAAGGGAGGTATAGAATTTTGACCCAGCTACAGTTAAGAAATGGAGATACCATTGCAAAGCAGGATGGTGTGTGGCTCAGTGGAGAGGTTGCAGATGGTAGCTTTCTGATGCATCTAATGGCCTTTCACTAGGTCGTAGACATTCTGTCTTTGGAATATGCTGTTGAAGGAGTTTTGAGGAGTTGCTGCAGTGCACCTTATACATGGTACATGCCATCATCATTGTGTAACTGATGTTGAAGGGAGTAAACGGGATGCTAATCAATTGGACTATTTTATCCAGACTCGTGCTTCTTGAGTATTGTCAGGGCTGGTCCCATTCAATCAGGTGGAAGGTATTCTATCATATTCCTGATTTCAGCCTTTCAGAATGGTAGGCAAACACTAGAGAAACAGGAGGAGAGTTTATTGTCACAAAATTCCTAGTCGCTGACCTGCTCTTATAGCCACAGTATTTATGTGCACAGTATTTATGTGGCTGCTCCAGTTCAGTCTCTGGTCGATAATAACCTCCAGTGTGTTGATAGTGGGGCATTTAACAATTGCAATGCCATTGAACCAATGATTGTTTTCTCTTGTTTGCAATGGTCATTGTCTGGCACTTGTGGCGTTATTTGCCAATTTGCCAAGCCAGCCCACGGATGTTGTAAAGGTCTTGCTGCATATAAACATGGACAGCTTCAGAATCTGAGGAGTCTTGAATAGTGTTGAATTTTCTAGCAAATATCAGCAAACATCCCTACTTTTGAGCTTCTGATGGTGGGAAAATCATAGATGAAGCACTAAAGATTTTTATGCCTATGACACTACCCTGAGGAACACCTGTAGGTCTGCCCTGGGACTGAGATGATCTACCTCCAATAACCATCACAAAGCAATATTGTTGTAGGTATGATTCCAAACACTGTAGTTTTCCCACAATTTCTTTTGACTCCAGTTTTTCTAGGGCTCCTTGATGCCATGCTCCTTCAAATGCTATCTTGATGTCAATCTGTGTGTCTCACCCCCACCTCTGGAGTTCAGCTCTTTCTTCTGCATTTGTACCAAGGCCAGAATGAATTCAGAATCTGTGACCCTAGAAGAACACAAACTGAGCATCAATGAGCAAGTTATTGCTGAAAATGTGGTGCTTTGTAGCACCATTGATGAATATTTCCATTACATTTATGGTTGAACAAAAAAATATGATAAGGTGGTGGTTGGCTAGTTGGGTTTGTCCTATTTTAGTAGGAGACATATCTGGGCAATTTTTCTCATTACCAAGTAAATGCCTATGCTGTAGCTGTACTAGAGCAACTTAAGGTGTAAGGCTACTTCTGCAGCACATATCTTCATAATATTGCCAGAATATTGTCTGAATCCCTGGGTCTTTATAGTATCCAGTGCCCTCACCTATTTCTTGATATCACTGAGTGAATTGAGTTGGCTAAAACTGGAAACTAATGCTGGCAATCTCAGGAGGAGGCCTATCACTGGACTCAATATCTCACTGTCTCTACCAACCCTTTCCATATTCATCAAGATTTTCATCAGAGTCCTCTGCAACTGAACTTGTCTGCAAACTCACCCTCTAATGAGCTTGAGTTTCATTTCTCCTGCTTGCTGCAGCCCCCTTGTGCCTGGCTGACTCACCAAGTTCTGATCCAACCACTAGATTTGTTTCCCCAGGCAAAAATTGTATCTGAATTGGTGGTTCAGTGTCAGGCCAAGAGACAGGATCAATTCAATATTGTTGTACTGTTGTTTCCTCTCTCCCTCCTTGGCTGAAACAATATTTCTTGATCTCTGGAAGCAGGAGAAAAGAAGAGTTGGAAAAGAGGGATGGCTGGGAAATAATAAATAGGCGTCAGTAGGATTAGGATGTGCTGGCAGTTGAGAAGTGACATGAATCCAAAGCCTCCCATCATCTTCAGTATTCTAACTTATTCTGGATGCCACCAGCTCTATCACAGCTGTTCCCTCTAAACCCCAACCTCCATTATGTTGTAGAGAAACACTTCCTTGAACAGGCTTGGGAGTTGCAGGCATCCTAGTTTCCTACCAGGTCCTGCTCTGCTTCCTTTCATTGCATGTGTTACAATATCAGCGATTGTGTTGGGTTATATAGAAGTACTGAAGGTAGTGAAGGTAGGTATGATGCCGGTAGCATTGGTAGTTGGAGGAGGAGGAGCATTTGAATGTTAGGCATGAGTCATAAGTGTCAGGCATGGGGTAAATGGTGGAAATGTGATGCATTCAACATGGAGAGTAGTTGGTGTGTGGGAGATGTCATGTGAAGATGATCATGCAGTAATATGATCCTTCTTATGACACTGTCAGGTCCCCATGCTCGTACTACAAGGACTGACCCCTCTTTTTCCACTGCCTTTGAGGGTGGTACTTGAGGCCTCTGGTTTCCCTCCTCCTGCACACCACTACCATTAATGTCTTCAGCATGCTGGAACTGTGCTGGTGTTCCATTTTCCATTTTTCAAATAGCAGCAATTTGAGGGACAGGCCATACTTAAGAAAAAAACTGCAGACTGCATAACTGACTGCTCAGGGAGAGTACACTACCCCACAATTCACCCCATCCCCAACTACTATCCACACTCCCAGGTGTGTGCTTTTCTGTGCATCCACTCTGTGGGACTGTACTTTGTCTAGTCATAAAATTCAGGTAGGAGAGAGTTTTATTTTTTCCTGATAAATCAGTCAGGGATTTAAAAACATCTTCACTTTTGATTCCCATTTAGAATTAGCTAAAGTATTGTGAATTCACTGTACAAATTCTCACAGAAAGCACTAATGTCAATCAATGGCTGAGTTTCAACAGAAGGGAATGAGTTTGAAAAGAATCCATTGTTCCAAAATTACAAATTCATTAGACATGTCAGATTGATTGCCCAACAAATAGGCCAGAATAATATGCATGGAACAGTAGAAGTGGCAAAGAAACAGCACAGCAAATCTGGTATTTGAGCCAGAAGCTTTAAATAACTCAATTAGTCAAATTTAGAGTAGTAACTGAGTTTCACTGGATCTTATTCCTGTCTCTACTGATGTAACTGATCTCAGCTTGTGGACCTGGTTTGCTCTGCTAAAGTTTGTCTTGGTCCTTGGAAGAAAAAGGAAAACAGTAGTTTGTTGGATGAGTAGTCACACAAGATTGATACAAGTGAGCAAAAAGTACAACTCATTGGGGATTGTAAATCAAACTGCACTGTTTCCTGAGTCAATACAGATGTGAGCACTTGATTAAGCCACTGAATTATCCAATTCTACCTAACTGTCTACTTCAGGTTAAAAAGGCAATGCACACCAGGTTTTTCCCAATAAAGGAAGATAATTTATTGTTATGCATCACAAGAGTATTGTTCTGGAAATCAAGACCTGTCAGTCTAAAAAAAATTTTAAATGTTATCAAAGTAAACAAAGTCCTCAATTTACCTGTCACAGACCCAGGCTAACAGAAAGCATGGAGCAAGTTTCTATATTTAATAAGGTCTATTATTTAATAAAAATAGACTTTAACCACAGGTAAATAACTATGAACCGTCAACACAACTCTAGTTAAATTCTAAGCCCCATATAAAACTCTTCTATACACAGATACAGACAGGCAGACAAAACAAATTGGTGTTATGGATGAAAGAAAAAAATAGGAAACTCCACAAACCAATCAGCAGCCTGTTGGCCAAATCTCACTTTGTACTTGGCCCCCAATGACTGCCTTCACCTCCCTTTACTGCTTGAACAAGGCAGCAGTGCAAACAACTTGAGTTTTAAGAAATTGCTGTTTAAAAAAAAAGTGTAGCAATTCCTTTCCACAGTCTTTGGTTTTTAAAAAAGTCCACTTTATCTTTTGGCCTATGATGAAAGATAAAGAAAAATAGAAAGATAAAAAGATTCAGTGTTACATAATTGTAATCAAACTGTTTTCAAACCAAAAGGTGAAATGTGGACCAGATGAATTGCTAATTGACAACTTTAAGTTAAAGAACTGTAAAAGGGCAGGCTTTCTAACTTTAAAACTTAAGCTTTGTTTAAAAACTCCCACACATCCAGATTCAAAAAGAAAACCTGACAAATACAAATATTATGAATGGAGGTTGGGAGTGGTGCAGAATAAGCATCAAAACAGTTCTGTGTTACTACTTGAAAATCACACAACTAGATGTGTTAGTTCCATATTCCTTTTTGTTTTTTTGATGATGCTTTGATATTTGCATTGTGATGATCATCATTGCTTGTTTGGACCCAAGTATTTTTCTTTCTCTGGGCTTTAGTATTCCTCCTTTTAGCAACTCTGAATGCAGTTTTCCTCCTTTTGACAGTTGGAGAGCACAGATTTTCTGAGCAAGGGAACAGTGAGATTTTCATGCAGTAAGGTTCTGGTACTGCTGTTTCCATTCTCTTGCCATGCCAATGGCCTGCATTAAGCTGCAGACAGTCCAATCAGAAGGAAAGTAGTCAATGTGCCTGACAAAAAGAAATAGGAAATGTGAAACAGTCCCTCTTCCATTGCTATACTGGTACTATTCACCACCTCTTCCTCTGTTACATTGACTATATCAGCACTGCCTTGTGCTCTCACAAGGAGCTTAAGTTCCAATTTTACTAACACCTTTCACCCTAACCTGAAATTCACCGAGACCATCTCCAATACCTCCATCTCCTTCCTGGTCCTCAGTTATCAGAGTTGGAGACAGTCTTGTAACTGATGTTTATTTCAAACCCATCGACTCCCACAACTACCTAGACTACACCTCCTCACCCACCTTCCTGCAAGAATGCAATCCTCTACTCCTAATTCCTCTGCCTCTGCTGCATTTGCTCCTAAGATGGGGCATTCCACTCCCACACATCCCAGATGTCCTCCTATTTTAAAGGACTGTAACTTGCCCCCTCCTGTGATTGAAAATGCCCTCAAATGCATCTCTTGTGCCCCCCACACCTTTGCCCTCACATCACCTCCCAACAACAAAAATACAGACAAAATCCCCTTGTCCTCACATCACCCCACCAACCTCCACATCCAACATATCAATCTCTGCCACTTCTGCCACCTACACTCTACCCACCCCTATCTGCTTTTTGTAGGGACTGCTCTGTGACTCCCTCATCTGCTCCACACTCCCCACTAACACCACCAACCCTGGCACCTTTCCCTGCAACTGCAGGAAGTGCTACACCTGGCCCTACATCTCTCCCCTCACCTCCATTCAAGGTTAAAAGACCTTGAACATCAGACATGGGTTCACCTGCACATCTGTCAACTTGGTATACTGTATCCACTGCTCCCGATGTGGCCTCCTTTACATCAGAGAGACTGAGCGGAGACTCAGACTGTTTGTAGAACATCTGCGCTCTGTACATGACAAACACCACCTTGTGCTTGAGAGACATTTTAACTCCCCTCCCACTCCCTGGATGACATGTCCATCCTGGGCCTCCTCCAGTGTCACAGTGACACCACCCACAAACTGGACAAGCAGCATCTCATTCCACCTCAGGAGCCTACAGCCTGATGGCCTCAATGTGGATTTTACCAGTTTCAATATCTCCTACCCCCAGCCTCATTCCATGAGGAATCCTCCCTGTCATTCCTGCCTCCTTGACCTGACATAACCTGTTCATCTTCTCTCCCACCTATCTGCCACTCACCTCACTGACTAATCCTGACCACTGTCTACATGCACTTACCCATCACCATCCAGCCTACCTTCCCCTCCTCTATTTCTGAGCTCCCCTCCCCATTTCTGAAGAAGGGTCCTGGCTCGAAACGTCAGCTTTCCTGCTCCTCTGATGCTGCCTGGCCTGCTGTGTTCATCCAGCTCTACACCTTATTATCTCTGACTCCAGTATCTGCAGATCTTGCTATCAAACAGCTGAATTTGTTGCACCATGGTTGGCTCTGGTGCATAAGGAGGAATAAGAATGGGAAAGCTATAATAGGGGATTCAATCATAATGGGAATAGTTAGTCGATTCTGTGGCCACAAATAAGTCTACAGGATTATGTTGCCTCCCAGGTGCTTGGGTCAAGAATGTGACCAATTGGCTGGAGGACATTCTGGAGTGGGAGGGTGAACAGTGGTCATGGTACACATTTAGTATCAACAGTGTAGGTTAAAAAGAAATCAGGTGCCAAAAGCAGTAAATAGGAGTTAGGAAGCAAGTTGAAAAGTAGCACCTCAAAAGGTAGTAATCCTCAGATTGCAACCAGTGGCACTTTCAGTCAGAGTAGAAATAGCAAACTATATCAGATGACTATGTGGCTGGAGAAATGGTGTGAGGGGGAGAATTTCAGATTCCAAAGCCATTGGGAGCAGTTCTGGGGGAGATGGAACCAGTACAAGCTGGGCAGGACCAGAACTGATGTCTAGGGGGACTATTTGCCAATGTAATCAAAAAAAGGTTCAAACTAAAATGGTAGGAGGATGGGAATCTATACAGGGAGACAGAAGTGAGGGAAACAAGGGCAAAAACAAAAGACAGGATGAGAAATCAAAGTGATAGGCAGAAAATTCAAGGGGAAGAATCAAAACAGGGCCAGTGCATAATAATGCAAATAGAATACAGAATGTTAAATAGACAAGTCTTAAAGTCTTGTCTCTTAATGTGCAGAGCATTCACAATAAAGCGGATGAATTAGTTGCACAAATAGATATGAACAGGATGTAGTTGGGATTAGGAAGACATAACTGCAGGTTGACCAGGGATAGGAAACAGAGTACCCAAGAGCATTCAGGTTTTAGGAAAGACAAAGGAAAGGGAAGTGGGGTAGCATTGTTTAAGAGAAAATTAATGCAATAGTGAAGAAGGATTTTAGCTCGAGTGAAGTGGAAGCTGTATGGATGGAGCTTAGAAACAGCAAGGAGGAGAAGGCAATAGTGGGGCTTGTATATAGACCCCCAAAGAGTAGTGGTAACTTTGGGGAAAGCATTAAACAGGAAATTAAGGAAACAATCCATAAAAATACAGCTGTTATTATGGTCACCTTTAATCTCCATACAGATTGGGCAAATCAGATCTATAAAATACCATAATGAAAGAACGGATTGTAACAAGATAGTTTTCTTAATCAATACATTGTGGAATCAGAATAGGTAATGAGAAAGGAATAGCTATCCAACTGTGCAAGGCCTCTTGAGACAGTCACTTAAATTATAAAATTCTTTAAAATGGAGAGTGATGTAGTTGATTCTGAATCTAGGGACCTTAAAACCACATTAAAAGGAACCTACAATGGTATGAAATACAAGCTGGCTATGATAAATTGGGAAATGTTACTTAGAGGGATGATGGTGGATAGGCAATGGCAAATATTTAAAGAATTCATTGGGGAACTGCGGCAATTGTTCATTCCTCTTTGGCACATAGATAAAATAGGAAAGGTGGCTCCACCACAGTGAACCAGGGAAGTTAGGGATACTTTTTGAACAAAGGAAGGGGCATAAAAATTGACAAGAGCAGCTTACCTGAAAAGGGAATTTTTTTAAGAGGGTCTGGGGGGAATAGAATACAAGAGAAGGCTTGTGGGGAACATACAAACTGACTGTAAAAGTTTTTATACACATGTTAGAGAAAAAGATTAGTTAAGACCAATGTAGGTCGCTTACAAGCAAGGAAAGCTGTAATGGGAACAGAGAGATGGCAGTCCAACTAAATATGTATTTTGGTTCTATCTTCACAACAGAGGACACATATCATCCCAAAAATGTTAATGAATGCACGGTCTAGAGAGGGAGGAACTGAAGAAAATCAATATTAGTAGGGAAATGGTGTTGTGGAAATTGAGAGGATAAATGCCAGAACATCCCTGATTAAGGAAGTGACCCCAGAAATAGTGGATGCATAGAATCTTGAAAGATCCAATGGGCTCTGGAATAATTCATATTGATTGGAGGGTAGCTAATGTAACCCACTATTTTAAAAAAGGAAGTAAAGAGGAAATAGGGAATTATAGACTTGTTAGCTTTGTATTGGTAGTGAGGAAAATGCTATAGTCCATTATAAGAGATTTAATGCTAGAACACTTTGAAAAGAGTGAAACAGGATCAGAGAATCAGCATGAATTTACAAAAGGAAATCATTTGACAAATCTACAGGATTTATTTCTTGAGTATGTAATTAGTAGAGTTGATAGGGGGAGCCAGTGGATGTAACTCATTTGGACTTTCGATCAGGTCCCACATAAGAGATTACCATGTAAAATTAGAGCACATGGGATTAGGGATAGTGTACTGACATGGATAGAGAACTGGTTGGCAGACAAAACAAAAAGTAGGAATAAATGGGTCCTCTCCCAAGTAGCAGGTGATGACTAGTGGGATATTGCAGACATCAGTGCTTAGACCCCAACCATTTTCAATATGTATTAATGATTTAGATCATGGAACTAAGTATAATATTTCCAAGTTCGCAGATGACTCAAAGCTGGTTGGGAGAGTGAACTGAGGAGGATGCAGAGTGCTTCAGTATGATTTGGACAAGTTGAGTGATGGGCAAATGTATAGCATATGAAGTATAATGTGGATAAATGAGAGGTTACTCACTTTGGTAACAAAAGTAGAAAGGCAGATTACTGTAAATAGTGACAGATTGGGAAAGGGGAAGGTGCAATGTGACCTGGATGTCTTTATGATCACTTGCTAAAAGTAAACATGCAGGTACATTAGGTTGTGAAGACAGCAAATAGTTACATTGTCCTTCAAAGTGAGAGGATCAAGTGCAGGAGCAGCGATGTCTTGCTGCAATTGTACAGGTCCTTTGAGAGACCACAAATGGAATATTGTGCGCAGTTTTGGTTTCCTTATCTGAAGAAAGATGTTCTGGCTGTGGAGGGAGTGCAAAGGTTTACCAGATTGATTCCCAGGATGGCAAGACTGAAATATGAAGAGAGACTAGAACAATTGTGAATATATTCACAAGAGTTTAGAAGAAGGGAGGGATTACATAGTAACCTATAAAATTCTAAGGGGACTAGATAAGGTAAATGCAAGAATGATGCTCTCAATGACAAGGGGTTTAAAGGATATGGGTGGGCCATTTAGGACTAAGATGAAGAGAAATTTCTTAACCCAGAGAATGGTGAGCCTGTGGAATTCTCTTACAGAAAGCAATGAGGCAAAAACCTTCAATAATTTTCAAGAAGGAGTTACATGTAATTCTTAGGAATAAAAGGGATCAGAGGGTATGGGAGAAAGCACTAACAGGATAGTGAGTTGGATGATCAGCCTGATCATATCGAATGGCTGAACATGCTCAAAAGTACAAATAGTCTACTCCTGCTCCTATTTTCTGTTTCTATGTTTCTACAGTTGCTACTAACTAAGCTTTCCTGAGGCCACAGCAACTGGCACAAATTGAAGAGATAATTGAAAGACTGTTTCTGGGCAGAATTGCCTTGAATACACAGGTGGTGCCAACTTGTCTGGACTCCTCCCTCACTGCTCCAATTAGGCAACACAGTAAAAATAATTCACTGTGCTCTAGTAACTTGTTTTAAAAACTGTATACATCTAAGCAGTTTCATTGTTTTAAACCAATCTTTTCCAGTTTAGTCCACAGTTGAAAATAACCTTACTTTTACAAAAAGTAGTTTAGGCAATTTCCTTTGGTTCATTTATTGCCAATTAAATTTAAAAAGGCACTGGGACTGGATGAGATGCATTTAAGGATTTTGCAGGAAATGAGGATAGAAGTTGTGGGGTCACTGGTCATAACCTTTCAGTCTTCCATGGACTCAAGGCAAGGGGGGTGTGGGGTTGCCAGAAGACTAGAGGATTGTAAACATTTCAGCATTATTCAAGAAAGGTTGTAAGGATATTCCCAGCAATTACAGACCAGTTATTAACTCCAGAGGTGGGCATTCATATAGAAACAATTATTCAGAATATAATTAGTAAACACATGGAAAAAGATGGGTTAGGATTAAGAAGAGTCAGCATGGATTTCTTAAAGGAAAATCATGTTTGACTAATTTGCTGGAGTTTTTTTGAAGAGGTAACAGAAAGAGGTGATGAGGGTAATGCTGTTGATGTGGTATACATGGATTTCCAGCAGGTGTGAGGTAGTGCCACAAACTTGAGAAAAAAGTTATAGGCCACTGTATAAAAGGAATGGTAACAATGTGGAATTGGCTGAATGACAGGAAACAGTGAGTAATGGCCAATTAATATTTATCAGGCTGTAGGAATATTTTCAGTGGAGTTCCCTGGGGCTTGGTATTGAAACCCTTGTGTTTGTTGATATAACTTAATCATCTGGATTTGGTGTTAAGGGGGCAATATAAAGTTTTCAGATAACACTGATCCTGGAAGAATTGTAAACTGAGGAGGATAGGTGATGCACTTTAGATGTAAGAATATTAAAGACAATACAAAATAGTTGGTTCAAATCTAGAGGGGGTGTAAGATTACAAGGACCTGGGTGATGATTGAAGGTGGCAGGAAAGACAGAGCAATTATTAAAGCCTACAGTGTCCTCAGCTTTATTAATGGGGCATAGTATGCAAGAGCAGGGAGGCAATGTTGAACTTATGCAAGACACAATGTTAGATCTCAGCTGCAATATTGTCTACAGTTGCATCTGCCACATTACAGGAAATATAAATGCATTGGAAAGGCAGAAGCAATTTACTAGGATATTTCCAGAAATGAGAAACTTCAGTTATGGTTCTTTCAGGATAGATTGAAGAAGTCAGGACTGTTCTCAAAGTCATAGAGCTGTACTGTATTGAAATAGTCCCTTTGGTCCAACTCATCCATACTGACAAGACATCCTGAATAAATCTAGTCCCATTTGCCAGCATTTGGCTCATATCCCTTTAAACCCTTCCTATTCATACACCCAACCAGATGCCTTTTAAATGTTGCAATTGTACTTGCCTTCTCCACTTCCTCTGGCAGCTCATTCCATACATTCACCACCCTCTGCATGAAAAAATTTGCCCTTCAAGTCCCTTTTAAACATTCCCACTCTCACCTTAAACCTATGCCCTCTAGTTTTGAACTCCCCCACCACAGCCTATCCATGCCCCTCATGATTCTATAAACCTCTATAAAAGGTCACCCCTCAGACAGCAAAAGTATCAAGGTGGCAATATCTACCATCTTCAACACTTGGAGAGGGAGACCATGGGTTCTGGAACAATTGGAAAGGCTGTCAAGGGAGCCGGGCATGTTTTGTTCCTGCAGCTTACACGTTTGCTGCTTTCGTATGGTCTATGTGCTTGTTCAGGTTTGTCCCACCTCCCTGAACTTTATGTCACTGGACCTGACCTCATGTTGATCACACCTCTTACTCATGCAGGGCCATTCTTGTGGTTCTTGCACCAAACTGTATCCCTGAAATAAACTGTCTCTTGCTTAGTAGAGTCTTGTGCCTAGCATTCCCAGTGCCATTTCACCCTATTCTCCCCAGGTCTGGAGAGATCAGATTTAAACCTGGTGTGGAGTCTTCTCCTCATTAACAGTTGCTGGAGCTATCTTTATAGTTGCATGAGGGGTGGTCCTATATTCAAACAGTAATCAGGACAGTTTTGTAGCTAGTGAAGCTGTAGGCTGTTTCTTAATGCCTGCCTTCAAAGTTTGGACTGCTCTATCTGCCAGACCAGTGGCTGATGGATGGTATGGAGCTGTCCTTATGTCAAATACCATGCGACTTCAGGAAATACTCAAATTCTTCACTGGTAAATGGCCTGTTATCTGTAACCAACACTTCCACGAGTCTGTGGATTGCAAAAGATGTGCTCAGTTTTTCTATCATCCTGTGTTTGATGAATAAACTCTATGAATGTCCAACATTTGAGTGAGTGTCCATAGTGAGTAAGAACATGAAAAGGACCTGCATAGTTGCATGTAACTGAACCATTCCTATGAATGTGGGGGAGCTACTAGCAATAATTCTTGACTTCGTTGGCACTCTGGGCATCACCCCACCACTGTGGCTATATCTACATCCAACCAGACAACTTCTCACTAACATCTTCATTTGGAAATCCCTGGATGACCCTGGTGAAGTTCAGCCAGTATCAGGTGGCAATCTTTGCTTGGGATAATCATTCTCGCTCTCCAGTATAATACACCATCCTCTACTGGTGATCTGGTCAAACTGGATCCAAAAAGGTTTCAATTCTGGTTGTGACAGCACTTGGGGTTTCCCCCCCCCACCCAGCTGTTTGTTTTACTAGGACTAAATCTTTTTGCATCCACATTTGATAATATCAGCAATGACTGGAAGGATGTCCAGAAAGTTTAAAACCAGGATGGACTCTTCCAGTGGCAACACCACCAGTAGTGTATCTGCCAGCAGATGGCTCAATGCATTTGTTACTTGACCTCCTGACAGTATTCCAACTTGTAATTATGTGCATTTAGTATTAGAGCCCACTGCTGAATTCGGCCTGAAGCTATGGGTGGCACTGCCTTGATCTAAGTAGACCTAGTAGGGGTCTGTGGTCCTTTATTACTAAAAATTACATCCATGAAAGCATTGGTGGAACTTCCTGACTGCAAATATGACAGCCAAACCTTCCTTCTCTATCTGGGCATATTTATTCTGTTAGTCAAAATCTTGGATGCATACATTTACTGGGCATTCATCTTCATTGGACCACCTACTACACTGATGCTGTACAGGGAGGCATCACATGTCAATACCAGTTCTCAACTGGATCATAGTGTGCCAACACCTTAGAGGATGATTGCTGTTTCTTCACTTTCTTGAAAGTGATGGCTTCACTTCATGACCATTTCTATGGCTGACTTTTTTTTAAAAAAGTTGATGCAAAGGTGCTGGAATAGAAGCCAGGTTATGTATGAACTTTACATAATAATTCATCAGCCCAAGGGAAAAAAAAATCTAAGCTCTGGTGCAGATGTGGGAGCTGGGGCACCTTTGATCACCCTCACTTTACCTTCCAAGGTGAGTAACCCAGTCTTGTCAACTCTGTAGCCCAAGCAGGTCACTTGGAGTGCCTGGAACACACCGTTCCCTTCTAAGGCAAACACCTGGCTGGGAGAAAAGTCTAAGGACTAATGTCCAAGTTCTGTGGTGCTCTTTATTGGTCATCCTGGTTATTAGCATATCTAGATAAATGGTGACCTGGGATAGACCCTGGTAATAGTGTTCTCCAACATCCACTGAAAAATTGTGCAGGCTGACGATACCCCAAATGGCAGGCTCATATTCATATGAACCCTTATGGGTATTAATTGCAGCATACTTCTGGGAATCCTCATCTAACTGCAATTGCAAGTACACATGGCTTACGGCCAGATTTGTGAAGGACAGCCATATACCCAGCTTTGCATACAAATATTTTATGCAACGTGTTGTTTATTTATCTAGCTGCTAGAAGCGGTTTACCATTTGTTTAAAATCCCCACAAAGGCAAACCAACCTGTCAGGCTTCACAATCAATATGACTGGTGCTGCCCATTCTGCAAACTGGATTGGTTTGATGATTCCTTTGCTTTACAGCCTTCTGCTTTCTGCCTCTTTTTGCCCTTAAGGTAAGTGGTACTGGGTGGGCCTTGCAGAATTTTGGATTGGCTTCCTGGTCAACATGCAAGTTGGCCTTGGCTCCTTTGAAAGTCCCTAGGACCTTCCCAACAAGTTGGGTTAGTTAAGATTTCACTCAGGCAGCTAATTTCTAATCAAAAGTGCTGAGCCAATCCAGGTGAATCTTTCACAATCAATTTCATCCCATTGGGCCTGAGCATTTTACTACATTTGGTAGTAACTGAACTAGCGGCTTCTCATTAGAGGAGAGAACCAAAGTTGTACCCTTAATCGGTAAAAGGTTCCCTGGCATAGGTTCTCAGTCTAGCTGAGGTCTTGTGCACAGTCAAGGGTTGGAGTTCAGAACACAAAAAAAAAGTTAATGACTGGTTCTGTGATCACTGAAATGGCTGCAACAGCATCGACCTCCATTAGAACTGAGAGATCATTTAACCAGGCATTTATTTTGGTTGGTTCTGATTTTGATGTTGCTAACAATTTAATTGTTCCAAACTAGATGCAGGTAGACTTTCCAGGGTGTGCACTTTCCTGATACCAGCCTGTGGGAGTACTCTTACTCAATTTGGGTAAAGTAGGACCCTTTTGCTGTCTTGAGTCCACATACCAGCAGCAACTACAATGGTTTGTCAGCTTGGATTCTGACAAAAGTCTTAATTGTTTGGCCAAGGATTGGCTTTGTTTTGGGGTTTTTCCTGTGGGCTGACCTAGACTCCCTCTGTTCAGGGTATGTCCTGAGGCTATGCAATTGCCTTCAATCAAGTGAAGGTGTTCCTCAAGCTCAGTCAGCCTGGTGAGGGTGTCCACTTCCATTGGCATACCCTGTAACTCAGATGCTTCACTTGCCATATTTTCCAATGATAAAGCCAGTTGCGCTTGTTTGTAACCCAGTTGGGTTTCAGGTAGTCAGCACTTTTGCATGGTTACATCATTAATCCCACATACCAAGTGGTCTCAGCATCTCATTCAGGGCTAAACCAAAATCACATGCCTCTGCCAGTCATTTCAGCAGAGTCAAAAACCCACCACAGATTCCCTATTTTTCAAATTGCCAAGTAAAACTGATCATGTCTCAGAATTAGAGGCAGCCTGGGGTCATGAAATTCCTTCATTAAATCTGTCCACTCTTGAAAGTTTAGTATATGGTGCCTCCAGGAAAGTCAGGCTCCTAATAACCAAAAAAGTTGCAGATCCACAAGCTGTCAGGAGAATAGCTTGTTGCCGATCATCTGTCCCACTGTCATTTGCCCAGAAAATTTAAGAAACACACACATTCATCCCACATACAGGTCCAGTCTTCAACAGCTGGATCAAATGAGTCAAGCTTACAAAATAATGGTATGATGCCTGAAATCCTTACCCCAACTCAAAGATGACTGTTGCAAGCAGATTTCTTCAGGAGCATACCTTTCTCTCATGACCATTGAAATAACTCCATAGAGCCAGTATCCTGTCAGCAAGTCACTCTTTATTTACATGTGAAGAGTCATTGATACTGAGCCAACTGTCAGAGTGAACAAATGTCTAATGTTCCTGTTTATATCTGTCAGCCAGGCCTCCCTGATTGGACCAGGTTAACAGCCCCAACCAGGGAATTCATAGAATATGAGTTCCACCTGCTGACCTTGTTACAATCATCACAGTTTCAAAACCATGAATGGCCTATGTACAGTAGAAGGATGAAGTTGTTCCCAATCGTAAAACAAATCAGAATGAGAGCACAAAGTAGCGTGCAAAAGAAGCAAGGATGTTGTGTAATAAAACTTTGTCAAACAGCAGTTCATTAGAGTATGGAATGTATTGCCTGGAAATGTGGTGGAGGAGGTTCAATTCAGGCAGTCGATGGAGCATTGGATGAATATTTGGATAGTAATGGTGTGAAGGGATGTGGAGTAAAGACAGGAGATTAACATTAGAGAATAGAACCGGTGCAGGCATGATGTGCTGAATAGCTCCTTCTGCACTATTTCAATTCAGTGATTCTGTAATTATTCTGCAGTGCCTTTAAAACAACCTTCAACTAACTGTGTCATCATGGCTTACTTAATAGCTCTGGAGCCCTTGAGTCCAACATTGATTTACTGTTTTTGTAAACAACAAGATAGGAACTGTAATCTAGTGACTCATACTCCCAGGAGTCAACATCAGCAAATTTGATGAGGAAGCTCAGGACAAAAAGAATTTTGGTCCAGTTCATATACTTCAATTTTAGTTGAATATGTAGGGATTTAGCATCTGTCATTGACTGACCCCACATCTCTAGAACGTGACTCACATTTAATGGAAACCCAATTCTGACAGATAGGCGTATAGTAGGAGGGGTACTTTTTCCAAAACACAAAGCTATCTATTTCATTTTAGATGCTGTAATTGTTAATTGCCTGATTTCACCTTCAAAGAGTGCTTTTGCACTTACATCAGATTGGTTTGATAAGTGATTTCATTTGTAGATTGTTATTTTTATCTAAAGAATTAGGTTGTTCAAAGTCAGAATAAATACATTTGACACAGACTTGCAAAGTATTCATATGTCTGCACTGGTGAATGAAATTTGTATGTTGTGAAGATAGTCTACTGTGTTTAGTTGTAAACTGTATAATGCAATAATGCAATGAATATGTAAAAGTGCATGGATTTAATATTCTACTATTTTAACAATATTAACATCTGTTATTATTGTGACAGAGATAAATTTAATCCAAGAGTATTAGTTAATCTGTTGTACCAATGTCTGGTTTTTATCATGAAATCACAGAAATATTGTTTGCTTGGGTGTGATTGAAAACAAAAACTGTGCTCTGCAGAGACACTGAATAATTCTTGTACAAGAGGTTTGCGCTGGAACACAGACAAGGAGGAATTCCTTTGCAAGTTTACATTATGTGCATATCATATTTGAATTTCACTAATTCATTTTCTTCAAATACTATTTCCTTTTACTAAATTGACTGTGTTGGGGGAGTGAAATCTTGCAAAGTTGGAGTGGAATGAGACCGGAAATTGAGTTTCAACTTATTTCTGTCAATGTGTACTATCTATAGGAGGCACTATAGCAACTCACCATGGCTTCTTCAAGAGCAACTGCAATACTGGCAGCTGCTCCCACCTAAAAGAAAAAGAGCTGCAGGGGTATGTAAACACCGTCACCTTCTATACCCCTCCAATCCACACACCATTCTGTATTATGCATACATTGTGGTTGCTTCATCATCATTGTGTCAAAATTGACAAAGTCCTTACCCAACAGCACTATAGGGAGCTTCAGGTAGTTAACCATCCTTCTCACTGAAAGCTGAGGATGAGCAAATAATAATAAAAATGGAAAATGCAGGAACTACTCAGCAGGTTTCACAGTCTGTGCAGTGAGAAAAATTCTAATGCAATGTCAGTGACCCGAAATGTGAACTATGTCCTCTGTTTGCAGATGCTGCCAGACCCACTAAGCATTTCCAGCATTTTCTGTCTTTCTTTCAGATTTCCAGCATCATAATATTTAAAGTCAGCCTCACCGACAAATTCTGGATTCTAAAAATGTAATTTCAAAACAAAAAGGCTCCGATTTGTGTATAATTGCCTTTTGTTATTTGAGGTATCATTGGATTGTTACAGTAGGCCTCAGTGTCTGATGGCCAGTGAAGGGATGATCAGCCAACATCCTCTACCTGACTCACTATCCAGTGAATGATGATGGAAAGTGGATATTTATGGATAGTGTAGGGAAGTGTCACCACATTCAAGGCCAAGGGCCTAGTGCAAGAACGTCAGACTGGTGTAGGTAGTAATATATTTTTGGTAGGAAAAACTTGATGAGCAGAAGAGCCTTTTCTGTAGAGTATGATTCTATGATTTTATGAGAATTGAATGAGAGCATGATTAGGCTCCATTGGGCTGCTTCCCTGGTAGAAAAATCTTACACATGAAGAATGGCCTTTATTTAGCAGCTTCAATGAGGGGTGAGAAACAAAGACAAAATAAAACTAGGATTAGAACAAACATACCATAAACTGCACTCTATAAAAGGTACACCTGTTAAAGCATTAGATCGATAGATTCCTATCATACACACCCTTGTTAATTCAGACACACCCAGACAACCAATGAATATTTTCATTGTTTCTATCCCAGCAACCTCTTTGCTCCTAATGCATGCTCCTCTTCTGAGGAACGTCGGTTTCAGAAACCAGATTGTCCACATAATTTTGCAAAATCTTCAGTATTCTGGGCTTGGTACTTGACATCAACACTGTTTCTGACATCTCCTGGTTTTATTATTATTAACCTTTTGCCATCCTTTCAATGTCATTGTTCTGAATTCTCTGCAATCATAGGCACCCTCTGTGACCTTTACGAGTAATAAACTTTACAATGGCCCGGCCAACAGTTGTCTTCATTCTTCAATTATCTTACTTAATAGCTCCATGCCACCTGAGGTAACAGATTGCCAGACGGGTTTATTTTAATCCATCATGGGACATGGGCATTGCTGCCTGGCAAGCATTAATTGTTTGTCCCTCATTGCCCTTGAGAAGGTGGTGGTGAGCTGCCTTTTTGAAGCACTGCAGTCCATGTGCTATAGCCTCACAATGCTGTTGGAAGGGAATGCTAGGATGTTAATCCAGCAACAGTGAAGGAGCAGCAATATATTTCCAAGTCAAGATGGTGAGGGGCTTGGAGGGGAACTTGCAGGTGGTGGTGTTCCCATTTTTTTGCTGCCCTTGGCCTTCTCGATGGAAGTGGTTGTGGGTATGGAAGGTGCTATCTCAAGATCTTTGGTGAATTTCTGCAGTACATTTTGTATATAGGACACACTGCTGCTGCTAAGCGTTTGTGGTGGAGGGAGTGAATGTTAGTGGATGTGATACCAATCAAGTAGATTGATTAGTCCTGGATGGTATCAAACTTCTTAAGTGTTGTTGGATCTGCTCTCATCCAGGCAAGTGGGGAGTATTCTATCACACTCCTGACTTGTGCATTGTAAATAGTGGACAGGGTCTGGGGAATCAGGAGCTGAGATGCTTGCTGCAGTATTCTTGGCCTCTGACCTGCTCTTGTAGCCACTTGATTTGCACTACTTGGGGTCAGGAACTGGGACTATGAGACAGGTTAGTGCACAGTCTCCAGTAGTGAACAGATTTTCATAAGTCGCTTCACTACTACTTCTTCATTTGACTCTCCTTATCTCCTACTCCTTATCTCCCAATCAAGTTACTGTCTTGCACTGTGAGCCTTGGTCTTTTGCCTCACTCTCTCAATATAGAATGCATAATGTTAACAGAATTCCTGACTGACTGCTCCTAATGCCTCTCACTAGATAACCTTGAAACTGCATGACCTTGAGCTCTTTGCTTGGCAAAATATTACACACCTTATTTCTGTTTAGGATTCTCTTTATGTTGTTTCAGTAGTAAAGAAAAATGAGCAAAACAAATTTTCAATAATGGATCTGCTCATTCATTCCCAAAATTTCCAATACATTTTTAGACAAAAACTTGGAAATTCTCTCAGTAAGCTAACCAACATTCGTCCCTCAACCAAAGAAAGATTAAAGAATAAAGTATTGTAGCTATTTGTAATGATTGTAACAAGATCAGCCAACTGGACTTCAGAGAATGTGTTCCCTGATTGGGGTTATTAATCTGATCCAATCAGGGAGCCCTGGATAAATTATAAAATGTGGAATGTCAGAGATGCTGATACTTTGGTACCTGACTCTGAATGAGCCAGTTCATGTGCAAGTAAAAAATGACTTGGTGACTGATACTGGCTTCTGTGGATTTATTTCACTATTTCCATCAATGATGTTTCAGGGAGCTTGCTGTCAATTGCAAAACAAGGTTGGGAAAGGCAAATTTTGTTAAACTATGTGCCTATTTTGAGTGTTTTAGATGGCATCACATTTGAGGTGAGATTTCTGAAGCAATTACTGACACTTCAGCTTATTTCCTATGCAAGTAAGTTCTGTGGCAAGTTCTTGCTCAAATTGGTTTCTTCCAGGGTCAGAAGTTCTGCCACTACATTTAAAGGCCATGTGGACATCCGTACACTCGCTGCAAGGCAGAAACTCCAGAACAGATAGTGCATGACACTCCCATGCATCACTGCAGATGTCTGTCATAAGATGGTTCTGCGCTTTAATGATGCCTCTCTAGTGTTTCTGCTTCAGTTCATTAAGGCTAAAGAGGAGGCTTTCTTCCTGTCTGCAGGGCAAAAGAAGCCCCAATATCAGACCTGGGCCCACGTTGTACAGTAGATCAGTGCATGTAATAGGCATCAAGGTAGTAGGACCCAGTGCAGGAAGCACATAAACAATCTCCTGAGATCCACAAGAGTAAATGCCCTTCTCACTGCAACCTCCCACTTTTAGGGTCGCCACTCAATCTAGTTCTGCCATTGTACAGCCATATCATATATAGATACCCACCTCAAAATCACATGCATGATGTGCACTGAAGGCTTACAGCCCACCTTACAATGTCAGTTGCAAATGCTTCCTGGGTACCATGCTTTCTACTTACTTACTAGGGAGTGATTACTACCTTGAAGGGTTATGTTTTTTCATCAAGTACTCAATCACACATTCCCATCAAACCCAGCATTTTTCTCTTTCTCATAATAGGACAAGCAGATGCACAACAGAAAGAAGGCCTTCTTAATAGCCACATCCTCATCAATTA
Organism: Rhincodon typus; assembly: GCF_021869965.1. Lineage (NCBI taxonomy): Eukaryota > Metazoa > Chordata > Chondrichthyes > Orectolobiformes > Rhincodontidae > Rhincodon > Rhincodon typus. Next base: position 17,320,173 of record NC_063362.1, on the reverse strand, counting down.
TGGTCCATTTGGAGGGTGAGGAACAAAATCCATCCTATGCTGTTGGAAAGATTGGAATGGCAGAAACTAGTTAGCAACATTGTTATCTCCTCTTCTCAGAAGTGCAGTCACTCTCACACATTTCTCTATACAAAGTTTTGTGCTTCTTCAACAATCAATACTCCCTCTCCTCTTCCACTGATATGAGCAATTTGACATATAGTGAAACGGAAAAGGATGAAGCCTGTGACACTTCAAAAAATGCACTAGCAATGCATTCACCTGTATCCTTCAACACGACACAGACTTTCAGCTCAGTGGGTACCTTAGCTAAAGTAGATTTGGGACAGAATCTGGTGAGCACATCACTAATACGACTAGGCCTGGGTGAGGCTTCAAGTTTTTGAATTCCAGAAAGGATATCCCAAACTATCAAGCACCTGGGTGATGAGGGATGTACTGGCTCCCCTTCTTTATCCACTTGCTCCCTTGTTTGGTCAAAACAAGGTTCAATTACAAAGGATCCCCTCTTTTGTGGATACCTTTCTCCCAACCAAATGGACCTGTTTTATAAGGAGCCAATTAAACCCAGCTTTCTTGAGTTAACCAAAAAGTAAGCTTATTAGTTAGTGAAAGCAAAAGAAATAATCATGTAACACATATACAGATTAGAAATGAGAAGCGAGTGCAAAAAAAAGATAAAAGTTAAAAGATGTATGGATCTATCTCAATGGGTTGTCCATGAAGAGTGGATAGTGGAACATTGATAGTTCAACATTCTTGGCTTTGCAGGTTAGTTTAAATCTTTTTGTCCTGTTTCCTTTTGATGGTGGTTGACTGACAGCACTCAGAGTAAGAGAGTCCTCCATTTGACCTATATCCTTTTGATTGGCTTGATAGCTTCTAGCAATCAGTGACAGAATCCTTTATGTGCAACATAGGGGTGATGAGTTGTACTGCAGGTCTTGGACTACAGCACAACTTCTAGACTGACTGGAGAATACCCTTGGCTAAATTATCCTTCTTCTCCTTCACTGCTTTTGCTGTTCATTGTCACTGAGATAAAGCCATGCCCCATTTCCTTACTTTCACAGCTCCATGGCTCAGCCAATATAAAACTTCTGGCAATGCTAAAGCCTGCTGTTCAACCATAAGCACCCTGTTTGTAAGTTTGCTCATCAGCCATAAGTCGATCCCTATTGTGCACAAAAGCGTGCTCTTGAACCATAAACTGCCCCCTCTTTCCTTTTGCACAAAAGGATGCCCTTAAACCGTAAGTTTTCCATGTTTGCTGTGAGTCAATTGGGCTTAGAGATTACTCAGAAGAAAATGTGCCCTGCTCTGCTTGGAAGAATCAGTTGCATGTGGAGAAGTAACAGTGCAAGAGAGTACAAGCATACTTTACAGCCATATTGCTATATAGACTGATTACTTACCCCAAGTGGATGCAAGAATCTTACTCATTAGGTCCACACCTGCATTTTGCTGTCATGATTCTGAAGCATCAGGTTTCTCAATTGGGCAGAAGTTTTTTGGGAAGGTGAAGTTAATTTCAACATTGTGGTAGCAATGAGATGCAAATAAATACAAGTAGGCTTCTCACTACTTGTTGGTGACATACTGAGCCTGTCAGCTAAAGGGGAAGAACTTGATGGTTGAGGTATTTCTTGACAACAAAGTCTAATTTTTGATTTCTCATCTGATTAAGTCCACCCACTCACCATTCATCTCATCATAGCAAAGACTGGAGAATCCCATGCATGATTTGGCAAATGTGAACTGGTAACATCTACTTGAAGACGAGTTAGTGTCAGATAGTGGGAGATATTCAAGTCAGAACTAAGGAATATCAGAACAACTATGGGAGCCACAAAAACAGAAAAGAGAGCAACAGCACTGATAAAGAGGTCCTGTCAATTGATCCGGCAAGCAGCAGAGATATTGAAACTGCATTCAGCTTGGAAGATAATAGATTTGGGATCAGCAGATGCTGAATCAGCAGACACAAGTGAGGTGCAACCAGGTTGAAAATGAAATGTTATTTCAATTGCCAGATCATCGAAGAGCAAGACAGACAGACAGGACTGCTACAGAAAACAGAAAAGTACAACAAACGCATGATGCTGAGTACATTGGCTGATCTTCCAGGAAGCTTTCTAACGTTGCACAGCGGAATCTGGTTTCAATCTGGCAGAGAAACTGCTCAGAGCTTGCCTGTCCACAGTTTCCATACTATCTTCCCTTTTATGCTGGCACTGATACATCTGGCAGGACTTTTGCTTAGTATCAAAGTGGAAAAAAAAACTGTATTAGTTAGATCTATAGGGTGAACGGATAATCATTTGTTTTTATGTTCCCTTAAGTTTTGATGCCTTGTAATGAAATGCATCAAAGCCACATTGAATTCCTCCTAAAGGTAGAGATGTAATGAAGAGATGTAATCCAAATATTACTTCTAAAACTATTATGTGGACTCATACAAATATATTTTTAAATTTTAAATAAAGGGCATTTTGCGAAGGAAAAAGACATTGGATACAACAGTAACAATGTTGTAGCTGCATGGAGCTGAGAGTTAGGATAGAATCATGTTGTATGAAGTCCTTTTAAAGAACGCTCATATGGCCCAGTGTGCGGGTGTAATATGACTGATGCTTTTTTGGGGCTTAGTGATAGAGAATTTGAGACCTTCTCGAGAGGCCACAATCCATTGCTCCCTCATTCTTTCTTTGAACCTCCAACAGAAGTCAGCTTTATCATTCATGAAGGATTTCTGTAGAGAATTCATTGGAAAAGAAAAATGAGCAAAAGGAATTCAACTATCTATGGCTGTTCCAGGGAGATACTGCAGTGCCTACAGCTTTGGTATACAGAATATCTTGGAAATCAGAATACCGCTTGAAATAATCTATGACTATTTTTCTTTCTATGAGTTTAACCATTTCTTGCTCACAGTGTTTTAAAGTTACCACTCTGCAGAGTCTTCACATTTTTTGTTTCTCCTCAGACTTGTGTGTATGTTAGTTTTTTCTAAATTAATAGGTTAGATATGTGTATAATATATACTGGCTGTCCAATAGAAGACAGAGGATGGTAGTAGATGGAAAGGATTCAGCCTGGAGCTCAGTGACCAGTGGTGTTCCACAGGGATCTGTTCTGGGATCTCTGCTCTTTGTGATCTTTATAAATGACTTGGATGAGGAAGTGGAAGGGTGGGTTAGTAAGTTTGCCGATGACACAAAGGTTGATGGAGTTGTGGATAGTATGGAGGGCTGTTGTAGGTTAAAAGGGGACATTGACAGGATGCAGAGCTGGGCAAAGAAGTGGCAGATGGAATTCAACCCAGAAAAGTGTAAAGTGATTCATTTTGGAAGGTTGAATTTGAATGCAGAATACAGGGTTAATGCAGGATTCTCGGTAGTGTGGAGGAACAGAGGAATCTTGGGGTCCCCATCCAAAGATCCCTCAAAGTTGCTACCCAAGTTGATAGGGTTATAAAGAAGGCGTATGGTGTGTTTGCTTTCATTGGCAGGGGAATTGAGTTTAACAGCTGCGAGGTTATGCTACAGCTCTATAAAACTCTGGTTAGACCACACTTGGAATATTGTGTTCAGTTCTGGTCACCTCATTACAGGAAAGATGTGGAAGCTTTAGAGAGGATGCAGAGGAGGTTTACTAGGATGCTGCCTGGACTGGAAGGCAGGTCTTATGAGGAAAGGTTGAGGGAGCTAGGGCTTTTCTCATTGGAGCGAAGAAGGATGAGAGGTGACTTGATAGAGGTTTACAAGATGATGAGAGGCATAGATAGAGTGGATAGTCAGAGACATTTTCCCCAGGGGAGAAATGACTATTACGAGGGGGCATAATTTTAAGGTGATTGGAGGAAGGTATAGGGGAGATGTGAGAGGTAGGTTCTTCACACAGAGAGTGGTGGCCGTGTGGAATGCGCTGCCAGCAGTGGTAGTGCAGTCAGATACTTTAGAGACTTTTAAGCGACTCTTGGGTAGGCACATGGAGGATAGTAAAATGTAGGGTATGCAGGGTAGATTGACCTTAGAGTAGGAGAACAGGTTGGCACAACATCGTGGGCCGACGGGCCTGTGCTGTGCTGTACTCTTCTATGTTCTATGTATATATACACTTGCATAATCCAAACTGATGGTCAATAATCTTTGTTTCCTATAATAAACCAGTTATTTGGCATTGACTAAAGAAACCCGACTGACCTGTTCTTAGTATTGAACCTGATACAGCCTGAGACCTATACATTGTAATTAAGCTCTTTGGACATGCTGAGACACACTATGTGGCAAGGGGAGCTCAAATCCCAGACCACATGAGACTTGGCCATGTCACCCACCTGGTTAAATTTAAAATTTGTTGTGACCACTCCAGTGAAAGAATGGAGGTAGAAAAGGAAGCAGTGCATTTCTTCTACCTCAGGCATAACAAATACCATTTGTCTTTCTAATTGCTTTCTGTAATTTTCTATCAACGTGGGGGTAATTTAAAAGCTCTCCATATTAGCTTCCATCTGCCACTTTCTTGACTCTCACTCAGCCTGTATATATACTTTGGCAATATTTTTAGTTCTCATAGAGTTATTCAGCAGACCCTTCAGTCCAACATGCCTGTGCCAGCCACACATCCTAAATTGATCTAGTCCCATTTTCCAGCATTTGGCCCATACCCCTCTAAACCCTTCCTATTCATGTACCCATCCAGATCTCGTTGAATATTTTTAAGGCTGAGATAGATAGACTCCTTTTTTAGTCAAGAATCTAAGATCATCTCTGGTATTTGGGAATAAGAAGTGGAGGCCACAATAGAACAGCTATGATCTTATTGAATGATGGAGGAGGGCCAAGGGGCCAAATGGTCTACTTCAACTTTGTTTTGCATTTGTTTGTACACATCTAACTCAACCACGCCATAAATTCAATAAATGTTCTTCGATACCTTACAGGTTATTTTCTTATCTAATTTTAGATAAACAGCAAATAAATACATTATACTGTATCTCCTCATCTACATCTTTGATAAAGATTTTAAATAGCTGAAGCCTAAGCACTTACCCTTTTGACATCTAACTCAGAACTTGCTGTTTGCAAATAACCCATTTATCCTTTCTTTGTTTTCTATCTGTTAATCAATTATCAAGCTATGCTAATACATTACCCCTGATCCCACAAGTCCTAATTTTGTGTTATACCCTGTAGTATGTCACCTTACTGAAGGCTTTTGAAAAGCCATGTTCACTTATCTACTTGTTTTTTTGTTAATTCTTCTGCTGGCCACTTCACTCCTCAACTCTCTTTGAGGAGTGAAAAAGCAGTGAGGCAGGGGCAGCTTTGAAAGCCATTTAAAACAAACCATAGATTGTAAAAGCCTCAGCTTGGTATTCTGAACCAACAGGACTCACACATCATCAACACTGGTGCTCCAGCTTCAGATCAAAACTGGATCCTAAATGGAACACAAATCCAAGAGAGTGAAGCAGAGCGCAAGTGAGTTGGGATGGAGAAGAGACCATAATTCAGAAGTCATAGAATGGGCCGGGGAGTTAGGAGAAGCCACAACTTGGAAGTTGAGGAGTGAGAATACACCACAACTCCGAGATCAGGACATGATGAGAGACCACAACTTGGAGATTGAGGTGCAGGAGATAAATAAGTTGGTCATAAAGGTAACAATGTTAAAACGAGTCTTGTACTCAACAAGATCACAGTCCTCTTTAACTTACTGAACATTAAGTGAAACACAACCAGGCCAGTATCTCCACTATCTCCCTATTTCCCATTATCATGATTTTCTTGTTTGTCTCTTTTGGTCCGATACATTTGTTAATGATTTCCTTTTTATATATCTATGGAAATTTTTACAATCTTCTTTGTCTTTGTTATTTATTTTCATTTTCTCCTTTCACTCCCTTTTTTTTAATCCAACCTCTGTCTTCTCTTGTTGGTCACAGTTGTCTAGTGATTATAACAAGATCAGCCAGGTAGGCCTGGCTGTTAATCTGGTCTAGTCAGAGAGCCCTGGCTGACAGGTAAGAACAGGCATGTCAGACATCCTGTTCACTCTTAGATCTCGTTCTGAGGAACTGGATCAGTGTCAAAGACAATCTACATGTAAATAAAAGATGATTTAGTGACGGGATGCCAGCCTCTATGGAATTATTTCAGTGGTGCTGAGAGAGAAACATGCTCCTGAAGAAATTTGCTCACAACAGTCATCTTTGACTTTAGGGAAGTATTACTTACATCATGCAATTATATAGGAAGTTTGACTTACTTGATGCTGCCGTTGAAAAATGGGCCCAGTATTTGGAAACAGCGTGTTTTTTTTCTGGGCAAATGACAGTGGGGCAGATGAAAAGCAATGAGTAATTTTTCTGACAGCATATGGCCCCATGACTTTGTCAATTATTAGAAGCCTAACTTTCCCTGATACTAAAATCTTTAAAAAGTTGATGGATTTAGTTAAGCAATATTACAACCTCAAGCCTCCTCCAATTCTGAGATGCTTTTGGTTTTATTCGGCAGTTCAAGAACCAGTGGAATCTGTGTCAGGATTTTTGATGAGATTACAATGACTGGCAGAGGCATGTGACTTTGGTTTAATCCTTAATGAGATGCTAAAAGACCGTTTGGTATGTGGGATTAATGATGCAACCATGCAAAAGCACCCACTAGCTGAAGCCCAACAGGACCTCAAACAAGCACAACAACTGGCTTTATCATTAGAAAGTGTGGCAAGTGGAGCTTATGAGTTGCAGGTAATTCCAATGTCCAACTGAGCTTGAGGAACACCACTTGAGTGAAGGCAGTTGCACAGTCTCACTCAGGATGTATCCTGAACAGAAAGACTCAAGGTCAACCCATTGCAAAACTGCAAAACAAAACTAAGTCTCAGCCAAACAGTTAAAACTTTCTTCAGGATCCAGGCTGGCAAGCCATCATAGTTGCTGCTGGTATGTAGACTCAAGACAGCAAAAGAGTCCCACTAGACCTAAACTGAGTAAGAGAACTCATAGGCTGGTATCCAGGATAGCGCACACCCCAGAATGTCTATGTACATTTGGTTTGGAACAGTTACATTGCTTAGCAACATCCAATCAGAACCAATCAAAATAAACATCTGATTTAATGTTCACCCGATTCTAATGGAGGTCAATACGGCTCAGCCGTTTCAGTCTTTAACAAAGTTTGCTCTGGACGCCAACCTTCAAGATTGCGCAGGCCTCAGCTAGACTGAGAACATATACTGGGGAACCTTTACAGATTAAGGTACAACTTCAGTTCTGGTCTCTTTTTAAGAAGCAGCTGGTTCAGTTACCACTGATTGTAGCAAAAGACCCGGACGCCAGTTTGATGGGGCAAAATTAGTTGAGAAAAATTCACCAAGTTTAGCTCAACATTTTGCAATTAGAAAATGGCTTTCAATGAAGACCTGATTAAATACCGAAGGTTGTTTAGGGACTATCAAAGGCAGAAGTCACACGACACCAGATTATAGGTTTATTTAAAATCACAAGCTTTCAGAGTGTTGCTCCTTCATCAGGTGAAGTGACTCGACTTCACCTGACAAAGGACTAGCACTCTGAAAGCTTGTGATTTCAAATAAACCTATTAGACTATAACCTGGTGTCGTGTGATCGCTGACTTTGTCCACCCTAATCCAACTCCAGCACATCCATATCTTGACTATCAGAGGCACCAAGGCCACTTTGCATGTTGACCAGGAAGAAATTCATTATTCTCTTAGGCCTGCCCAGTGCCATTTGCCTTATGGGCAAAAATAGAGGCAGAAATCAGAAGGCTAGAAAGCAAAGGAATCATCAAACCAGTGCAGTCTGTGGAATGTGCAGCACCAGTTGTACCAATTATGAAGCCTCTGTTTCAGAGTTCATCTCTGCGGGGATCTTGAACAAAACGGTAAACTGCTTTTCGCAGCTGGATAAATACCCAATACCCCACATAAAGAATTTGTACACAAAGCTGGCAGGGGGACAGTCCTTTATGAAGCTGGATATTAGCCATGCATACTTGCAATTGCAGTTAGATGATGATTCCAGAAGTATGCTACAATTAATACCCATAGGGTTTGTACCAATACACAGTACTGCCATTTGAACATCAGCCTGTGCAATTTTTCAATGGATGATGGAGAATATTTTACAAGGTCTACTCCAGGTTCCCATTTATCTAGACGACATGCTAATGACAGGGAAGACCAATAAGGGGCACTTAGAGAACTTGGACGTAATCCTTAGACATTTCTTCCAGGCCGGCAAATGCCTTAGAAGGGAACTTGTGTGTTCCAGGCATGTCAAGTGACCTACTTGGGCTACAGAGTCGATAAAACTGGGGTACACCCATTGGAAGATAAAGTGAGGGCGATCAAAGGTGCCCCGGCTCCCACACCTATACTGCAGTTTAAGTCTTTCTTTGAGCTGGTGAAATATTATAGAAAGTTCATACTTAACTTGACCTCCATCCTGGTATCTTTGCATCAACTCTTAAAAAGGGGTCAGCCTTGGAAATGATCGCAGAGCCAAACCATAGCTTTCAGGAAATTGAAGAAACAGCTATCATTCTATAAGGTATCGCACTATATGATCCCAAGAGAGATCTGGTATTGACATCTGATGCTTCCCTGTTAGGCATTGAAGTAGTATTAGCTCATAGGTGGCCCAATGGAAAAGGACACCCAATAGTGTTTGCATCCAGGACTTTGGCTACTGCAGAGTGTAAATACGCTCAGATAGAGAAGGAGGGTTTGGTGATCATGTTTGGAGACAGGAAGTTTCACCAATACCTTTCTGGACGTAAATTTTTAATAATGGACCATAAACCCCTGTTAGGTCAGTATAAAGGAGACAAGACAGTGCCACCTATAGCTTCAGGCTGAACTAACGGAGGGGTCTAATACTAAGTGCACATAATTACAAGTTAGTACACCATCCAGTAGGCCAAGTAGTAAATATGGATGCACTGAGCTGCCTATTGCTTGTAGACACACCAGCAATGTTACCGCCACTGGACCAGTCCGTAATGGTGTTAAATTTTCTGGACACACTTCCAGTCACAGCTGGCAATATCAGACTTTGGATGCAGAAAGATCTAGTCCTGGTAAAACTGAAACAGCCGGTGCTGATGGGGAAAACAAAAGAGCTGTCACAATTAGTACTAAAACCTTTTTGGATCCAGACAGACCAGATCACAGATACTGGCTGAACTCCACCAGGGTCATCCATCTTGCTGGCAAGATGTTGTGCCTGGTGGCCAGGATTGGATGCAGGAATAGCTGAAGCAGTGCCTTGAGTGTCAACAAAGACAAAAATCGCTGCCAGCAGCTCCCCCACATTCGTGGGAATGACTGGATAAACTTTGGATTTGCTTACACATCAACTATGCAGGTCCTTTCATGTCATCAACGTTCTTAGTCATTACGGATACCAATTCAAAGTGGTTGGACATGTATTGAATTAAATTGTCAAACATACGGACAACAATAGAAAACCGTGCGTATCCTTTGCAATGCATGAACTCCTGGAGTTGTTGGTCACAGATAATGGTCCAATATTTACCAACAGGGAATTTGAACATTTCCTAAAGTTGAATGGTATTTGACATATAAGGACAGCTCCATACCATCCATCAGCCAATGGCCTGGCAGAAAGAGCAGTCCAACCTTGAAGGCAGGCTTAAAGAAACAACCTACAGCTTCACTAGATACCAAACTGTCCTGGTTCCTATTTGGTTTAGGACAATTCCTCATGCAACTACAGGGATAGTTCCAACAGAGTTGCTAATGGGGAGGAGACTCCACACCAGGTTACACCTGATCTTCCCAGAATTTGGGGAGAGGGTAAAACAGCATCAGGGATGCCATTGTCAAACACAAGACTCTGCTAAGTGAGAGAGACAGTTTACTTCAGCGGAAGAAAGTTGGTGTAGGAACCATAGGAATTGCCCTGCATGGGTAAAAGGCATGGTCAAAGTGAGATCAGGTGCCGTGACATAAAGTTTGGACAGGTGCAATGGTCCTGAACTAGCATGTGGACCATATGAAACCTGAAAACGCACAAACGGTGCAGAAGGAAAGTGTGTGCAGCTCCTTGACAGCCTTTCTGACTGTTCTGGAACCTGTGGGCTCTTCCTCTCCATCAAGCATTGAAGATACCTCTGAATTTGAGATGGACATGATGGATATTGCTGCCTTGACACTTTTGCCGCCTGAAGAAGAGAATGAATTTCTTCCAAGACGCTCTGGCGCAAGAGGCAAGCTACTGTGCGTTACATGTCGCCCAAATCAGAGTTGGAGAAACCTGATCCAGTGCTAAAACGACGGAGGAGGAGCTACAAAATAAAACCAGCCTATGTCCTTGGACTCAGAGGGGTGAGGGATGGAATGATTATTAAAAGGTGAGCCAGGTACATCTTGTAGAATATGAGTTCCCTGACTGGGCTGTTAATCAGGGATCCCTGGCTGGCAGATAAAAACGGGAGTGTCAAACATCCTGTTTGCCCTGAGAGCTGGCTCAGAGGGAGTTGGATCAGTGTCAAGGACCCTCCATGTGTAAATAAAGGGTGACTTGGTGACAAGACATCAGCTCTGTGGAGTTACTTCAACTTGGACCTTTCTTCTTGTGGGAATTCTATTCCTTAAGGAAGTGTTTATTTCTTGCTAATTATGATTTAACCCTCAAAATGTTTGTCATTGATTATCTACTCTCATATCTTTTAAAGTAGTTTCCCAACCTACCTTAACCATTTTTCCCTTTGTATCAATGTGATTGCGTTGTTCAGATTTAAGATCTTAGTTTCTGACATAAATCACATTCGAACTTAACACAAAATTCTGTCATATTATGTTAAGTTTTACAAAGAGGTTCCTTTGCTTTTTGAATCAACCTGGTCAGATATGTTATGACACACCTCTGCAGAAAGTTCTACTTGAACCAGAGCATTCTGGCTTAAAGGTAGATACACAACAACTTAACCACAAGCAGCCCTCCCAAGGGACTTTTTTTAACCTTCCCAAGGGGCGCCTTTTTTTGATTTGATTTGATTTATTATTATCACGTATTTAAGTACAGTGAAAAGTTTTGTTCTGAATGCAGTACAGGCAGATCATACCATATAAAGTGCATAAGGGTACTAAGACAGAGGGAGGAATACAATGTTATGGCTGCAGAGAAGGTACACAAGGAGATAGTCAACATTAAATTTGAAATTTGAGAAGTCCGTTGAAGTATAATAATAGCAGGGATGAAGTTGTTCTGGAATCTGTTGATACAGGTGTTTAAGCTTTTGTATCTTCTGCCCAATTGAAGAGGTTGGAAGAGGTTGGTTGGCTTGCCGAGCTGGTTTGTTGTTCTGCAGACATTTCGTTACCGTGCTTGGTAACATCCTCAGTGCAGCCTCTGATGAAGTGTCGGTGTGTTTTCCCGCCTGGTTTTTAAACTCTGGGGTCCGTTGCGATGGATTGCCTCACTTCCGGGTTTCCTCCGTAGTGGAATGTATATGGGGTTGAGTTCAATGTGTTTATTAATAGCATGCTTCGTGGAGTGCCATGTTTCCAGGAATTCTCGTGCTTGTCTCTGCCGAGCCTGTCCCAGGATCTTGGTGTTGTCCCAATCGAAGTCGTGGTTCTCCCTGTCCATGTGGATTGAGATGAGTGAGTACTGGTCGTGTCTTTTTGTAACCAGTTGGTGTTCATGTACTCTTGTTGTTAGTTTCCTTCCTGTTTGTCCGATGTAGTGTTTCTCGCAGTCTCTGCAGGGGATCTTGTAGATGACATTGGTCCTGTCCATGGCGGGGAGTGGGTCTTTAGTTCGGGTGAGCACTTGTCGTAGGGTTGATGTGGGCTTGTGTGCCACTCTCATGCCCAGCGGTCGTAGAAGTCTTGTGGTGAGTTCTGACGTGTTCCTGATGTAGGGCAGTGTGATGAGTGTGTCGGGGCGTGTAGAATCTTTCTGATGCTGTTCCCGTAGGCATCTCCTGACCCAGTTTTTTGGATATCCATTATCCTTGAAGTTCAATACCTGGTCTGTGTGTGTGGCCACACAATAGTAACCATTCCAACACACAAACAAAGCTGCGTGCGAACACTATTTAAAAGGGCAACAACACACTGCAGCAACATAGAACTACGCCAAGAGGAGGAGGAATACCTCTTCCAAGTGTTCAAGGATAATGGATATCCAAAGAACTGGGTCAGGAGATGCCTACGGGAACAGCATCAGAAAGATTCTACACGCCCCGACACACTTATCACACTGCCCTACATCAGGAACACGTCAGAGCTCACCACAAGACTTCTACGACCGCTGGGCATGAGAGTGGCACACAAGCCCACATCAACCCTACGACAAGTGCTCACCCGAACTAAAGACCCACTCCCCGCCATGGACAGGACCAATGTCATCTACAAGATCCCCTGCAGAGACTGCGAGAAACACTACATCGGACAAACAGGAAGGAAACTAACAACAAGAGTACATGAACACCAACTGGTTACAAAAAGACACAACCAATACTCACTCATCTCAATCCACATGGACAAGGAGAACCACGACTTCGACTGGGTCAACACCAAAATCCTGGGACAGGCTAGGCAGAGACAAGCACGAGAATTCCTGGAAGCATGGCACTCCACGAAGCGTGCTATTAATAAACACATTGAATTCGACCCCATATACATTCCACTACGGAGGAAACCCGGAAGTGAGGCAATCCATCGCAACGGACCCCAGAGTTTAAAAACCAGGCGGGAAAACACACCGACACTTCATCAGAGGCTGCACTGAGGATGTTACCAAGCACGGTAACGAAATGTCTGTGGAACAACAAACCAGCTTGGCGAGCCAACCAACCTCAACACCCACAACCCGAGCTACAGATCTACTCCAAAAACCTTAGAGAGGTTGGAAGAGATTATAACCAAGGTGGGAAGGGTCTTTGATAATGTTGGCTGCCCTTCTGAGACAGCAAGTAGTATAGGTGGAGTCAATGGATGGAATGTTGGCTTGTGTGATTTCTGATTTAGCAGATATTTCATCCATTTTTCTACATGTACAACGTGTTCAGATACAGAGCCTTTATTCAATCACATTACTACTTTTAATGCTGGTATTCTGTTAAATTTGCATGCTTTATAAAAGTTCAGGAAGTGATTGCTGATCTGTGTGGGGAGACGTGTTTAAGCACGACCTATTCACCTTTGGGACTGGTCTTCAAACAGAGCCTACGGGTTTGAGTTCAGATCTTAATCACCTCTGCATCTGGGTTTGAGCAGGACTCAAGCAGACTGGATCAAATTGCCTCTGAATGCTAATGCTATTAAAGGTTAAGGAAATCACAGTCCACTTCTTTCTACATAGGAACATAAGAACAGGAGTAGGCAGTTCAGCCCCTCAAGCCTTTTCCACCATTCAATGATGTCATGCCTGATCTGTGGCCTAACTCCACGTACCTGCCTTTGGCCTATATCCCTTGATATCTTTGCTGAACTTCGATAGACATGAGTACAAAGTACAAGTTTCCCAAGAAATGGTAGTAAGACTTCAATGGATGCTGTTCCTGACCACTACCTAGGTGTTTTCAGTTTGCACCCAGGTCCCTTCTAATAGCATAAAATCTATTCCATGTTCATTGATTTGATTCTAATTAGAACTTATGCCATCAGGCCTTGACCCTTCATTTACTGTACATGTCCTTCAACTTCTTAACTACACGGAAAGCTCTGGGGCTTCAACAACCAATGAAAACCAATTCATCCTAACCTGCCAGTTTAGGCTCACTTGGTAACACGGTGGTTCTTATTCAAAAGGCTGTGGGTCCAAACCCTACACTAGGACTTCAGCACAAAATATCATAAGTGATACTCCATTGCAGTACTGAGAAAGTGCTGTACCTGTTAGTGTCATCTTTCTGATGAGATTTTAAACCAAGACCTTTTCAAGTGGATCCAGAAGATTCCCTGGCACTATCAAGAAAAGGAGCAGGGAAGTTATGCATGGTAACTTGGCCAATATTAATCCCTCGATCAACATAATAAAAACAAATTGGCTCAGATTTTCTGATCCCTAGATAGTTGGAGATTGGGTTTATCCCCTGTAAGATGTGTGACCGGACTCTTCAGATGAGCTGTTGCATTGACTACAAAGAAATCGCCCAGGAAGTTTAAATTTCAATAGGCAATTACATTGCATCCAGAAACCTCCAAAAAGAGTCTCCAACATTGAGATTGACAAAGACCTCAGAAATCTGACTCCAGGAAATGTTAGGCAAAAAATTTTTTTTCCAAGTCCAAGAATACAACTTGGTTATATATATTTCACAGATACCTTTGGCTAACCCTTGCTCCCCGATCTAAAATCTTTCTCCTCCCAATGACTTGGCCCCTGACTAATCCCATCCCCCCTCTGAGCTGAGTGGACTGCTCCCAGTCTGACCTGATTAGTAATTTGTGTATATCCAGTCCTTGCTCCGTCTGTCTCCACTGCAGCTCCTTTACATATGTATAATTTAGTTCTTATTGCTCCTCCTCACTTTTCCTACTTCATGCTTCTCTGTATTAGGTTTCATCTGCCATATCTTTCTTTATTTTACCTGTCTGCCATCCAGAGATCTGTTACGATTGTCCTTATTGTTTGTTACCTTACTGATTCTGTGCTGTCTGCAAAGTTTGAAATTATGCTCTGCACATTCAAGTCTCAGGGATTTATATATATCAAAATGTGTTAAGATTATAACACCATTCTCCAGTGAACACCAATATTTACTTCCTCCTAATCTGAAAAACAACCGTCTGCCAACATCGTCTCTGCTTTCTGTCCCTTAGCTAATTTTATGCCCTTGCTGTCAATCACATTAATCCTGTTGACTCAGGCAACATGATTGGTTTAAAATTTAACAATGCCTGGCTGTTAACTGTCAATCAGCATTAATTGGTGCCTTCTCCATTGGAAAGCCTCTACTAATCAGCAGTCTCCACTCATGTAGTATAGGTGCTTGTTTTCATTTTTGAATTTATATTCTTGAGAACTGTCCTGATGAGTGTAAGAAAAATGTGTTTCTTTCAGTAATATTCAAGCCTATTTTGTGATATTTTGTCAAAAACCTTTTGAAAGGCTTTAAACACATCAGCACATGCTCATCAAACCTACCTAGAATGTCATCAACAAATCCATCAAGTTAGGTAAATGCAAAGGCAAATGAAAAGGCCTATAAATTTGCCAAACAAAGGTAAGCACGATGATTGGAAGGATTTAAATATTCTGCAAAGGAAAGCCAAGCAAGGATGAAGAAGGGAAAAACAGAATATGAATAAACCAAACAGGAACATAAAGGGTGACAGTGATAGCTTCAGCAAGTACCCAAACTGAAAAGGTGAATAAAAACAAATGAGTCTGTTACATGCAGAGTCATGAGAATTTATGATGGGGAATAAGGAAATGATAGAGAAACTAAATAAATGCTTTGTGCAGAAAATTAAGTGTTTTTGGCTAAGTGTGTGTCGTGTTGGGTTTTTGAAAGAATTCTTGCTGTGATTTCTTGCACGATTTCTCGCACGATTTCTCACCGTATCTTACCAAACAGACCTCTGCAACTAGCTACCCTGCCTATACGTCATCTCTTACTTCTGATTCAGTCCCTACCTTATCACAAACTGTTCCCAGAATATTGTGGCTCTCACTGTATATCCACCAAAAGGTGAGTAACCCTGGCACCCACACCATATTTAAAAGACTGCTGTGGACCAAGATGAGCACTGGCATTCCAAAGCTGCCCTGCACTGTCAAGGATGTTCAATGGAGATATCAGAGATGGGAAAAATTGGCACCACAATTTTCCGACAAGGATACGGAAGTCCTGGTCAAGGGGCTACTGAAAAGGACAGAAATCATATTCATGCAAGATGGCAGAGGAGGCCACACTTTAGCTCTCACAGCAACCCTATTGTCAGTCTCATTCATTGTACAGCACTTCCAATCACTCACCATAGCACCTTTTCTCTGTTGTGGTGCACATACTACTAGCATGTGCCCACCATCACCACAGTGAAATGACCAGCTTTCCTCAGAAGCCACTACCTCAACATTTGAGGAGGCCTGTGTGGAATTATAAACAAGGCTGTCTCTTGCACCACCTTGAGTCCGGAAACTGACACTTTGATGGGAAATTCAGCCTTAGAAAGTGTAGGACCACAATTTGGTGAGCACCTCACTGTAACATCTCCACAGCTGGCTGAGGAATAAAATTCCCAGTCCATTGGCACTTAGTTGATTGCATGAGCCCAGGTACCTGCTCAGCCCAGTCAGGAAAGCAACTAACAGTATCAGCAATCAGGGACTTTGTACACATATACAAGCACGAACAGGAGAGACAGACAAGTGTTTGGGATGAAAAGGCCCCCATTACCCAAAGGTTTCAGCAGCACCAAGTCTCAGAACTCAGTCTGGCTGCTTCCATGAACAGTTTGTTGCCTATCATGGAGAACCAGATCCAGCATTTTTGGAGTCTGTTGGAGAGGTGAACACACTTGCTCTGTATCATCCCAGTCAGTTATCCTCAGGACCAAAGGCATGATCCCGGTGTGCATTCCAGTCAGTACCTGGAGGCAGCCAGTCAGAGAAGGAGCCACACACAGATCCTTCAGAATTCTCCTCTCAAAACATTCCAGATATGGCCCAGCCCTCTACCACCATCCTTCCTAATCTCCTTCATCCCTTGAGGTTCAAGTCAAAAAGAGTCTACTTTCTTCTGACAAGAAGAGTCTGACATGTCTGGCCTGAGATTGCCCGACTAAACCTCCAAGGTCAACAGGCTGCATTGTCAAGCATGTTCCCTCCATTCCCTCCATTGCAGAACCAGGGAGTACAAGAGGGCATAATGGGAGGGAGAGGAGAAAGCAAACTTATTGAGAGCACTTTGGTGGCACAGGTGACAACACACTCTACATTATTTGGTATGTTTCTAGAAATTGCACTATTTTGACTTTACATCTGATTACCTATCTCTCTACATAGCCTCAGATGTAACTGATCTAGCATGATACATAATTTCAGTCACACAGGGTGTACTATGTCTTGATGTGTGTGTTGAGAGCTGTGGAAGCAAGATGAAGGAGGCGTATACAGGACAATTAGTCCTGCTGATACCATTGCCCCTCATCCTACAACATTCCAATTCTTTCCCTAGCCTCTTTGTCCAAGAGTTTTTAAGATTAGGTTGGACAGTGATGTCTGTGGCAAGGAGATGCATGGCAAACAGTGAGCCAGGAATTAGTGACCCCATAGATCGGTGTTCTTACAATGCATGGGTCGAGTCTCTTACCCTAATCACTCAAGTGCAGTTGTCGCTGTTTGTTTTTCCCATTGCACGCTATCAATGTTTAGCATGATGGAAATTGACAGTCAGCTCTCCTTCGCTAATCTTTCACACCCTCTGCCTTTTCATGTTGGTATCATTCCGAACTTCCAGATAACCTTCCTGGTGGCCGATCACAAGAATTCCATAGGCTTCAAAACCTCACAGGTCTCCACCAAACCCATCTACATGATCCTTCAGTTGCCCATCTTTCACTCCAAGCCCCTGGCATATGAGGTGTTTGTGACAGGTGAGTGCATACATTGTTATCGCTCCTTGAAGCCAGGGTGCTCCAGTGATGTTCAGTGCAATCTGGAAGAACAATACATCAATTTCCGCTTGGGAACCCTGCAGCCTTCAAGACTCAATATCAAGTTCAACAATCTTAGAGTTCAACACCTTTCCCCATGTCCTTTACCTACCTCCACACCCCAGGCCCTGTCACAATATGCGCTGCATTCAGCACAGCCAACCCATTTTCATCAACTTATGGGCCCCATTATCAGCTTTTCTTCCTGGCATATATCATCCTTCTATTTGTCTGCCTCACTGTCATTCTTTCACTCTGGGCTCCATCTCTATCTATCTGCTCACTCCTTCTGGACTCCTAACTGGTCTTCAGCGTATATTTTCCGTGCTACTATCAGTTCTGAAGAAGGGTCCCTGGACTTGAAATGTTAACACTGCTTTTTCTCCAAAGATGCTGCCAGACCTGCTGATTTTCTTCAGCAATTTCTGTTTCTGTTACAGATTTCCAGCATCTGCAGTTCTTAGTTTTGTTATAGCAAAGCAAGCTGCTTGGCAGTATGACTGTGTTAATTGGCATAGCAAAGCAAGGCAAGGCATGGCATAGAGGCTGTCAGCATGCAGGTAGGCAATAATTGAGTGTGCTAAGAGAACAAGCAAGCAGCCCTGAGATGCAGCGTAGTCCAATCCATATTCTGGGTGCCGGTCTCTGCTTGCCAAGTATCCCTGCTGCAGTCCTTGAATACTATTTTCCTCAGCACCCTACAATGCAGGTATGCAATTCCTGAGGTCCTGCAAGTAGTTCAGGTGGATGCCAATCAAGGGGTTTGTGCACTGGAGCCTATGAATTCTGTCCTGAGATACCATTTGGTCATGAGCAACAGGGAGGCTCTTCACTGCCAATGATGAGCCAATTTGCCAGTTACCCAATCTGATTTCCATGCTGAGATTTCTAAACATCTAACTTGTTTGGCATCTTTGGTAAAATAGGAAGCTAAATATTAATTAGCTGAGTTGAACTGTTAATACGGAGTTTAACAAATAATAAACTCCCTTAATTGACAATTCGCTGTGCCTAGCAAGAACCTTGAGTCACCAGTCAACAAAAGCATAATAAGGAAAATGAGATGCTCCTGACATCAACATATACCTCACTGCAATTCTTGTCCAATTCTGTAACAAATCACACTATAGACCATATCACTTAGACCCCTAAAAGATTCCACCATTTATATCTGTCTTCATGAAGGAAAATATTTAAAGCCTTCAGGAATTATGGAGTATCCAGGGATTAATAAACAAACAACGGCAAGATATTAATATAGTAAGAAAGACATTTAGTACTCACAAAATTAATGAGACTTGATAAATACCCTGGACTTGATGATCTATAACCTAGATTATTGGAAGAGGTGACAGTAGTGCATCTTTCAAAATTCTATAGACTCTAGAATAGCCCTGTCAGATTGGGAACTGTAAAATGTAATACCACTATTTAAGAAAGCAAGCAGAGAGAAAATGGGGGAGTGAAACAAAGAACTGTGGATGCTGGAAATCTGAAACACAAAAGCAGAAATTGCTGGAGAAATGCAGCAGGCTGAAGAAGGGTCACAGATTCAAAATGTTAACTGTTTTCTCGCCAGATGTTACCAGATCTGCTGAGTTTCTCCAGCAATTTTTGTTTTTGTGTGTTTCAGAAAATGGGTAAGTACAGATTTGTTATCTTGGTATCTATTATAGGGAAATGTTAGGATCAATAATAAAAAATACAATATCAAGAAAAATACCAGAATGTAATTATCAGAATAGGTAAGAGGCAACCAATGGATGTGGTATGTTTAGATTTTCAGAAGATCTTTAATAGGCACAAATCAATAATTGGTTAATGGAGTGAAAGCAGAGAGTAGGAATATATGGGTTACTTTCAGTTTGTTAGGTTGTGACTAGTCATATATCACAATGATCAGTGTTTGGGCCCCAACTGTTCACAATGGTTCAATGAGGATACACTGAATTCCCTGCTCTGCATCATTCTGTAGCCTCTCTCCATTTAAGTAATGTGTTGCTATTCTTTTTTTCATACCACAGTGGCTAACTTCACATTTCACACATTATATTCAACATGCCAAATGTTTGCCACTTCACTTAATATATCTATTTCCCATTGCTTGTTTCTCCAACTTGCTTTCCTAGGCATCTTCAATTGGCCAATAAACTTGGCTACAATACACTTTTTTTTCATTTAAGGCCCCAAAACTGATGCCCATCACAGCCCCTAGTTATAGTTTGGCAATCTAAAGATCATCCATTTACCCTGACTCTGTTTTCTGAAAAACAGCCAGTCATCTTTCCATGCTAATATATTACTCCTAACATCACAAGAATTTATCTTGCTCATTAACCATTTATGTGGAGCCTTACTGAGTGCCTTTTTGAAATCCAACTATACCACACCTACTTCCTCCTTATCCAACTTAATTAATACATCTGAAAGAACAGTAATCAGTTTATGAAACACAGTATTCTTTCTTAAAAGCATGTTGATTTGGTAAGATGTAATTTAGGACTCTAGTACTTTGAGGGCAGCCAAAATTATGATCATTTGCCACAAGCCTCCTTTTTCTTTCCCATATCATATTCAATACCTTTAGCCATCCAGGGAACTATACCTTTGGTTGCCCTGCCTTTACTCCCCCTAGAAATGTTTCTGCTGGTACTCAATCTATTTCTACTTTGAACAACTCTCACCTTTCACTTGCTATTTTGCCTACCAATTTTTGATACCAATCTATCTGCGCCAGATCTCACTGAAGTTAGCTCACATTCAGTTACATATTTTTTACATTCGCTTGTTCCACGCCTGTATGTGTGCAACTATTCTAAGTTTAATTTTATTATTTTCACTGTTTCCCAAATGATCATTGAATTAAATACACTCCACTTAATCCACTTTATTTTCAGCACTAGATTCAGCACTATTACAATCCTCATAAGCATAAAAATATATCAAACAAAGTTGTCTTGTGTATATTTCAGGAATTCTTACCCTCTTGTTCTTTTCACTATCACTATTCCGATCATGGGAGAGAATTAAAGTGCTAATTTTCACTACTCTGTTGTTCAAATCTTTCTGACATTTGCTTGCAAAATTGCTCCTCCATTTCCTGCCACTCTATTATTTAACATGCAATGTGCAGTTATGTGCATTAATTCCAATTATCTTAACTGCATTACATTTCTCTTTGTATGATCTCTCCTATTTCTGAACTGTTTATTATTCAAGTTTCCATTCCCAGTCCTCTTTGCATCTATTTTCCTCTCCCTAATGTTTTACCCTGGTGCCCTTCTCCCATAGCACTAGCTATCCTTCCATGAGGATGTTGATCCCAGCAGTATTAGGATGCAACTTTACCACTAGGAATAGGTTCCTACTCCCTCAAAATCAGAATTTTTGCAAATCTTGGGCACAGTGGCTCAGTGGTAAGCACTGCTGCCTCAAGCGCCAGAGACCTGGGTTCGGTTCCACCCACAGGTGACTGTGTGTGGAGTTTGCACATTCTCCCTGCGTCGGCATGGGTTTCCTCCAGGTGCTCTGATTTCCTCCCACAGTCCAAAGATGTGCAGGGTAGGTGGATTGGCCATGCTAAATTGTCCATAGTGTCCAGGGATATTTAGGTTAGGTGGGTTAGACAAGGGAAATGCAGGGTTGGGGAATGAGTTTGGAGGGGCAACGTGGACTTGTTGGGCCAAATGGCCTATGATTCTGAAATCTGAAGTCCTTCCTCCTGTGTTTGTGCAACCACACTTGAACTCATGATTTTGTATTCAAAGTTGACAGCATTACACTTATGCCACAGGTTGCCCAAAACAATTTCCAGTCTTCATAACAATATTTTTTTGAAAAAGAAAACATCCCAAACTTGACAAAAGAGAACCACTATATTTTGTATTTCTAAAGCCTCAATACTTATATTCCCAGAACAACATTTAAGAAGATTCTTTAACAGGGATCAGAAAGCTAAGGGTTAAAAAGCAAACACTTGGTTCCTTAGTAACAAACAAAAAAAAAATGGAAGGAGAAAATCCCATCTTTTGTTGAGCTGGTAATACCAGTACAGCCGGAACTGAAGTAAGGCAAAGCCTGTGGCTTTGCTTATAGGTCCTGTTGCGCAAGTGTTTTGGAACACAAACAAGTCCCACGTGGCCCAACCTCCTACCATCTGCAGGCAAGGAGCACGCCAGAGAGAAACAGAAAAACAAGCAAACTGAAACACTGGGTTATGTACATTTGGCAGCATGCCCAGTACAGAGAGTAACCTGCCACACCAGTCCCTTTGTCTTATACAACAACATATGAGGGTGTCTGCTGTTAATCGGCCTTGACTGCTCAGCTCTTATCAGCTCCTATCTCTCCTCTGATAAAAGTACATGCACCTGTTTTGTCATGTGTCCCCAGCATTTGTTTGTGTGTAAAGTCTGAAAAAGGAGCTTTAGACAACCAAAAGGACTAAATGTACATGATCTTTCTTTCATTGTCAGTTTAACCACAGCGCCCCAAAAACCCTCATGGAAAAATCTCACAACATAATCAAATATAACCCATCCAGGCTAAGCTTGAGAGGGTCCAACAGAGAAAGGGGTTCCTGGAACAATCATCTCAGCGCAGAAATGAGATTTCATTATTAAAACAGTGGGTTATCTACCTAAAGAATAGTTTGACTTATTGTATCACTTGTTGCTCAAAGAAACATCACAGCAGAGAGAAAGGGAGCTGATCAGTGGGAAGAAAATGTTTAGGAGAGTTCACCAACAGAATACTCACTAAGACAGTGATGAAAGGGGAGTGCCTCAAGTTTGGGTAAGTAGTGAGGCAAAACGTCAGTTTAAGGAGAAAATCCCAGAGTACACAGGACTAGAGGATACTTAAAATGCGGAGTTATAAACTGATTGCAACCTATAGTTGGTGTTAATGGCCTGACATATTAGAATGAACTAGTGTGCTGTGAAAATTATAGCTTCAGGATAACCATTAAAGAAACTTGCTTTACAGATAAAATAAAAATGGATATTTCTGATTCTGAGTGCTGCCAGCTAGCCATTATCAAAAGAAACCAGGACAAAATAATTTTAATCAAACTGCAACATCAAGAATCTTGAAATAGACTAGTCAATACCAACATCCATGTTACCGGTATCCAATATAGTGCAATGTTTTAGTCTATATTCATCATGACTGAATCAGGTATTGATTCAAATATCATTCATTAACTTCTATCAGTTTTTGAATCAAAAATAACTCCACAGAGGCCAGTATCCCATCACCAAGTCAGCCTTTATTTACACATGCATTGTACTTGACACTCGTCCAGGTTTCTCAGTGAACAGAACATCTGACACTCCTGTTTATATCTGTCAGCCAGGGGTCTCTAATTGGACCAGGTTAACAGCCCCAAATCAGGGAACCCATGTTGAGGTTGTAGACATGCTCGCCCAGCCGGTAGGTTATGATGCAAACGTTTCATCACCCTGTGAGGTAACATTGTCAGGGCACCTCCAGTCAAGCTTCACTGGTGGCACACTGATGATGTTACCTGGCAGGGTGACGAAACGTTTGCAACTAAACCCACCGGTTCAGTAAGCATGTCTACAACCTCATCCATAACCCGAGCTACAAATCTTCAAAAACTTTGTACTCATCTTATGAGGTCCACCTGACTGGCTTTGTTATGATCACCACATCCCTCCCTTTCTATGTCTGGGGCATAGACCTGTTCTTTCTCTTGTAGCCTCTCCTGCGGCATTTTCGCAACGGGTTCAGTTACTCAAACTCAGCCTCAGCTACTGGTGACCCATACTGGACCATAGCTCACCTCTTGTGCTTGGAGGATCTTGGAAGAAATTTATCCTCTTCTTCAGGCAATATAGGCATTGAGGCTGTGACATCTGCTGTGTCCATCTCAGACTCTAAGGTTTCTTTAATGCTAGATGGTCATAACCCATGGGTACTGACAGCCTTTCTGGCTGTTCTGAAGAGCTGGGTATGTTTTGCTCATGCCCCATTTATGAGTTTTCAGCTTTCATGCAGTCAACCTACTTGTTCAGGACCTGCCTACCCATGTGAACTTTGTACATCACAGGACCTGACCTCATGTTAACCATGTCTTTTATCCATGCAGGGCCACTTCTATGGTTTAGGCAACAAACTTTGACTGCTGAAGTAAACTGTCTCTCTTGCTTAGATGAGTCTTGTGTCTGGCATTGGCATTCCTGATGCTGTTTTACCAGCACTCCCAACCAGGTCCAGGAAGATCAGATATAACCTGGTGTGGAGTCTTCTCCCCATCAGCAACTCTGCTGGAGCTATCCCTGTAGTTGCATGAGGGGTGGTCTGATAATCAAATAGGATCCGGGATAATCTGGTATCAAGTGAAGCTGTAAGCTATTTCTTTAAGCCTGCCTTCAAAGTTTGGACTGCTCTTTCCACCAGACTATTGAACAATGGATGGTATGGAACTCTCCCTATATACCGAATGCCATTCAACTTGAGGAAATGTTCGAATTCCCTGCTGTTTAAATGATGGCCTGTTGTCTGTGACCAACACTCCCAGGAGCCCATGGATAGCAAAAGATGCTTGTACCTTTTCTATCATCATCCCTCTGTTTGGCAAATGAACTCTATGCACATGCAAACACTTTAAGTGGGTGTCCACAATGATTAAGAACATTTAACACATGAAAGGGCTGGCATAGTCAACTTGTAACCAAGCCCACAGTTTACTGGCAATTCCCACGAATGTTGAGGAACAGCTGCTGGTAATTTTTGTCCTTGTCTGTACACTGGGCACTGCCCCAGCTATGTCTGCATCCAGTCCTGGCCACCAGACATAACTTCTTGCCAATATCTTCATTTTGGACATCCCTGGATGACCCTAGTGGAGTTCAGCCAGTGTCTGGTGGTGAACTTTGTTCAGGACAATCACTCATGCTCCCTTTAATAAAATGCAGTGCTCTACAATGATCTGGTCTCGCTGGATCCAGAAAGGTTTCAATTCTGGTTGTGATGTCCCTTTTGTTTCTCCCATTTTAGTTTTGCCATAATTGGATCTTTTTGCATCACAGTCTGACATTGTCAGCTGTGACCAGAAGGGTGTCCAAAAACTTTAAAACTAGAATGGACTCTTCCAGTTGCAACACCACCAGTTGTGTATCTGCTAGTGGAAGGCGGCTCAAGGCACCTGCGTTTGTCACTTGGCTCGCCGGACGATGTTTCAACTTGTAATTGTAGGCACTTGGATTGAGAGCTACCACTGAATTTGACCTGAAGCTATGGGCAGCACGGCCTTGTCCTCTTTGAGTAGCCCTAGGAGGAGTTTGTGGTTTGTTATGATTACAAATTTACACCTGTAAAGGTATTGGTGAAACTTTCTCACACCAAAGATATCCACCAAACCTTCCTTCTCGATCTGGGTGGATTTGCACTCTACATCAGCTAAAGTCCAGTAAGTATATGTTATTGGGTGTTCATCTTCATTGGGCGATTTATGAGCCAACACTACCTCAATACTGTATGGTGGGGGGCATTGCATGTCGGCACCAGATCTCGCTTGGGGTCATAATGTCCCAACACCTTAGATAATGATAGCTGCTTTTTCACTTCACTGCTACATCTTGGCTACAAGACCATTTCCAAGGCTGACATTTTTTTGATAGCAGATATAAAGGTGCCAGAATGGAGGCCAGGTTACTTATGAACTTTCCATAATAATTCATCAATCCAAGGAAGACCTAAGCTCCGGTACAGATGTGGAAGTCTGTGCATCTTTGATTGCCCTCACTGTATCATCCAACAGGTGTAATCTGGCCTTGTTGACTGTCACCCAATTATGTTACTTGGGGTGCCTGGCACATATATTTTTCCCTTCTAAGGTGTACATCCACCTTGGAGATAAGTCTAAGGACTATGTCCAAGTTCTCTAAGTGTTCTTTATTGCTCTTCCCTGTTATTAGCACATCATCCAGATAAATTATGACCTGTGGTAAACTTTGTAAAATGTTCTCCATCATCTGCTGAAAAATGGCACAGGCTGATGATATCACAATTGGCAGTCTGATATATTGTTACAAACCTTTATGGGTATTATTGTAGCATACTTCTGGGAATCCTAATCTAACTGCAATTGCAGGTATGCACAGCTCATGTGCAGCTTCGTGAAGGACAGCCCTCCCACCAGCTTTGCATATAAGTCCTCTATATGAGGGATTGGGTAATTATCCAGCTGCAAGAAGCAGTTTGCCAGTTATTTAAAATGCCCCACAGAGGTGAACCAACCTGTCAGATTTTACATTTGGTACGACCAGTGCCACTCATTCTGCAAACTGTACTAGTCTGATGATTCCTTCGCTTTTGAGCCACCTGATTTCTGCCTCCACATTTGCAAAAGGCAATTAGAATAGCGCAGGCCTTGCAGAATTATGGAATTGCGTCCTGGTCAACATGCAAGTTGGCCTTGGCTCCTTTGATAATCCCTAGACCTTACTGTAAAACATGCAGGTATTTAATTAGGACTTCACTCAGGCAGCCATTTTCTAATCGAAAAACTTTGAGCCAAGCTTGATGAATCTTTCTCAACCAATTTTGCCCCAGCAGGCTTGGACGTGAACCTTTTATTACAATCAGTGTTAACTGAACTAGCTGCTTCTGATACAAACTGGAACCAAAGTTGTACCCTTACTCTGTAAATGTTCCATGATGTAGGTTCTCAGCCTACCGAGGTCTTACACAACCTTAAGAGTTGGAGTCTAGTCCGAATTTTGTTCAAGACTGATTCAGCAATCACTGACACAGCCATGCCAGTATCAACCTCCATTAGAACCAGGTGACTGTTTAGCCAGACGTTTATCATGATTGGTTCTAATTTGAATGTTGCTAAGCAATTTAACTGTTCCGAGACAGATGTGGGGGAGCTTTTCAGGGCGTGCACTCTCATGGATACAGGCCAATGAGTTCTCTTACACAATTCTGGTCTAATGGGACTCTTTTGCTGTCTCGAGTCCACAAACCAGCAGCAATTGCAATGGCTAGTTGGTCCAGATCCTGATGAAAATATTTACCGTTTGGCTGAGGTTTGGCCTTGCTTTGGTGTTTTGTTGGTGGGCTGACCTAGAATCAGTCTGTTCAAGATATGTCCTGAATGAGGCTACGCAATTGTCTCCACTCAAGTGTATCCCCCAAGCTTAGTCAGCCTGGTGAGGGTGTCCACTTGCATCACCATACTCTGCAACTCATACACTCCAGTTGTCACATTTTCTAATGACAAAGGCTGTTGTAGTGTCTGTTTGAAATCATTGGGCTTTAGTTAGTAGGTGCTTTTGCATGGTTACATCATTAATCCCACATATCAAACAGTCTCTCAGCATCTCATTAAGGGTTAAACCAAAGTCACATGCCTCAGCCGGTCATCCTGACCTCGTCAAAAATTCCGACATGGAGGCCCATCATTCTCAAACTGCCGAGCACAATCAATAGCATCTCAGAATTATAGGAGACCTGGGGTCATAGCACTCCTTAACTAAGTCCATCAACTCTTGAAAGGTTTCTGCACCTGGTGCCTCAGGAAACATTAAGCTCTAATAACTGATAAAGCTGCAGGTTCACAATCTGTCAAGAGAATTACTCGTTGCTTTTCAATTGCCCCAATGACAGTTGTCCAGAAAAAAAAACACATTCTTTCCACAAACCAGGCCCAGTCTTCAATGGCACGATCAAACATGTCAAGCTTCCCAAATAACGGTTTGATGCAAGAAATGCTTACCTAAACTGCAGGATGACTCATGACTGAATTTCTTCAGGAGCATATCTTTTTCTCTTGTTGCCACTGAAATAATTCCACAGAGGCTGGTATCCCGTCACCAAGATACCCTTTACTTACACATGCATAGTAATCAACACTGATCCATCTTCCTCAGAGTGAACAAAACCTCTGACACTCCTGTTTATATCTGTCAGCCAGGGCTCCCTGATTGGAGCTGTTAACCTGGTCCATTCAGGGAAATTATATTTTATGAGGTCCACCTGGCTGACCCCATTACAATCTCTACACTCTTATTTACATTCCCTTGCCTTCCCTTCCAGTCTTTACACATTT
The DNA here is from genome assembly GCF_021869965.1 of Rhincodon typus. NCBI lineage: Eukaryota > Metazoa > Chordata > Chondrichthyes > Orectolobiformes > Rhincodontidae > Rhincodon > Rhincodon typus. Next base: position 17,292,422 of record NC_063362.1, on the reverse strand, counting down.
TTCATGAAGTTAGTCATTGTTCTTTTAGGGATCTCCAACTTTACCTCCTGAAGCCTTTAGTTATTCCTTACAAAGTCTCCATCATGAAAGCCTCTGTATTTTCTTAATGTGATTAACTTTTTTCTCTTTTCCTAACCCACCTAGTGCTTCACAGTAGCTTCTGTATGAAGTTTGCCTTTGGAGTGTTAACCTCGATTTTAGTTTCTTCCTCAACTATTGCTCTCTCTCATCATCAGTAATCCCATTTCAGGGGCTGACAAACTGTTTGTGTCTTCTTAAAATCATATTGTTCTTAAAATATTGAACTGAATTACCTGTATTTCTTGTTTCTTCTGGGCCTTTTGGACTTTTTTTCTCTGTATGGTGATGTAATTTTGCTTTCAGATGGATTTTTTACTTAATGCATTAATGTTAATGTTGCCTCCCATAACAGTAGAAACTGGACATGTGTATCATTGGAAAGAATCCAAAAAAAGGTTATTGCAGCTAACTTTCAAAAATCAATTTGTGGGGTATTGGTGATACTGGCTAGGGCTAGCATCTAATGCCCATCCCTAAATGTCTATGAGAAGGTGGCAATGAGCTGCCTTTTTGAACTGCTTTCTTGAACTGCTGCAGTCTGTTTCATGAAGGTACACCCATAATGCTGTTAGGAAGGGAGTTCTAGGATTTAACCGTGATAGTAAAGAGTAGTGATATGTTTTAAAGTCAGGATGGCACTTGGCTTGGAGGAGAACTTGCAGGTGGTGGTGTTCCCTTATATCTGTTGATCTAGTTCTTCCAGATAATAGTGTCGGATATTTGGAAAGTGCTCTATAAGGAACTTCTGTGAATTTCTGCACTGCTTCTTGTAGATGGGGCACATTTTTGAAACTGAGTGTCAGTGGTGGTGGAAGTAAATGTTTGTGGATGTAGTACGAATCAAGCAGGCTGTTTTGTCCAGGTTGATATCAAGCTTCCTAAACATTGTTGGAGCTGCCCACATACAGGTAACTGGATTATGTTTCTGACTTGTGATTTTGGGAGATAAGAGGTAATTACTCACTTCAGGATCCTTAGCCTCTGACTCGCTTTTGTAGCCACACCATTTATATGAATGGACGGTTCAGTTTGTGGTCAATTGTAACCCCAAGGATATCGATAGTGAAGTATTAAGCGATGGTAATGCCATTGAATGTCAAAGAGCAATCGTTAGGTTCTCTCTTGTTGAAGATGGTCATTGATTAGCATTCTGTGGCATAAATGTTACTTGCCACTTGACAGCCCAAACCCAGATATTGTCTGGGTCTCACTAAATTTGGATATGGACAGCTTCACTATCTGAGGAGTCATGAGTGCTGAACATTCTGCAATGATCAGTGTACATCTCCACATCTGACCTCGTGATGGATGGAAGTTCATTGCTGAAGCAGTTGAAGATGATTGAGCTTGCTACACTACCCAAGGAACTACTGCAGAACTACTGTCCAGTCAGTTAATTGTTCAGCTGATCCAGAGCCTGAGAGATGACTGGTCCTGGTCATTTACATCATTGCTGCTTCTCATCTTGAATGTAGCATGTGAAGATCATGTGTAGGTTATTTTTATCCACTTTTTGAAAAGGTAATTGAGCAGTGAAATCCTGGCCTACATCTCAGTGATGAGGCAGAATGGGCTAGCCCGATAGGTGGATCACTTGAGTTCCAAAGTATTTAGGAAAAATTATTAGTTTTAGCCCTCATGTACTTACTAACTGGATGTTTGTTATGTCCACTGAAGATTTTCTTATGTAATTTCATGACACATTTGCATGATTTTGTTAAAACAGTTACTTGCAATGGGTGGTCGGTAAGATTCTTTTATGCAATATTTCTCAGAATTAATTTTTTAGATGAAGACATTGAACTTTTCAAGTTTAATAGTCTGTGAAGCCTTCAAAGTGTGCACATCTCCTGGACTCTGGTTCCCTAAATAAATGAATCATCTCAAATGACAAGTGGTTCACAGCCAATGGTTAGGGCTTTCAGTCATGCCTGCCAGTGTTGGGGCACTGTGTCCCCCTGGCAGAGCAGCTGGCAATTGGTATCTCTGTGAAAAATGAGGAGCAGGAGTAGGCTATTCAGTACCATGAGCATGTTCTGCCATTCTGTCAGATCATAGTTATCCTGTATTTTAACTGCATTTACTGCAAATTCTTGACAACTTTATCTTACAAAGAATTTAAAGATCATTAAAGCTTCAGGTGATTCAGAATTGACAGCCTTTAAGCGAAGCAATGTTCCAGATTGTTATTACTCTTTGTGCCTTCTCTCTCTTCTGTTTCCTCAATTTGCACCTCCAAGCGCAATTGTTAGAGGTTCAAGGACTTCATCAGTAAAACTAAGATAACCTAATCAGCTGCCTCTGCTGTTTCTCCCTAAACTTAATTTAAAACATTCCTTTTCTTTGTCCTCAACTGATAATATTTCTTTAATTTCTCTCCTATCTCTCAACATGTTTTCTCCAAACTAATTTTGGGCTGCTTCCTTGAACCTTTTCCAACTAAACTGCTAACCATTCAGATTTCTTTCCAACTCCCATGTTAATGTTCTCTTCCCTCAGATATTGCTCCTTGCCCCTTCTTTAAAATTTATTTCCATTAACCATCTCCTAAAAAAATCAATCCTTGACCCCTCCATCTTTGCAAATTACCACTCCATCTCAAATCTTCCTTTCCTATCCAAATTTCTTGAAGGCATTTTTGTCATTCTCATCTTTTTTGAATTTCCAAGTCTGAATCCCTCTAATTAGACCATACCTTTGTCACCCTTGCAAATAACCCTTTACAAAACCACATATGATATCCCAAGTGATTGTGGCTGCGGCAAGCCATCTATCATCTTCCTCATCTATCTCGATCTGTGTGCAGCCTTTGGCACATATCCATCTTCAGTGCCTCTCCAGTATTGTTCACAAGGATGGAACCGTACTCTCCTGGTTTCATTCTTACCTATCCAGTTGTAACCTCCAATAGTTTCTCACCCAGCTCCAGCCCTGTTATCTCTGGTGTCTCCCAAGGTTCTATCTTTGCCACTTCCTTCCCCAACCACTCCTATTTCAAATCTGCATGTTGCTCCTCACATTGCCATCTGAAAACATAGCATTAATCATTGACAAAACTCTGTTCAACTTGTTGACCACCCTCACACTTGCACACTATATTACCAAATTGCTTGATGGTTATCCACTACCAAATGAGCAGCAATGATATCCAACTAAATATTGGGAAGCTCAAAGCCATTATTTTAATATCCATCTCAAATTCAATTCCCTGGACATTGACACCTGACCCTGAGGCTGAACCACACTGTTTGCAACCTTGATGGCATACTTCAACTTGAGATTAGTTTTTGACCACATATCCACACAAGTTGGGCTTCCACTTTATGTCTCATCCATATTTATGAATCCCTCCTTGACTTGTCATGATTAACTTTGAAAAATTTATACTCCTCTGATTTTGGCCTCATAAGGATCTCCTATTTTAAACACTCCTCATTTGCAGCCATGCCTTCATCCACCTAGTCCTATCCTATCCTCTGGAATTCCCTCCGTGGACAAAGTGAATAGCAAAGGTCTTTTCCCTAGGGTTGGGAAGTTCAAAACTAGTGGGCATAGGTTTAAGGTGAAAGGAGAAAGATTTAAAAGGGATAGTAGGAACTGCAGATACTGGAGAA
>NC_063362.1:17183061-17283727 GCF_021869965.1 Rhincodon typus | reverse complement strand
TGACGTCAGCCTCTCTGCTCCTATGATGCTGCTTGGCCTGCTGTGTTCATCCAGCCCTGCACCTTGTTGTCTTGGATTCTGTTTACCTTGGCACACAAGATTGACAAATTCACCACTGGCATTTGATCTAGTTTTGTTGACAGATATTTTTTCTGCTTCAAGTCTTTGTAGATTGCCATTTAAAATAAACTCACTTCAAAACCCTCTATGTGTTGACAACTCTTTCGCATGTATTCTAGCATTTCTCCGCTCTTATACAACCATGCCAACAATCTAAGGCCAGCAGCCAACATACCCACATCTGAAGGTACTGTCTTTGCTTAAAATTGTGAAAAATTTGGACAGACTAGATAGAAGAAGGCTGTTTTAATGGTTGAGTCACTAAAACAAGATTTCATAGTTTTAAATTAAATCTAAGAGATTTACGAGAATAAACAGAAGACCTTTTCACATATAGTATTGTGAGGCTATGGAATTCACATCCAGCAATAGTGATTGAAACAAAGACCATGCCAACATTTAAAACCACAATAGATTGATAGTTGAACAAAGAGGGATAAAAGGATATGGGAACTGGGAAGGCACATGAGATTCAGATTACTGCTCACGTGGTAGATCAATACCAACATGTACAATTAAGTTGAATGGCCTGTGCCTATGATGTCGTTTCTATGTGTGGATTTAAGACCCACCACAAAACTTGTGCATACAAACTGAGTTGATACTTCCAATACTGAGGGAGTGCTGCATTATTGGAAATATTAACAGAAAATATTAGTGCTTTGTCGAGAGGAGATTGTGTAATCCGTAGGTGGGTTCACATGATTCAGTCAATAATTTATTGACTTCATTCATCCTTAATGTATGATGCAAAAACTACCTTAATAAGTCAGGTTTCCACCTTTACACAATATTGTGTAGAACGCGCAACATGGAAACAGACCATTCAGCCAAAACAATCCATGCTGATGTTTATCATCCAATGAGCAGTAGTTCAAATCCTACGTGCTCAGATTCCTTTATTCCTTTTTCCTCAAAGTATCTATATAATCTGTTCTTGAATATTGTTGCTGTCTTCATTTCAATAATTTGAAGCTTCCAAAGCCACAGCTTCGCATTTATACATAGCACACACTATTAACTTCCGCTGTCTTTTTGTTGAGATGCTGCCAATGACTTTCTCAAAAGGAAGCTTCTTTTTTATTATTCATTCATGGAATGAGGGTGTCACTGGCTAGGCCAGCATTTATTGCCCAACCCTAACTGCCTAGAGGGCAGTTAAGAGTCAACCATATTGCTTATAGAGCACTACAGGATACTAAATTATCCTAGTTAATTCTGAGTATGTGTTGCAAAGTTTGGTTCCATATCAGTTTCTTACTGCCAAGTGTGCTGTTTTACCATCAAAGTGACATTCACACCATAGATGCAAACTCCTGGGCCTAGACCCTTCATCAGGATTGGGAAGGGGGAAGGGAGCTGGGAAATAAATAGAGGAAAGAGGGGTGGGGCTGGGGCAAGGTAGGCAGGATAGCGATAGGTGGATGCAGGTAAGGGTAGTGGGAATTGGTCAGTGGGAAGGGTGGGGCAGATAGGTGGGAAGGAGATAGACAGGTTGTGTCAGGTCAAGGAGGCAGGGATGAGAGAAACGGTTGGACATGGGATGAGGCTGGGAGTTGGGGAGATTTTGAAACTGGTGAATTCTATGTTTAGGTCACCAGGCTGTAGGCTTCTGAGGTGGAATATGAGGCGTTGTTCCTCCAGTTTGCATGTGGCATCATTGAGGCACTGGAGGAGGCCCAGTGTGGACATGTCACCCAGGGAGTAGGTATTTAGTGGTCTTCCAAGTTATTTGAAGTTTCCTCAAACTGCGGAGAGGAAGACAAAAACAGAAGACAAGTGGGAAATAAGAAAATTGATAGGTAGAGAATTCTAGGGCAAGAAGCAAACAGGACTACTGAAATTACTGTGCAGGGGCTGGTATCCCATCAGCAAGTCTTCCTTTATTTACACAAGCACAGTATGTAGATTCTGACCAGCTAGCTCAGTAACAGTCCCTAGAGTGGGGAGACTCTCTGAGATTCCTGTTTATTTATTTTTTCATGTTTTAACATGAACAGGAACAGGTGGAACTTGAACCTAAGCCTCCAGGTCCAAGGGTAGAGTACCTACCACTGCACCACAAGAGGACCAGAAATCGGGGCTCATCCGAGATTTGAACCTAGAACCCTTCGCATGTCTGCAATGTACAAGGCCTTAAGAGACAATCATAGCCCTAGATCAACGAGCCATTGCTAAAACTGAATGAGATAATTGCCCAAATCCAGCATTGAACGGGGAACTTTAGTATAGCACTCTCCTAACTGAGCTATTTCAGTTAAGCATTAAGCGTTAAGCAGCAATCACCAGCAATTACAATGAGGCCAGTTCCTCTATTCCACATTTTTACAGAATTCAAATTTTACCACCTGCTTTAGCTGGACTTGAGCCCATGGCTGTTAGGGTTCTGGATTGTTAGTCCAGCAACATTGCCACCATACCACCACTTTATATCTTTCAGCCAGGGCTCCCTCATTGGCCCAGGGTAACAGTCCCAATCGGGGATCTCATACTCAACGAGACACCTGGCCAATCTTGTTCCAATCACTTTATCCCTACCCCACCCCTGCAGGGTGTGGAGTGTTTTATTTCCCCCAAAAATTCTATTTTGGTTTGATCTCTAACCTCCCCCTCACTTTTTTTTAACGTAGGCATTGCCCCTAGAGGGTCTGCCTGTTAGTGATACTTTTGTCACATGGGTGTTTTTTTCCTGGTGGTAGTATGTTAATAAAGTTATTTGCACAGAAAATATCCCTTCTGCCCCAAGTCCAGGAATGAAGGCCTGTATTTTTCCTTGCAGCTTCTCCTGGGACGTTTTCGCCCTAGGTCCAGTTCCTCCGACTGTGACTTGGAAACGGGCAGCATATTCCAGACTGTAGCCTGTCTTATGTATCTGGAGCATCTTGGAGAGAAATTCCTCTTCTTAACGGGTGGTAACAGTATCAAGACTGCATCCATGTCAGACTCTGAGATTTCTTCGACACTAGATGAAGGGAGAGAACACATGGTTTCTGACAGCCTTTCTGGCTGTTCTGAGGGGCCAGGTGTGTTTTGCTCCTGCCCCATTTGAAAGATAGCAGCTTTCATGTTTGTTCAGGACTGCCTCACCTACCTGAACTTTCTGGTCGTGGGACCTGACCACACGTTGACCTCGCCTCATACCCTGCAAGGACATTTCCATACTTTTGACACCAAACGTCAATCCCTGAAGAAAACTATTGCTCTCAATTTGGAGGCCTGTGGCTGCTGTTAGCATTCCTGATGCCATTTCAGCCTCCCCACTCAGGTCCGGGAATATCAAATTTAACATGGTGCAGAGTCTTCTCCCCATCAGCAACTCCGCTGGAGCCGTCCCTGCAGTTGCATGAGGGGTTGTCCTATAATTAAACAGGAACTGGGACTGTATAGGCGTTTTCTTTAAGCCTGCCTTCAATGTTTAGACTGCATTTTCTGCCAGACCACTGGATGATGGATGGAATAGAGCTAAGGAGAATGGTTTGGAGTATGATCTGAACATGCTGAATGCCTTTTGACTTGGAAATACCAAAATTCCTGCTGATAGATGATGTCCGATTGTCTCTGACCAATACTTCTGGGAGTCCATGTATATCAAAAGATACTCGCAGTTTTTTAATTGTCATGTCTGAGTTTTTTGAATGAACTTTATGCACATCCAACTAGTCTGAATGGGCATCCATAATGACCAAGAACACTAGCCCATGGAATGACTAGCATAGTCGAAGTGTGACCGAGTCTGTGATTTATTCTGCCATTCCCACGAATGTGGGGGAACTGCTGGCGGTAATTTTTGTCCTTGTTGGCACTCTGGGCGGTGCCCCACCAATGAAGATATGTTGGCATCCAATCCTAGGTACTAGACATAACTTCTCACCAAAATCTTAATTTTGAAAGCATCAGAGGAGCAGGAAGGCTGACATTTCGGGCCTAGACCCTTCTTCAGAAAATCATAAAAGTTTCTGAAGAAGGATCTAGGCCCGAAACGTCAGCCTTCCTGCTCCTCTGATGCTGCTTGGCCTGCTGCGTTCATCCAGCTCTACACCTTGTTATCTCAGATTCTCCAGCATCTGCAGTTCCTACTATCTCTTAATTTTGAAACCCTGAATAACCATGGCGGCGACATTTACTCGGGACAATCACTCTTGCTTCCCATAATAATATGCCGTTCTCTATGGTGATCTGGTTTCGCCAGGTCCAGAAAGGTTTCAATTCTGGTTATGACGGTCCTTTTGTTTCTCCCATCACCACCAGCTGCTTTAGTTTTGCCTGGACAGAATTTTTTGCGCCCACAGTCGGATATTGCGATAGATGACCAGAAGGGTGTTGAAAAAATTTAAAACCAGAACAGACTCTTCCAGGAGCGGCACCACCTGTGACATATCTGCCAGTGGGAAGTGGCTCAAGGCATCTGCATTAGCCCCTTGACCTCATGGACAGTATTCCAACTTGTAATTGTGCACACTGAGAATAAGGACCCTACACTGAATTCAACCAGAAGCTATGGGCAGCATGGCCTTGTCTTCTTTAAGTACCCTAGCAGGGGTTTGTAGTCCATCACTATTACAAATTTATGTCCATAATGGTATTGGTTGAACTTTCTCATACCAAAGATGACTGCCAAACCTTCCTTCTCTAAGTAGATGTATTTGCAATCTGCATTAGCCAAAGTCGAGTAAGCACACAGTATCAAGCATTCCTCTCTGTTGGGCTGCCGGCAACACTACCCTGAAACCATACAGGGAGCATCGCATGTCAGCTCCACATGTTGCTTGGGATCATAATGTGTCAACACCTTGGACGATGATAGCTGCTTCTTCACCACTGCTACGTCTTGGCTATAAGACCATTTCCAAGGCTTACCCTTTTTCAATAGCAGATATAATGGTGTCAGGATGGTGGCCAGGTTACTTATGAATTTTTCAGAATAATTCACCAACTCTAGCAAACACCTAAGCTCTGGTACAGACATGGGAGCAGGGGCACCTGTGATTGCCCTCACTTTATTTTCCAATGTGTGTATTCAGTTCTTGTCAACTCTGTTGCCCAAGTAGGTTACTTGGGGTGCCTGAAACACATATTTTTCCTTTATAAGGTGTACACCTGCCTTGGAGATACATCTAAGGACTATGTCCAAGTTCTCTAAGTGCTTTTTATTTGTCTTCACTGTTATAAGCACGTCATCCAGATAAATGGTCACCTGTGGTAGACCTTGTAAAATATTCTCCATCATCTGCAGAAAAATGGCACAGACTGATGATTGGCAGTCTCATATAATGGTACAAACCCTTATGGGTATTATTATAGCATAATTCTAGGAATCCTCATCTAACTGCAAAGGCAGGTATGCATGGCTCATTACCAGCTTCGTGAAGGACAGCACCTCTGTCAGCTTTGCATATAAGTTATCTATGCGAGGGATTGGGTATTTATCCAGTTGCGATAAGCAGTTTGCCATTTGTTTAAAATCCACATAAAGGTGAACTGACCTGTCAGGCTTCACAATTGGTATGACCGGTGTTACCCATTCTGCAAACTGTGCTGGTTTGATAATTCCTTTGTTTTCAAGCCTCCTGATTTCTGCCTCTACTTCTGCACAAAAGGCAAATAGAACTGTTTGGGCCTTTCAGAATCATGGAATTGCATCCTGGTTAATATGCAAGTTGGCCTTGGGTCCTTTGATAGTCCCTAGACCTTCCTGAAAAACCTGCCGTTATTTAACTAGGACTTCACTCAGGCAGCCATTTTCTAATCGAAAAATATTGAGTCAATCAAGATGTATCTGTCTCAACCTTTCAAACTATTAAGCTTGGGCTCGAGCCTTTTACTACAATCAGTGGTAAGTGAACCATCTGCTTCTTATAAGACACTAGAACCAAAGTTGCACCCTTAATCTGGAGGGGCTCCCTGGTATAGATTCTCAGCCTGGCTAAGATCTTTTACAAGCTTAAGCATTGGAGTCTAGAGCGAATTTTTTTAAAGACTGGTTTGGCAATCATAGATACATCTGCTCTGATATCAACCTTCATTAGAACTGGGTGACCATTTAACAGGATATCTATCTTGATTGATTCTGATTTGGATGTTGCTAAGCAATTTAACTGTCGCAAACCAGCTGTGGGTAGACTTTCCAGGGTCTGCACTCTCCTAGATACCAGCCTATGAGTTCTATTACACAATTCAGGCCTAGTGGGACTCTTTTGTTGTCTCAAGTCTGCATACTGGCAGCAACTATAATTCCCTGCCAGCCGGGATCCTCAATAAAATTGTAATCGTTTGGCCGAGTCCTGGCTTTGTTTCAGGGTTTTATTATGGGCTGACCTAGAGTCCCTCTGTTCAGATTATGCCCTAAGTGAGACTATGCAATTACTTTCACTCGAGTGGTGTCCCCCAAGCTCAGTTGGCCTGGCAAGGGTGTCCACTTCCATCGGCATATCCTGTAACTCATATAATGCACTTGCCACGTTTTCTAATGACAAAGCGAGTTGCAGGAACTGTTTGAAATAATTGGTCTTCAATTAGTAGCACTTTTGCATGGTCACATCAATAACCCCACATACCAAACATTCTCTCAGCATCTCATTAAAGTTAAACCAAAGTCACGTGCCCTGGTTCTCAAGCTGCCAAGTAAAATTGATAGTCTCTCAAAATCAGAGGAAGCTTGGGGTTGTAATTTTCCTTAGCTAAATCTGTCAACTCTTGAAAGGTTTTAGTATCTGGTGCCTCGGGGAACATTAGACTCCTAATAACCAAAAAAGCTGTGGGTCCACAAGCTGTCAGAAGAATTACTTGTTGCTTTTTGTCTGTCCCAATGTCATTTGTCCGGAAAAAATAACACATTCTTTCCATATAGCGGGTCCAATCTTCGATGACAGAACAAATGAGTCAAGCTTCTCAAATAACGCCATGATGCCAGAAAGGTTTATCTCAACTCAAAGACAACTGTTGTAAATGAATCTCTTCAGGGGCATGTCCCACTCTCATTGCCACTGAAATAACTCCACAAAGGTCCGTCACGCTTTATTTACATATGTATGGTACATGGCACTGATGCAGCTAGCTCAGAACCAGCTCCTAGAGTGAACAGAACCCCAACACTCCTGTTTATATTTGTCAGCTAGGATTCCTTGATTGGCCCAGGTTGACAGCTCCCATCAGAAAACTCATATCCAAGAGGTCCACTTGGCTGACCTCATTCCAATCACTACAGAAATTTTCCACGCTATGAGAAATGGGGAGTGGGTGGAGCCAAGTGGAAAATTCTTTCAAAGAGACATGAGCTAACTGGCCTTATGTTGTGCTAGGTATGTACTTATGTGGTGACATTAACAGTTGGCTGTGGTCTGAAATCTGGATCCACTTCTAAGCCTGTTGCCTGCTGTAGGGTGGCTGAAAGGAGGATTCTTCTTATAAGTATCAGATGGAGCACTATTTCTACTGCAGCAGCCACCAAAGAGGAGTCCCTTTACTGGACTGACCATTGTCCATTGTCTGTCTATGGACTCATAGTTGCACCTATATTCTCTCTCCTTTCATCCTGATCAGCATCAGACTCAGTTGATGATGGGTGGAGGCATCTTTTAATGACCTTCAGAGTCTTTCTTAATATTTGCTTACCCAATCCCTTATACTATTCCTTCTAACTTAACCCACCTTTAAATTTGGTTTGCATGTACTTTTTTTCTTCTACCTGTGATGTCTTAGACTTTAAGACATAGGAGCTGAATTAGGTCATTCAGCCTATCAAGTCTGCTCTGCCATTTGATCATGGCTGATATGTTTCTCAATCCCATTCCCCTAACTTCTCACTATAACCCTTAATCACCTTATCAATCAAGAACCTATCTATCTCTGTTTTAAATACACTCAATGACTTCGGCACCACAGCCTTCTGCGGTAATCACAGTTCCACAGATTTACTACTCTCTGGCTGAAGGAATTCCTCCTCATCTCAATTCTAAAGTGTCGTCCCCTCACTCTGAGGCTGTGCCCTAGGATTCTAGTCTCGCCCACTGGTGGAAACATCTTCTCCATGTCCCCTCTATCCAGTCCTTTAAATTTTCTGTAAGCTTCAAACTGAAGCCCCAGATCCTTCTCAAGTCCTTCGAGTATAGACTCAGAGTTCTCAACCTCCTGTATGACAAGCCTTTCTTCCCCAGGATCATTCTTGTAAACCTCCTCTGGATCCCCTACAAGGCCAGCACATCCTTCCTTCTGAAGAAGGATCACTGGACCTGAAACGTTAACTCTGATTTATCTCCACAGATGCTGCCAGACCTGCTCAGTATTTCCATCAATTTCTGTTTTTGTGATTTCCAGCATCTGCAGTTCTTTGGTTTTTCATCCTTCCTTAGATATGGGGACTAAAACTGCTCACAACATTCCAAATGCAGTTTGGCTAGACATTTGTACACCCTTAGCAGTATATTTTAGCTCTTGTGTTCTATCTGTCTTGAAATGAACACTAACATTGCATTTGCCTCCCCAACTGCATGTCAACCTTGAGAAAATCCTGAACTAGGATATCAAAGTCTCTTTGTGCTCCAGATTTCTGAAGCTTTTCCCCACTTAGAAAATAGTCTGCATCTTTATTCTTCCTATCAAAGAGTATGATCTCACATTCCCACATTGTATTCCATCTGCCACTTCCTTGTCCACTCCTCTAGTCTGTCCAAGTCCTTCTGCAGCTTTCCTGCTTCCTCAACACTACCTGCCCCATCTCCTATCTTTGTGCCATCTGCAAACTTAGCAACAATGCCCTGAATTCCGTCATCCACATTATTAATGTATAATGTGAATCATTGTGGTCCCAATTTGGACCTATGGAGAGGTTCAGTAGTCACCTCTTTTATCGCTATTTTCCTCCTTCTACCAGTCGGCCAATCCTCTATCCATGCTAATACCTTGCCCCAGTCCCATGGATTCTTCTTGTGTGGCACCTTGCTAAGGGCTTCTGGAAAGCCAAATACATCATGCCCACTGAATCTCCCTTATTTAATTTGCTCGTTACCTCCTCAAAGAATTCTAACAGATTGCCAGGCATGAACTCCCTTTGACGAAACTGTGCTGACTCAGCCATATTTTACCATGCACTTCCAAGTACTCCACAATGGAATCTAGAATCTTACCAACTACCAAAGTCAGGCTAACTAGCCCATCATTTCTTGACTTCTGCCTACCTCTCTTCTTAAATAGGGGTATTATATTAGCCATTTTCCAGTCTTCTAGGACCCTTCCCTGACTTCTTAAAAGATCACCACCAATGCCTCTATAACCTTCTCAGCTATTTTTAGAACTCTGGGGTACAGTTTATTTGGCTGCGTGATTTATCCACCTTCAGACCTTTCAGCTTCCTCAGCACCTTTTCCTTAGTGAAGGCGACCACACGCAACACTGCCCTCACTCTCTTGTAGTTATGGTATGCTGCTGGTGGCTTCCAATGTGGAAATTGATGTCAAGTACCTATACAGTCCCTCTGCCATTTCTTTGTTCCCCATTACTACTTCTCCAGACTCATTTTCCAGTAGTCTAACGTACACTCTTGCCTCCCTCTTATCTTTTAAATTTCTAAAAAAACTCTTGCAATCTTCGTTTATATTACTAGTTAGTTTATTCTCATATTTCAACTTCTCCCCCAATATTACTTCCTTAGTTATCCTCTGCTCATTTTAAAGGCTTCCTAATCCTCTGGTTTCCCAATAATCCACCACATTTTATGCTTTTCCTTTTGCTTTTATACTGTCCCTGATTTCCCTTGTCAGCCATGGTTCCCTTATTCCCATGAATTTTGGACACTGTAACAGAGTAGCTGGCTATGTTATCTATTGAACTGAATTGAATTGAATTGAATTAGCTTTATTGTCTCACGCACCCAAATGAGTACAGTGAAAAGTTTAGAGTCACCACTTATGGTGCCATCTTAGTTACAAGGTGCCTAGGTACAGATTCTTCAGTACAAGTCCTTTGGAAAAAAAATTAGAAAAATAAAGAAATAAAAAGTCTAGCATCACAGATCGTAGGAATAGAATAAAAAATAGAAAAATGAAAAGTTCAGAACAATAACCCTTCCAACCCATCCACTTGGCACCTAGACTCCAGTTCCTGCCAGGCCCTGAATCCAGACCGCGCTGGGCTTCACCTCAAGGCTTTCAAAGCCGGGCGACCACTCTGGAATCATCTTGATGCCGGAAATTCATGCTGAGGCCACGCCGGACCAAGAGATTGCCACGTACTGCTGCAGGCCGCCACACCAGACTATTAGGGACCACCATATCAGGCCAGCAGACCACTGTGCCAGGCTACGAGACTGCCATGCTGGACAAAGAGGATGTCACACCATGCTGAGAGACTGCAATTCCAGGCTGAAATATTGCCACACTGGGCCAAGAGACCGCCATGATGAGCTGGGAGACTACCATGCCAGGCTGAACGGACGCCTCGCTGGGTCCGCTCAGAAGCCAGCAGTTCAGGATGTCACCGAAAATAAAGAAGAGAGGAAAGAAAACACAAATGAGAGACAAAAGAAACAAAAAGCAAAAGAAATGGACAAAGCAGATGAGCTTCGGCTGAAATATCGTACACTGCTACCATCTTGAAGTTGGGAAAAAACTAGCTTTGTCAACTCTGACATAGCTTTGTCAAATCTGATTACACATATATTCTGGAGGTGTCACCATCACCTGTTTTCTTCACTCAACTGAATGATTATTGACTGGAGGGGTTACCACTAGCCAGAAACATAAGTAGATAAGCCATATAAATGCAGTGGCTGCAAAAGCAGGTCAGGGACTGGGAATTCTGAAACAAATAACTTTCCAAAGTCAAAAATTCAATCTGTCAGGCTTGATGGGATGGGCTCCCTCCAATGCAGTGCACCTGACCACCATGCTGAAGACATACAGCAATACGCAGAACCAAGAAATGTCTTGCTCCTTTAGGACAGGAGACAGGTTTCGGGCTCCAGAAATGAACAAGTGACAAGGTAAAGTCATGTCATAGCAATAGAGTTATGGAAATCCTAGTGTCTTGTATTGTTGTGCAGCCAGAAGAAGAGATACTGGGATCTGATTTCATCTCTCATTCATTGGATAAAAATATTATTACAGGAAATAGACTGCACTGAAAGAAGTTTGGGCATATTCAACGTGGTTTCTTGTAGGCACAGACGAAAAAAATACTATAATTGTTGAAATTATAGAATCTTTCACATACCTGATGTACTGATTGGAACCAGGTTGACCTCATTGACTATGAGGCCATTGATTGGGATTGTTACCTGAACCAATCAGGAAAGCCCTGGCTGACTAATATAACCAGAGAAAAAAAAATAACCAGGAGATGAGAATCACCTCAGCTCAGGTGACTGACTCTGAGCTAGCTAGCCACAGCCAGTGTAATGTGCAGAAGTAAGTAAAGGGTGACTTGGTGATTGGATACCAGACTCAGTGCAGTTATTTCACGTGGCATTTCGATGATGGCAGTTGGTGTAAATATGTAGGTGTGCAGAAGGTGACACTAACAAAAACTAAGGTCAAATCACATTCTAAGATCACTATCAGAAGTTTTTGTCTATTTCTGTCCTGTGCTACTCCTGACCTGTAAATGTTTGCTGGGAAATGTCAAGGGAGTTTTGCTCTGTATTTAACCTATGCAGTTTCTGCTCTAAGCATGTTTGACTGGTCAGACAGAAGATCTATTATTTCTCCATTGTTGTTACTTGTAATCTTTTATCCAGAAATGATACTGGGTGAACAATGATTTGCCCAAACATGGACAAAACTACAGGTAGTTCTCCTGTAATGCAATAGTTCCATTCTTGCCATAGAAAATCATGTTATAGAGAAATTACTATACTGTACAGCAGAAAGTTTGCATTATCTAAACAGCGTCCACTATTCATCAATTGTGTTACAGTCAATTCGCGTTAACGAAACATGCATTATAGCAGAACTACCTGTACAATAAAACGCAAATTATGGTAATATTTCATAGTCCATTAGGGTGAAGCAGAGAGTGTCAAACTTTGGTTCCACATAGAGTGCTTGTTCCTAAATCATAGATTTAAGATGCTTCAGTCCAAAATCAGGCTGGTACATCTGTGTAGTGCTCTGAGAGTGCAAATTTGATGGAGTTGCAGTTTCTACTAAATCCAAACTCTATTTACTTTTTCAGGATATGCTAAAGATCCCATGCGGCAATTTAAAGAGCAGGATAGTTTTTGGCCAATATCTAACCCTCAACCAAAAATAATAAAGTGGATTAATCTGCTCATTATCACATTGCTGATTGGAGAGATTGCTGAGTGCAAATTGGCTGCTGCATAATCACAATTGTGACTACACTTCAAAAGTACTTTATTTGCTGCAGCGCTTTCCATCTTTATGCATGGTTCTGTATAAATTAAGGTTGTTCTATCTTTTTAAGAATGAGTCATTATGGGAGCTATAACAAACTTGTCCAATGTATTTGTCTCAAGTATCTCTCACTGGGTTACTGAACTTTTTAAAACCAGAAGCTGTAATTTCAGAAGATGCAGCAAATCGACCTCTGTGTTGCTTTTCACCAGCTGCCAGTGAAGGGTGAATGGGAAACAGGTGCTCTTGATTCAGTTGACATTTAGTTATGCAGAATTCAGTCTTGCATATGCACCTTCTTTGTATTTACACCACTTTAAAGTTACAGGTTTAAAAATCACTAGGGATTTTCCTCAGGGTTTTAGCGAGCAGTTGTTATAACTTCATTGTTAGTGAGTTCTTTGATCTTCCATCTAAGTTATAGGAGGGTTGATGTTGGGAGTTTGAGGAAATTGTTATGCTTTTGATTATTGTTTGAAATTGCTAAACTAGAAAAGATCAAGGTCCATATAGTTTTGCTGTTTACCTTCCTGGTAGTTGTATAATACCAAATGAAGTAAACAGCCCATTCAATCACATTCAGACTTGCAATATAAACATCCTGTTTAATGCATTTGATGATCAACGCCTGACTAATCTATTGCACAGAAATTTCACTGGATTTTAATTGGTTAGTACATTGATCTGCTAAGTATCCATTGTCATTCTGCTCTTTTGAATAAATAAAATTTAGTTAAACAGCCCCTTATGGAGCTCTGTAACAATAATGCAAATTAACAGTTTACAAAAATTTAAATAATGAAATGGAAAGTTACTAAAGCAAAATAACATTGTTCGGGAGACGATGCTCCCCAGATTGTCACTCTGTATTGAGTCAGTTCATCTCAGGATGTGCCCCTGTGTTAGAGAGAGGGAAACTGAGCACTGCTGCCAATTCATTTTGGGCTGGGATGGCTTAGATTGTGAGGGTACTTTGCTTTCTTGGACTCATGCTTGACTGATGCATAAATTATGGATACTATGTCCCATCAAGTGTTAACACCGCTAAGAGTGGTGGAAAAGGGAGGAAAGAATAAAAAGAGTTGTAGACGGCAATGGTATGTTGGACCTATGAACCAATGAATGAATGTCATGCAAATATCACATGACTGTACATTTGTCACTCTCATTCCAGTTATAGCAAAGTAGCAGTAGATAATCCCAGTGTGTCAGGCCATCCTCAGTTTTCTGAAGAGTACAAACAACTCAGACCTGCTGCTCTAGGCAAGACTGAATTCATTATCCAATTATTCTGGATCCACCTACAACCCAGCACAAAAATGAAAGTCAAATGAAAGGCTATGCAGTCTTATGAAAACATGCAGCATACATTATGCCTCCATCCCTCAGCAGCATTTCCTTGGTTATTGCGTAAGAAATTGTGCTGTTCCCATGATGCTTTAATGCTTTAATACTGGTTGATAGGTGGGGTTAACTGCCCGAACAAAATTATTAGCACTTTTAAAAACAAAGAATTATTGGCACGTGCAGCATGTGATCACACCAGATATACCTTTCCTACACCGCACCCACTAAGGAATGCACAATCAAGCATTATTTTAATAGATCAAATCTCAAATGGAAAAATACTTCTGACTTCTACCACACACATTCTCTTCCTAATACATAAAAAAACTCTTTGGTCCAGGAGTCAAAGCTGGCAACCAAAATCTTGCTTGCCAGTTCCTTTTCTCTATTTTGTAGAACTATACCCAGTTGTGAGCTGTATTTTATGTTGAATTTCTTCAAAATTCCTGTGTCTGGAGGATTGGAAAATGCTGCTCCATGTTAGAAAGAGACTCAAAATAGAAGGGGAAATTAAGAGAAGGGAGTAGCAGACACAGCAACATGCCTGATCTCAGTCATTTCAGGTCTATCAATACCTTAAATAAAAACAGAAAATGCTGAAGAAGCTCAGCAAGACTGGCAGCATCTGTGAAGAAAGAAACAGAGTTAATGTTTCAAGTTCTACATAAATCTTCTTCAGAGCTGTTTTTATTTCTGTTTTATTTCAGATTTCCAGCATCCACAGCATTTTGGTATTATTTCTTAATAATTTAGTTTGTAACGGAGCTATACAAATTAGGTTGGTACTAGTTTCCATTTCTGGCCTGTTCTAAGTTGGCTATCTCAGCTAAACTTGTGGAATTGACTCAGAGTCTCTCCCTAAGTGCCCAGAGGGCAGTTAAATGTCAACCACATTGCTGTGGATCTGGAGTCACATCTAGGCCAGACCAAGTAAGGACAGAAGTTCCCTAAAGGACATTAGTGAACTAGATGGGTTTTTCTGAAAATCCATGATGGTTTTTTATGGTCCCCAGTAGACTCCTAATTCAAATTCCACCATCTGCCATGGCAGGATTTGAACCCAAGACCCCAAAACATTATAGGGCCTCTACATTAATAATCTAACAATAATACCACTAGGCTATTGCCTCCCACTTATGGGTGAGATTATTAATTAATAAAGTAAGTTTATTAGTTACTAAATGCAAGAAGGTATAATAGCACAATACACATGCACACAGATTCGGAGTCCAAAAATGAGTAGTAGATCATTACAGCCTCTACATTGGAATGTTCCAGTCGAATTAGTGTTGGTAGTTGACCAATCATAGAGTCATAGAGGCATACAGCATGGGAACACACCCTTCAGTCCAACTAGTCCACACTGACCATGCTCCCAAACTAAATTAGCCCCACCTACCTGCGTTTGGCCCATATCCCTCCAAACCTTTCCTATTCATGTTCTTATTCATATGTCTTTTAAATGTTGTAACTGTACCTGCATCCACCACTCCCTCTGGCAGTTCATTCCACACACTAACCATCCTCTGTGTAAAAAAGTTGCCCTTCTTGTCCTGTTTAAATCTTTCTTCTGTCCCATTAAAATATACCCTCTAGTTTTGAACTCTCCCACCTTAGGGAAAACGCCTTTGCTATTCACCTTATCTATGCCGCTCATAATTTTATAAACTTCTATAAGGTTACCCCTTAGCCTCCTATGCTCCAGTGAAATAGGTCCCAGGCTATCCAGTCTATTTTTATAACTCAAACCCTCTATTCCCAGCAACATTCTGGTAAATATTTTCTAAACTCTCTCCAGTTTAATAATATTTTCATTAGAACAGGGTGACCCATAACTGCGCACAGTACTGCAGAACAGACCTCACCGACATCGTGTACGACCTCAACATGACATCCCAACTCCAATATTCAAAGGTCTGAGCAATGAAGGGAAGCGTGCTAAACACCTTCTTAACCATTCTACTATATGCGATGCAGACTTTAAAGTATTGTGTACCTGAAGCCCTAGGTCTCTCTGTTCTACAACACTACCCAGGCCCTATCATTAATTGTATAAGTCCTGTCCTTGTTTGTTTTACCACAATGCAATACCTTGCATTTGTTTAAATTAAACTCCACCTGCCACTCCTCAGCCCATTGGCCCAATTGATCAAGATCTCTTTGTAATCTTAGATTACCTTCTTCACTGTCCATTATACCACCAATTTGGTGTCATCCACCAATTCCTCATCCTAACACTCCTGTATTGTCATGCAAATTGTTTATATAAATGACAAACAAAAGTGGACCTAGTATCAGTCCCTGTGAAACTGCGCTGGTCAAAGGCCTCCAGTCCAAAAACCACCTTTCCACCACCACCCTCTATCTCCTATCGTCAAACCAATTTTGTATCCAATTTGACAAAGAAACCTTGCTGATTGACTTCTGAAAAATTGGCACGGGAATTATAGGTCTTATTGAAGACTGAGGCTTTCCCAAGAATGGAAGAGCCACAGTAGATGGGATTCCAGAGAAGATTTTCAAAATTGGAGGAGCAAAGTTTACCTGTCATTTCCATGTCATCTCAAGTGTTCCTGACAATCTGAGACAATCTCAGTGATGTTACCATCATCAATGTCTTCAAAAAAGGAAACAAACTGGACTATGGGAACTGCCAAGGAGTCTCCCTGTGGAACTATGGGCATGATTTTCACTGTTCAGCAACTCCAAAAGAAATGCCAGGAACAACATCAACCACTCTACATGGCCTTCATTGATCTTACCAAGGTTTTTGATTTAGTCAGTCATAAAGTCATGGAATAATACAGCATGGAAACAGACCTGGCTGACTCATCTGCGATGAACAGACTTCCCAATCTGACCTAGTTCCATTGCCAGCATTTATCCCTTCCTATACATTTATCTATCCAGAAGACTTTTAAATGTTGTAATTGTACCCACCTCCAGAATTCCCCTGTCAAAGGCCAGCAGTCCAGAAAAACTCATTAACATCTTCTGTCTCCTCCATCTGCTTCAATTAGTTGCCCTTCGCTTGCTCTTCGAGTCTCCAGCAGAGCAGTGATATCAATGTTAATGTGCCTGAGTTTACTGGCAACAATGGCAGTTCTTTGTTCTGGATGATTATCTTGTTCATTATCCATTTCCCTACGTACCTCAGCGGCACCACTACCAGGTGGATCACTGTCCACTCTGTGAGAGGTTACCATTTCCTCATCAGCAACTTATTTCTAATGCAGTAGAATTCAGGGACGATTTCTGTCTCAACTTCTGTGTGAGAGATCTGAGCTGGTATTTTTAACAATTGTTCAGTTTGTTGTGCTGCTATCAAAAAAGTTCTATTTGCTACCTCCAATGGGTCTTCTAGGCTTCTGACAAAGATTTCAGAAAACTAGACCAGAATGTTTCCAATTGGAGTGTCACCTCGGCCTCCACTGGCTGTCTTGCCACACCATATTAACACAGTCAGGGAAAATGCCAAACACACTTGCTCTTGCAGCTTTTTGGTCTCCCAGTAGTTGCAACAAGCTTCTCAATGACTACTGAAGATGTTGTCAACTTTAATCTCACCAGGTTTTTCACACTGTTCACAGGCAGAGTGGGACAACTCCTATGGTCCTGACACAAGGTCATATTCCAGGTGCACTTGGAAAAAGAGAGTGGGTATGCATTCTCCTTCAATTCCTTTTACCAGCACCTTGACACTTCCTGCATTCTCTGGTGGAAAGGTGGTAACTTCTCCAGCAGTACAATTTGGCTGGCCATGGTACCTCTTACTATCAGTATAGGCTTGTTCATCTCACCCTGGGGAATTTTGGCTACTTTTCCCTTGGTTGCAAACCCCAGTAACTCTAAATGATTCATTTGCCTCATCTGCACTCTCAGGAATGCTTTAACAGGGATTTTCAGCTGCAATCAGAACCTGTCCTTGTCTCTCATGCTCTCTGACTCCCTCATTCTCTGCATGGAGTGTATCTCCTGATGTATCTCACTCATTTTTTCCTGTAGTCTTCAGCAATTTGCCTCAGAATGCCTTATGTTTCAGCAACTAAAACACACAGGCTTCTGGATCTCACTTTCCATCTCAGCACCCCTCTTTCGGTACTGAGTAGGAGTCCCAGCATTTCACTCTCCCATGGGTACTCAGATTCCAATCACTTCCCTCACTTCTAACCTTTCCAGTTGGTCAGAGGCGACCAGGCAAGGGTTTGTTTGGAACAGGTGCTTGTGGATCAGCTCATAATCCTCAGCCAGTGTGGCTGCTTGCCGAGGCCTAGTCACTCTCTGTTACTTCCAGGTGTATTATTATTGGAAAACCTTTACCTATTGGAAAAGAAATAGAATTTTTAAACTCCTCAGGAAGAATTATTTCACAGAGGTTCTCATAAGTGGCTTCTGTTTTCAACATCCATACCCCTAATCAAAAGCAATCTCCTTAAGCCTGGTCTGCATGATGACTCAGAAGGTCTTATGAGGAAAGGCTGAGGGTTTTGAGGCTGTTTTCGTTAGAGAGAAGAAGGTTAAGAGGTGACTTGATAGAGACATACAAGATGATCAGAGGATTAGATAGGGCGGACAGTGGGAGCCTTTTTCCTCGGATGGTGATGGCTAGCACGAGGGGACATAGCTTTAAATTGAGGGGTGATAGATATAGGACAGATGTCAGAGGTAGGTTCTTTACTCAGAGAGTAGTAAGGGCGTGGAATGCCCTGCCTGCAAAAATAGTAGACTCGCCCACTTTAAGGGCATTTAAATGGTCATTGTTTATCCAAAGACCATTTAAATGCCCTGAAAAAAAAATGGATAAACATATGGATGATAATGGAATAGTTTAGGTTAGATGGGCTTCAGATTGGTTTCACAGGTCGGCGCAACATCGAGGGCCGAAGGGCCTGTACTGCGCTGTAATGTTCTATGTTCTATGTTCTATGGTTAGCACTGCTGCCTCAGAGGGCCAGGGACCTGGGTTCAATTCCAACCTTGGACGACTATCTGTGTGGAGTTTGCACATTCTCCCCATGTCTGCATGGGTTTCCTCTGGGTGCTCCAGTTTCCTCCCACAGTCCAAAGATGTGCAGGTTAGGTGGATTGGCCATGTTAAATTGCCCATAGTGTTCAAGGATGTGTGGATGGGTCTGGGTGGGATGCTCAGTGTGGACTTGTTGGGCTGAAGGGCCTGTTTCCACACTGTAGGGATTCTATGATCTATGAAATTCCAGGTATGTCTGATCAGGTTGTTTTTTGAGGATACAGAATTTTTGACACTTCCAGCACTAACTGGCACTTGCATAAGTGGGAGTAACTATGACTCTTGTGGATGGGTTTCCCATGGGAGCTTTGTTTGGTTAGCTACCTCTGTGGCAATTTTGACGTGATTTTGCCTGCCACGACAACAATTGTGCCTCCCCACTGGCCTTACCAGAAACAGCAATGGCATTTGCTATTGGCTGGCGAGATGACTGAGAAAAATTGTGACATAACAATAGATCCGCATGGATGAGGATACTTAGTAGTGCAAGGTGTCACTTACCTAAACAGAGTAGAAAATGGAGGATTTGAATGACCCCAATCAGTTCAGATGGCATGCATCCTGAATAAACAGGATGCAGATTCTCTATGGCAGCGCCCTGTGAAAAATGCGGACTGTCACACAAGTTCCAGCCCTTTTATTAGCGCTGGTAAAAAAGTCCATTTCCACACAGAGGAAATAGAAGAGAGACTCAAGAATCTACTATACCCTTCCTACACGGACCTGGAATTCCAGTGGATGTAGCCAAGCCTATTATAGAAGAAACCATATGGGCAGCCCACCCATTGGAAATTTATAGCATTATTAAGACAGAGATCTTCTATTTAAAAGATAAACAATAGAGAACGAAAACTTTGTTTGATGATGTTGACAATTCTATCAGTGACTAAACAATCAATATGACAGCATTTACAGTACCAGGCATTAGTGAGCTGACATGAGACAGGATGGTGATGCACCGCCTCAGTGATGAATTGTTTTGTACGTTCTGTAACTCCCTACTCTTGACAGTAGGCAACTTTTGAGTGCACTCGGCTGAGAAACACCAAATAAAGAAAACTTCAAACAAGGTGTTCCAAGTGTCAGAAAAGAGGGGAATGCCATGCATTAACCTGTCATGATGCAAAATGTAATGGAGGTGGGCCAGCCAAATGATTGGGACCATGTACATGCACTAAGTGTGAGTTCACATTTTCATCAGAAATTGGCCTTGGTCAACATAAGCAACATAGACATGTAGAGCTATGCAATAAAAGTGCCTGGAGACTCCTAAAAAGCCAATTCAAATCCAGGGAGGAGAAATTATAAGTGGACAGAAAAAGTAACAAATCTTCTTCAACAATTGAAATAGCAATTTGTGAGATATTCATTTATGAATAAAAAGATTCTAAGCATCCTTACATCTAAAACATCTAAACAAATATCCAATAAGTGTAGAATGTTGCAGAATATCCAAGTGGTAGTCCAAACACCAGTGCCTGATGCTCCTGAAGAGAATAACCTAGAGACTGGTCCAAAAGACAAACTCAAAAGGGAGATCACCCAACAAACCAATGCGGTCATTCAACCCCCACTCTGCAATCTTAACCGTCGTGACATTGATCATCAACCAACTCAGGCTGAAGAATTGTTAAATAAGAAAGGTAATCTTGAAGTCAGAGCACTGGGATTAAGACTCATGAAAAACATTGCAAACTTCCTAATCAATGGGGATGATCAATCTAAAAATCACTCCCAGGCCAACTGCAGGAAAGGCAGGAAAGATAAAAGATATGGATGTGTGAAGAATACTGGTGTGAAAAGTCGACGGGCAAATAAAAAATCATGGTTCAGGGAAACATGATTATTCTTTAAGAATTATAGGTGGCAACAGGCCCAGATGAAATTGGAAGATATCCACAATGGTGATGCTATATGTCTACCCAGACTCTTCTGTCTATGGTTAAAATCAAGCACAATTCTGGATTCCCTTAAAAAGAGTCAAACAGTCCTGATTCTGAAACAGAAGATATGGGATACTTTAAAAATACTGATAACTGGAGGCACATTCAATTGGTCCCACACTACTTTGCCTATTATGGCAAAATTATAGCAAAAAGCAAATTATAGCATAAACCCCAGTCAGAAGCATTTTTTTAGCAGTGAAGCCAGCCCTAACAAAAACACCACACTCTTGGAAAACATTATAGATTTAGATTTTATTATCATGTGTACTCAAGTACAGGAGTACAGTGAAAAGTGTACAATGTTGCCATTCCTGGCACCATCTTAGGTACAAGGTACAAAATCTTAGGTACAAAAATAGAAAAATAAAGAAATAAATTAAAAAGTTCAATACTACAGTTCCTCTTACTATAATGTAGAAAAATAAAGAAATAAAGTTAGAAGTTAAACATCACAGTCCTTTCTTAAGCTATGGACATTCCATGCTGGGCTTTCCCGATGCTGGGCTTGCTCACCACAGTGCTGGGTGCACTTCCAGCCCCACTGGGCAAGTCCCGCCTGGGCTCACCAGTTGCTATGCCGCCAACCGCTGCTTCACCTCTGACTGCCAGTGACCACCATCTGGGCTCACCAGACTTCACCTCTGACCACCGCTTCACCACTGACTACCATCTGTAATTGCCAGGCTTCACCGCATTCAAAATCTGTGGAAATAATAACTCGGATACAGTGAAAGAACTGCACAAACTCAAGGTCCTAAAGGAGATCAAGGCCTTTCTAGAGAAAGAAAAGCATCAAGGCTGATCAGTAGCTTGTTATTGTGTTGTAATCTATACCCCACTAGGACGATCCTATCAAGAGGTAGACCATACATGTCTAAGGACAATTAAAGATGTAAGATCCCACTAGAAACATGAGACCACATTTACAGAAACTGCCCATTTGTTAAAAATGCATGGATTAAATGACATAATAAAATCATGTCAAAATTACAACAATACATGGGAAAATATGGCTGGACAATATTCGTTGAACCATAGTTAAAAGACAAAGATGACTCATTATCAAAACCTGATTTGATATTTAAGAAAGAACAAGGGACCACAGTGGTGGATGTTGCAGCTCGGTTCAAGGACAACAATAAAACATTGGAATAAGTTTGGATTAAAAAAGTGAAAAAGTAAAAACATCTAGGCCAGGAGATAAAGAAACTGATAGGAGGCTCCAAGCCCATGCAACTTGGTTTTGTTGGGAAGTGGCTTGATTCGAATAACACTCTCAAGTGGTTCCTGGGAATGTATCAGGATGTATCAAGACTAACCATTTCCCTGACAATTGAATGTTTTCAAATATTTACCAGCAGGTGAAAGAATAACAGAATCTATCCAGCTTTATGCCATGGACATCAAACACTAACCTTACGGTGGCAGGGTTCAATGTTATGTTTGAGGACATTTAGTGTTGGCACCAGCACAGTGGATTATAAAATTTGATGGGTGGTAAAACAAATGTTTAATGTTTGGAAGTTTAATTCTTAATTTAATACTCAACATTATAATGTTTGGTGTTTAATTTTTAATGTTAATAAAGTAGTAATTAATGATTGTGGATACTTGCAACAAATGGCACCTCAGGTGATGTTAATGTTCTCAGGCAACGAATCAGAACAGCTGTCAGTTCTTTGTTCCAAATATTGGTGAATATCCCTGCTTGGTGAATTGGACCTTTTAATCTTTCTTGTTGTGACACATAGCCCCAGTCCTCTGCTTGATATCAGTGGATTGCTACCAGAGATTTTACAAAAAGTCAACAAATGACATGAAGACTCAAACAAGGGCATGCTCACAAGTGTTCCAAACTAACCTTTTTTACTGCCTCATAATGAGCAAGAGAGAGTAACTAATGGGCCACTTTAGCAGCTGTGCTACCCACTTCAAAGAAATAAAACATGTCTTCCATCTTTGCTTCATCAAATCTAGGAATTGAATGAGCAAACGGAGTTGCATCCAGTCTTAAGTCTGAGCCAGTGCTATCTTCACATGACACAAAAGAATTCCTCCCCTCAGCTTGAGCTGCCTTATTTCAAACTCCATTTCCTGCTGCTTTTCCCGAAACTCTCTTCTAGCTATCCTCTCATTCCCATTTCTTCCTCTTGCTTCTTACTTTTTTTCACGACCTTTCTTCTCTGCCTCCCATTTACCTCTCTCTCACTTTGCCTTTCTTTCTTTTGTCATTGAAATTCTAATTTCCACTGTTCCAATTTTAGTCTGTCAATTGCTACTCTATCATTATTATTGCCTCAGTGTCCACCCTTAAGAAGGTGGCCACTGCTTTTAAAATTTTTGGGTTTTTAGGCCTTCAGTTAAAAATTTAATCCAAATTTTTACTAAATCTTTTAACAATCTGAAACATCAAACTTTCAAATTGTGGTATTGAGTTCCCAGACTGAATGAACTTACATTATAAAAGGACCTGATTTAAACTCATTTTCTTGACTTCATGAAAGAGTGAGTTTATTGATTTGATGGGATGAGGGTGTCGCTGGCTAGGCCAGCATTTATTGACCATCCCTAATTGCCCAGAGAGCAGCTAAGAGTCAATCACATTGCAGTGGGTCTGGAGCCACATGTAGCCGAGACAAGGTAAGGTTGGCAGTTTCCTTCCCTAAAGGACATTAGTGAACCAGATGGACAATGATTCGTGGTCGTCATTAGACTCTTAATTCAAGATTTTTATTGAGTTCAAATTCCACTATCTGCCGTGGCGGGAATCAAACCCAGGTCCCCAGGACATTACCTGGGTCTCTGGATTAATAGACCATCAATAATACTACTAGGCCATTGTCTCCCCTATTAATCATGAGAAGAAGTAATAATACAAAATATATACACCCAAATTTGGATTAAGAATTGACACTGTAGTGATTGTTACAAGGTCAGTAAGGTGGACCTCATGGAATATGAGTTCTTTGATAGGGGCTGTTAACCTGGTCTAATCAAGGAGTCCTGCCTGACAGGTATAAACAGGAGTGTTAGAGGCTTTGCTCACTGTGAGACCTGGCTTTGGGGAAGCTAGACCAGTGTTGAATGCTATGCATGAGTAAATAAGAGGTTATTTGCTTCAGTGAAGTTATTTCAGTGGCGGCAAGAGAAAAAAATACACTCCTGAAGAAATTCGCTCGCATCAGTCATCTCTAAGTTGGGGTAAGCATTCCTAGCATCATGCTGTTATTCGGGAACCTTGTCTGATTCAATCCTGCCGTCAAAGACTGAGCCCAGTTTGTGGAAAGAATGTGTTATTTTTCCGGGCAAATGACATTGGGGCAGACGAAAAACAATAAGTAATTTTCCTGACAGCTTTTTTGATAATTCGAAGCCTATTGTTTCCTGAGGGACCAGATTCTGAAATTTTTCAAGAGCTGACAGATTTAGTTAAGAAATACTATGACCCTGAGCCTCCTCTAATTCTGCGACGCAATTGGTTTTACTCGGCTGTTCGAGAATCTTGTTGGGATTTTTGATGAGTTTAAGATGACTGGCAGAGGCATGTGATTTTGGTTTAACTCTTAACAAGATGCTGACACACCATTTGGTATGTGGGATTAATGATGTAATCATGCAAAAGCATCCCTAGCTGAAGCCCAACTGGACTTCAAACAGGCACTGCAACTGGCTTTGTCAAAGAACAAAGAAAATTACAGCACAGGAACAGGACCTTCGGCCCTCTAAGCCTGCACTGACATGCTGCCTGTCACAACTGAAACCCCCTACCACTCCGGGGACCATATTGTCATTAGAAAATGCAGCAAATGAAGCAGGGGTGGCATGCTGGTTCAGTGGTTAGCACTGCCACCTGACAGTGCCAGGGATCTGGGTTTGATTCCACCCTCAGGTGACTGTCTGTGTGGAGTTTGCACATTCTCTCCGGGTTCCCTCATGGGAAATGCAATGTTCCAGGGAAAGGGCAGGGGGTTATGGATCTGTATGGGATGCAGTATTGACTCAATCGGCTGAATGGCCTGCTTCCACACTGTAGGGATTCTGTTCTTTGAGTTACAGGGTATGCCAATGGAAGTGGACACCCTCACCAGGCCGATTGAGCTTGGGGAACACCACTTGAGTGAAGGCGATTGCATAGCCTCACTCAGGACATATCCTGAACAGAGGGACTCTAGATCACCCTATAGCAAAACCCCAAAATAAAGCCAAGCCTTGGCCAAACAATTAACATTTTCTTCAGAATCTGGGCCACCAAGCTATTGTGTTTGCTGCCAATATGCAGACTCTAGACAGCAAAAGAGTCTCAATAGGCCGGAATTGAGTAATAGAACTCATAGGACGGTATCCAGGAGAGTGCACACCCTGGAAAGCCTACTTTCACCTGGCTTGAACAGTTACATTGCTTAGCAACATCCAAATCAGAATCAAAATATATATCTGGTTAAAATGGTCACCTGGCTCTAATGGAGGTTGATACCTGCGCAGCTGTATCAGTGATTGCAGAACCAGTCTTTAACAAAATTTGCTCTGGACTCCAACTCATAAGTTTCTGCAAGACCTCGGCTGGACTGAAAACCTATACTGGGGAATGTTTACAGATTAAGGGTACAACTTCAGTTCTGGTCTCATATGAGAAGCAGCTGGTTCGGTTACCACTGTTTTTTGTAAAAGACTCAGGCCCAAGCCTGATGGGGTAAAACTGGTTGAGAAACATTCACCTTGATTGGCTCAACATTTTTCAATTAGAAAATGTCTGCCTGAGTAAAGTCCTGATTAAATCCTAAAGTTTTTCAGGAATGTCTAGGGTATATGAAAGGAGCCAAGGCCACCTTACCTGTTGACCAGGAAGCAATTCCACGATTCTGCAAAGCCCACCCAGTGCCATTTGCCTGTGTGCAGAAGTAGAGGCAGAAATCAGGAGGCTGGAATGTGAAGGAATCATCAAACCAGTACAGCTTGCGGAATCATTGACGCTGATTGTGAAGCCTTCTGGGTGAGTTCGCCTTTATGGTGATTTTAAACAAAGGGTATACCGCTTCTTGCGGCTGGATAAATACATAATCCCTCACATAGAGGACTTATACCCAAAGCTGGCACGGGGGTTGTCCTTCACGAAGCTGGACATGAGCCATGTGTACCTGCAATTGCGGTTAGATGAGAATTCCCAGAGGTATGCTCTAATAATATCCTTAAGGGTATCATCAGCCTGTGCCATTTTTCAACGGGTGATGAAGAACATTTTACAAGGTCTACCCCACTCACCATTTGATGGATGACATGCTAATAACAGGGAAGGCCAATAAAATGCATTTAGCAAATCTGGAATAGTTCTTAGACATTTCTCCAAGGCTGGCATATGCCTTGGAAGGGAAAACTATGTGTTTCAAGCACCCTTAAGTGACCTACTTGGACTATAGAGTCAACAAAATCAGGTTGCACCTGTTGGAAGATAAAGTGAGGGCAGTCAAAGGTGCCCCAGCTCCCATGTCTGTCCTGGAGCTTAGGTCTTTCTTTGGATTGGTGAGTTATTATGAAAAGTTAATAGGTCTCCATTGTGGCAACCTTATTAGAATCATAGAATCCCTACAGTGTGGAAACAGGCCCTTTGGCCCAGCAAGTCCACACTGAACCTCAAAGCATCCTACCCAGACCCATCCCCCTTTAACCCACCTAATCTACACCTCCCTGAACACTATGGGCAATTTAGCATGGCCAATCCACCTAACCTGCACATCTTTGGACTGTGGGAGGAAACCGGAGCACACAGAGGAAACCCATGCAGACACAGGGAGAATGTGCAAACTCCACACAGACAGTTGCCTGAGGCTGGAATTGAAGCCAGGTCCCTGGTGCTGTGAGGCAGCAGTGCTAACCACTGTGCCACCGTGCTGCCCCAAATATATCTGCTTTTGAGAAAGGGTCAGCCTTGGAAATGGTCTCGTAGCTAAGACATAGTCTTTAGGGAAGTGAAGAAGCAGTTATCATAGTAATGGCACATTACGGTTCCAAGTGAGATCTGGTGCTGATATGCAATGCCTCCTTGTACAATATCGACATAGTGGTTGGCTCACAGATGGCCCATTGGAGAGAAATGCCCATTAGCGTAAGTTTTCCGGACTTTGGCTGATGCAGAATGCAAATATGCCCAGATGGAGAAGAACGGTTTGTTGGTGATCTTTATTCTGAGAAAATTCCTCCAATACCTTTACAAATGTAAGTTTGTAATAGGAACTGGCCACAATCGCCTGCTGGGGCTATTCAAAGAGGACAAGGTCATGCCGCCCATAATTTCAGGTTGAATTCAGTGGTGGGCTCTCATTCTGAGTGCATACAATTATAAGATGGAATACCGTCCAGGAGGCCAAGTTGTAACTGTGGATGCCTTGAATGTCTCCCTTTGGCAGAAATATCACTGGGGTGCCGCCACTGGAAGAGTCCGTTCTTGTTTTAAACTTTCTGGACATCCTTCTGGTCACCACTGAAAATATCAGCCAATGGACACAAAACTAAAACAGATGGTGATGTTGCAGGAAGCAAAAGGGCCATCACAACCAGAATTGAAACTTTTCCAGACCCAGTGATACCAGATCATCACAGGGGACAACAATTTATTATGGGGAGAAACAGTCATTTCTGAGCAAAGGATGCCACCAGATACTGGCTGGACTCCACCAGGGTCATCCAGGGGTGTCCAAAATGAAGATGTTGGCAAGAGGTTATGTCTGATGGCCAGGATTGGATGTAGACATAGCCATATTGGGGGTGGGAGGGGCAGAGCCTAGAGTGCCAAAAAGTACAAAAATTACTACCAGCAACTCACCCACATTTGTGAGAATGGCCAGGAAAATCCTGGACTCGGTTACATGTCAACTAAGTTGGCCCTTTCACGGGCTCAATGTTCTTAGCCATTGTGGATACCCAATCAAAGTGGTTGGACCCGCATAAGAGTTTATTCGTCAAATACGGGGATGACAATAGAAAAGCGGCGAGCACCTTTTGCAATACACAGACTCCCAGAAAAGTTGGTCACAGACAACGGGCCATCATTTATCAGCAAGGAATTTGAGTATTTCCAAAAGTTGAAAGACATTCAGCATATAAGGACAGATCCATACCATCCATCATCCAATGGTTCTGCCAGAAAAGGTAGTCCAAATTTTGAAGGCAGGATTTCAGAAACAACCTACACTTTCACTCAATTCCAAACTGTGCCGGTTCCTATTTGATTATTGGACCACTCCTCATGTATTATAGGGGATAGCTCCAGCAGAGTGGCTAAGGGGGAGAAAACTCTGCACCAGGTTAAATCTGATCTTTCCGGACCCGGGGTTGGGAGGTTGGTGAAGCAGCATCAGGAGTGCCAATGCTGGTCACAAGTCTTCTCTAAGTGAGAGAGACAGTTTACTTCAGGGGACAAAGTTTGGTGCCAAAACTACGGAAATGCCCCTACATGGGTAAGAGGCATGGTTGACACAAGGTCAGGTCCTCTAACATACAAAGTTTGGGTAGGTGAGGCGCTCCTGAATAAACAATGGACCACATTGAAGCCGCAAACTCGCAAGCTGGGCTGGAGGTGAACATGTCCGTTCCCTCAGAATAGCTGGAAAGGCTGTTGGAACCCATGGGTTCTCCTCCTCCATCTAGTGTCGAAGAAACCTCACAGATGGACATGGCAGAAATTGCAGCCTCGACGCCTTTATCACCTAAAGAAGAGGATGAATTTCTTCCAAGTTGCTCTGGGCGCAAGAGGTGGTGTATGTTCTGGTACATGTTCCCCGTATCTGAGGCTGAGTCGGAGGAATCGGAGCCGGTGTGAAAATGTCTCAGCAGAGGCTACAAGAAAAGGAACTGGCCTACATCCCTGGACTTAGAGGAGGAGGGATGTAGTGATTGTAATGATGTTAGCCAGGTGGACCTCATAGAATATGAGTTCCCTGATTGGTGCAGTTAACCTCGTCCAATCAGACAGTCCTGGCTGACAGACATAAACAGAAGTGTCAGAGGCTCTGTTCACTCTAAGAGCTGTGTCAAGTACTATGCACATGTAAATAAAGGGTGACTTGGTGATGGGATACCAGCCTCTGTGAGTTCGTTCAAAGACTGCTCACATATCACATTGAGCATTAACATTAGGCTCCATGAGGTACACCTGCAAGGGAAATTAAAGGCTCAGAAAATAAATGGAAACCTAGGCTGTAGAATTAAGAACACTTCAGAAAGTATTTAAGCTTAAAACAGACAAATTTAAAGAAATCTAGTGGAAAAGTCTAGTAGAAGAAATGTCAGGAAAAATTTAAGATTTAAAAGGCTTGGGGCTCAACGAATCATGACTAGGTGTCATAGATTAAAAATAAGGGGTTATCCACTTAAAACAGATATGGAGAAATAACTACCCCACAGGGTTGTGAGCCAATGAAATTCTCTTCCTCAAAAGGCATCGGATGCAGAATCTTTAAATATTTTTAAGGCAGAGGTAGATTGATTCTTGTTTTCCAAGGGAGATGAGCAATATTGGGATATGCAATAATGTAGATTTGAGGTTAAAATTATATCAACTGTGATCTTGTTGAATGGCAGAGAAGACTCAAAGGACCGAGTGGCCTATAACTTGTACCTTGTTCATATGTTCATAATACATCCAAGAGACTACAGACATGTTTGAAGGTGACCTAAATATTTTGATAATTAGTTCAATGTTAGAACAAATAAAATTCTTACATGAGAAAGATTTGACAGAAGAATTTAGCTTCCAGGAGAATCAGTAGACAATCTCGTCAATGGCCTCTATGGATGAATGAAAATCTCTCTGAATGTGACCTTTGAAAAAAAAATCAGAAAGATTCATAGACAATTCCTGACAGGAGAAGATCAACAGCGCCTCAAGAGGACAACTGGATTTATTGACTTTTTAAGTATTGGACACTCTAAGGAGGCAGGAGGCAAGAGGCAAGCCGACACAAAGAACAAACCAATACCTGATGCAAAAATCAGTTCCAGCACCATGGGACAATAAAGGCTCACAGACACAGACAATGTCCAGCTGCCAAAAAGGATTGCACATTTACAGAAATGTAAATCACTTCCAAAAGATGTGCAGAAGTAAGACAATGTTTCTGAATACTGAATCCTGGTGGTCATACATGTAAAGAGGTCTACAAAATAGTACACCCACTACCTTTAGAAAAGACACTTGCATTTGAAAAGATACTTCTGTTGGAGAAGATTCTAGAGGCATGCTTAGGGGAACTTACTAATTTAGACAAACCCAGAAAGGATGGAACTTGTCTATGTCAATGCACACCCTGTTGATTTTGTTCTTTATTCAAAAGCAAGTGTTACTACCCTGAAAGAACATCATTTACCATGACTGGAGAAGCAAAGTTACACCCTACTGAGATATGACTACATGACATAGATGGAATCACTATCAGAAGCATGAATGCTGCAAGTTACGCCATGACATTAAGCATATTAGAGAATCGAAAATGGTTCTGTTGCTCTCTGCCAACCAACTTCATTTCTGAGCCTGAATGCATATCTTGACCTCAACATAGACATGGTTGGCCGAAGGGCCTGTTTCTATGCTGTATGACTCTATGATTCTATATTTTCCTACACTTGGAGTATTGTGATCAGATTTGCATTACACATTAAGAAGACATATTGGCCTTGGAAGGAGTACAACATTGGTTTACAAGAATGATACCTGGAATTCAGGGATTATGCTATGAAAAGAGATTATACAAATTAAGCTTGTTTTCTCTAGAAATTAGAAGGTTATGGGATGATCTGGTCAAAGTCTTCCAGAGAGGGGAAAGATTTAGAAAGGACCTAATGGGTACTTTTTCATACAGAGGGTGGCACGTATATGGAACGAGCTGCTAGAGGAAGTGGGGGAGGTGGTTACAAGTACAACATTTAAAAAGCATCTGAATGGGTATATGAAAAGGAAGGGTTTAGAGAGATATGGGCCAAATGCAGGCAAATAAGACTAGGTCAGATTGGGATGTCTGGTCGGTATGGAGGAGTTGAACCAAAGGGTTTGTTTCCATGCTGTATGACTCTATAACCGTATATATATATCATTAGAAAGATTTGGAGGGGGTGGTAAACTTCCCAGAGAACAACTGGTCCAGAAGCAAACAATTGTCCAACCACTTGTCCGGAAACAAACCATTATTAACCAACCAGACAAGGAGCAACCAGTAAATGACTTCATCAATCTTCCCAGAATAATGGCAGAACTCAAACAACTGAAGCAGTCCAATGACGTCACTTACTTTGTAATAAGACAGCTGTGAACAGAAAGTAAGTCACATACTTGACAAGACTGGTGGAAATGTGCAATCATCTATCTTCTAAAACAGAGCTGATAATTCCAGTGGCAGTGATTGTGCTGAGGGAGCAGCGATCTTTCAGTCTCACAACTGAGAGTCTGAAAAGGTTTATTTCACCAGGAAACCTATAAAGAAAATCACCAAATTTATGCAGCAATTAAAGTGTTAAAATTTGAAACAGAACTAAGCAGTTTGAGAATGTGTAATGTCACCAGGAGCATGTTCTCAGATAACATAGCAAATAGGTGTGAAATGGCCTTACAACTCCAATAACTGTGATGTTATTTATACTTCAAATTAGACCTCTTGAAAGAGGGGTTTGTTACGATTCTCAAAAATTTTTGAAATACAATATTTAACAATATAAAAAAAGCTAGGATTTGGCAGGATACAAGGAGAAAATTCTTAAAGCTAGAATTAAATTTTAAAAATCACATGCCAGACCAGAGCAGCAATTCTGTTTGACTGTCAAGAGTTGGGATCCTTGAGCTGGAATTTCCTCTTACAAGTTGAGACAATAATGCTCCATCCTATTAAGAAAATATACTGGACTATGAGCATAACCTTCTTCACATTTATTTGTTTCGATATCTAATTACTTCAAAAGGTAGTTTTAAAAACTGTGAAACTAAAGTTAAATTGTCATGTTAAGACAATCTCTAATTACCATATACTCTGTGATATAGTAATCCAGATTTGAGTCTTACAATTAAAATTCATAAGCGAGTATTAAAAGATTGCAGTTTTATGCTTAATTCCTCACAAATACATGAACAGATAACAATATCCTACAATTCTTAAGTTTGGATTACACACACAGATATTAGTTACCTTAGGCAAGTTGTTTTTTTCTCTAACATATCAATAGATGTATTCTATCCAGAGATAATTTTGTGGGTCTGACACCTCCTAAGCAACATTCCCTCTAAGATGCCCTGTTGCTCAGCATGCCGATCATGACATTGACTTCCAGTTCCTGATGTTGCTGCCATGCATGAGCCTCAGAAGCTCACACAGACCGTAAGAAAATTAGATGGAAAGCTACTCCTAAGGGGTGGACATTTCACTGTAGGACACAGTCTATAGCTGGTAATTTACATACTCATCTTAAATTTCTCTTCATTGAGGTTTTAGGCTAACAATAAATTTGACTGAATAAATCTAATTTTCCAGGAATGTAAAGATAGGAGAACCATTGACAAAATAACCACAATGGGTGACTGAAGATGTCCAACCTGGTCAATAACGAGACAGAAAGATGGAGAAGAGGTGAGTTGTGTATTTCTCATGGCAGCAAGACAAATATCCATACATTCAAGAAGAAGAACTAGTCTGGTTTAAAGCATCCAAGACACTCAGTTCTCGTAATCCACTGATTTTGCTACCTGTGGATCTGCTTTTTAGCTAGATTGGCCCCAGATCCCATTTCAATTTTTTCCTGTTATGTCATCGAGTTCCACACACTGACTGCCTTGATAAACATTGTGCATCCTTTTCAGAACACGGGAGATATCTGCATATTTTGTTATGTACAGGTCCATGCCCCTATCCCTTGCACATAACAAAGCCTGATTATTCTGCATAAAAGAAACAACCTCTTCCAATTAGAAAGATACTGCCTTGTTTAGAAATCCAGAATACTACAAAGAGAACAGTATTTGCTTCAATTTGATGGATTTTTTCCAGGATAGACATTCAAGAGATGAAAGATACACCAGATGATACTATAGGACAACTCCTGAGTTAGCAGAGAAGATATCATTCACAAAAGAAATTCAGGAGATTAAAGGTCAGTTCTGAAGATGTCATACAGGATTTGAAATGTTTACTCTGTTTCTCTCTCCAGAGATGCTGCCAGCCCTGCTGAACTTCTCTAGCATTCTTTGAGTTTGTCCCATAATGAGATCATTTATTTTGAAGATGTTTGGGAAGGAGTATTGATTTGGACATTTGGAGAAATCACTTCTCCTCTTCAAATAGTGTAGTGGGTGTTTTCACTGAAGAGGGTATAGTCTTAATTTAACATCTTACCTGAAAGATGGTATTTCTAAAGTGCAGTACTTCCTCATACTGCAATCAAATGTCAGCCTGCATTATGTTTTCAAATCATGGGGAAAAAAAACACATCCCACTAGTGGAATATGCTATAATGAGACAGCACATTTTCAGATAATTGGCAAAAAAAAGTAACATGATGGAAAACATTTTCTTGAAGTGAATTGTTGATTTTTGGAATGTGCTGCCTAAGTGTATGATAGGAGCAAGTTCAATCAAGTCATTCTAAAGTGAATTACACGGTCACCTGCAAAGGATGAATGTAGAGGGTTATGGGGAGAAAACATGGAAATGGTACATTTGAGAGCTGGTACCGAGACAACAGGCCGAATAACCATCTTCTGTGCTGTAACAATTCTGTGATTCCAATGTTTGACTTGATTCATTTATTTTCACTTTGAGTTAGAAGGCTTAGATTCCAGATCCAACCCAAAGGCTTCAATATTGATGAGGCCATGATGCCCTGTCAGAAGTGTTGTTTTTCAGATGAAACATTAAATGAGACCCCTCCACTCCTCTTTCAGATGAATGTCAAAGATTCCCAAGCACCATTTCAAAGGAAAACTGGAAAGTACTCTCTGCTGTCTCAGACAATGTTTATTCTCAATAAAATTAATTATCTGAACATATCATTATTGCTGTTTTTTGGAGTTTGCTGCGTGCAAATTGGCTACCTTGTTTCCTACATTACAAAAGTGAATTCAAAAGATACTTAGTAAACTGTAATGTACTTTGAGACATGTTGAGGTTGTGACACATTCTACATTAATGCAAGCCTTTTATTATTGAGTCAGAAGTGAGAGTGCTACCACTGTCAAAGCAATGTAAAGATATTTGCTGATATCTCTCTCAACAGAATTGTTTGCTGTCAATCATCCTGATTTAAGCAGAATAGTTAAGATATATGAGGTCCATATGCCACACTTAAGAAAGTGATAATTCCACACCACCCCTCCCCAGCCATCAACCTTGACATGTTCTGAGACATTAGCTGCTGTGAAACAGAAGTTTGATTGTGCTGATTAATTGTGTAATCAGACTTACTAATGCTGCGTTCCAGACTTGGTGGTGCCATCAGGTACTCAGTTGACCGGAGGTTAGGAATTGTAACTTAGTATATGTTTAACAAAACTGCAGTAGCTGAGATAACTGAAGAGCAGGGAGGTGCTTGTACACATTAATCAATTCAATGCCAGCAAACTCCCGAGTAATTTTTTTTACTGTTTGTACCCATTCTTTGTCTTCCCTGCTAAAAGTGATGTCTGTCTCTGGGGTTCATGCTTTCTCCTCTGTGAAGGCATCAGGTGGGGCTCAGGTGTTATTCCCTGACGTTGCTGACTCTCATTGAGGTTCAGGGCCCTTCTTGGCGAGGCTGAATCACAATGAGGTTTGCAGAGAAAATGAAGTTTTCTGTTGAGAGGTAACATAAAGACGTTAAAAGTGATGGACATGGAATGATAGTTTGCAAGGATAGAATAGGTTGATTGTCATTAACTCCACTGCAAAACAGTGGTTTGGACAATACCTGGATAAAGGTAGCTTTGGGACAGAAACAGAAGTTAAACCAATGCAGTTTAAGGGAAGGAATTTATGAGAATCTGCAAGTTAAGCTTGAACAGAGCATGTGAAGAAATTGGAGTAAAACTATAGGTGGATATACGGTCAGCAGAAAGATAGGTCAAATGCCTAAACCAAAACTTCCAGAATGCGTCAGAATAGAATGGCAGCTCCTTGTATAGAACACTGATGATCACTAACCTGAGGTAACTTTTCATTCAGGTCATTGTGTGGTTGTCTGAAAGGGAACTGAAATTGCTTCGTAAACTATTAAGTCATAGAGTCATGGAGTTATATAGCACAGAAACAGATCCTTTGGTCCAACTCATCCATGATGACCAGATATCCCAAATTAATCTAGTCCCATTTGCCAACATTTGGCCCATATCCCTCTAAACCCTTCCTATTCATGTACCCCTCCAGATGCTTTTTGAGTGTTATAATTGTATCCCTTTCCACCACTTCCTCTGGCAGCTAATTCCATACAACAGCACCCTCTGTGCAAAAATGTTACCTCTCCAGTCCCTTTTAGAGCTTTCCCCTTTCACCTTAAACCTATGCCCTCTAGGTTTGGACTTCCCTACCCTGGGAAAACTGTGCCATTCAAACTGCCAATCAAGACAGCAATTGAGGCAGCTTAGGATTTAAGCAGGTGACAAGATACTTAGGTGTATTATTTTCAGCTGAGCTTGGAATCCTGCCTGTGTACATACAGTAACCACAGAAAGTGAGAGATGCGTAATAGACCATCTTAAACAAACTGCAAATGTCAAGTGCCTGTTTGAGATATTTGTACAACAGCTAAGCAAAATCAATGAGCTTTGTGTGTACAGTCAAAGAAGAAGGTGAAGGATTTCCTCCTGTACAATACAAGCATTACTTAGCTAACATGGAACTTAAATCAAACTGCCATGGTCTGATGATGGTACCCTCATGTCATTGGTTATTGGAAAGCTCATAAAGAGAGCATATATCCCCTTTCATGTCATCACTTCAGGGGGACAGTGCTGAAATTGAGATCCATTATTTTCCTGGCCGTCCTTTTTCCATCAGGACAAGAGAGGAGACATACAGAAAAATTGGGAATTGTCTGTGTTTTGAGCCTGTTGATAAACTTCAGAATCTATTTGCGGGAATCTGACTGCGAACATCACCACAGACCTGCGCAGATCAGAGGAAAATCCTCAATGCAAGGCACTCCCTCACTATTGTATTGGAGTGTCAGTCTGAATTATGTATTCAAGTCTTTTCATGGAGACTTGATTCCGGATGCAAGAATGTTGTTACTGTATCAAGGCTGACATTGCTAATGAGCACCATGTATCTCCCCATTGTGAGTGTAGAATTATAAGTACACCCAAATTTCTGGTTAGCAACACAGCTTAAGATGAGAAGGTTTGGTACAGGCAAAGAGGGTCAGGCCACGTGTGAAACAGAAATTGTTCCTGAGCTATGGAGATATTGGGAATGGCACATCAAAGAAAAGAACTAGCTCAGTAGTATCAAGGTGCAAGGCTGGATGAACACAGCAGGCCAAGCAGCATCATAGGAGCAGAGAGGCTGACGTTTCGGGCCTAGACCCTTCATCAGAAAAGGGGGAGGGGAAGGGGGTTTTGAAATAAATAGGGAGAGAGTGGGAGGCGGATAGAAGAGGGATAGAGGAGAGGATAGGTGGAGAGGAAACAAACAGGTCGAAGAGGCGGGGATGGGGCCAGGAAAGGTGAGTGTAGGTAGGGAGTTAGGAAGGGGATAGGTCAGTCCAGGGAGGACGGACAGGTCAAGGGGGCGGGATGAGGTTGGTTGGTAGGAGATGGAGGTGCGGCTTGAGGTGGGAGGAGGGGATAGGTGGGAGGAAGAACAGGTTAGGGAGGCAGGGACGAGCTGGACTGGTTTTGGGATGCGGTGGGGGGAGGGGAGATTTTGAAACTTGTGAAATCCTCATCAAGCAGATGTTCACCTGCACATCTGCCAATGTGGTATACTGCATCCGCTGTACCCGGTGTGGCTTCCTCTACATCGGGGAAACCAAGCGGAGACTCGGGGACCGCTTTGCAGAACACCTACGCTCGGTTCGCAACAAACAACTGCACCTCCCAGTCGCGAACCATTTCAACTCCCCCTCCCATTCCTCAGACGACATGTCCATCCTGGGCCTCCTGCAGTGCCACAACGATGCCACCCGAAGGTTGCAGGAACAGCAACTCATATTCCGCTTGGGAACCCTGCAGCCCAATGGTATCAATGTGGATTTCACAAGTTTCAAAATCTCCCCTCCCCCCACCGCATCCCAAAACCAGTCCAGCTCGTCCCTGCCTCCCTAACCTGTTCTTCCTCCCACCTATCCCCTCCTCCCACCTCAAGCCGCACCTCCATCTCCTACCAACCAACCTCATCCCGCCCCCTTGACCTGTCCGTCCTCCCTGGACTGACCTATCCCCTTCCTAACTCCCTACCTACACTCACCTTTACTGGCTCCATCCCCGCCTCTTCGACCTGTTTGTTTCCTCTCCTCTATCCCTCTTCTATCCGCCTCCCACTCTCTCCCTATTTATTTCGGAACCCCCTTCCCCTCCCCCTTTTCTGATGAAGGGTCTAGGCCCGAAACGTCAGCCTCTCTGCTCCTATGATGCTGCTTGGCCTGCTGTGTTCATCCAGCCTTGCACCTTGTTGTCTCGGATTCTCCAGCATCTGCAGTTCCTACTATCTCAGCTCAGTAGTATCCATTGTTTTGTTTTAGTCACAGTCCTAACTCAAATCTCCCACATGAGACTCTTGAGCAATGAAGATGGATAGGTTGTAGAGGTGGTTTCTAGTGATCTGCCTAGTTGAATTACCCTCCCCACATGGTCTGCAATCAAATTTAAATAGCCCACTTACAGTTTACAATGAGGAGGAACCAATATTACCCATCAGGTCCAAACACTTCCACTGGACGTCAATCAAATATTTAGAGACACAGTTTAGTCTCCAATTAGATGGATTGTCTCAAGTACAACATCAGTTTAACTCCGTCTGCCTCAGATAGGGGAGTTCCTAACACAAACCCAAAGCCAAACTCTTTGGCATAAAATTAAATACATATTCTGAAATTTTGCTTGAGCTACTTTTGCAGGGATGGGGATCAGGGGAATATATTTAGAATCTTCTTCAGGAGGCTGAATATGTTGCGCATGAAATCAATTACACACAATCTACAACAGGAATAAACTTGATGCAACATGGCCTTTTCTCGGTCAAAATTAAATCTTAAGCAATTGAGGCTGAACATTCATTGATCGATTTTGTGCCTAGATTTGCTTTAATTATATTCATTGTAGGGACATGTATAAAATAATGGCTCAATAGCTTCCACAACATGTTTAGACTAGATAGAAAGGAAGTGTAAAGAAAGAGTGATCACATTTGACCCATTGCCTACCTTTGGGTGGTGGTGAAAAGTTAACATTGTGCAATAGATTGAACTGATTGACAGTCTGCGTCACCAGAGAAATTCCTTGGTAAATTCCAGCTAATTCACTTCTATACAAAAGAAATTCTCATAATGAGGGGAAATAGGATTTCATTGACTGGATTGTTGTATAACTGAGAGATATGTTTAGGTTCACGAAAGCCAAAGTAAAAATTTCCAGATGGTATTGATTTTTCTGTGCATTTCCAATGTCATTTATATGCCTTTTTCACAGGCTCTGAATGCATCCTAGGTGAAATGCACATCATGCCCAACTGACACAGGGCTGCTCAACATAAAAGGGGGGATGAAAATCACATTTCGCAGACCCTAGCTTTTTTGTCGGCACATGTGTGTTTAATGAACCAAATTTGAATACATTTCCTTTTATGAGTTATGAAGAAATCCACCTAAATGTGAAGTTGTTGTGAGAAAAGTGCAGCAACTTTCCTTAGGGCTGGATTTTATGGGGTATCTTTGCATCTTTCCCTATGGACAGAAATGTCATTGAGGAAGAATAAATGCCTCACAGATAATTCTCCACTAATAAGTTAGATGTGAGACTTCTGTTCTTCAGGGACAGGAAGACTGCCTCAGAGAAGCTGCTGGCCAGTTGAATGGCTGGCAGCTCTGTGGTCCCTGCACTGGCCACTACAGGAAAGATAGGCAGGCAGTCTGCAGTGGAGATTGTTGCTGGAGCCAGAAGCAGGGTAAATGGGTGGCAGTGCTGGATTTAGACGGTGTGAAGTTGGTAGGGCCTGGTGACGGTAGTAGAGGGCTGGGTTTGAGGTCCAGGGGAAGAATAAAAAGGGAAGTGTGATCTTGAGGGAGGGAGGCAGGCCCCGGTGAGGAGAGTAGAGAGTGCTTATGGACAGTGAGAGCCTAAAGAAGTCAGGCACGGAGTTTGGAAAGAGCCAATTGCCAAGAAATTGAGAGTCATGATTACCTTCAAGGCCATTGGGAGTGCATGCTTTTGCGTTCCCTTGGCTGGAGGTATTCCCACAAAAGGTTGCACAGCTTTGCCACACTCTGTTAGGACAGGTGTATCCTCCTCAACATTGTCATATCAAAGTATGTTATCCTGTACTGTATAGTCTCTCAGGTGGTTAGATCCTCAGCACTCTACACCTACTTTTTGCATCATAATGCC
The DNA here is from genome assembly GCF_021869965.1 of Rhincodon typus. Taxonomy (NCBI): domain Eukaryota; kingdom Metazoa; phylum Chordata; class Chondrichthyes; order Orectolobiformes; family Rhincodontidae; genus Rhincodon; species Rhincodon typus. The sequence continues at coordinate 17,244,397 of NC_063362.1, read as the reverse complement.
TCCATGCTTTGGAGCCATGCATGTGGTGAGCAAGGAAATTCAGGTTGCTGTTGCTTCACCTGTGTCTTACAGATGGCATGGAGCTGCTCCCATGTGGAAGCCCAGCTTGTGCACTAATATCAGATTGGGGTAAAACGACACAATGCATTCCTGTGACCATTAGCGGCTCCCTCCCAAGATCACTCTTCCCTTTTTACTCATCCCCCAGACCTCAAACCCAGCCCTCTACTACCCTCACCAGGGCCTGCCACCTCACACAGGCTAAATCCCTCCCTCCTCACTGCCACCCATTTAATCTGTTTCGGGTCCAGCAACAATCTTCACTGCAGACTGCCCACCTATCATTCCTACAGTGGCCAGCGCAGGGACTCCACAGCGGCCAGTCATTCAACTGACCAACAGCTTCTCTGAGGTGGCCTTTCTGTCCCTGAAGAACAGAATTCTCACTCCAACTTATTAATGGAAAATTATCCATGAGGTATTCATTTTCCTCAATACTATTTTTATCCTCAGTCAGACAAGCAAATGAAAAATCTATTCCAAAGCAACGTTGTTGCACCAGTGCTGTTTATGCTAGAGTGAGGCATTTCACTTCCTTCAATGTGGATGCTGGAGCATGTACCCAGAGGGTGACAGGAATTGTCTCACTCTCAGGATATTCTCCAAGGTGCAGGGTGTAGTTAGCTGCACACGCATGGTGATAATGACACAGTATATGTGAATGCTTAGCGATGCATCAACTAAAAGCCTACTGCCTCCTTAATGTGGAATTCAACTGTGACTGGAGAGGGGTTTTACATGTCTGTGCATGCTATTCTGGCAACTGTGATGATTTATTCTCGGGAAGTCCAGTTGTAAAGAATGTTTAGACCCACCTACTATTACACAGCTGGATATTCAGCAATGAATGCTACCCCTCTGAAAAAATGGTTTCTCATATCGTCCCATTTCCCAGAGAAGGCACAATGAGAGCTACCTTCAAGTGGGAACACTCATTGAACAGGCCTTCTAAAGATGAGGTTTAGGCGCTTACTGGTTCGGCAGGCTCGATACAGTATGCAACTGAGGTCCTGCACCTCATTCCATATTCCAGTGACCTTTTGTGACCTAATTATTGTGTGCCTAGTAAGAGGTTGGGCAAATCATGTCCTAGGTCATCAAATATATAATGACACAAAGAGCATGGAGGAGATTTTATGACTTTCTCAAGGTGCCTCTGTGAGTAGGCCAGCAAGTGCTCAGTTTTATACATCCTTTGATGCTGGCATGCTTCAGAATGGCTACTGTGGGTATAAGATGGCTGAATTGAAGTGATGGATACAGTAGGTGAAGTGTGCTACCGCAGCAATTTTCAGTGTTTTGTGAGCTGTTGCATGATGTTTGTTCCAAGGTCAGAAACAAACAGGGGTAAGTACCACATGACAGCAGGATACAGATCAATTGGAGGCATGGGCAGAAAAATGGCAAATGGAATTTAATCTGGACAAATGTGAGGTAATGCATTTTGTAAGGTCAAGTACAGGTGGAAATTATACAGTGAATGGCAGACCTCTTAGGAGTATTGATACACAGAAGGATCTGGGTATGCAGGTCACAAATCACTGAAGATGGCAGTGCAGGTAGACAAGGTAGTAAAGAAGGCATATATATTGCAACCTTCAAATAGTACCATGTAGGAAAGTCTCTGTGAGGATGTATCTCAGTGATTGTTGGGGCTGTAATGAAGTAATGAAGAAACTGATGTATTTGGCGTAACTCAAAGCTTCAGAATCCCCTTTCTTGGAGGCTCCACTTTCAGTACTGCTATTTAAAGGGCTAGGCTATTTTATTGAGAAATCTAGATAAAGATGCCCAGACATTACCCAGGACAGCAGATAATGTACATCAGGTGATGCCAAATTTAGGATTTAATAGGCAGTACGTTACTGGGGTAGGAGAACACTGATCAAAGTAAACAGCTCAACAGTTTGAGTTCTTGAGAAATAAAGAATGGGACACTACATGTGGTGAGGATATAAGAGGAGTGGACGGAAGTTAATGCCACACCACCAAGGCAAATTTGGTGTTATGGTGGCATTTAATCAGGCAGTGGGTAATCGGTGGAGATTTGTCACCTTCCTCTAACCCGATTAAAGCCTAGGTGGGAAGTCTTGTGAAAGGCTTTTCCCGACACAATCAATGCTCACTTAAGGCCTTCATCCCGCCACCACTGGTATTCACCCAGCAGGAGGCACGAAGCTCACCATGTGGGAAATCTGAAAAGCAAACTACAGTGGGTTTCTGGAATGCTGGATCCTTCTCTCAAAGACACTTTACACCTGATCAAGGGACTCAAACATCAGGAAGGGAGGTCTGCTGAGGGCTATCTCCCTGCACCTTTTGCAGATTCTCCTTCATCTTTGTAATCTCAGCTCTATATTCCTATCCAACTCAAAATCATCTGTGGCCTGGGTCCCTTGGCCGCCCTGGTGATGCTGCCAAGCAATGCATGGTTGTTGACCTCTGATTGACCTATTGTTCTTGCGGGAGAGTGGGATTTTCACCTAGGGATCTTTAATCTCAAGGAAGGCCTGCACTGCTCAATTAAGTGCCTAGTTAGCATTTAATTTGGTATGTCTTCCCAAAAACTTTCCTGCAGGTGGGCAAGATACCCGCCGCCTCCATTAAATACTGCCCAGTGAGTGTTGGGTTATATTTACAGAAGGAATAAAAAAGAAAAGTTGAGAGGAGAACAAATCACCATGGATCACGTAAAATAAAGAAAGACAGACAAGTTTAAAACAAAATCTTCAGTAACTTGTTGGCTGCTGCTGGCAGAACAATACTTTCTCAGTGCATTTGCGTATGTTGGGTGGACGTTGTTGGCTTTTAGATGGTACACCAAAAGTATTTTGCTGACTTCAGTAAAATGAATACACTAGCATCAGCATGAGGCACCTGCGTGAACATACTTACCGACAACAACTTGCATCTTTAAAAGAACAAAACATTCCAAGGCACTTCAAAGCAGTGTAATCAGACAATTATTATCATTGACTCAAAGAAGGAGACATTAGGACAGGTGAATAAAAGCTTAGTCAAAGAGGTACATTTTAAGAAGCTTGTTAAAAGTAGAGAGCGGGACAGAAATATTTGGGAAGGGAACTTCAGAGCTTTGGGCTGAGTCAGATGAAGGCATAGCTGCTGATTGAGGAGAAAAGGAAGTTTTGACTGCATAAGAGGCCACAGGGAGGGAATGCAGCGATCTCGTGAGGTTGATGGGCTATGGAAGCCTAGAGACGCAGAGACGTAAGGCCATGAAGAGATTAACCAACTATGCATCAAAATGTTGGCATAGCAACTGTTGCCTTTGCATGCTAATGGAATTTGCAGCCCAGTATGATAACTATTTCCCAAACACAGGCAATGTTTTGAGAAGGAATAGCAGAGGCTGTCGACAGTGACTAAAATTTGCTCATTTAGAAGCCTCGACCAAATCCATGTAAACATCTGTTATATTAGACCATAATCATGTTCTAAAGCTAAGATCACATGCCAAAATATTTCGCATTCATGCCCATTGTATTCAGTTCCTGATCCCAAAACATTTCTTAAATCAAACTCAGACTAGCAACAAGTTTTAGTTCAAGGGTTGTTTAGATTTTGAGGATTCCAGCTTCCACTGCTACGTGCTGTTAAGCTTTACACATTAGATGAATGTGTACAAGCTACAAGATGTCAGTTTCCATATCTGGCCTATGCAGAATTCACTGATTGCAGCTGGGCAGCAATGGGGTTTAGAATTAATGCCACACTTCTTATTAGGGAGTTGATAATTAGCAAGATCCTTGCTCAACATTCAATCAACTCTGCTGAAAAGATCAGCAGGAATCTCACAAAGGTGATGGATGACTCAACTGTTGACTGGAGAGCCTGTGTTTCTGTCTCACAGCCTCTTTTTGAGAACACCCACTGCACCTCGTGCCAATCAAGCACTTAGCAGGGCAGTGGTGGGTCTATACCAGGATCAAGAAAGTTAGAGGCTCACATCCCACCTACCAGGAGCTGTTGAAAAGTCAGATGCTAGCTGCTTCTCTATACTCAGCAGTGCCCCTGAAAAGGCTGTGTATGCAGCCAGTACCACACCAATCCATGGTCTTGAACAAGCACGGACCCAGACGCAGACCAGTGATGGCAGGAAAGGTGTTAGGAGCAAGGACAGGATTTGGTTGTCAGTGGGCTGCCATTTTCCCAATGTTGAAGTATTCAATGAGGCACTAAGTGTTTCTGAATGAGAGACACTAATTTCACTCAAGACACAATCAGACATAGGATTTTCTTATCCTCTCCCTGCATGGGAACCTCCCATTCCTTGCTTGTCTCTGGCATCTGTGCTATGCCTTTGTCTTCAACTGACAGGATGGCTGCTCATGGGCCTTCTTACCACACATCTAATTAGGATGCAGAATGGAAAGTGGTGAAGTACTTACCCACCAGTGCAAGTAAATGCCCTCTGACCTCTAAACTCTCCATGTTGGGGTAAATAAGATTCTGCCGCGTGTATGCATAATTGAAGGAAACAGGTTGAGGTATGAAGGTTTCTGCAGTTGAAGTCTGATGATGTTGTCAAGAGTCAAACATGAAACTCTACAGAAAGAACTTCATTCTGCATCAAATCTATGCTGATGGTACAAAATGAAAGAGTTATACTCTGCATTTAAGCTGCACTGCACCTGTCCTTAGTGTCTGAAGTAGGATTAAACCTGCTGTTTATTTTCCATAACTTACTGTGTGTAAAATTAAGTCAGAAAAGAGATTCTAATCCTGCAGGAGACATACTTTGAAACAGATTTAAGGTGTTGAAATACATTATAATTTGAATAATCTAATCAATGCTGTTCAGAATTATACAGCCTAACTTGATTATTCCAATATGCACCAAGCTGGTCTCCCACATTCTACTTCCATAAACTTGAAATCATTCAAAGTTCTGCTGCCCATACCTGAACTTGCAGCAAACTCCATTCCCTTTCAACCCTATGCTCGCTGCCCTCCATTGGCTCCTTGATTTAAAAGATCATTTCCTTGTTTTCATGTCCCTCCTTGGCCTTGCCTTCCCTGTCTCTTTAATCTTTACCAAATCAACAAACTTCTACAATATCTGTGCTCTTCTAATTCTGGCTTTTTTTTATGAAATCCCAATTATAATTGCTCCACCATTAATCTCTGTACCTTCAGGCGCCTGGGATCTAAGGAAATCCCTGCTCACTTTTCTTCACCTTCCTACCCTACTTTCTTTCTTTAAGACACTTTCAAAATTTACCTCTTTGTCCTAATTTAACCTAAAATTCTTAATGTTGCTCAATATTAATCTTGGTTTTATCACAGAATTATTACGGTGCGAAGGAGACGATTTATTCATCATGCTTGGACCAAGTTTATTATCTAGTGCCAATTTCCAGCCATTTTTCCTATATATCTGCACATTACTCTCCAAACAAATATCCAATACCCTCTTGAATTCCTTGATTGAACCTGTCTCCACCACATTTCCACATAATGCACTCCATACTCCGACAGATTTTTCTCACATCACCCTTGCTTTGTTTCCACATCACTTTAAAACTATACTCTTGTTTCTTTTACAAGCAGAAACAGCTTCTCCCTATCTACTCTATCCAGCATATCACGTCCGGAACCATTCTGGTAAATCACTTCCGCACTGTTCTCCAATGCGTTTATATCGTTTGTACAATGTGACACCCTCAAATGTACATTGACTGCCCCTGTAAAGTATTTTTGGACATGTCATTACTTTAACGATGCAATATAAATATGAGTTGTTGTTGAGGTGGCTGAGGTTGGTAGCTGAAGAACCTGATTCGATAACTCACTGAATACCAGATAAAACTGTTTTGTTGCAGGGGTTAGTGGAATTCCTGTTATAGCTCAGCCATTTTCAGAATCCTCCTCCTTCTCCTCCTCCTCACCTGTTTCTTCATTTAATACATACACAGCAGCTTCCTCCTGCTCATCCTCAAAGGTAGCAGACTGGGTTATAGTTTCATCCTTATCCTGTTGGAGGTCTCTCCACTGGGCTATGTTGTGCAGCATGCATCAACCGTTTTTATTTTCCTTTCCAAGGTTTAGAGGAGAGCTCCAACATCAAAATGCCAATGGCCTGCTCAATCATGCTCTTGCTGACAGCATAGCTGTCCATTATCAGAACCCAAAGTCTTAACGAGTAGCACTTGTTTCTAAAACACAACTCCAGCTCTATATTGGTTACTAAAATACATAAGGGAGTTGTGGCAGCTGCATGGAAAATTTTGTGCAAATCTTATTGCGGTCACATTGATTGAGTGAAAGTTGGCAAAAGTATCTGATTTCCAAATTGGGGCCCTCATTACAAAATATGCTGAAGAATGGGACTAGATTAATTTAGGATATCTGGTTGGCATGGATGAGTTTCCATGCTGTAAGCTCTAAGACTCTATGAGTAAAATCGATCATGCCCTTTGTGATATGAGAATGGATATGTTAGGGAGTTAGTAATGTATAGTATGATATAACAACAACATCAATAGTTTTGTGCAAGAGACTGAAGAGATGATGGAGCAGTCTGTGCTGATGAGAGGTGTACTTACAGTGAACAATATTATGTGCACTCATGTAAATAAAAGTTTTTAGAAACCTACCAGAATCAGTCAGCTGCCACTCCTAGGTAAAGAAAAACCATTGCAGGTCACATACTATCAAGAAGAGACAAAGATAGTTATCTCTCCAATGTGTAGAATAGAATCTTGAGTTATAACCCTCTAGGCAATACAAACCATCCTGTTCCTTAAGGGAGCCTGCAAGTTAGGTGAAGCCTTTGACTGTCTGAGTTCGAAATGATAAAATCCAAGAAAAACTGATGTGCTCCTCCTTCCATGAGCAAATGGCATTAGTCATATCCTTTCTGCAACTGTGTGCTACTGACTGTGAAATACCAGCAAGGTCACCTGAAGTGTTTTAGAAAGAGCCTGAGGTGTAGAAGTTTAATGTGAGTGTTACCTTCACAACCACTAGCAGGACATGGGAGTGGTTGGTGGATTGTGGCTCCAGTTGGTGCTGTAGCATGTGACATGTTTGTGATAATCTCTTGACTCATCCTAAGGCTCCTCCAGTTTTGTTTTGCATCAGATTAAAGTAGGATCACTTACATCTATAGACCCTTACCTCAGGTTTGTCCTCCTTCTCCTCCTCTTGCTTTGTGGTGCTGCCAATACACCCTCTTCCTCTTTACCTATGGCCCATCCGATAGCTATTCTTGGTTAAGGGAATGAATGACTTCTGTGTGAAAGGGAACCATGTTCATGTCCTGTGCTCCCCAGCACAAAGTGTCCTTCAAAAGCAAGAACTTTTTCCTTGCACTTGTGTCTAACTATCAGTGGGGGAAACAAACAATTGCCATGGCAAACAACAAATCCCACCCCTTAGTTCATAATAATTCATAGCAATTGAAGATTTTGACACATCAGAAAATATAAGCTTAAATTTAATACCACAGAAGGACCTCAGTTCTCCAAAGGGGTACCCTGCCTATCCAAAAAAAATCACTGAAACAAAGCGAAGACCTGGTCTGCACTACACACTTTGGTCACCAGACAATGGGGATACAAAAATCCGATTTAAATGGAGAAAGCTGGCCATTTAAATTACCAACTGTCTCTTGCAACCACAGTTATGTAAATCCCAAGAAGTCTACAAATCAATCCCAATGAAAATCAGCAATAACATGACAAGACAGCGATTTCTGATTCTCGAGGATTTTCGGCAGTTTTGCCAGGCTGACTGTCACAGGTGAAACCTGGACCGTCGTATTGTCCTCACAACTTGCTTTCCTATTTACCTTTGCATCATCTATAATTTTGGTTTCAATGCAATTGATCCATTCATCAAAGTTATTAACATAGATTGTAGGTAGTTAAGGGCCTATTGATTGCATTTGCCAACATGACAATGGCCCAATTATCCAGCTTTTAATATCCTGATTACATTTGCTTACATCTGTAAGAGCTTCCATAGGTATATTGTGGTAAAATAGGATGAAAGCTGTTCACACATCTCCAGGGAAGCCTTTGTCTATAAAGGATGCTGAAGACAAAGAGTCTGGTTATGGAATGAGTTTTATCCATTTGAATAACAGACAGCTTCATTGGTTCAATAACAGAATCCTATCACAAAAGTTCATGTATGAATCCAGCCAATGAAGTTAAAGACAATACTTGACATAAATAAAAACCAAAAGAACGGCGAATGCTGTAAATCAGGAACAAAAAAAAGTTGCTGGAAAAGCTCAGCAGGCCTGGCAGCATCTGTGAAGGAGAAAACAGAGTTAACATTTCGGATCCGGTCACCTTTTGAGGAAGGGTCACCGGACCCGAAACATTAACTCTGTTTTCTCCTTCACACTTGACATAAGTACGCCACCATGGTAGCTCTTATAAATTTTTTAAATGCAGTCTCACAGAATCACAGAAATGTGCAGCACAGAATGAGGCCATTTGGCACTTCATGCCTACACCAGCTCATTAAATGAACATCATTGCCTAGTTCCAATCTCCTGCTTTTAAATGAAGAAACCGCAATGGCTGGGTATCGAATCCAGGTCACCTGCTTGGAAAGCAGCTATGCACATCACTATACCACCAGCTCCCTTTTAGAAAACCATAATGACTCTGTTTGATTGTATTATGATTTTCTAAATATTCTGCAAACTGGATGTGTGTGTTGGATATTGGATATGTAATGCACCTGCATTGTTTCTGTGATTCTCTACTCTATGAGTTCCTGATCTCAGCTGGAATGCAAGACTCAGCTCAGTCTCTTCTTTCTCAGAGGAAAATCAGTGGGAAGGTGAAAATTCTTATTAAAAGGCACAGCACCTGATTGAGAGATCCAGCATCCGATTGTGGGTGGAGGGGGGATATATACAGAGGGCCACGCTACTGTCCTGGCTGCTGACTGCCCATTCTTGTGAGATCCCATTCCGCCATTACTCAGCTGTGGCCTGGGTCGTTAGTGATCCAAGGTCTCTCCCTAGATACATTGCCAGCAGCTTCCACTGGTCCTGCCAATACTATTTACAGTGCACAGCTGCCAGATTCTGATTGGCGGTGGCTCTTGGGGCAGGCTTCCATCCACATGCTCCTTGATCACTAGTAAGGCTGACCGCTGGTCACGTCATTCCAGCAGGCTTTCCCCGAGGAAAAGGCAATGTAAGGCCTTTTCTAACGCTCAAGCTAGCAGATGAAACCCCCATCCCTTCAATTAAATGTAAACTAAAGTTATGGTAAGCAGCCCCTCTACACACAATGCATTCACTCCTTTCTTATCCTCACATTCACACTATGTAATCACTCACTGTCCATCCTAAACGTACTGGGCTGGGTTTTATGTCTGCAAATTGTGTGGGCCTCTTACCTTCCCTGTGCATGCAAAATAGATTGTGACAATGTTGGGTCAGCACAAAATATCATTGTATCTGTCCAAAATTATGAAAGGAGAGTGGAAGCAAAAATTGGAAGATTGTTTTTCCACTGCGCAATTTGAAATAACTAATTAACAAATTAATAGAATGCAATTTTGTATTGACTGCTCCAGTTTTTGCCTGTTGATTGAAATAAAGTTTTGGACATCACTTTCCATGAAAGAGTGGCAGAAGTGTGGAAAAAAAATACCTTGCTATAGGACCATGACTGCATGTAGCAGCAGAATGTTCTAGAGAACGTGACAGTATTTGTATGTTTTTTTGACTTCATTTGTTTAATAGCCTGAGTCTGACGTAAGAAGTAAGGAAGGGTTGAGAGACTGGGGACGTTTAAATTGGAAGCTACGATTAACTTCCTGTTCATGGCATTACCATTATCATACATGATCTCCTGTTCTACACTACCAACTCGGCACAAAGGCCTACTTTGTGCCATTACTTGGCTGCCTTCCCACCAGGCAGCTGCCAGCCAGTCTGACACTCGATTTTCCACACTGAGTTGGTGGAGGTGAGAGTGAACAGACAACTCACTTTCCATTCTGCTTCTCTCACACTGCCAAAGACCATAAAACCTAGCTGACACTGCAATCAATAACTTTCCTTCTATCATAAGATCAGAAGTTGGAATATTCGCTGATGGTTGCACAATGTTCAGTACCATTCATTACTTCTCAGAAACTGAAGCAGTCCCTGTCCATAGGCAGCAAGACCTGGACACCATCCAGATTTAGGCTGATGAGCTACTGTTTAAGAAAGGAGGTAACGAAAAGCCAGGGAAATATAGACCGGTGAGCCTGACATCAGTGGTGGTCAATTTATTGGAGGCAATACTGACGGACGGGATTTACATATATTTGGAAAGGCAAGGACTGATTAGGCACAGTCAACATGGCTTTGTGCATGGGAAATCATGTCTCACTAATTTGATTGAAGTTTTGAAGAAGCAAGAAAAGAACTGATGAAGGCAGAGCAGTGGATGTGATCTATATGGACTTCAGTAAGGCTTTTGACAAGGTTCCTCATGGTAGACTGGTTAGCCAGATTAGATCACATGGAATACAGGAAGAACTAATCATTTGGATACAGAACTGGCTCAAAGGTAAAAGACAGAGGGTGGTGTTAGAAGGTTGCTTTTCAGACTGGAGGCCTGTGATCAGCGGTGTGCCACAAGGATTGGTGCTGGGTCCACTGCTTTTTGTCATTTATATAAATGATTTGGATGTGAACATAGGAGGTATGGTTAGTAAGTTTGCAGATGAGACCAAAATTGGAGGCATAGTGGACACCGAAGAAGATTACCTCAGAGCACAACGGGACCTTGATCAGATGGGCCAATGGACCGAGGAGTGGCAGATGGACTTTAATCTAGATAAATGTGAGGTGCTGCATTTTGGAAAGGCAAATCAGGGCAGGACTTATACACTTAATGGTAAGGTCCTCGGGAGTGTTGCTGAACAAAGAGACCTTGGAGTGCAGGTTCATAGTCCCTTGAAAATGGAGTCCCAGGAGACAGGATAGTGAAGAAGGTGTTTGGCCAGTGTATTGAGTATAGGAGTTGGGAGGTCAAGTCACGGTTGCACAGGACATTGGTTAGGCCATTTTTGGAATACTGCATGCAATTCTGGTCTCCCTGGTATACGAAGGATGTTGTGAAACTTGAAAGGGTTCAGAAAAGATTTACAAGGATGTTGTCAGGTTTAGAGGGTTTGATCTATAGGGAGAGGCTGAATAGGCTGGGGCTATTTTCCCTGGAACGTCAGAGGCTGAGGGGTGACTTTATAGTGGTTTTTAAAATCATAAAGGGGCATGGATAGGGTACATAAACAAAGTCTTTTCCCCAGGATGGGGGAGTCCTAAACTACAGGGTGTGGATTTAAGGTGAGAGGGGAAAATCATTAAAAATCATTTAATTAAATCCAATAAATAATAAATTTACTTAAATTAAGGTATCGCTTGTAAAATCTTTGGCTTGATTAGGAAGTGGGATTGTGCTAATATTTTTGGATTGAGTCTGTGTGGGGATTCTGTGTGAATAGTTCAGCATAAACCACATCCCGCAGGATCCAGTGGGAGGAAGGAAGCTCTAAAATAATGATCCTATTATCCTGTAGAAGCGGCTTCCCCACAATCCGTGCCCATAATGATGGGCCCAGGGAGAGCAAACTTGCAGCTGGGTGATACAATGACTCAGGCTGTTCATCTATTCAGCATTGATTCTTCTTTAGAATCCTCCAAGGCGGACTTCAGGATACACAACAATACAAAGTTACCAAGCAGCCAAGTTCAGTACCCATGAGGACAGCCTCAACCAGGATCTTGGGTTTATGTCACACTACAGGTGACCCCACCACACTATACACTCTCTATCTCTCTCTCTCTCTCTCTCACAAACGCACACACAAATCTATGGGGTGAATTTGTATTTGCAGGTACATTTTATTTTATCTAGAAAGCACACAATTTATAGACAGTCAATCAATATGATGTTTTATAAATTCATGCTTTGGAAATAAAGCCAGTCTGACTCCAAACTAAGGCACAGGCAGATTCTAAACAAGGTCTCACACCTAATATGCATTGTTGGACCTAAAATGTCACCACTTCTTTACACTGATAAAACCTTCAGATCTCTCAGGACCATGACTAGAAAGGAATTTGGGGATTTACATATACATATTAATCAATTAAAACATTCCAACTGATTAAAGATTTATCATCCCTTAGGTTTGTTTAGTACATCCTCATAAATGGTGTGAACCTTTGATCTTTTACTTATAAATTCTGTGTCTGATGCTACCTCTCTCACTAACACCTGAATAAGAACTGAGGCTCCGAAAGCTTGTGTTTTCAAATAAATCTGTTGGACTATAACCTGGTGTTGTGTGATTTCCGACCTTGTCCAACGCAGTGCAACACTGGCACCTCCATATCATCTTTAGAATTTCTATGAATGGAACTTCATCATGATCCCAGATCCTTAATTATTCTATCTGTTTGATCTACTCAGTTAATGCTGCATGTGATATTCCAGCAATAAAGGGAAAGTCTAAACTGTTAGGCATCCTGGGATAATGAGAACGATGCGCGTAGCCAGTTGGCAATGGAGGCTGCAAAGCACCAAGACCCTAAAGAAAACACAGCTCACAGCCCTTTTATGTAAGAGGTGGTGCTTTCTGTTACCCAGCAACACAAAGTGATCAAGGGGAATCTATTTACCAACAGAATTCAGCCAGATAGTTTGAGTTGGATATGTGCTACTGGGGATGGGAAGTGAGAGGAAAGGAATAATCTGTAAGGCAGAGGATAATAGTAGAGACAACAGGACGAAAAGGTAAGAAAAAAGTAAAGGAGGACTCAGGGGATCAAAGGTAACATGAAGCAAAGGGAAAGGTTAGAAGGGGATTAATGGATTGTAAAATTTGGTGCAGCATTGGTTATAAACAGTGACTTCACTCTTTGGAATTATAGAATCCCTCCAATGTAGAAATAGGCCATTTGGCCCAACAAGTCCACACCAATCTCTGAAGAGCATCCCACCCAGATTCACACAACTGCGCCATCCCCCTGCCCTCTATCATGGCTAATTCGCATAACCTGCACATCCCTGGACACTATCGGCAGTTTGGCATGGCCAATCCTAACTGCACATCTTTGGACTGTGGGAAAAAACTAGAGCACCCAGAGGAGACCTAAACAAACACAGGGAGAATGTGCAAACTTCAAACAGACAGTCGCCTGAGGCTGGAATCAAACCCAGGTCCCTAGCACTGTGAGGCACTGTGCCACTCTAGAGTCAGCACCTTGCTTCACTCATTAGAACTCATCAAAGAAGCAGTGAATTAACAAGTGGCTTGTGATCTGTCAATGGACCAGTGGCAGCAGCTATTCACTCTAACCAGTCAATTATACCACTACTCTAATCTCCTCCTTCCCAATACCCCTTTTCTCACATAATCAATCCTGAACTGTTAGTGCAATGGCTGGAGGGACAGACTGATCTGCAACTAACCATCAATCCCAGTGAGAATGACCACCTTCAGGAAACCTGAACACCCAGTGACGATCAGCACCATCAAGGATAGATGAGGGATTAATGTTATAGGAGGGTGGTTAAGAAGACATTTAACACACTTGTCTTCATTGCTCAGACCTTTAAGTGTAGGAGTTGGGACGTCATGTTGAAGTTGTACAGGACATTGGTGAGGCCTCTACTGGAGTACAGTGTGCAGTTATGGTCGCCCTGCTGTAGGAAGGATATTATCAAATTGGAGAGAATTCAGAAAAGATTTACCGGGATTTTGCCAGGAATGGAGGGTTTGAGATATGAAAATAGACTGGATAGGTTGGAACTTTTTCCACTGGAGCGTAGGAGGTTGAGAAGTGACCTAATGGAGGTTTATAAAATAATGAGGAGTACAGATAAGATGAATGACTGGTGTCTTTTCCCTAAGGTGGAGGATTTCAAGACCCAGGGGCATATTTTAAAGGTCAGAAGAGAACGATTTAAAAAAGACATGGGGGCAAATATCTTACAAAAAGAGTGGCCCATGTGTAGAATGAACTTCCAGAGGAAGTGGTGGGTGCGGGTACAGTTACAACATTTAAAAGACATTTAGATAAGTACATGAATAAGAAACGTTTAGAGGGATATGGGCCAAGCTCAGGCAAGTCAGACCAGTTTAGTTTGGGATTATGGTCGGCATGGACTGATTGGACCAAAGGGTCTGTTTCTGTGCTGTATGATTCTGGCTCTATAAAAAGATAAAGGAAACTTTTTGATCGAATGTAGTTATGCAACAAATTTTTGCAAAAGGGTTGGTTGTGTTCAGTGTTCCATACCTGTTGGTGTTAACCATATCTCACTTAGTACTATACAACAGGAAGAGACAGAGTATCACTCTAGTTTGCAGGGATCAGAGCACTGATTATGGGTACGTGCTGGGTAATCAGTAACTTATTTTACTACTGAGAATACTTAGAGCAGATGTAATTATCAATCCATAAATAAGCCTGCAGTGTTTACCTTCAGCCAAACTGAGGTGTTATAAAAATATCTGGTGCTATCTCAGCCCTGAAATTTGATGTCAGCAGAAGGTTCTTGCAGCTGATGTCCATTCTTATCAGCAACAATTTATGTACAGCATGAAGGATCCTTTCTTTCTTCAATTTTATTGGTCTCTTGTCCAGCAAAACATAAATTCCTGTTTCGTTTGGGATTCTGCCACTGAAAATGTACTCCTCCCTCACCAGAGGTCCTTTGACCAAGTATGGAGTTCATTCACAACCTTCCTTCAATGTTTGCCTGATTGATCAACTTCCCTGCATAACGTCAAGACAATGGGCGCTGCCATGATATTTGACAGTGGAAGGCTTCATACTCAATTACCAAACCTGTCCTTACTGAATGTCCACACCTTGACGCTTCACAGCAGGAGCCTTAGCTGATTGCTTCCTACCTAGCCCTGGGTTTCTCACACCAATTCAACGTCTCTACATTTTCTAATTCATCCATGGGATGTAGGTGTCACTGAGTGCCTTAATTGCCCGTCTGTAACTGCTCTAGAGAAAGTGATGGTGAGCTGCCTTCTTTAACCACTGCAAGCTGTGTGATATATACTGCTGTTTTGAAGAGATTTCTAGGACTTCGACCCAATGATAGTGAAGGAATGGTGATATAGTTCCAAGTCAGAATGGTGCATGGCTTAAAGGTGAACTTGAAGATAGTGGTGTTTCCCTCCATCTGCTACCCTTGTCCTTCTAAGTGGTAGATATTGTGCTGCCCTATTGGTGTCCTGACTGATGTCAACTAATTCAACATTGATCAGGAATTGAACCTGGCACCTTCTGACATTAGTGGCTTGGTGTATAATAATTGCCGAAACACTTGGATCAGGCTAGATTTGAGATTGCAAATCCCTCTTTACTTATGTCACGCATGATATGAGCCTTTCCTTCATCGAACTCACTTGCACTGATATACAAAAGGGTTCAGTGAAGTTAAGTCTTCCTGGAATGTTGATGTGTTTTATCTTTCAGAAGCTGACAGATTTGTTGTATTTACGAACAAAGTAAAGATGAGAGGCAGACGTCTGGCCAAACTCCCAATACTTGGATAGTGGAACTTCATGTACATTATTCTCCATCAGTTAACTCCTTAGACAAGCAAATCTTGGACGAATTTCAAGACAATGGTTGTGAGATTTCTCACCAGCTCCACAGGCACTCAAACAATGCAAGCAAATTCTAGCGTATCTAAGACACCGTGTTCTCTCCATAATATATAAAGCACATCAATCATTACAGTCATAATCAACTCACAATGTCCTTCTCACTCATCAAATTCCTTCTGAAAGGACTAAAGTATATCAGTAACCTGAGCATTATGGGACATCCTGCTGAGAAAAGAAACACTTTCTGGCATCAAGCCTAATTCTTTATAGGCATGACCTTGAGTTGTAAAATCAGCAGCTGTTTCAAATATCTTCTCTAAATCTGTACATTAATAGCAAGCTTTGCACAGTGAGTCACATGATTCTCTGTTTTATATATGTAAAGATGTTTTCATCAGAAAGTTATTGAAAGTAAATGTGACAGTTCACAGGAGGAACAAAGAACTCGGGGCTGGTCTATTACAATGACATAACACGATAGCTGATGATTTTCATTATTGTGATGTGATACTTATGTTAGCTCCTGTAACATACATTTGAGACAGGGGTCAAATGGTACTGAGGAATTCAATGGACTTTTTTCTTTTATTGCATATCTGGTGTACACGTGACAATAATGGCATTTGCTGACCTGGGCTCAAGCTAAGAAATTCAGATGTACTATGACACACTTCCCTCAGCTTGTCGTGCTGCAAGTGGACTCAGAAAGCTGGGGGTTGAGACTTTTATACCATTAGTTTACATGCCACGATATACTGATCACATAATAAGAATGCCTCTTAAAGGTACATTGCACATCTGCTGCAGGACATAAGACTACAGTCTGTCCATCATATGGAAATATATCACATAACATCATGTAAAACATCAAGACTTTGATATTAACTGAAGGGTGACCTTACAGAGATTTGTAAAAATCACAAGGGACATAGAAAAAGACGAATAGCCAGGGTCTTTTCCTAAGGGTAGGGGGTCCAAAACTAGAGGGCACTGGTTTAAGGTGACAGCAGAAAGATTTAAAACAGACCTGAGAGGCAACTTTTTCACACGGAAGGTGGTGTGTATATGGAATGATCTGTTGGAGGAAGTGGTAGAGGCAGGTACAATTATGACATTTACATGGATAGGAATGTTTAGATAGATTTGGGCCAAATGCAGAAAAATGAGACTAGTTCAGTTTAGGAAACCTGAGCAGCATGGATGAGTTGGCCGTAGGACTTATTTCTGTACTGTATGACTCTATGACTTGATAACAGTCAAGCTCACACATAAGTTGGGGTGGAGGGGGAAGATCAGTTAAAAGTCCATAAACAGGGTATAGACCTCCACATCTCCACATGAATTCATGCCCCAACAATTCAGAACTGAATGTCCTGTAAAGCTTGTGAGAGAACAAGTTTTTTCCTGTTGCACATTCAGATAACAAAGGAAAGAGCTAAGAAATGACCAATTTCAAGAAACTTCAACTGGCAACTAACTTCCAGTTCACTTCAGTATGTGCTTATTCACACCACTTTCCTGCCTGGGCAACAATCCTCAGGAAACAAGGTTTATAAAGCATTATCATATTATACAGCTAATTAGCCAAAGCATGTTTCAAACCCTGCAGATCAGAAACAATGCCATGGGAGATCTATTAATAGCTTCAAAAGTTCAGCCATATTTCACCAAGTGAATAAAGTTGAACTTACCACTAAAGATCAAAGTATACATACCATTCTGCTTACTCCGTAAAGGCCCAATCTGTTTCCACTGTCAAGTTCGAAATTAAAACAAACTAGCCTAGTGACCACCATGTGACCATTTTCAATTGTTGTAAAAATCCACCTGGTTCACTAATATCCACTGGGAAGGAAAGCGGCAATCCTTACCTGGCCAGCCTGCATGTGACTCCAAACCCAAAGCAATATGGTTGACTCTTAATTGCCTTCTGAAATGGCCTAGAGAACCAAACAGTTGAAGGGCAACTGGGAATGATCAACAAATGCCAGTCTTGCCAGCAATGTCTACATCCCACACAAGTGTATTAAAAAACCATTACTAGTTACGAAGAACAACCTGAAGTCAATGGTCCAATTGTGACATCCCAAACCTTTATATAACTAAGCAAGCATGAGTCTAGCTTTGGAATTCATTGGCTTTCACATTTTTTGGGAATGATCAGTAACTTTTGGAATCCTGAAAGAGATCATTCTGGTATTTTCTGTTTTTATTACACATTTCCATTACTGTAGTCACAATTCTTTTATTTCTGTTTATTTTTATATTGGCTACATGATTTCCTCAATTTGGCAATGTTTATTGAAATACTTCCAAAAAGTTTTCATTTAAGTTTATACATATTTACCTGCAATCAATCCAGCTAAGACTGATTTTTCTGCAGTAACTTGGCTACTGTCAGTGTGTAGCCCCACATTGTATCTAATGTCATGACTTCGTCAACTGCTGATTCTTGCTCAGGATTGGTTTCACTTGCACACCTGGTACCTCAATTGAGTCACCACATTGAAAGCACAAACATATGCAGAGTCAGCAAGCTGCTCAGCTAAAGTAGCTATCAAATAAGGCATATCTTGCCTCATCTAACTTCCACATCATTTACCTTTCAGACAGGTGTCAGTGCACCAGAGCTGGGATCCTGGCTAATTTCCCCTCACACACCCAATGGTGTTCAGAACAGATTTTGTTCACCCAATGTTAAACCTGCAGCACCTAATGAACACTCAAACAACTCATTCAGGTTGTTAAGATCTTTCATTTTACATCTCAATCGTTTGGAGATAACCTGTGGTATCACTGACAAGGAAGCGTCTACGTCCCAAATCAGTTTAAAGTGGCTCAAGTTTGTAACATCCAACTGGCCTGCAGCTGATCCAGACTGTTCATCTCCTGACAAAAAAACATGACCAGCACGTCCTGACACATATTTCAATACCTTGACTTTTTGCATAATAGGAGTGAATCATAAAGGGTTTGATTCATTGAAATTCTATTCAGTGGGAGTGAATAAGAAGAGATTTTGTCCATTGTACTTCTGGAGTGAATATGAGTGGGTTTGGCCTTGCAATGGACGTATATGCACTAATTTGTGATCATTGGGATTCTGGAATAATTTGGAGTCAATAAGAAGGGCTTAAATCCATTGGGATTGTAGACAATGGGATCAGGCCAATCAAATGAATTTTGTGAACATTGGCTTTTATTCAAAATTTCCAAGATTTGCAGTACGTTACTTTTGTCTTTGAATAAGTGCTGTATTGATCCTAAAATGACTGTGGTAATAGATGGATCTTTGGGTTAACAAGTACTCCAAAACTAATTGTTGAGTTGGCAACATCCAAAATATGACAAGAAACATCTTTTTCCAAAGGAAAGTGTAGAATATCTTCAAAATGACAGTAATTTTATTATTTTTTCGGTTTTAAATGTAATAATAAGCAAGTACACCTTTTTAAAAAGGAGGACCCTGCTACCTAAGGGTACAAGCTTATAGGACTCTGAGTGACATGGCTGTGGCGACATGTATGACAGAATCAGATGACAAATACACCTCGGTACTTGCTCCTAAAGACCCCTATGTTGGAAACCGGCCACCAATATCTCACAGCACGCTCCATGGCCATTAGCCACATCCATCCCACATCCATGGACGTTGGCATCTGATGTGTACCAGCCTCTGAGAATCATCATGGCACATCTCTGATTCATTTTACGATGCTTCTGCACTTCAGTGTTGCACCTGGGACTGTACCAGTTACCATCACAGTAATGCTGCAGCCAGGACACTGTGCACTCAGAGACACCCAGCTCATTGACTGGGCCAGGCTACATCTCTGGCCTTCCATTCGCTGTCATAGCACCCGGTCACTTGGTTTTACTGGATGCTCACAGCATCCTGCCTTGCATTGCCTTGCCTTACCTATTTTGAGCTTTGTTCCCTCACGAGCAATACTATTCTCAAATTACTGCTGTTGCCTTGCTGTTTAGCACAAATACAAAGCCCGGAGCTTGTCATGATTGTCAGCATGCCTAAGTTAATTAAATGGGGATAGTCTTTGCTTAGGAGTTCCCAGCACAGTAAATCAAGGGCAGCCTCCGATACTTGTCCAGAGCCTGCTCAAAGCAATCAGAGTCAGGGTCATCTCCACATAAAGTTGATGAGCTAATTGTTGGGCAACCCACCAATTGCCTTGGTTCTTTCTAACCTGCTGTGGGCTGTTTTCCTCATGGAGCGAGAGAGAGAAAGAGAGGCAGGCACTAGGGAAGATGAAAGTGGATGGCATAGCAATTACTGCTTGCACAGGTGGGGAGGTTTCCCAAGCAGAGAGGGAATGCAGGGTTAATGGTATTAGGGGTTTGAGTGGATGATGGCGAGTGAGAGAATATGATGGATGTGATAGTGAGGTTAGAAGAGTATAAGGTTTGGTGGGAGATGTGTACACTAGCAGAAATAGGGTGAATGTGAGGTAATGGAGAAAAGATGATGATGCTTACCCTGGAGAGTGGAGAGGGACATTGGCCTCCTACAGTTCTGTGAATTTCCCCAGACAGCTGAGACTGCTTTAACTCATGTGGGAAACGCGGACCAAGTTGGCATGGTCTGGTGATCTACTGCTGATCCTGGAGGAACAGGATGTCCTGCATAGGCATCACCCCATCCCCCAGGACCTTGCCCACAAAATGTGGCACTGATTTCCACTTGTCTGTTATATTTGAGGCAAATGTCAGCAACTTTGTAGGCAGTTCTGGACTATCAGTGTTGTCCTGGTGCAACATGGGCCTTCAAACATGGGCGTGGGTGCAATGGATAACAGTCTTTCAGTACCACATTGTTTTGGCAATAGTGGGTGGCAAGATGGGGCAGAATTGGATGCAAGAGGTGCCATAGGGAGCTAGTAATTAATGAGATGAGTTTGGTAAAATATGACAAGAGAACTAGCTAGACCTTATGGTGATAAGGTGATAAATAGGGAGACAGGGGGAGGCGGATAGAAGATGGATAGGGTTCCCTTATCCACCTTCTATCCGCCTCCCCCTCTCTCCCTATTTATTTCAGAATCCCCTTCCCCTCCCCCATGTCTGAAGAAGGGTCTAGGCCCGAAACATCAGCTTTCCTGCTCCTCTGACGCTGCTTGGCCTGCTGTGTTCATCCAGCTCTACACCTTGTTATCTTTGAATTACCTGATCTCAGTTGGGGCAGTTGAGATGCTGCAATTGACCTCAGGATCCAAGTTAGCGAAAGGAAAACCAAACAAGGTACTTGCTATTTAGCATGTGCAGCAATCCCTGTTGGAAAGTTCATTTGTTGAATTAGGGGGATGGGATCTTGTTTAACTGAGATGTTTCACTCCATCTAGATGTTCCATATCGATGAAAATCCAATAGGAAAATTAGTGAGCCAAGATTCCCTTGCCAATCAGGCTTCACATCTGTTGTTCAAAATTCCAAACTGCTGATTAAGGTTCTCAACCGCTATTGAGATTTCTGCTCATGATCGAGATTTGCCTTTGTAATTGAAATTCACACTCACCACTGGAGATTCCAGTTTGTAATTCAGATTCCCATAAAGATTCCCACTCATGATTGATAGTCCCATGCATTTATCGAAGTTTCCTTCTCAAACATTCCCTTTCACCTTCTCTTGATAGGTCTGTTTGAGAAAATGGGATACTTTTTTTTAATACATGATCAGAAACATTTGCAATAGCATATTTTCATTAACCCTCTGAAGTTTAGTGCATAGTGACAGACAGTCTAAGAATCTCTAGCATCAACTTCTGGTCTGTAATGAGTTGGCTGATTTCTGCCAGGTGAAACAGTCTGAGCTTTTTTTGGCCTCAGCCCTCTTGAGTTAGGGGGCAACAAAAAACCTCTGGAATTCCTACTCTTAAGCATCATCCTGTGATATTTGCTACAGTGTGCAGTAGATGTTAGGTGAGAATAGGATTTTGCTGTTTTGGGATGCTACCCACAGCCAAATAGCCTGGCAGCATTAAGAATCTAACTTCAAGCCTAAAGAATGGCCATTTGGTTGGGGTATCAAAGGCTGCTGCTGATTTTTGAATTCTACACCAGAGTCATTTTCAGGAGGAGAGGGATTTGAGGATGAAACCGAAGGAAAATAATGAAGAGAGGGATAGTATTTTTAACTTCCATTTAAAGTTTCTCATCCCTTTAAAAAAGTTGAGAAACCATAGCCACATTTATAGTGCCAGAGCTGGATCTGAGTGAGTTCTGTATAAATTAGGTGAATAGGGTGGGACTGTATCCACACTGCCCCCAGACTAAGTTACTAAGCAACACAGAGATGGTGAGTCAGGCATAATAAACCCTGACATGCAGGAAATTAGGTCACGCATTGGAATGTGCCACTGGCACCCTGTAAGGAGACAGTTTATTTTTAATCTCATCACAGTCTTTCACACTCATAAAACACTCACCAGCTTTACCTTTAAGCGTCTTTCATCATTCTGTGGAAATCAGCCCACACTTCCGAATTTCCAGTAACCAGGGCCCTACTTTTGATGCCTCAGGAACATGTCATAAAATTCCCTAAGGGGCTGGGAGAGTCAGACTTTCTAAAAATTATCTCTTGACTTTCAAACATATTTCAAGTATTGCCCCATGTAGATATTGTTTCAGTCACCACTGCTGGTTTTAGTATTTTGTTTTTTGGATTGCATTCCAAAATTGCATTCTGCTCCAATTCATTTGTTTTGGTTTAAAAGATTCATCATGTTTGTTTTATTTTTGAGTCTTACACATATTTCTACCTTTGTTTTTCGTGATGTGTGTAGATACCCAAAATTGTGTAGAGGTTTTGAAAACAATCTACTCAGAAAACAATCCAAGGATAGTTAACCAGTGTATAAACTTTTCCAGTACATATTCTAGAGGAGATAGAGTGAGATTATCAGAGGCAACACTAAAGACTTTGTCCAATGGGTGTCAAAGCAATAAATGCTGCAAAGCTTAACAGTTCAATATGTGTTAATGCAGGTTCATCCACGGCCATGCAGGAAAGATTACAATCCCCACAAACAGATAACAATACGGTGTCAGGTCTGGGTTGGTTATCAATGAGCTTGGCTGTTCAGTCAACATTCAGAGAGCAAATTTCTTGTCAGAGATCTGGAGACATAGCCTAGAGTTATTTAAGAAACAAATACATACCAAGGTCAGGAAATTGGGATAGATACGCTGAGATGAGTCGAATGGTCTTTCTCACTTACACCTGTGACCTAATGATCTGATGTAAATAGCTCATCTAGACTATTCTTTGCTAAATACACGAGTCAGAGTCAACGTCTGCAAAGAATCCCAGCAAGAGTTATCACAGGAAGGGAGATGGAATTCCATTTTGAATTGACATCTGCAGAAGTTGAGAAGGGAGAGCTGAACCCCAGTGAGAGTCAGCACCTTCAGGAGAGGAGGGGGAGCTGAACCCCAGTGACAGCCAGCACCCTCAGGAGGGGCGGTGGTTGGGGGGGGCGGCGGTGGGGAAGCTGTACCCTGGGGAGAGTCAGCACCTTCAGCAGGGGAGGGGGAGCTGTACCCCAGGGAGAGACAGCACCTTCAGGAGAGGAGAGGGAGCTGTCCCAGTGACAGTCAGCAAATTCAGGAAGAAAGATTTGAAAATTCTGCTTACGAATATGTATGCTTAACCTGAAGATAATTTGTTCTGTGGTAAGTCATTAAGTAAGGGTGGTGATTAATAGTTAGATGTTTTAATGCTCACCTGGGCCCCCTCATGCCCTCTCCCAATCCAAACCAGCAGTTTTGAGGAGTAATACATTCACAGACACAGCGTTGACTGAATTGTGGTTTCCGTTCCATCTGACTCAAATTCCAGAACTAAAATTAGATTCTCCATGGCCTGGAACACATTTCCTAACTCACAGGGCACACCACACAGTGAAGGCAAATCACTTAACCTTTTGTTCTCCAAGTCCCAACTGTGTTTGTGGTACAGAATCAAAAAGTTAATTTAATCCCCACTGCACAACTCTTACTCAGAAGTTTCAATTTAGGCACTCCATAATTCCATATAAGTTAAGTCACAGGTTCAGCTTAGTGGTGAATGAATTGGAGTTCTGCTAATGTATCTGGCACTATACCTTGTACATAGTCACTAAGCCATTGACAGAGTTCAGGCCATCTAATTATAGTGAACCAGTATACTCCTTACACTTAAGGTACTGAAACACCATCTCTGCAAATTGCAACACTAAACTGCTCAATATGAGGGGATCAGCATTCTGATGAAACAGTCTCAGACAGACGAATCGTACACCAATAGAAATAACATAGAAAGAGAGATCAGATGGGCCAAATGTGAGACAGACTAAGATGCATTTGGAGTGGATATGTGTAAATGCATATAGCGTAATAAATAATGCTACAGGCAGTTCACCACTTTAAACTATGATATAGTGGTTCATCAAAGATGAAGACTGGGAACAAAGTATTCTTCACCCATGAATACATGGCACGTAGGGGGATGATGAAAAAGGGAGGTGTACAGAAATAAGTGATTATAGTACTGAGAGGGATGATACAGTTGGGAAAGCAATGATAGTGGGTCAGAGTTTCATGTCTGTCAAAATTGGAATGACCTGGACAATTAGACAGATTTAAAAATTGTATTCTGACTTAAGTTCCATCTTGTGCATGTAATGAGTCAATACACAGCACTCCCAGCTTTGCCTGTTGTATTGTAGGAACGAACATTTTAGAACCCTCCTTCGACTCCTAATTCCATGGATCCATGCCTGTTTTTTTAGGAGACATAATCTAGAGAAATCATGAACCTTAAGGGAAGCCTGTTTTGGAATCAAGAACTTTTTGTCAGGTACATTTTACAGATCTTGCCAACTTCAACTGTCATAATTAGATGCCGTGTGATACATTAATAATGCTATTAATACAGGAATTGATTATAATATATTGCCTTAAAAGGTAAATGACCATTAAATTGACTAGCATTGTGTAAGTTTTTCTATGCATTAGAGCATTTTATCCAGTGGATAAAGCCCTCTTTTGCATTTGATTGAAAATCTGACTCTTATGTTTCATTTGGTCATTGTGTGTTCACCTTTCTGTTTATTTAAGATATGGCAATCTACTGATCTACTTTTGAAAAACTTTTCCAGTATACCCACTATGGCCAGAACTCACGAGTATTTAAAATATTCAATCAACTCAAAACAGACAAGCATCCATTCAAACTTGCCTTAATGAAATGCTTATTCCTACAAAATGCTCATAAAATTTCAAATCCAAAAACATAATTCTGTCATAAAACTGCCAAGCAAAAAAACAATGTTTCCTTCAAGGCCTTCACCACCCTTCACAGGCTAAATTCATCTGTGGCTTTCCAAGCTTAGCCAAGCATTCATAATCAAATTATATTGCACAATTGTGTGAACAAGGATTCTAAAACTGAATACGTTATAACCTTTGAAGTGAGTCTTGGTCTAACAAATGGCTATCTGGCTCAACAGATTACTGTCTTCTTTAATTGACAGGTTAGCCATTGGTTCAGAGATAGTAGGAACTGCAGATGCTGGAGAATCCGAGACAACAAGGTGCAGGGCTGGATGAACACAGCAGGCCAAGCAGCATCATAGGAGCAGAGAGGCTGACATTTCGGGCCTAGACCCTTCATCAGAAAAGGGGGAGGGGAAGGGGGTTTTGAAATAAATAGGGACAGAGTGGGAGGCGGATAGAAGATGGATAGAGGAGAAGATAGGTGGAGAGGAAACAAACAGGTCGAAGAGGCGGGGATGGAGCCAGTAAAGGTGAGTGTAGGTAGGGAGTTAGGAAGGGGATAGGTCAGTCCAGGGAGGACGGACAGGTCAAGGGGGCGGGATGAGGTTGGTCGGTAGGAGATGGAGGTGCGGCTTGAGGTGGGAGGAGGGGATAGGTGGGAGGAAGAACAGGTTAAGGAGGCAGGGACGAGCTGGACTGGTTTTGGGATGCGGTAGGGGGAGGGGAGATTTTGAAACTTGTGAAATCCACATTGATACCATTGGGCTGCAGGGTTCCCAAGCGGAATATGAGTTGCTGTTCCTGCAACCTTCGGGTGGCATCGTTGTGGCACTGCAGGAGGCCCAGGATGGACATGTCGTCTGAGGAATGGGAGGGGGAGTTGAAATGGTTCGCGACTGGGAGGTGCAGTTGTTTATTGCGAACCGAGCGTAGGTGTTCTGCAAAGCGGTCCCCGAGTCTCCGTCTTAGCCATTGGTTCAACCTGTTTAACTTAATGAGTTAAATGAATTGACAATTGTTGATCTAAGACTAATTGAAACAAAACCTAACACATAAAACAGAACAAGGAAAGGCCTCAAAAGAGGAAATGACTTGATTACAGATTGGACAAATTCCCCTTTTGTAAAATACAAACAACACTGCTCTCGTATACCTATCATTTTAATCTATTTCTGACATACTGAACTGATTTCTTCCTATGTTAATTAATATTTTCTCCTTCTGTCCAAACTCTTCCTATCAATATGAGTGACTCTTCCGTGCCCTCTGTTACTTTACTAGTTTTCAGTTTCTTAGCTATGGCCATCCACTATTCACCAGAGGTACCACCTCTCTATTGTACCTTAACCCCCATCAAGATGGCCTGAGGGTTCTCTACTTCTTCCTTAAATCAAGGCTCAACGACTCCTCATTTATCACCATTCTCCTCTTCATGGTTGAACATGTTCTCAAATTGAACTGCACAAGTTCAATTTGCAAATCATTACCAAACATAGGCTCACATACCCAAGAAGAACCTTGTCTGCCCTACATGTTACTTGAACTTGAAATATATTCAGAATCATCAGTACTGTTGGATGACACTTTGTCTTAACTAACGTGTCCTTTTTGCTCAGCTACTCCATTCTTCAGATTAGATTCTGAACCCAGGCTGCACATGTAGAGGAGGGACCACTCACCTTTGTCCAGGAAAATATTCCTCCCACAATCAACAGCACCGTGAGCAAACTAGCAGGTCATTATTGCCTTTTGTGGGATCTTGCTTTATGTAAAATAACTACTATGTTTAACTGCAGTAGCAACATTTGAAATTAGTTCATTGTATGTCAGAAACTTTGAGATTTTTCTCAGAGGTATGGATGGGCCTGTGCTTCACTAAGCTCACCAGTTACTGGCATCTGTATTGAATCTTTCAATGCTTCAAGATTATCCAGTTCCCCTGTTTGTACTTATTTGAACATTTCTTCATTTGGCTTTTATCCCATTCATTCTTTACCAGCTGATTGTTTAGTGACAGGCCATAAATATGTCAAAGATTAATCTTCACTTAGCACTGAAACAGTCTGCTGAAAGTTCTAGAAGATATTCTACACTTGAAATCAGCAAAATGCAGGACAAGATTCAATTTGGAGAGAGCATCAGTTGCAGTGACATCACAACTGTAATCACTATAACCTCAGCATGAGTGGAAGAGATCTGCAGTGACCATCACTCTCTAAATTGTTTTGTCGGTTCCCAACTCCCCTCACCGATATCCCTTTTGATAACATATGGTGAAGTAGAGCGGTAATGTTTAGTGGGATGGGGAGATTTTAGATCAAATATGATTAAAAATATAATTGCCTGGAAATTAGTCCATGTAGTGGCAACTTTTCAAACTCGATATGGGAAGCAAGAATTACACATACACACCTAACTAGAAGTGGATTGCCTGTTACATACTTATGTAGAGAGAACTCTGTACCCATGTTAGTAATAGCTGTTGGATCCTTTCCAAATGTAAATTAGAAGTACTTCTTTGAGATCACTTCATCAAGACAAATTAACTATTCAGCAGTCTGCTCTGTTGCATGTGAGGAAAACAGCCTGAGGAACAGCCTGTTAACTCAAGCAAGAGGATGAGTGAGTTAACATGAATGCAGTGCCAGAATAGTTCTCTTGGCCTTATGATAAATGATCTCATTGCTTCCCCACCTCGTCATCACTGCCACTCCTGCATTTGACACCTGATCTTCCTACTCTAACCTTCAACTTCTCACTCATGAATACCGGATCCCAATGCAAGACCAGCCCCATAACCTAGAGAAATGGGCACAGTCATTGTGAGTGTTGGTGTGTGTGTAAGAGAGAAGTAAAGTTTGAATGTACAGTTTGTATTGGTGACTATTGCACACTACAGAAGGAGATTGGCTCCCCCTAGCAGATTGAAATTGAACAAATTATTAACTAGGATCAAGCTGAGTCTCAGTAAGTATACCAACGATGAACTGAAGGAAATGCTTAAATTTATACAGCACCTTTCACAACCACAAAATATCCCAAAGCATTTCAGAGAAAAGTAAGTACTTCTGAAGCATAGTTGCTGTTACAACGTAGGAATTGTGTTAGCCAACTTATACACAGCAAGCTTCCATGAACAGAGATGTGACGATTAGTGTATAATCAGTTTTAGAGTTATTGCTTGAGGATAAGCATTAACAAGGATTCTGGGGTGAACTCTCCTGTTCTTCTTTGAATCAGTGCCATGGAATCTTTTCTATCTGCCTGAGAGGGCAATGGGACATCAGATCCAATGCTGTCTCTGAAAGTATTCAAGAGATATACAGTAATTAACTGACTTGTTGGAGAAGAAATGTTGAAGCTGATTGTCAATTAGTGGTGGAGGATTTTGTAATCTCTGAATTTGAAGGCATATATTTTGAATCCAAGGGCAGCCTAACTTGTACTGCATTTCTCATCTTTTTGTGCACTTCTCTTAGTGAGATCTGTTTTTGAAAGGAGAAGTGGTGGAACCCAGAATGAATCAAGAGTGTTATTTCTGTACATGGTAAAATATTGTTCATGGTCACAAAATTCACTCCTAGTCATTTAGTGGGCTCATGGGAATGTAAGGACAAAAATTATGACCCGTTTGAAGGTTACATTGTAGTTGAGCAGTTATTCAGAGCCTGAAACATGCCTAGTTCAGTCTCACTCTGATACTTCCTACAGGTGGGAACATCACAAAAATCACAACTTCTATCCTGCACTCTCACTCAGCCAGGAGGAAGCTTCAGGAATGATGAATTAGACTGAAGGGGAAATAAGGGAGGTAGGACTCTTATGTTGGCCTGAGGATCTTTTGACTAGTGTGAGACTGAATGACAACATGTTCACCTCTTTAGAGAGTGATAGTTTCCAGTTAGATTTGTACAAAAATTCAGCAGATTTCATTGACCAAAAAAAAACAGATTTCTTGAACTTAATGTCATAGGATTTGTAACTAGTGTACTTGTCTATCCCATTATTGTTACGCAGTAGTTCTGAGTTACAGGTTAATCATGACAGCACATCAGCTTAAATGAAACTGGTCTATTTGAAACTCCTAGAGTCAGCTGACTTTATGAACAAGACGGTGTCCTAATGCAGTGTGTAGTAAAGATCAGTTAGTGACTAAGGAGAATCCCTGTGTACGTGGATTATCTGGGGTGGAATGGAAGCAATACCTTCCTGTTCTTAAAGTTATCCTGTTGGCTCCTCATTTGAAATGTTAGTTCGACTTGTGTTGTGATCTCAGTAGAGGTTGATATCATTTTTAAAAAGTTGTTCACTGGCTCAGAACTTGAGTATTGTTGAAAACAAGATCATTTTGTCAAAGATTTCATCTTGCACTCATCAGAACAATTCACAAGAATACCAATTCAAGAGGGAAAGCAACAATTATACTGCATGAAAGGGGAGTGCTAATTGATTGGAAAGTTGACTGTAATTGATTTAAACAAAACCTGGCATTAATTGGTGCATTTGCCAAGGCAATACTCTCCCAATCAGAATTCTGTTGCGAATGATAGAGTCAAAATTTTTTCTACTTGTGATTGTGACAATACTATGGCTTTAAGAGGCATATTTTGTCCTTTTTTTTGTGAAGAGAGGTTGAGACAGAGGTGATGACCAGTCTGATCCAAGCCAATAAAGTAAACAACTTGTGAAACATTGGTGATTTTTTAAAGTGGAACAATAGAAGCAACATGAATAGGTGGGGTCAAGCTCCCACAGAACCAGGATATTAGTTTAGCTTTCACCAGATACTGGGGTCTTGAAGCTGGATGTGGAAGCTGCTACTGCTCTTTCTGTTACAGATAAAAGCCAGGGTACTCTTCCTGCTACCAGAATCGCAAGTGAGACAATATATTTTACTGAATTTGTCTTTGCCAAGGATGTGCTTATGGGATGTTACTATATTGGAACAGTTGCTGTACAGCAGTTAAAAAAGCTATTATTCTGCTAAGTTTTCCAGTAGAGTTAAGTTATTCCAATTCTTCTTTCTTTTATTTGTATTTTAACTATAGGGTAAGAATAAAGTGTGTTTTGCTTCAAGCCTGGTAGTCTGACCAATCAAATTGCATCTGGAACACAACACCTTACACTTGCCTTTAAA
Source organism: Rhincodon typus (assembly GCF_021869965.1). NCBI lineage: Eukaryota > Metazoa > Chordata > Chondrichthyes > Orectolobiformes > Rhincodontidae > Rhincodon > Rhincodon typus. The sequence continues at coordinate 17,214,306 of NC_063362.1, read as the reverse complement.
AATAAGAAAAGCTTGGGGTTTAGGCCATCTTCTTAAAATATTTTGAGTGGATTCGGCCTGGTCCACAACATATCCATATCTGGTTGCTTCCATCATTTTTTTCTCTATGCTTTTCATATAACTACAGACCACAAAAGATAAAACTGCAACTACTTATGCTATTCATGGATTTATAAGGAAACATAGAAACTGATCTCTTATGGCTTCCTCAACCCATTTCCTTGTCGCAACAGGAAAGATATTAATATTCTGTCTAAACAGAAATGCTAGTTAGTTCCCCTTCATTCCAATTTCTTCTCCTCTTAGAAGTAAGTGGATAATTTATCACTGTTTACAAACTGATGCATTTAACATCCTTCTGGAGCTTTTGGAGATTCAGTGTTTATTCATGGTGAAGCCAACAATTTTGGTCATCGTCTCCAGTGTAAATACCTTTCACTTTCTTCTCAATAAAACACGCTAAATCCCAGCAAGATTCCAATGCAGGTCACGTGACCCCACTTTCATCTATTCTACATTTAATGCCAGAATCCCAAATTATAATGATCTTATAAATTTAAAAAGAGTGCTTTAATCTTAGAAACATCAAATTGTAAACTTGGCAATGGACCTACACTCTGACCTGCAATATTCCAAGTTCGTTATCTCCAAAAGCAGTTATCTTCATTTGACAAGTCAAATGGCCCCAGCTGAAATGTTTACCTTTTTCACACTGTAATAATTTATAGATATAATTTATTAAAGAGATAGTGTCTCTTTATCAAGGACTTTTACTGTCTGGTCAAATGTGGGATCAGGGGCTTCACTCAATTTACCAGGATTTTGACCATTGTACTGTGTGGCATCACTAATTCTGGTTAGATAACTGCAGGTAGACATCGGGGATAAGCCCAGCCCTTCAGGTCAAACCATCTGAAAGGATTCTGCTATTGATTTAGATCATGGGTGATCTGTATCTTGACCCTATTTGCCTGTCTTTAATCTGTGTTCCTTGATGTTATTACTTAAAAAGATTCATCGATCTCAGCCAAGTAATTGTTACTTGACCAAAAAACTGCAGAATTCTTTCTTTTCCCTGAAAAAGTATTTTTTATTTTGAAAATAAAATGGCCAAGTTCTTAATTTTAAGAATTTGTTCACTTCTCCTGGGTTTCCTACGATTTTATACATTACAATTAAATCATCCCTCAACTTCCTGAAAACAAGGGATCACATGTATGGATTATGCAAACTGTCTCCAGTAACATTCTGGTAAATCTGTATTGTATCATCTCCAAGACCAATATATCGTTCCTATGGAGAGGTGTGCAAAACTCTATACAGTATTCTATTCTTTTCTACTCTATTCTTTTCATCTCCTATCACCTCACTCCCTTACCATCACATCAACGAACAGGAAGGATTGAAAAAATGGCAAAAATAGTAAATTGATTGCTTCTCAATTGCTATTCATCACAGAAAGCAACTACTTTTAATGCAAGTAGGGGCTGGGGGTAGGTTGCAGGGCCCAGTGATGTCATGGTGCCTTTCCTCTGTAATAAAGAGAATATCTCAGCAGTCTCTTAAATATGACTAAGGTGATATTAAGCCCATCCTCCAAATGGGAATCCTAATTTTTAAATAAGTTCAAGAGAAAATCTTTGACAAATAGGCTGTTAAATGATAAATGGAAAGTTTCAAAACCAACAAGGACCTGACAAAGGAACGAGACTACAAACAGAAGAGGAAATTGGACCCACAGTCCTGCTGCACATATCTAATCATCAGATCTATAACTACAGATTTCATATGGTTCCTAATATTATTAACGGACTCACCTCCACATCATGCAATTTTGACTTCATGTTTAGCCCCCTCATCCAGGCCAAGTCTGATCAAATTCCTCCAATACAAATCTCAACTATCTCAGTTTTTCTTGAAAATGTTGACTGTGCAAGTTAATGGGTAATGAAAAAAATCATGAATTGTAAATAGGTATTTATGTTTGTTGGAACCGAGAGCCTGAGAGTCGATATGGTCATACCATCCTGCCATCAAGGAACATAGAAATGATCAAATCTACCTCAAAATTGGCATGTGAGAAGAAAGAAAGTGGGGAAGTTAGTATGGGAACATTTGTATATCTCTGTTTGTGAAGCAATGTTACAGGCTGACAATCCTCGTGGATTGTCCTAAAGTCCCTAGTGATTAAATGTCAAGTTTCAGGATACTCATTCAGGCAAACAGGAAGAAAAGTTACAATACTATTAAACAAAGTGGGGTCCTTTTTTCAAACACTTTTCTTTGAGCAGGTGATGCAGCTGTAATCAGGAAATCATGTGCTAAACAGTTCAAGATCAGTGGACTCGTAATGACAACTCCATGTCAAGTTCTTCAATGTATGAACAGCTGGAATGAATGACAAATTCGTAAGACATTGATCCAAGTCTCATAATTGATAGATTTCACCACCATCAGCTAATTGTTTTAAACAAATAAAACTAGCAGATCCTAAGAGAGTGATGGAAGTACATTTTAAACTCTTTAAACTCTTTGTGTAGCTGTGCTTGGAAAAGATGGATTGTACGTTATCCAGTCATACGATAATGCTAAGAAGACAAAAGATAATCAGAAATGTTACCTCTGTTTCTCCCTCCATAAATGCTGCCAGATATGCTGAGTATTTCCATCAATGTCTGTTTTGATGACCAGTTAGTTTCTTGTTCACTGTTGGTTTTGTTGCAGGGAACACACATGCCGACTATGAGACATGGTTGTCAACAGTTTCTTTGTCACTGCTGTCTGTTAATCCAATAAAATCTAAATCTGATGAACCAAAGCCCTGGAGAGTAAGGAGCCTAGCACAAAGAGCCAGATTTTAAAAGTCTTTTGGGTGTTGGCTAGAAGGTTTGAAGGTCAACAAGACAGGGGAAGACATTGGGGTTTGTCAGTAGTCTTCCAATCATCATGCCATTTTGACAGCAGCAGGAAAGGTGGCAAATGGCCACCTGCTTGGGACTAATTCAATAATTTGAACAGTTAATTAAGAACCTGGTTCCACCTCCATTGCATTCAACCATCACAGAGCAGGGATTAACCACAATTCAATGAGGACACCACCACACACCCTGGCAGGCTACCAGTGAGTTCCTGGGAGACCCTCCTTTACAGCCACTCTTTGGCTGAGATGATTCAGCAGCAATGGCTGCCATGTGGTCAGAGCACACTAATCTTTAGCCACCCACTCTGCTTTCTGGAGCCTCCCTGACTGATCCTGGCACCCAAGACCTCATTTACCTTTTTTTTCTTTATTCATTCATGGGATGTGAGCGTCACTGGCTAGGCCAGCATTTATTGCCCATTCCTAGAGGGCAATTAAGAGTCAACCACATTGCTGTGGAGGTCATTGATTCTTCCTCTCCAAGGTGCAGTCCCAGTGGTGGCCACCACTTCCAGTGGTACTGTTGAGGCTGCAGAGTTGTCATTTATTTGATTGGCTGGCAGCTCTTGGAAACAGGTGGCCATCATTATTGGTCCCAGGGCAACTACTAATGATCTTACTGACCCCCCCAGTTGCAGCTCCACCATAGGATCCACCCCAAAGATTTCATGAAAATCAGAGGCTATACAAATGTTTGGAACTTTCTTTAGTTTTAGCTTGTGCCAACGTTTTATTCCAGAATTAACGTTAGCATGATGAAGGATCCGAAGTGACAGGGGTTCAGGCAGTCTCAGTTTAGTTCCTAGCACGTGTTCACACAGCAAAACTATGTTTGATGTGGCAATAATAGAATATAAGTAGAAAGAATTTCACACAAACAAGTAAAGGATACTCTGACTGAGGTAGATTCTAGAGGTACACTATTCAGGGAAAGGGGAGCTTTGTTCTGTATCTAACCCATGCTGTCCAGGATGAAGCAGCCCACTTGATTGGCACTCCATCTAACATATCAAACATTCTCTCCTTTAACCACCAACATACTGTGACAGCAATGTGTGCCATCTACAAAGTGCACTGCAGCAACAAGGGTTCTTTAGCAGTGCCTTCTGAACCTAAAACCTAGACCCAACCAACTTCAGTTGCTTCAACAATAACCTTTCCTCTATCATAAGGATAGAAGTGGAGATGTGTCCAAATACTGCAAGACTTGGACAACATTCAGGCTTGGGCCAATAACTGGCAAGTAAAATTTGTACCACACTGTGGCAGGCAATGACCACATCCAACAAGAGACTTTTCAACTATCCCCCTTGACATTCAATGCCGTAACCATATAATATTATAGCTGCCAGATCAGGTCAGAGGCTGGGAAATCTGTGGTGGATAACTCACCTCCTGACTCCCCAAAGCCTGTCCACCATCTACAAGGTACAAATCAGGAGTGTAATGGAATACTCTGCACTTGCTTTGACGAGTGCAATTACAATAACACTCAAGAAGCTTGATACTATCCAGGAGCAAGCAGTCTACTTAATTGACAACTCATCCGACCCTCTCAATATTCACTCCCTCCACCACTAACGCACAGTAGCAATATCTTCAAGATTTTCTGCAACATCCCACCAAGGCTCATTAGACAGTGCCTTTCACTTTTCAAGGAGGATGGTAGAGATAAACCAGGGAACTTAGCTCAGAGAGTCTCATATCAGTGCCGGGCAAAGTGCTGGAAAGTAGGACTGTGTAGATTTAACGTAATTTTTGTCAGACTCAATGGGTCAAAGGGCCTCTTCTATACTGCATGATTTTATGAAATCAATTTATATTCCAAGAATAAAAAAATGAACTATTTAACCTGTTGGGTTTTGTCAGCACAATGCTAGATATCAATTGGATTGTGGTTATTTAGAATCTACAGCTGGCTTTATATGAAGAAAAGACATGATGTTGCTGATAAGCAGACATCACCAATTCATTTGAACAGGTTAGTGCAGGTATTGTATCAGCAACAAACAGGTAAGTCCTGGAAACAGATCTATTGATTTTGTCTTTCCTTATTGATTCTGCAGAACTGTAGCTGAGTTTGAGCACAAAGTACTTGACCTGCATGACCTGCAATACAGTCTGTTCCTCAAAGGATACTGAGGGGAGGTTCTACAATTTACTAATCTCGGCCACACAACAGGGATTGAGATCCTGACTTTGAAGATAATGGAAATTAAAATGAAGTGAGATTTAAATCTGTCTGATGCAATCCTCTCTACCTCTTTGTCTATGGCATTAATATAGATTGTAAATAGCTGAGGGCTGGTGTTGATATTAGTAACATTCCACTAAACACAGTCTGGAAACTTGAAAATGTTCCATTTATCCCTACTCCCTGTCCTGTTCAATAGCTTTTCTTCCGTCATGCTTAATATTATCACCCCCAACTCAATTAGTTCTTGCCTTTTAACCTCTTGTCTGACTGTTAAGAAGGATTTGTTCCATCATTTTTCTTTTAAAAGCAAGTGTTGTGAAGTTGGAGCCAAGTTGTCTGCTCTGAGCCCAGCTAGCTTTGTTTTTTTGGAACAAAAAAAGCAGCATGAAGGGGTGGAGTCAAGCTCTAACAGAACCAGGATTTTAGTTTAACGTTCAGTAGTTGCTGGGTCTTGAAGCTGGATGTGGAAGCTATTATTCCTCTCTCTGTTACATCTAAAAGCTTGGGTTCTCTTCCTGCTGCTAGAATTGCACGTGGGACAATCTATTTTACTGAATTTGCCTTTGCCAAGGGTGTGTTTATAGGATGTTACTATATTGGAGCAGTTGCTATTTAGTAGTTAAATAGTCTAAAATTCCATTTAGTTGTCCAATAGATTTAAGTTATTCCAATTCTTCTTTCTTTTGTTTATATTTTAGCTATAGAGGGAGAATAAGTTGTGTTTTGCTTCAAGGCTGGTGGTTTGGCCAATTGAATTGTATCCAGAACATAATGCACTACACTCGCCTTTAAAAATAAGAAAAAGTTGGGGTCTAGGCCATCTTCTTAATATATTTTGATGGGGTTTGGTCTGGTCCATAATAATGACACCTTGTCAAATTTGTTTTCATTCTCCAAAAATCTAATAAGTTTGACAAATAGGATTTTCCTTTCATTCCAATTATACTATGTATATCAAAGTGCATTATTTAGTCTTTCTTAACAGATTCCAGTGTGTTCCTGATGCCTGATATCAGGTTAATCGGTCTTTAGTTCCCTGTTTTGTCTGTGCCTCCTTTCTTTTATTTTAAAGCTCCATTACATTTCCATTCTTCTAATTTACTGGGACCGTTCCATAATCTAGAGGGTACACTTTCTCTGCAGTTAACTCTTTCAGAACCATAGGTCACCAGTTTGTGGGGAATTATTGGATTTTAGTCTCTTGAGTTTCTCTAGTACCTTTTCTCTTCTGATATTATCTTAACTTCCTCCCTCTTTTTAGCCCCTAACTCACCTACTATTTCTGGTATGTAATTTGTGTCTTCTACTCTGAAGGCAGACTCAACTTGCAGCATTGCTAGCCTCTGACCTGCTGTTGTAGTTAGTATATTTACATGGCTAGTGAAGTTTTGTTTCTGGTCAAGGGTAAACCCAGTTGATATTCAGTGACGGTAATACCTTTAAGTGTCAAGGAATGGTGGTTAGATTGTCTCTTATTGGTGATGGTCATTGCCTGGCATTTGTGCGGCACAAATGTTACCTCCCACTTTTCAGCCTAAACCTGGATATTGTCCAGGTCTTGCAGCATTTGGATACGGTGTTTCAGTATCTGAGGCATCATGAATGGTGAACATTATGCTGTCATCAGTGAATATCCCCACTTCTGATCTTATGATGGAAGGAAGGTTGTTGACGAAGCAGGTGAAGACGGTTGGGCCTAGGACACTACTTTGGGGTGCTACTGCAGAGATGTTTTTGATATGAGATGACTGACTACCAACAACCACAGCCATCTTCCTACATACAAAGTATGTACCAGCACAGAGTGCTCCCCCAATTCTAATTGTCTCCAGTGTTGCTAGGACTCCTTGCTACCATGCTAGATCAAATATGACCTTAATGTCAAGTGCAGATGTTCTCACCTCATCTTTGGAATTCAGCTGTTTTGTCCATGTTTGAACTTAGACTGTAATGAAGTCAGGAGTTGAGTAAACCTGGCAGAACCCAAACTGGGTGTCCGTGAGTAGGTTATCACTGCTTGATAGCACTATTGATGACACCTTCCATCTCTTTACTGATGACGGTAGACTAATGGTGGCAGTAGTTGGCCAGATTGGATTTGTCCTGGTTTTTTATGTACAAGCCATATCTGGGAAAGTTTTCACATTGTTGGATAGATGCCAGTGTTATTGCTGTATTGAAACAGCTTGACTAGGGCTGTGACAAGTCTTCAGTACTATTGCTGGAATGTTGTCAAGGTCCATGCCTTTGCAGCATCCAGTGCCTCCAACTGTTTCTTGATATCACATGAAGTGAATCAAATTATCTAAAGATTGCTGTCAGTAATGCTGGGGACCACTGGAAGAGGCCGAAATGGATCATTCACTGAGCACTTCTGGCTATAGATTGTTGTGAATGCTTCATCTTTATCCTTTGCACTGATGTGTTAAGCTCTTCCATCATCTAGCATTGTATATCCTCCTCCTTCAGTGAGTCAGTTAATTGTCTACTAACATTCACGACTGGATGTGACAGGACTGCAGAGCATAGATCTGATCCGTTGGTTGTGGGATCACTTAGCTCTGTCCATCACTTACTGCTTATACTGTTTGGCATGCAACAGTAGTCCTGTTTGGTGGCTTCACTACATTGATATCTCATTTTTAGGTATGCCTGGTGCTGCTCCTGACATGTCTTCCTGTACTCTTCGTTGAACTCCTGACTTGATATTAATAGTAGAGTGGAGGATATGACAGGCTATGAGATTACAGATTGTACTGGAATATGATTTTGCTGCTACTGTCCAACAGCATCTCATGGATGCCCAGTCTTGAATTGCTAGATCTGTTCAAGGCTGTCCCATTTAGCATAATGATGTGCCACACAACACAATGTAAGGAATTATCAATGTGAAGGTATCAACTCCAAAAGGACTGTGCTGCTGTAACAAAGTAGTTCACCTTCTGACTCCCCAAAAGTGAACACTGTCTACAAGGCACAAGTCAGGGGTATGGTGGAATATGCTTTACTTGCCTGGGTGGGTGCAGCTCCAACAACACTCAAGAAGCTGGACACTATCCAGGACAAAGTAGGCTGCTTGATTGGCACCATGTTCACAGACATTCGGTCCCTATACCATTAACACTCAGTAGCAGCAGTGTGCACTATCTACAAGATGCACTACAGAAATTCACCAAAGCTCCTTAGATAGCACATTCCAAACCCATGACCACTGCCATCGAAATGATTAACAGTGGTTGTTACATGGGAGCATTACCACTTGCATATTCAACTCCAAACAACTCACCATCCTGACATGGAAATATATTGCTTTTCCTTTACTGTCACTGGGTCAAAATCCTAGAACTTCTTCCCTAATGGCACTGTGGGTCTACTTACAGCACATGGGGGCAGCGGTTCAAGAAGGCAGCTCAACTCTACCTTCTCAAGGGCAACGAGGGATGGGCAACAAATGTTGGCCCAGCTAGTGATGCCTACATCCCTTGAATTTATGAAAAAAAAGTAGACAGGGTGGTGCCAGGAGGCATCCAGCAGGAGGAATAACCACAAACAAGCTCCTCAGAAGTCTTCTTGCATGACCCTCGATTGATCTTCAATGAAGTCACCAGCGATATCTGGGGCAGGAAGGGTGTGCAGCACACAGGGAAGCAATGGATCTAGGGCATGAGGGTTTGGGAGCCCCCCATTATTTAACCTTTGCATTGAGTAGTCTCTCTAAAGGGCACCAGTGGGTCATGTATTCACCACCCTCACAGGTTGAGATGCTTATGCCAGCCACTCCATGTGTGTATGTGGCCATTTCTCCTTTCTTTCCATTTCATGGTTTCAATTTCGAGCATGATGGGCGATGGAACACAAGAGCAAACATTCTTCAAGCAGTGGTTTCCAGCATCCAACTCTTCGTATCAGCAAGCCCAAGACATCTACATTCCCTTTCTGATAGCCCTTCTCCTGAAGCCCCTAGACTTCAAACCTCTCCAGGTCCCCACCCTTCAATATGAGCCTGCACCTGCTCACCTTTCTCCCTCAGCCTCTGGCATACGATATGACCATGCCAGGTGCGGTCATAGACTGTTTACCTCCCAACACTTGAAGTCAAGGGGCTCCTAACTGTGGACAAACACCCCTCCCACATGACCCCATTTCTATCCATACTTTACTGTATGCCCCACTTACAAATACAATTGCCTCCCTTTCACAATTGTCGTCCACCTTTTCCCCCATTCTGCAAACACCAATCTTGACAAATGCCTTCCTGAGTCTCCTTCATGCAGCAGTGCCCCCACCCCTTGTCTCCCCCAACCTCATTTTCCCCTTAGACTTTCTGGATGGGGTCAATGGACCAACCATGGCTCACCCCACTGAGTGACCTAGTTAGACCGCCCCGAACAAGTAGTGATCAAACCCCTGACTGATGCCAGTACATGACCCGACTGAGTTATTCCTACCTCCAGGACTGGTTGCTATGGAGTCAGTGGACTTATAGTTACTCAGTCCTCAGTCTGCAGAGTCATGGCCCACTGACCAAGAACACACCTACTGGACACCTGAGGGTGGACAATTCTCTGGACTGCTTTCAGAGGCTGCCCTTGACTTACTGTGCTAGGACACCCTGACTGATGGATCTGCATTTCAGTAAGGTCTACTCATGTAAGACGTTGAAACATGGCTGCTCGTTTGCTCCATATGAAGTGTGTTTGTTGTGTACATTGCTGGCACATGATAAGGATGTGAGATTCTTGTGGCAGACTGCTATACAGCAAGATGTTTACCCCCTTGACTGAAGACTGCTGACCAGCAAGGCAAACTGCCTGCAAGTGTTATTGCACTGAGCGGCAAGGCAAGGTAGGGGCTATCTGAGTAAATGCTAGGAGAACAAGGGATCAGCCCTGAGGTGCATCCTAGTGCAGTCAGTCAGCTGGGTGCCTGTCCCTGCACTCAAAGTATCGTTGCTGCAGCCATTCAATGCTTGTCACCAATGTGACCTGAAATGCATGTCGCAACTACCTACAAGTGGATAAAAGGTTCCTTGAAGATCCTGACGGTTGTAGATTATCAGCCAATATCTATGGACAAGGAGAGCATGTGGCTAGATTGCCTACATATCATGTACTGAGATGCTGTTTTATGTGATCAACATAGAGATTCTTCACAGCCAGCAGCAAGATGAAGTTGCTAGGTACCTGCTCTGACTTTCATGTCAAGAATTCTCAGTGTCTAGTTTGCTGGCAGTGGATAGAAGGGGATATCTGCACATTGATGATAGAATTATGACTGAATTCTCCTTGTAGTTTGAGAGGGAGAAGCTTGAATCAGATATAATGGTATTACACTTGAGTGAAGGAGGAGCAGGCCAGAGTTGATTGAAAGGCAAGCCTACAAAACAGTTGAGCAGGAGGTTCTGGGGGAAATTAAGGAGGCACAGCAGAAAATCATCCCAAGGAAGAAGGAACACATTAAGGAGAGGATGAGACAACCCTGGATGACAAAGGACATTCAGGGACAGCATAAAAAGCAAAAAAAAAATACATAGGATGTGGTGAAGATCAGTAGGAAGCCAGAGGATTGGAAAGCCTTTAAAAACCAACATAAAATAACTGAATAGGGGCGGGGGGTGGGGGGGGGGGGGGGGGGGGGGGGGTGTGGGGAGAGGGGTATGAGGTGAAGTGGGCAGTGTTGCGGATAGCAAGAACTGCAGATGCGAGAAGTCAGAGTCAATACAGTGTGGAGCTAGAGCAACACAGCAGGTCAGATGAACAGGCAAGTCAACGTTTCAGGTGGGGACCCTTCATCAGGACTGGGGAGGTGGAAGGAGCTCAGAAATAAATAGGGGTGGGGTTGGGCCTGGGTGAAGGCAGGTGGACTGGTGATAGGTGGATGCAGGTAGGGGGTTGTGGAGATTGGTCAATGGGAAGGGTGGAGCAGATAGGTGAGAAGGAAGATGGACAGGTTGTGTCAGGTCAAGGAGGCAGGGATGAGAGGGAGGGCTGAACATGGGATGAGGGCTCTGGGTGGGAAGATCTTGAAGCTAGTGAATTCTATGTCGAGGCATTGGGCTGTAACCTCCTGAGGCGGAATATAAGGTGTTGTTCCTCCAATTTTAGTGTGGCCTCATTGCGATATTGGAGGAGGCCCAGGATGAACATGTTACCAAGGAAGTGGGAGGGGGAGGTGAAATGGCAGGCAACTGGAAGGTGTTGTTAATTGGAGTGTACAGAGGTCAGATGCTCCATGAATCGGTCACCGAGTCTGCGCTTGGTCTCTCCGATATAGAGGAGACCACTTTGGGAGCAATGGATATAGTAGACCAGGTTAGAAGATATAAAGGTGAATCCCTGCAGGATACAGAATGATTATTTAGGACCTTGGACGGACTTGAGAGAGGTGGTGTAGCACTTCCTGCGGTTGCAGGGAAAGGTGCCAGGTGTGGTGGGGTTGGTGGGGAGTGTGGAGCTGACAAGGGAGTTGCAGACAGAGTAGTCCCTGCGGAAAGGATTTAGAGGTGGGGAGGGGAATATCTCTTTGGTGGTGGGGTCGGATTGCAGGTGGTGAAAGTGGCGGAGATGATGCATTGGATTCGAAGGTTGGTGGGGTGGTATGTAAGGACTAGGAGTCTCAATTCTTGTTGTTGTTGAGGGGAGGAAGTCTGAGGGCAGAAGTGCGGGAAATGCAGGAGATGTGGTTGAGGGCATTATGAATCATGGGAGAGGGGAAGTTACGATCTGAGATGTCCAGGAGTGGAATGCTTCATCCCAGGAGCAGATGCAGCAGAGGTGGCGGAATTGGGAGTATGGGATCGCATTTTTGCAAGAGGGTGGGTGAGAGGAGGTGTAGTCAAGGTAGGCATGGGAGTCAGTGAGTTTGAAATAGTTGTCAGTGCTGAGTCAGTTGCTGGAGATAGAGACAGAAAATCCAGGAAGGGGAGGGTGGTGTCAGAGATGGTCCAAGTGAATTTGAGGTGCTGATGAAGTGGCTGAACTGTTCAAGCGCCTCATGGGAGCACGAGGCAGCACTGATACAGTCATCAATGTAGCGGAAGAAGAGGTGAGGGTTGGTGCCAGTGTAACTGCAGAAAAGGGACTGTTTCACATATCCTACAAAGAGGCGGGCATAGCTCAGACCCATGATGGTGCCCACTTCCTACAAACCAAAGGGGTGGCTATAGGCTACATCGATGATGGTATGAGGTCCTCCTGGCTGATCTTGTTATAATCACTACAATAAGGGCAATTAAAATCAGGTACATACAAGAGACCAGAAATGAAAGAACAAGGATATTTCAAAAGTTGTAAGGCTGAAGACTTTTATAGTTCCTGGGAAAGGCAAAAACAGAACAAGGTTAGAAAACAAAGATGAACATTTTAAAATTAAGGCATTGCCTAATTAGGATTCAATGTATCTTGGTGCAAATTAGGGAAAGGCCAGCAGAGTTTTGAATTGTCTTAAGTTTATGGAGGGTAGAAGATGGGAATCTGGCCAAGAATGTTCTGGAATAGTTGAGTAAACAAGTAACAAGATTTGGATGAGACTTTTGGTATCAGTTGAGCTGAGGATGGAAAAGAGTCAGGCAATATTATGCAGATGAAAATAGGTGGCCTTAATGATGTTGCCAAAATGTTAGGGTCAAATTGGTAATTCAGGATCAGACAGTTGCCAGGGAGATAGTCAGTAGCTAGGAAACTGAATTTGTTGCGTGGACTTAAGACAATGGTTTTGCTCTTCCTAATAATTAGTTGGAGGAAATTTCTGTTCATGAAATGCTGGATATTAGACAAGCAGTTTGACAACATAGAAACAGTAGAGCAGTTGAGAGATTGAGTGATGAGGTAGAACTTCATTAAATGTATGAAACTTGACATATGGTTTTGTATCTGCCACTAAGGGGCAACATGTAGATGAGAGACAGGAAGGGAGAAGGATAGATTCTTTGGGACATCAAAAGTTGCAGAGTGGGCTTAGGAAGAAAATCAATTGCAGGTGATTCTTTGGCTATAACAGGATAAATAACATAGAAACAAAGCTAGTAAAGTCCAGTCTAGCTAGATGATAAGGGAGAGGAATTGGATTACAATGATCTGGTCAGTTGTGGCATACTGTTTCTACTGGCACAGCAATTGACAGCTAGAGGACACAGGCTGGTGGTAATTGAGAAAAGAACCAGAGGAAAAATTGTTCGATCTAGCAAGTTGTTTTATCTGGAATAAACTGACAAAGAATAATGGAAGTAGATTGAATTCTAACTTTCAAAAAGAAAATTGGATAAGGAAATGAATAGAAAAATATTCTAGGTTGTGGAAAAACTAGGGCAGCAGTATTAAATGGATTATACTTTATTGAGTCAGGTACCTGAAGATGACCCACTTTCATGAAACATATACCATCACAAGAGTCAGTGCTTTCAGGAGGATGAAGGTGAAAGAATAAAAGAAGTGAACACCTAATATTGGCCATTGCAGGAGGTGGAGGCAATTCCTCTTTCCACTTCACCAGGATTTACGTAGAAGTGGTGATTAATTAGATACAGGTTTATATACCGACAATTTTCACTTGACATGCCTAACTGCTTGAGTTAGGTTGCTTTCTTTGTGTTTCGGCTGCTACCAGATTGATAGCATGATATTTTCAATGAAAGAGAAAGAGGGAACAATAATTTAAATCCATCCCCAACTCCAAAGCAAGATTAAGCCATCAAGCTCTCCCAAACATTTTAACTCTATTGATCAGCAGCTCTTGGGGACTGGATTCCTATTCCCAAGATCCATGATCCTTGATCCTGGGAAGGCATGCTGCTGACCAGTTAATTACATGATTGGTGCTTAATGTGGGAGGCCATCTCAAAAAGGGGCAATGTGGGGCTCTCACCAGTTTGCTAAGTGACAGGCGAGATCCCAGTCATTTACATTAAATTCTGCATTGGGTTAGAAACTAGAGGGTGGTTGATACCTGAGGAAATACCCCTAAGTGACAGCAGCATCTTTCAGGAAAGAGGGGGCCTGAATCTCACTTACAGTCCTCATCTTCAGGAGAGAATATGCCTTAAGGGGCCAAATAATTTGGATATTTCCCCACGTAAGGTAAGGGCTCAGTTACAGAACACACACTGTTTAAACACATTAATGTTTGTGAGCTGAAAGGATCTGCAAATGTGCAGAAAATAAGTAGATTTGGGACTTCTGTTTTTTGCTACTGGTTACAACTGGTTCATAAACCTTGTGACCCAGGAGAGGTGATGGCAAGGAAAATTGTTGACATCAACCTTAGCTATTTTGTGAACAGAATATTGTAAAAACATTAACACCTTGAGTACAGAATCATACCCCAACTTCTCTATTTAGCCTGTTTTTCTGCAATTTTCTCAAAAGTCCTGGCGTGTAGCTCCCCCTCCTCTCCTGAAGGTTGGTGACTTAGACTGGGGAATGATTTCCACATGTTCTCTGTGTATTTCAACATTTCATATCAAATGATGCACTCTCCATGTGACAAAGTCAGCAACCACGGAATCATTAACTTAAGTCCCAGCCTGAGACCTAGACATTTTCAATGCATAACAAAGTGTGATGTTCAGGAGACAAGGCTCTGCCTCTTTATCTCCTCCTTAACCCAGGGGCATTGAAAACAATAATTTAGTTTAATCTCAGTCTGGTGTCTAACACATGTGGAAACCTATATCTGCGGTCAACAGTCTTCAAACTAAATTATTGGGATCTACATACAGGAAGTGTTTCTGCTTGTTTAAAAAGGAATGCCTTCTCTTACTCAGCATGACCCTAAATCCAAAATACGTAGATGTAGACTGTAAAGGTTTTAGGAAAACCTCAATAACGGCTAAATTGCAATAGAATTTTAATCAGTCAAATCAGTGGGTACATGAATAGGAAGGGTTTAGAGGGATATGGGCCAAATGCTGGCAATTGGGACTAGACTAATTTAGGACATCTGATCAGCATGGATGAGTTGGATTGAGTGGTCTGTTTCCATGCGGCACATCCCTATGACTCTATGTCTATATGTGGAACACTGACATTGAATATTGGACAGCTGCTTGCTGTTTGCCCAGACTGTAGTTCACTACACATGGTCCTACTGCAGAGTTATCCCTATGCAATGCTCAAGTGATAAATCAATTTAGATCTGGTTTCATCAATGATCAAACTAGTTGCTTCTTCATCAGTGAAGCCCTGGACCGGCCTGCCTCAGATATTGGGTCATCAAGGCATAGGGCAGTTGAGGTGGGGAATGGGATCGACTTAGTCCCATCTTCTATCACCAGACATATCATATTTGGCCTAATGGGATTTTATGGAGACTTTGTAAACTTCTTCTGAGAAAGTGATCTCTAGTTAGTCAATGCAGGACTGACTACCATGGATTTGAATCAATGTTGGATAGATACTGAATGCAAAGAACTGGCCAGCCACAGCATGGTTGATAGGACAACATTAAATATGTGAGTATTTATCACCATCTTCACGTGCAAAGCATGGCAGGAAGGATCTATCTAAATCACCTACATATAGCTCATAATGAGCAACCTCATTGCAGAAATGAACAAAGCTGGAATTTCCTGGGTTATCTGCTCAATGGTGTCTTAAGTCTCTTGGCCTTCCTATTAAGATTCCTAATTACTTTTCCTCTATTTTGAAGTTGCATGTCCATCTAATTTAGCTTTGATTCAATGATGCCAGCTGGCATCCAGCAGTAAGGACAGGACAAATCTAGCATCAGATCTCCCATTGATGCCATTTGCTGTACCTAGTCATGATGGTGGTTTGGGTGAGATCCTGGCATCAACCCAGACCTTTTTCCTAATGGCGTTGTTGAAAATAGGATCTCATTGTGTTTCCTGATACATGGATGAGGAGTCTGAAATTTGAATTAACCCAGGATACTGATGACAACAACAGGGAAAACTGAATGAAAATTTTCTTGGAGAATGGGCTTAATACTGAAGACCAGCATTTATTGAACAATCTGAGGCATTAAGAAAGTGAAATCACGTAGATTGAAATTTAAGGCCCTTCCTTGAGACAGGTTTAATGGAGAGGGAAGGTATTTAATCATGCAAGAGAGTGGCTTCCCATCTCTACCCGATTAAATCCAAAGGTAATGTCCAGTTGAGGGACCTGTCATCAGTCCATTTATAAGCATTTAAAGGCTAACAAATATGACAGGATATATAATACTTCGAAAAGATTTTGCAGAATTTAAAAGGAGGAAGGAAAGCTCTTATAATAAAGATGGTGTAAAAGGTTCTTGACTCAGGTAATCAGGAAGTAGAATCAGTAGGGTTAGAAATTAGAAATAACGATGTTCAGGAAACATTGCTGGGAGTAATTCATTGGCCCCCTAAAAGTAGTTATACCATTGAACAGAGCTTTCAACACGGAATTCAGAGTTATTCGAGTAAATCTAATAGTTGTGGGGCATTACAATCTTCTTATAGGCTGGATCAATCTGTAGTGATTGTAACAAGGCCAGCCAGGTGGATCTCGTAGAATATGAGTTCCTTGATTGGAGCTGTTAATATGGCCCAATCAGGGAGCCCTGGCTGACAGGTAAGAACAGGAGTGTTAGACATCCAGTTCACTATGAGAGCTGGCTCTGAGGGAGCTGGATCAGTGTCAAGGACTCTCCATGTGTAAATAAAGGAGCACTTGATGACAGGATACCAGCTTCTGTGGAGTTACTTTAAATCAAATTGACAAAGGTGATCTGGAAGATGCGTTTGTGGAATGCTTTTATACAATTTTTAGAAAAAGGTGTTGTGGAATCAACTCGAGATAAAGCCATTTTAGATTCAGTATGATATAATAATGGCAGAGTTAGTTTATATTGTAGCAGTAAAAGTCCCCCTGGGAAATGATGATCATAACAGAGTTGAATTCCATATTACATTTGAAAATGACATACTCTAACAATAAACAAGATTCTTAAATTTAAATAAACCCAATTACATAGCTAGGAGGGAACAACAGACTAAGATTGATTGGGCAAAAAATTCTAAAATACATGACAGTAAATAAACAACAATAAACATTAAAAGTAGCAATTAAATAATTTTCAACAAAGAAAATACAGCCCATTGAAAAACAAAACTCATGGAAAAAAATCCACGAATCAGGTTAAGGATAGCATGAGATAAAAAGAAGAGGCTTTCAATGTTGCAACAAATACTAATGAATATCAGAATTGTTTTGATCTGAGCTGATGGTAATAAAGGACAAGTCAGATCCAAGAATGAAACCTGGCTTGATGGACCATATATTTAATCTTTGCAGACGGTTGCCACACTGACATAAAATCAAACAAGGCTACAGATAGAGAAAACAAAAACAAAGCCATTTGTTGAAGACAATTAGAAAGATCTTAATTAAGCAGCAAAGCAACACTTCATGATAGTCAGAACTGCAGATACTGGAGTCAGAGATAACACAGTGTGGACCTGGTGGAACGCAGCAGGCCAGGTAGCATCAGAGGAGCAGGAAAGTTGACATTTCGGATCAGAACTCTTCTCAAACAAAGCTTCAATCTGTTTCCCAACACTATCCTTTGAAAAATACTCAATTCCAGAGGAAGTGAATTCCTATTTCAACTATTTGGCCAGAATCTGACAGGAGCCTAAATGGCTTGGCTATAGCAAAAATTATGGAAGAATTATGACAGAAGTGCAGCAAAGTCCATCTCTACATTGTGAACAACACTGTCTTTTAACTAAGTTCCCAGTATCATTGCTTGTTAATGACTTTATTAACTGCACATTGGAGTCAAGGGAGGGCCATTTTTCTGTCTATTTATTTATTTTTGCTTTTCCCCAAGTAACAGGGACTTCATTTTCATTTAAGAAAGTCGAAAAAACCTACCTTCTGTTTCAAATGAGTCCCATGCATTTGACTCATTCCATGCTATATGATTCTATGGCTCTATTTCACCTCAGTAAGGCTATACCACTATAAGATTTAGGAGCAGAGTCAGACCATTCAGTCATGCCTGATATATTTCTAAAGCCCCTTCTCCTGCCTTCTCCCTGTAACCCTTGATACCTATCAAGAACTTATCTATTTCTGTCTTGAATACACTCAATGATTTGTCCTCTACAGCCCTCTGTGCTAATGAGTTCCAAAGATTAACCGTCCTCTTGCTGGACAAATTCCTCCTTATTTCAGGTCTAAAGGGCTGTCCCTTCACTCTGACGCTGCCCTCTTGGGTCCCAGTCTCTGGTACTAGTGGAAACATCTTCTCCACATCCAGACCTCTCAGTATTCTGTACATTTTAATTAGATGTCCCTCACCCTTTTAAACTCCATTGAGTACAGACTCAGAGTCCTTAACTGCTCCTCATATGCCAAAGCCTTTTGCCCGGGGACTATTCTTGCAAACCTCTTCTCTACCCTCTCCACTGCCAGCACATCCTTCCTTAGATATGGGGTCCAAAGTCTCTCACAATATTCTAAATGAGGTCTGACCATTGTTTTATACAGCCTCAGCAGTACGTTTCTGCTCTTGTATTCTAGTTCTCTTGAAATGAATGCTAACATTTACATTGCCTTCCTAACTGCCAACTGAACCTGCATGTTAATCTTAAGAGAATCCTGAACAAGGACTCCAAAATCCTTTGTGCTTCAGATTTACGAAGCATTTCCCCATTTAGAAGGTAGTCTCTGCCTCCATTCTTCCAACCAAAGTGTATAACCTCACACTTTCCTGTGTTGTATTTCATCTACTACTTCTTTGCCCACTCTCTGAGCCTGTCCAATTCCTTCTGCAGCCTCCCTGCTTCCTCAACACTACTTGTCCCTCCTTCTATTGTTATGTCATCTGCAAACTTAGCAGCAATGCCTTCAGTTCCTTAATCCAGATCATTAATGTATAACATGAATAGTTGTGGTCCCCACACTGACGCCTGAGGAACTCCACTAGTCACTGACTGCCATCCTGAAAAAGACCACTTTATCCCTACTCTCTGCCTTCTACCAGTCAGCCAATTGTCTATCTATGCCAGTACCATGCCCTTAACTTCATGAGCTCTTCTCTTATTTAGCAATTTCCTGTGCGATACCTTGTCAAAGATATTCTAGAAATCCAAATAGAACATGGCAACTGGCTCTCCTTTGTCTAACTTGCTCATTACCTCCTCAAAGAATTCTAACAGATTTGTCAGGCATGACCTCCCCTTGACAAGATTGTCAAGACTCATCCCTATTTTACCATACACTTCCAACTACTCCATAATCTCATTCTTAATAATCAACTCTAAAATCTTACCAATGACCCAGGTCAGGCTAACCAGCCTATAGTTTCTTGTCTTCTGCCTCCTTCCCTTTTCAAACAGGGATGTTGCATTAGCCATTTCCAGTCCACTGACTCCAGTGATTCCTGAAAGATCACCACCACTGTGAAAACTGATGCCAAGTACCTATTCAGTTCCTCCGCTATTTCTTTGTTCCCTATTACTGATTCTCCAGCCTTATTGTTCACTGGTCCAATGTCCACTTTTGCTTCTTCCTTACCTTTTAGATATTCAAAAAAACCATCTTGCAATCTTCTTTTATATTACTAGCTAGCTTACTGTCATATTTCATCTCTGCTCTGCCTGTGTGACAGATATAAACTGGAGTGTCAGAGGTTCTGTTCACTCTGTGAGCTGAGTCTGAGGAAGCCAGACCAGTGCAAGTATTATGCACGTTTAAATAAAGGATGATTTTGTGACAGGATACCGGCCTCTGTAGAGTTATTTCACTTATATTGGTGACTGTCTGGAATTCTCTAACTAAATCTCTTGGTCATACCTCCTTTCTTCATCAATCTTTATCTCCTTATGTGTATCAGTGTCAGTTTTTTATATAACACACCTGTGCAGTGTCTTTGAATGTTTTACCACATTAATGGCACTAGATAAATGCAAGTCATTGTACAGATTTTGTGCTGGAAGTTGTTCTTATATAGTGTGATTTGTTTAATTGTGAAAGCAAAATGTTATAAGTAACAAATACGCCACACATCACTAAAGTAGAATATTGGACTTTATTCCACGTCACTCTAGCAAAATATAATCAGTTTTTATTTGCTCAACTGTTTACAGTTCAAGGATCTGGAGCATAGTTTTCACCCTCTGCAAATGTATCATTTTCTGACTAATCCATCCAGATCACGAACATTTTGAGCCAGGGCACCAAGCCCCTCTGACACTATTGAGTGTTGTGGGGTCATAATATTTTCACAAGATTCAAGATAAGTTCAAGGACTCCAGTTGCTGTGATGCAATCACCACAGCTTGCAAAAGTTAACCCATTGACCATTTAACAAATATTTGATCTGACTCTGTCCCTTGTGTTCCGATACTAGACAGCTCAGAGGGTGTCATATGTTTAAATACATTTAACTTTGTCCCTCAGAACTAAAAAAAATGCAATGCTAACTTAACCATTAGTAAGCAATATCATTTAGCAGAAAATCTAATAGGATCAAATACATGGATTATTGCAGCTACAAATGGAAAGCATTTACCACGAAGATTTGTTTCACACCATATCACATATTTCAGAAATGTTAATCAGTTACCCATATATACTCCTGTACAGTTAATTTTGAGTCTAACCCATGCTGTACTGTTCTGGATATGTTCATAGGACAATGTAGAGAGAGCTTCACTCTGTATATAATCCAGGGCTTCCCAAAATGGGAACAAAAACAAAGTTGCTGGAAAAGCTCAGCAGGTCTGGCAGCATCTGTGGAGGAGAAAACAGAGTTAACGTTTCGGGTCCGGTGACCCTTCCTCAGAACTGGGAGTTCTTCCCAAAATGGGAGTCTGGACTCAAGTGGGATCATAAACTGAAATTTTGAGGTCACAAGTTCTGAGGCAGCAATAGCCACCATGGAGCTCTGACTGAGTTATAACAGCTTTACTCCCACTTTAACAGATAGACTGCTGCCATCCAGTCCCTCACAGTTCTCACCAAGGGTTCGCAAAAGTTTTCAAGCCTTGAGTTAGGGTCACAATTGGAAAGGTTTGGGAAGCACTGATACAATGTGTGTACATCTGTCCTGGGATTGTGTGATGGTGCAGTACTGAGAGAGCTTTAACAAAAACAGAAAATGCTTAAGAAAATCTGGCAGCATCTGACAGAGAAAAATAGAGTTACTATTTTGAATCTGATATGAGTCTTCTTCAGAACTAGTAGATAAAGCTTTACCCTATGGCTAACTAGCTAACCTGTATTTCCTAACCCTGTGTATCATAACATTATGTATACTAACTCTATCACTATCTTAGATTACAATGCCTTTTTACAGTAATGATTTACTTACATAATAGTGCTAAATATTTGAGACTTTTCAATGTGAGGAGTTGCTGTAAAAATTCATAGGTATAAAAGATATATTATTTGCTGATTTTTGATCAAATATTGGTGATTTTATGCCTACACAAACTCCAACAACCTCTCCCTTACATTGAGACAGGTTATAGGCTGGTCCAATCAGCATTCCCTCTCTTTAACCTCCAATATCTATTCATCACAACCTACTTTATCCACAGGATATCTCTACGCTCTATGCTATTCTGTTTGTTCCTAAATTCTAAAAGTCCTATTCGTCATACTTTTCCTCCACCCTATACACCCACAATGTTGATATCAAGGCACGTCACACTGACTCTAACTTATTCTATCCCAGAAGTTCAAGCCTGGGAATTCCCCCACCGGAAGCCTAAACCAACCACTATTTCCTGATTTCACACAGTCTCTCAGCCTCGACTGGTTCCTTCAATCTTCATCAAAAATTCTTGAAGATACAACAAATTTCACCAGTCATGGTAGCTTAGTCCCACTTTTTGGAATGGAATTTTATAACATTTACCAGCTCAGATCTAATTTATGCCCTTTAGTAAAGAGCTGCATTTTTAGAGAAGATTAAAAACGATAAGCAATATCTCGGAACTGGATATCATGAACACTTTATTTTGGTTTTGTGGTTTGTTTTGTCTTTGCAACCTGTTAATCACGTTAAGCCCAGAGACTCCCTCCTGTTACTTTGGTAATTAAGGTAACCGTCTCACCCAGCCCATTCTACGCTGAATAATAAAAATTGGAGCAGAGATTGCCAAATTCACTGGTAGTGTGTCAGTAATCTCACCCGGACAGGGTGGTGCTGGATGATTGTTGGCACGGTGACAGGCTGCTATTAACTGATCTAAAGGATAAAGCATGACACAAAAATTCCAAATAACTGATTGCCTGATAAATTCTGTAACCACACCCAATAGGTGCCATTCATTTCCAACAGAGAAACATTCTACCCTTGTCTCAGTGCAAGGAACAGAGAAGCCAAAAATAGTCACACTTAAAAATATCTCTACTGAAAATAATTTTTTGAAAGTTAACAAAAGATATAAGAGCAGCCAATGTGCAGTGAATAGTAAACAACAGGTACTGAACAAGAGCCGAATAAAGACTAAGTGAGGAGTAGGCTGTTCCAGTTTTTAATACACTAGTGCATTTTATGTTTTGCTGATAGAAACTTGCTTCCTATCTCACTCCTCTCAGCCTCTCTCTCTCTTTCCAGCCAGGGTTTCATTTCTGAAGGAGTGTTACTGATTGAGAAGCAGCAATAACAACGGCTGCATAGAACAAAGACAGAGACAAGATTACAGGCAGCTCCATGGTTTAATGATAACTCCCTGGATGCCCTCCTTTAGATTATGATCAAATACCAGGAGATGCCGGTCAAAATATGTCTGGAGTGCAGAATCAGAGCAGGTTGGTATCTCTGTAGCCATCTGTAGGATTGGTTACCTTGCTGCAAAAGAAGGTGAAAGACCTTTGTAGTGATTGTATCGAGGTCAGACAGGTGTACCTTATACAATATGAGTCTCCTGACTGGGGCTGTTAACCTGATCTAATCAAGAAGCACTGGCTAAGCAGGATGTAAGCAGGATTGTCAAAGATTCTGATCACTTTGAGAGCTGGCTCTGAGGAAGCTGGACAGGCCTCGAGGACTATGCATGTGTAAATAAAGGGTGAATTAGTGAGGGAAAACCAGTCTCTGTGGAGTTATTTCAGTAGCAACAAGAGAAAAAAAATGCTCCTGAAGAAATTCGCTCGCAACAGTCATCTTTGAGTTGGGGCAAGCATTTTTGCGATCATGCTGTTATTTGGGAAGCTTGACTCGTTTGCTCCTGCCACTGTAAACTGGGCCCAGGTATGTGGAAATAATGCGTTATTTTATTCTGGCAAATGACATTGGGGCAGATGAAAAGCAACAAGTAATTCTCCAGACAGCTTCTGGACCCGCAACTTTTTTTGGTTATTAGGAACCTAACATTTCCTGAGGCACCAGATACAAAAATCTTTCAAGAGTTGACAGATTTAGTTAAGAAATATTATGACCCCAAACCACCTCTAATTCCGTGATGCTATTGGTTTTACTCAACAGTTTGAGAACCAAGGAAATCATGTGGGATTTTTGACAAAGTTAAGGTAACTGACAGAGGCATGTGACTTTGGTTTAACCCTTAATGAGATGCTGAGGAACCATTTGGTATGTGGAATTAATGATGTAACCACGCAAAAGCACCTACTAGCTAAAGCCCAACTGGACTTCAAACAGGCACTACAACTCACTTTGTCATTAGAAAACGCGGCAAGTGGAGTATATGCATTACAGGATATGCCAATGGATGTGCACACCCTCGCCAGTCTCACTGAACATGGGGAACGCCATTAAGCGAAGGCAATTGCATGGCCTCACTCAGGACATATCCTGAACAGAGGGACTCTAGGTCAGCCCACAGCAAAACCCCAAAACAAAGCCAAGCCTCAGTCAAATGGTTAAAATTTTCTTCAGGATCCAGGCTGGCAAGCCATTGTTGTTGCTGTCGATATGTGGATTCAAGACAGCAAAAGAGTCCCACTAGACCTAAATTGAGTAAGAGAACTTGTAGGCCGGTATCCAGGAGAGTGCACACCCTGGAAAGCCCATCTACATCTGGCTTGGAACAGTTAAAATGCTTAGCAGCATCCAAATCAGAACCAATCAAAATAAATGTGTGCTTAAATGGTCACCTAGTTCTTGTGGAGGTTGATACCGGCGCATCCATATTAGTGGTTGTAGAACCAGACTTTAACAAAATTCGCTCTGGACTCCAAACCTTAAGTTTTCGTAATGCCTTGGCTAGACTGAGAACCTATACTGGAGAACCTTTACATCTTAAGGGTAGAACTTTGGTTCCAGTCTCATATGAGAAGCAGATGATTCGGTTACCACTGTTTTTAGTAAAAGGTTCAAGCCCAAGCCTGATGGGCAAAACTGGTCGAGAAAGATTCACCTTGATTGAATCAACATTTTTCAATTAGAAAATGTCTGCCTGAGTGAAGACCTAATTAAATACCCGTAAGTTTTTTAAGAAGGTCAAGGCCTTAAGACAAGGCCAACTTGCAAGTTGACTAGGAAGCAATTCCACGATTCTGCAAGGTCTATCCAGTGCCATTTGCCTTACGTGCAAAAATAGAGGCAGAAATCAGGAGGCTGGAAAGCGAACGAATCATCAAAACAGTACGGGAATGGGTGGCACCAGTCGTACAATGCTGAAGCCCAATGATCGGTTCACCTTTGTGGGGATTTTAAACAAACATTAAACTGCTTCTTGCAGCTGGATAAATATCCAAACTTTTACATTGAGGACTTATACACAAAGCTGGCGGGGTGGATGTACTTCATGAAGCTGGACATGAGCCACATACCTGCAGCGCGGTTAAATGAGGCTCCCCAGACGTATGCTACAATTAATACCCATAAGGGTTTGTACCAATATATGAGACTGACATTTGGGGTATCATCAGTCTGTGCCATTTTTCAGCAGATGATGGAGAACATTTTACAAGGTCTACCACAGGTCACCATTTATCTGAATGACGTGCTAATAACCAGGAAGAGCACTCAGAGAAGTTGGACATAGTTCTTAGCCACTTCTCCATGGTGGGCAGACACCTTAGAAGGGAAAAATGTATTTTCTAGGCACCCCAAGTGACCTACTTGGAGTACAGAGTTGACAAGACCGGATTACAGCTGTTGCAAGATAATGTGAGGGCAGTCAAAGGTGCCCCGGCTCCCATGTCTGTACTGGAGCTTAGGTCTTTCCTTGGATTGGTGAATTATTATGGAAAGTTCATATATAACCCAGCCTCCATCCTGACACACTTACATCTGCTATTGAAAAACGGGCAGCATTGGAAATGGTCTCGTAGCTACGACATAGCCTTTAGGGAAGTGAAGAGGCAGCTATCATTGTCTAAGGAGTTGGTCCACTACGATCCCAAGTGAGATCTGGTGCTGACATGCGATGCCTCCCTGTACGGTATCGGGGTAATGTTGGCTCACACATGGACTAATGAAGAGGAACATCCAATAGCGTATGCTCCCTGGGCTTTGACTGATGCAGAGTGCGAATATACCCAGATAGCATAGGAAGGTTTGGTGGTCATCTTTGGTGTGAGAAAGTTCCTCCAATATCTTTATGAACATAAAATGTAATAGTAATAGGCCACAAACACCTGCTGGGGCTATTCAAAGAGGACAAGGCCATGCTGCCCATAGTTTCAGGTCAAATTCAGTAGTGGGCTCATTCTAAGTGCATACAACTACAAGTTGGAACACCATCCGGAAGGCCAAGTAACAAATGCAGATGCCTTGAGCCACTTCCTGCTGGCAGATACACCACTGGTGGTGCCACCATTGGAAGAGTCCATCCTAGTTTTAAACTTTCTGGACTCCCTTCTGGTCACCACTGACAATATCAGATTGGACACAAAAAGATCCAATTCTGGCAAAACTAACACAGCTGGTGGTGATGAGGCAAACAAAAGGGCCATCATAACCAGAACTGAAATCTTTCTGTACCCGATGAGACCAGATAATGGAAGGGGATGGCATTTTATTATGCAGAGAAAGTGTGATTTCCTGAGCTAAGGTCACTGCCAGTTACTTGCTGAACTCCAGCAGGGTCATCTAGAGGTATCCAAAATGAAGATGGTGGCAAGAAGTTTTGTCTAGTGGCCAGGATTGGATGCAGAGATAGCCACGTTAGTGGGGCAGTGACCAGAGTGCCAACAAGGGCAAAAATTACTGCCAACAGCGACCCCACTTTCATGGGAATGGCCGGGTAAACGCTAGACTTGGTTACACATCGACCATGGGCTTAGTGTTCTTAGTCATTGTAGACACCCACTCAAAGTGGTTGGACGTGCATAGCGTTCTTTGGTCAAACATGGGGACAACGATAGAAAAGCTGCCAGCATCTTTTGCAATACATGGACTCCCGAACATGTTGGTCACAGACAATGGGCCATCATTTAACAGCAGGGAATTTGAGTATTTCCTAAAGTCGAATGCATTTGGCATAACAGCTCAGCTCCATACCAACCATTGTTCAACAGTCTGGCAGAAAGAGCAGTCTAAACTTTGCAGGCAGGCTTAAAGAAACAACCTACAGCTTTGCATGATACCAAACTGTCCTTGTACCTATTTGACTATAGGACCACCCCTCATGCAACTACAGGGTTATCTCCAGCAAAGTTGTTAAGGGGAAAAAAGACTCTGCACCAGGTTAAATCTGATCTTCCCGGGATAGCAGGAAGGTGAAATAGCATCAGCAGCGCCAATGCCGGACACAAGATTCTTCTAAGTGAGAGAGACAGCTTAATTCAGGGGATGAAGTTTGGTGCCAAAACCATGGGAATGGCCCTGTATAGGTAAGAGGCATGGTCGACACAAGGTCAGGTCCTGTGACATGCAAAGTGCAGGTAGGTGAGGCGATCTTGAAAAAGCACATGGGCCACATGAAAGCTGCAATTTCACAAACGGGGCAGGAGCAAAACACACACGGCTCTTCAGAACTGCCAAAAAGCCTGTTGGAACCCATAGACTCTCCCCTCTGTCTAGGGCTGAAGAAACCTTGGAGTCTGAGATGGACACAGCGGATGTCGCAGCCTCGATGCCTTTACTGCCTGAAGAAGAGGATGACTTTCTTCTGAGATGGTCTGCGCACAAGAGATGCACTATGGTCCAATACATGCCGCCCGTTTCCGAGGCTGCATCAGAAGAACTGGATCCGGTGCAAAAATGCCCCCGGATAGGCTACAAGACAAAGAAATGGCCTACGTCCCCAGACTTAGAGGGGGAGGGATGTAGTGAATGTAACAAGGCCAGCCAGGTGGACCTCATAGAATATGAGTTCCCTGATTGGAGCTGCTAACCTGGTCCAATCAAGGAGTCCTTTTTGGCAGATATAAACAGGAATGTCAGAAGTTCTGGTCACTCTGAGAGCTGGCTCTGAGGAAGCCTGACCAGTGTTGAGTACTATGCACGTGTAAATAAAGGGTGACCTGGTGATGAGATACTGGCCTCTGTGGAGTTATTTCAACCTTCTCCATTCTGTAAGGGTGAATGAGGATTCTAACTCTGTTGGAGAATATGTATGCATGGGTGGAGTCAGCAGGAATGGACTTGGAGTGGCCAGAATGCTAGTTGTAGAAGACTCAGCAACCTGCCTGGTTTTCAGGGACTAGGAAGTGAGAATGGAAAAGGTTGAATGGTATGAGAGGACAACACCACTTGGAGAAGTACCAGAATTTGAGGGGATCATCACTGTCCCATTATATTTGCAGAAGAAGAAGGCCCACAATACCCACAATACCCATGAAAGGACAAAGACTGGTGTCCTTGGCAAACTTGGCAGTGGTGACCAAAATGAACGAGAACATCCTTCAGCTACTCAGTCAACAGGGAAAGAAATTCCACACAGAGTTACCAGAGTTAGTTCTGCGGTGGGAGGGGAGCATGGAATATATAGAACATAGAACAGTATAGCACAGTACAGGCACTTCGGCCCACGATGTTGTGCTGACCTATTATTCTACTCTAAGATCAAACTACCCTACATACCCTACATTTTACTATCCTCCATGTGTCTATCCAAGAGTTGCTTGAATGTCCCTAATGTATCTAGCTCCACTACCACTGCTGGCAGCGCATTCCATGCACCCACTGCTCTCTGTATAAAGAACCTACCTCTGACATCACCCCTATACCTTCCTCCAATCACCTTAAAATTATGCCCCCTCGTAATAGTCATTTGCACCCTGGGAAAAAGTCTCTGGCTATCCACTCTATCTATGCCTCTCATCACCTTGTACACCTCTATCAAGTCACCTCTCATCCTTCTTCGCTTCAATCAGAAAAGCCCTAGCTCCCTCACCCTTTCCTCATAAGACCTGCCCTCCAGTCCAGGCAGCATCCTGGTAAATATCCTCTGCACCCACTCTAAAGCTTCCACATCCTTCCTATAATAAGGCGACCAGAACTGAACACAATATTCTAAGTGTGGTCTAACCAGGGTTTTATAGAGCTGCAGCATAACCTCGCGGCTCTTAAACTCAATTCCCCTGCCAATGAAAGCCAACACACCATACGCCTTCTTAACAACCCTATCAACTTGGGCAGCAACTTTGAGGAATCTATGGATGGGGACCCCAAGATCCCTCTGTTCCTCTACACTGCCAAGAATCTTGCCATTAATCCTGTATTCTGCATTCAAATTCGACCTTGCAAAATGAATCACTTCACACTTTTCTGGGTTGAATTCCATCTGCCACTTCTTTGCCCAGCTGTGCATCCTGTCAATGTCCCATTGCAACCTACAGCCCTCCATACTATCCACAACTCCATCAACTTTCGTGTCATTGGCGAACTTACTAACCCACCCTTCCACTTCCTCATCCAAGTCATTTATAGAGATCAGAAAGAGCAGAGGTCCCAGAACAGATCCCTGTGGAACACCACTGGCCACCGATCTCCAAGCTGATTACTTTCCATTTACTACCACCCTCTGTCTTCTATTGGACAGCCAATTCTGTATCCAGTCAGCCAAATTTCCCTGAATCCCATGCCTCCTTACTTTCTGAATGAGGCTACCATGGGGAACCTTATCAAATGCCTTGCTAAAATCCATATATACCACATCCACTGCTCGACCTTCATTGATGTGTTTTGCCACATCCTCAAAGAATTCAATAGGCTTGTGAGGCATGGCCTGCCCCTCACAAAGCCATGCTATTTCTAATCAAACTCTGCTTTCCCAAATAATCATAAATACTGTCTCTCAGAATGCTCTCCAATAATTTGCCCACCACAGAGGTAAGACTGACAGATCTATAATTCCCGGGATTGTCCTTATTCCCTTTCTTGAACAATGGAGTAAAATTTGCCACCCTCCAATCATCTGGTACTACTCTAGTAGACCGTGGGGACGCAAAGATCATTGCCAAAGGCAGAGCAATCTCTTCCCTCGCTTCCCGTCGGAACGTTGGGTATATCCCGTCTGTTTCCCAAGGGACTTATCTATTCTCATGTTTTTCAAAATTTCTAGCATGTCCTCCTTCCTAACGTCAACCTGTTCGAGCATATCAGCCTGTTTCACGCTGTCCTCACAAACGTCAAGGTCCCTTTCACTGGTGAATACTGAAGCAAAGTATTCATTAAGGACCTCCCCTACCTCCTCCAACTCCGCGCACAAGGTCCCTCCACTATCCCTGATTGGTCCTACCCTCACTCTGGCCATCCTCTTGTTCCTCACATAAGTATAGAAGGCATTGGGGTTTTCCTTAATCCTACCCGCCAAGGCTTTTTCATACCCTCTTCTAGTTCTCCTAAGTCCATTCTTCAGTTCCTTCCTGGCTACCTCGTAGCCCTCTAGAGCCCCGTCCGAGCCTTGCTTCCTCAACCTTAAGTGAGCTTCCTTCTTCGTCTTGACTAGATGTTCCATATGTCTTGTCATCCAAGGTTCCTTCACCTTACCATCCCTTCTTTGCCTCAGTGGGACAAACCTATCCGGAGCTCATGGCAAGTGTTCCCTAAACAGCCTCCACATTTTTGTTGTGCATTTCCCTGAGAACATCTGTTCCCAATTTATGCTCCGCAGTTCTTGCCTAATAGCATGATCATTCTCCCTTCCCCAATTAAATACTTTCCCATACCGTCTGCAACAAACATCCAAGGAACATTTTCTTGGTGCAATTGTGGAGTTTCTTGGTGACTGTGTGACATATGTGTGACAAATATTGGTTGTTTGACAACATATGATTTGTCTGAGATGCAGCAATCTTTGCTTGGGCTTCATCTGCAGTATTGAATCAGTCATCTTTGTGCTTTCCTCAATAGATTAGTTATCAGCCCCAGCCACAACCATTTCCAAGGGATAGGTATTGAGAACTGAGGAAAGGAGAGACTTCAGAGGCTGCATCATATCATTCTTGCTCTAGGCTTTCCACCATCTCAGATGCTCCCACCTCAATGGGTGTGGATGCACAAACTGAAACACAGGCACCAGCTAATTTGAACAGCTCAAAAATGTCACTCCAACTGTCAATTGCCAGGCTGTAAGACTCAGCAGCGTGGGGAAACCAGGCAAATAATGAGCTCTAGTCTAACAGTAGACATCCAGTGGGAGGGCCGTGATGATCTGGCTGAGATTCCAGAGAGTACATGCAGCCTCGCAAGGACAGTGGAGGAGTCCATCCAGGCCATGAGCACTGTGATCTTCCCCTCGTCTGCACATATAACTTCATCCATTGGCTTCCGTTTTCTCTCACTACCATATTCTCGCTCTTCTGTCTCTTTACTTTTACTTTTTAGATTCTATATTTTTCAATCGTCTTTCTCTTTAATCCTCCTCAGTTCCTGCACCTGCCTGTTCTTTATCGTCTTAACTACTTCGTAGTCAAAATCAAAACTCATTACGCCATATGATTTTTTCTAAGACAACTGCAACAAGTATTCTATTCATGCCATACTCTTAATGTGTTGTTTTATCCTTCTTTTAGAAGCCTTCTGATAAAAATAGTGGATTCCAAATAGGTTTTCAGATAAGGTGTAAGGGTAGAGGGCTTTAAGGAGGAAATTCCAAAGGACAGGCCAAAATGACAAGCAGATATAGCTAACAATGATGGGATACGGAAAGGTCATGCAAAAGTGGCCAGGATTAACTAATTGAGTTAACAAGGTGTAGAGCTGGATGAACACAGCAGGCCAAGCAGCATCAGAGGAGCAGGAAAGCTGACGTTTTGGGCCTGGACCCTTT